>NC_086445.1:590538945-591138945 GCF_028390025.1 Pseudophryne corroboree | reverse complement strand
AGCTTTAGGATCAGGTGGTGTGCACTGGCTCCTCCCCCCCCTATGACCCTCCTCCAAGCCTCAGTTAGGATACTGTGCCCGGACGAGCGTACACAATAAGGAAGGATTTTGAATCCCGGGTAAGACTCATACCAGCCACACCAATCACACCGTACAACTTGTGATCTGAACCCAGTTAACAGTATGACAAACGTAGGAGCCTCTGAACAGACGGCTCACAACAATAACAACCCGATTTTTTTGTAACAATAACTATGTACAAGTATTGCAGACAATCCGCACTTGGGATGGGCGCCCAGCATCCACTACGGACTACGAGAAATAGATTGATCGGTAAGTAAAATCTTATTTTCTCTGACGTCCTAGTGGATGCTGGGACTCCGTCAGGACCATGGGGATTATACCAAAGCTCCCAAACGGGCGGGAGAGTGCGGATGACTCTGCAGCACCGAATGAGAGAACTCCAGGTCCTCTTTAGCCAGGGTATCAAATTTGTAGAATTTTACAAACGTGTTCTCCCCCGACCACGTAGCTGCTCGGCAGAGTTGTAATGCCGAGACCCCTCGGGCAGCCGCCCAGGATGAGCCCACCTTCCTTGTGGAATGGGCCTTGACAGATTTAGGCTGTGGCAGGCCTGCCACAGAATGTGCAAGTTGAATTGTGCTACAAATCCAACGTGCAATCGTCTGCTTAGAAGCAGGAGCACCCAGCTTGTTGGGTGCATACAGTATAAACAGCGAGTCAGATTTTCTGACTCCAGCCGTCCTTGAAAATAAGAATTTACTTACCGATAATTCTATTTCTCGTAGTCCGTAGTGGATGCTGGGGACTCCGTCAGGACCATGGGGTTTAGCGGCTCCGCAGGAGACAGGGCACAATAATAAAAGCTTTAGGATCAGGTGGTGTGCACTGGCTCCTCCCCCTATGACCCTCCTCCAAGCCTCAGTTAGGATACTGTGCCCGGACGAGCGTGCATAATAAGGAAGGATATTGAATCCCGGGTAAGACTCATACCAGCCACACCAATCACACCGTACAACCTGTGATCTGAACCCAGTTAACAGTATGATAACAACGAAGGAGCCTCTGAAAAGATGGCTCACAACAAGAATAACCCGATTTTTGTAACAATAACTATGTACAAGTATTGCAGACAATCCGCACTTGGGATGGGCGCCCAGCATCCACTACGGACTACGAGAAATAGAATTATCGGTAAGTAAATTCTTATTTTCTCTAACGTCCTAAGTGGATGCTGGGGACTCCGTCAGGACCATGGGGATTATACCAAAGCTCCCAAACGGGCGGGAGAGTGCGGATGACTCTGCAGCACCGAATGAGAGAACTCCAGGTCCTCCTCAGTCAGGGTGTGCCCCTGACCAAGTAGCAGCTCGGCAAAGTTGTAAAGCCGAGACCCCTCGGGCAGCCGCCCAAGATGAGCCCACTTCCTTGTGGAATGGGCTTTTACTTATTTTGGCTGTGGCAAGCCTGCCACAGAATGTGCAAGCTGAATTGTACTACAAATCCAGCGAGCAATCGTCTGCTTAGAAGCAGGAACACCCATCTTGTTGGGTGCATACAGGCTAAACAGCGAGTCAGATTTTCTGACTCCAGTCGTCCTTGAAACATATATATTCAGGGCCCTGACAACGTCAAGTAACTTGGAGTCCTCCAAGTCCCTAGTAGCCGCAGGTACCACAATAGGTTGGTTCATGTGAAAAACAGAAAACACCTTAAGGAGAAATTGAGGACGAGTCCTCAATTCTGCCCTGCCAGAATGAAAAATTAAGTAAGGGCTTTTATATGATAAAGCCGCCCATTCTGACACACGCCTGGCTGAAGCCAGGGCTAATAGAATCTTCACCTTCCATGTGAAATATTTTAATTCCACAGTGGTGAGTGGATCAAACCAATGTGACTTTAGGAAACTCAAAACAACATTGAGATCCCAAGGTGCCACTGGGGGCACAAAAGGAGGCTGTATATGCAGTATCCCTTTTACAAACGTCTGAACTTCAGGCACTGAAGCCAGTTCTTTCTGGAAGAAATTCGACAGGGTCGAAATTTGAACCTTAATGGACCCTAATTTTAGGCCCATAGACAGTCCTGTTTTCAGGAAATGTAGGAAACGACCCAGTTGGAATTCCTCTGTAAGGACCTTCTTGGCCTCACACCACGCAACATATTTTCGCCAAATGCGGTGAAAATGTGTTGCGGTTACATCCTTCCTGGCTTCGACCAGGGTAGGGATGACTTCATCTGGAATGCCCTTTCAGGATCCGGCGTTCAACTGCCATGCCGTCAAACGCAGCCGCGGTAAGTCTTGGAACAGACAAGGCCCCTGCTGGAGCAGGTCCTCTCTTAAAGGTAGAGGCCACGGTTCTTCCGTAAGCATCTCTTGAAGTTCCGGGTACCAAGTCCTTCTTGACCCATCCGGAACCACGAGTATCGTTCTTACTCATCTCCTTCTTATGATTCTCAGTACTTTTGGTATGAGATGCATAGGAGGGAACACATACCCTGACTGGTACACCCACAGTGTTACCAGAGCGTCCACCGCTATTGCCTGAGGGTCCCTTGACCTGGCGCAATATCTGTCTAGTTTTTTGTTCAGGCGGGACGCCATCATGTCCACCTTTGGTTTTTCCCAACGGTTTACAATCATGTGGAAGACTTCCCGCTGAAGTCCCCACTCTCCCGGGTGGAGGTTATGCCTGCTGAGGAAGTCTGCTTCCCAGTTTTCCACTCCCGGAATTAACACTGCTGAGAGTGTTATCACATGATTTTTCGCCCAGCGAAGAATCCTTGCAGTTTCTGCCATTTCCCTCCTGCTTCATGTACCGCCCTGTCTGTTTACGTGGGCGACTGCCGTGATGTTGTCCCACTGGATCAATACCGGCTGACCTTGAAGCAGAGGTCTTGCTAAGCTTAGAGCCTTGTAAATTGCCCTTAGCTCCAGTATATTTATGTGGAGAGAAGTCTCCAGACTTGATCACACTCCCTGGAAATTTTTTCCTTGTGTGACTGCTCCCCAGCCACTCAGGCTGGCATCCGTGGTCACCAGGACCCAGTCCTGAATGTCGAATCTGCGGCCCTTTCATAGATGAGCACTCTGCAGCCACCGCAGAAGAAAACACCCTTGTCCTTGGAGACAGGGTTATCCGCTGATGCATCTGAAGATGCGATCCGGACCATTTTCCCAGCAGATTCCACTGAAAGGTTCTTGCGTGAAATCTACCGAATGGGATCGCTTTGTAAGAAACCACCATTTTTCACAGGACCCTTGTGCAATGATGCACTGATACTTTTCCTGGTTTTAGGAGGTTCCGGACTAGCTCGGATAACTCCCTGGCCTTCTTCTCCGGGAGAAATCATCCTTTTCTGGACTGTGTCCAGAATCATTCCTAGGAACATTAGACGTGACGTCGGAAAAAGCTGCGATTTTGGAATATTTAGAATCCACTCGTGCTGTCGTAGAACTACTTGAGATAGTGCTACTCCGACCGCCAACTGTTCTCTGGACCTTGCCCTTATCAGGAAAGCGTCCATATTTCTTTTAGGAAGAATCATCATTTCGGCCATTACCATGGTAAAGACCCGGGGTGCCGTGGACAATCCAAACGGCAGCGTCTGAACTGATAGTGACAGTTCTGTACCACGAACCTGAGATACCCTTGGTGAGAAGGGCAAAATTTGGACATGTAGGTAAGCGTCCCTGATATCCAGTGACACCATATCGTCCTGGTTCGCTATCACTGCTCTGAGTGACTCCATCTTGATTTGAACCCTTGTATGTAATTGTTCAAATCTTTTAGATCTCACCGAGCCGTTTGGCTTCAGTACCACAATATAGTGTGGAATAATACCCCTTCCCTTGTTGTAGGAGGGGTACTTTGATTATCACCTGCTGGGAATACAGCCTGTGAATTTTTTCCCAATACTGCCTCCCTGTCGGAGGGAGACGTTGGTAAAGCAGACTTCAGGAACTTGTAAGGGGAAGACGTCTCGAATTTCCAATGTACACCTGGGATACTACGTGTAGGATCCAGGAGTCCACTTGCGAGTGAGCCCACTGCGTGCTGAAACTCTTGAGATGACCCCCCACCGCACCTGAGTCCGCTTGTATGGCCCCAGCGTCATGCTGCGGACTTGGCAGAAGCTGTGGAGGACTTCTGTTCCTGGGAATGGGCTGCCTGCTGCAGTCTTCTTCCCTTTCCTCTAACCCTGGGCAGATATGACTGGCCTTTTGCCCGCCTGCCTTTTTGGGTACGAAAGGACTGAGACTGAAAAGACTGTGTCCTTTTCTGCTGAGATGTGACTTGGGGTAACAAAAGTGGATTTTCCAGCTGTTGCCATGGCCACCAGGTCCGATGGACCGCCCCTTTATACGGCAATACTTCCATGTGCCGTCTGGAATCTGCATCACCTGACCACTGTCGTGTCTATAAACATCGTCTGGCAGATATGGACATCACATCTACTCTTGATGTCAGAATGCAAATATCCCTCTGCGCATCTCGCATATATAGAAATGCATCCTTAAAATGCTCTATAGTCAATAAAATATTGTTCCTGTCAAGGGTATCAATATTTTCAGTCAGGAAATCCGACCAAGCCCCCCCAGCGCTGCACATCCAGGCTGAGGCGATTGCTGGTCGTAGTATAACACCAGTATGTGTGTATATACTTTTTAGGATATTCTTCAGCTTCCTATCAGCTGGCTCCTTGAGGGCGGCCGTATCTGGAGACGGTAACGCCACTTGTTTTTATAAGCGTGTGAGCGCCTTATCCACCCTAAGGTGTGTTTCCCAACTCGCCCTCACTTCTGGCGGGAAAGGGTATACCTCCAATAATTTTCTATCGGAGGAAACCCACGTATCATCACACACTTTAATTTATCTGATTCAGGAAAAACTACAAGTAGATTATTCCCACCCTACATAATACCCTTATTTGTGGTACTTGTAGTATCAGAAATATGTAACACCTCCTTCATTGCCCTTAACATGTAACGTGTGGCCCTAAAGGAAAATACGTTTGTTTCTTCACCGTCGACACTGAAGTCAGTGTCCGTGTCTGTGTCTGTGTCGACCAACTGAGGTAAATGGGCGTTTTTACAAGCCCCTGACGGTGTCTGAGACGCCTGGACAGGTACTAATTTGTTTGCCGGCCGTCTCATGTCGTCAACCGACCTTGCATCGTGTTGACATTATCACGTAATTCCTAAATAAGCCATCCATTCCGGTGTCGACTCCCTAGAGAGTGACATCACCAATACAGGCAATTTGCTCCGCCTCCTCACCAACATCGTCCTCCTACATGTCGACACACACGTACCGACACACAGCACACACACAGGGAATGCTCTGATAGAGGACAGGACCCCACTAGCCCTTTGGGGAGACAGAGGGAGAGTTTGCCAGCACACACCAAAAACGCTATAATTATACAGGGACAACCCCTTATACAAGTGTTTTCCCTTATAGCATTTTCACATATGTAATCATATCGCCAAATAAGTGCCCCCCCTCTCTGTTTTAACCCTGTTTCTGTAGTGCAGTGCAGGGGAGAGCCTGGGAGCCTTCCTCACAGCAGAGCTGAGCAGGAAAATGGCGCCGTGTGCTGAGGAGAATAGGCCCCGCCCCCTAAAACGGCGGGCTCTTCTCCCGGAGTTTGTGAGATCTGGCAGGGGTTAAATACATCCATATAGCCTCAAGGGCTATATGTGATGTATTTTAGCCATAAAAAAGGTATAATACATTGCTGCCCAGGGCGCCCCCCCCAGCGCCCTGCACCCTCAGTGACCGCTGGTATGAAGTGTGCTGACAACAATGGCGCACAGCTGCAGTGCTGTGCGCTACCTTATGAAGACTGAAAGTCTTCTGCCGCCTGTTTCTGGACCTCTGGACCTCTTCAACTTCGGCATCTGCAAGGGGGGTCGGCGGCACGGCTCCGGGACGAACCCCAGGGTGAGACCTGTGTTCCGACTCCCTCTGGAGCTAATGGTGTCCAGTAGCCTAAGAAGCAAATCCATCCTGCACGCAGGTGAGTTTACTTCTCTCCCCTAAGTCCCTCGTAGCAGTGAGCCTGTTGCCAGCAGGACTCACTGAAAATAAAAAACCTAACTTAAACTTTTATTCTAAGCAGCTCAGGAGAGCCACCTAGATTGCACCCTTCTCGGCCGGGCACAAAAATCTAACTGAGGCTTGGAGGAGGGTCATAGGGGGAGGAGCCAGTGCACACCACCTGATCCTAAAGTTTTTATTATTGTGCCCTGTCTCCTGCGCTAAACCCCATGGTCCTGACGGAGTCCCCAGCATCCACTTAGGACGTTAGAGAAATATATATTTTCAATGCCCGGACAACGTCCAGCAACTTGGAATCCTCCAAATCGCTAGTAGCCGCAGGCACCACAATAGGCTGGTTCAGGTGAAACGCTGACACCACCTTAGGCAGAAACTGAGGACGCGTCCGCAGTTCTGCCCTGTCCGAATGGAAAATCAGATATGGGCTTTTATACGATAAAGCCGCCAATTCTGATACTCTCCTGGCTGAAGCCAGGGCCAGTAGCATGGTTACTTTCCACGTAAGATATTTCAAATCCACCGATTTGAGTGGCTCAAACCAATGGGATTTGAGAAAATCCAAAACTACATTAAGGTCCCACGGAGCCACTGGGGGCACAACCGGGGGCTGTATATGTAGTACTCCTTTTACAAAAGTCTGAACTTCAGGAACTGAAGCCAATTCTTTCTGGAAGAAAATCGACAGGGCCGAAATTTGAACCTTAATGGACCCCAATTTGAGGCCCATAGACAATCCTGTTTGCAGGAAATGTAGGAATCGACCCAGTTGAAATTCCTCCGTGGGGGCCTTCCTGGCCTCACACCACGCAACATATTTTCTCCAAATGCGGTGATAATGTTGTGCAGTCACCTCCTTCCTGGCTTTTACCAGTGTAGGAATGACCTCTTCCGGAATGCCTTTTTCCCTTAGAATTCGGCGTTCAACCGCCATGCCGTCAAACGCAGCCGCGGTAAGTCTTGGAATAGACACGGTCCCTGCTGAAGCAGGTCCCGTCTTAGAGGTAGAGGCCACGGATCTTCCGTGAGCATCTCCTGAAGTTCCGGGTACCAAGTTCTTCTTGGCCAATCCGGAGCCACGAGTATCGTTCTTACTCCCCTTTGCCGTATAATTCTCAGTACTTTTGGTATGAGAGGCAGAGGAGGAAACACATACACTGACTGGAACACCCACGGTGTTACCAGAGCGTCCACAGCTATTGCCTGAGGGTCTCTTGACCTGGCGCAATACCTGTCCAGTTTTTTGTTGAGGCGAGACGCCATCATATCCACCTTTGGTTTTTCCCAACGGTTCACAATCATGTGGAAGACTTCTGGATGAAGTCCCCACTCTCCCGGGTGTAGATCGTGTCTGCTGAGGAAGTCTGCTTCCCAGTTGTCCACTCCCGGAATGAACACTGCTGACAGTGCTATCACATGATCTTCCGCCCAGCGAAGAATCCTTGCAGCTTCTGCCATTGCTCTCCTGCTTCTTGTGCCGCCCTGTCTGTTTACGTGGGCGACTGCCGTGATGTTGTCCGACTGGATCAACACCGGCTGACCCTGAAGCAGGGGTTTTGCCAGGCTTAGAGCATTGTAAATCGCTCTTAGCTCCAGTATATTTATGTGAAGAGACATCTCCAGGCTTGACCATACTCCCTGGAAGTTTCTTCCCTGTGTGACCGCTCCCCAGCCTCTCAGACTGGCATCCGTGGTCACCAGGACCCAGTCCTGTATGCCGAATCTGCGGCCCTCTAACAGATGAGCACTCTGCAACCACCACAGAAGAGACACCCTTGTCCGTGGCGATAAAGTTATCCGCTGATGCATCTGCAGATGCGATCCGGACCATTTGTCCAGCAGATCCCACTGAAAAGTTCGTGCGTGGAATCTGCCGAATGGAATCGCTTCGTAAGAAGCCACCATCTTTCCCAGGACTCTTGTGCATTGATGCACAGACACTTTTCCTGGTTTTAGGAGGTTCCTGACAAGTTCGGATAACTCCCTGGCTTTCTCCTCCGGAAGAAACACCTTTTTCTGAACCGTGTCCAGAATCATTCCCAGGAACAGCAGACGTGTCGTCGGGTTCAATTGAGATTTTGGAAAATTCAGAATCCACCCGTGCTGTTGCAGCACTACTTGGGTTAGTGCTACTACGTCTTCCAGCTGTTCTCTGGACCTTGCCCTTATCAGGAGATCGTCCAAGTAAGGGATAATTAATACGCCTTTTCTTCGCAGAAGAAACATCATCTCGGCCATTACCTTGGTAAAGACCCGAGGTGCCGTGGACAATCCAAACGGCAGCGTCTGAAACTGATAATGACAGTTTTGCACCACGAACCTGAGGTACCCTTGGTGTGAAGGGCAAATTGGGACATGCAGGTAAGCATCCTTGATGTCCAGGGACACCATAAAGTCCCCTTCTTCCAGATTCGCTATCACTGCTCTGAGTGACTCCATCTTGAACTTGAATTTTTGTATGTACAGGTTCAAAGATTTCAAATTTAGAATAGGTCTTACCGAGCCGTCCGGCTTCGGTACCACAAATAGCGTGGAGTAATACCCCTTTCCCTGTTGTAGGAGGGGTACCTTGACTATCACCTGCTGAGAAACCAACTTGTGAATGGCTTCCAATACCGTCGCCCTGTCTGAGGGAGACGTTGGCAAAGCAGACTTTAGGAACCGGCGAGGGGGAGACTTCTCGAATTCCAACCTGTAACCCTGAGATACTACCTGCAGGATCCAGGGGTCCACCTGTGAGCAAGCCCACTGCGCGCTGAAATTCTTGAGTCGACCCCCCACCGCTCCTGAGTCCGCTTGTAAAGCCCCAGCGTCATGCTGAGGGCTTTGCAGAACCCGGGGAGGGCTTCTGTTCCTGGGAAGGAGCTGCTTGCTGCCCTCTCTTACCCTTTCCTCTGCCTCGGGGCAGATATGACTGTCCTTTTGCCCGCTTGTTCTTATAGGACCGAAAGGACTGCGGCTGAAAAGACGGTGTCTTTTTCTGTTGGGAGGGGGTCTGAGGTAAAAAGGTGGATTTCCCGGCAGTTGCCGTGGCCACCAGATCCGATAGACCCACGCCAAATAATTCCTCCCCTTTATACGGCAATACTTCCATATGCCGTTTGGAATGCGCATCACCTGACCACGGTCGCGTCCATAAACTTCTTCTGGCAGATATGGACATCGCACTTACTCTCGATGCCAGAGTGCAAATATCCCTCTGAGCATCTCGCATATAAAGAAAAGCATCCTTTAATTGCTCTAAAGTCAATAAAATACTGTCCCTATCCAGGGTATCAATATTTTCAGTCAGGGAATCCGACCAGAGCACCCCAGCACTGCACATCCAGGCTGAGGCGATGGCTGGTCGCAGTATAACACCAGTATGTGTGTATATACTTTTTAGGGTAGTTTCCAGCCTCCTATCAGCTGGATCCTTGAGGGCGGCCGTATCAGGAGACGGTAACGCCACTTGTTTTGATAAGCGTGTGAGCGCCTTATCCACCCTAGGGGGTGTTTCCCAGCGCGCCCTAACCTCTGGCGGGAAAGGGTATAATGCCAATAACCTTTTTGAAATTAGCACTTTTCTATTTGGGTTAACCCACGCTTCATCACATACATCATTCAATTCCTCTGATTCAGGAAAAACTACAGGTAGTTTTTTCACACCCCACATAATACCCCTTTTTGTGGTACTTGCAGTATCAGAGATATGTAAAGCCTCCTTCATTGCCGTGATCATATAACGTGTGGCCCTACTGGAAAATACGTTTGTTTCTTCACCGTCGACACTAGATTCAGTGTCCGTGTCTGGGTCTGTGTCGACCGACTGAGGTAAAGGGCGTTTTACAGCCCCTGACGGTGTCTGAGACGCCTGGGCAGGTACTAACTGGTTTGCCGGCCGTCTCATGTCGTCAACTGATTTTTGTAATGTGCTGACATTATCACGTAATTCCATAAACAAAGCCATCCATTCCTGTGTCGACTCCCTGGGGGGCGACATCACCATTACCGGCAATTGCTCTGCCTCCACACCAACATCGTCCTCATACATGTCGACACACACGTACCGACACACAGCAGACACACAGGGAATGCTCTATTGAAGACAGGACCCCACTAGCCCTTTGGGGAGACAGAGGGAGAGTTTGCCAGCACACACCCAAGCGCTATAATATATATGGGAACAACCCTATATAAGTGTTGTATCCTTATAGCAGCTTAAATATAGTAATATCGCCAAAAAAAGTGCCCCCCCCTCTCTGTTTTACCGTTTCTGTAGTGCAGTGCAGGGGAGAGTCCTGGGAGCCTTCCTCACAGCGGAGCTGAGCAGGAAAATGGCGCTGTGTGCTGAGGAGAATAAGCCCCGCCCCCTATTTCGGCGAGCTCTTCTCCCGGAGTTTGTGAGATCTGGCAGGGGTTAAATACATCCATATAGCCTCAAGGGCTATATGTGATGTATTTTTAGCCATAAGAAAGGTATTATACATTGCTGCCCAGGGCGCCCCCCCCAGCGCCCTGCACCCTCAGTGACCGCTGTGTGAAGTGTGCTGACAACAATGGCGCACAGCTGCAGTGCTGTGCGCTACCTCATGAAGACTGAAAAGTCTTCTGCCGCCTGTTTCTGGACCTCTTCAATCTTCGGCATCTGCAAGGGGGGTCGGCGGCGCGGCTCCGGGACCGGACTCCATGGCTGGGCCTGTGTTTGATCCCTCTGGAGCTAATGGTGTCCAGTAGCCTAAGAAGCCAATCCATCCTGCACGCAGGTGAGTTCACTTCTCTCCCCTAAGTCCCTCGATGCAGTGAGCCTGTTGCCAGCAGGACTCACTGAAAATAAAAAACCTAAAAACTTTTTCTAAGCAGCTCTTTAGGAGAGCCACCTAGATTGCACCCTGCTCGGACGGGGACAAAAACCTAACTGAGGCTTGGAGGAGGGTCATAGGGGGAGGAGCCAGTGCACACCACCTGATCCTAAAGCTTTATTTTTGTGCCCTGTCTCCTGCGGAGCCGCTAATCCCCATGGTCCTGACGGAGTCCCAACATCCACTAGGACGTCAGAGAAAAAGTAATGAAAACTTGAGGCTGCTTTCACAGCAGCCCTGTGACCATGCGGCTTCCTGCCGCACCAAGCAAAAAACTGATCTGACTGAATCAGTGGGCGGGACTATATAGTGGAGGCCCCAATGCATCCTGGGAGGCCAGAAAGCTCGTGACCGTGTTGGTGCCATTTTCGCTGTCGCTCGACAATATCCCAATGTTATCCTGTGGATAATCCTGTGGACCCAGCCAGAGAAATATATATATATATATATATATATATATATATATATAACTTTTCTTTAACAGGATTCAAGATGCATCTGTGTGCAAACAATATCTATATCAATACCGAAGACTAGTATTACAAAACTGTAATTTGCCAGGTTGCTAAGTGTTCTGGTTGAAGTTGCTGTTTCCTTCACCATCTCTCTCTCTACAACCCCACTTCCACGTTGGTCTCTCTTTTCCCCCATCTCTGTTTTCCTCCTCCTATCCCTATCCTATCCCTTATCTTTCTCTCCCCATTCACTCCCTTTACACATCTGTCTTTTTACCTGTGTTACCCATCTACTGTATATCTCCCCCTACTGTCCCATCTCTTTCCTGTCTCCCTCCCACCACCATGTCCCTCACTCTATTGCCTGGCATTTTCTGATGTAGGCAGACATATCATCCATGACAGATGTCAACCCATACATGGACAGGTTGATCGCCAGAAAGGAAGGCATTCTGTCCAGAGTCATTGTCGGATTGCCTTGATCATTTGCAGGGAGGGGGCAAGGCTGTGGCTCCAAAACACCTGAGAGGGTTGCCAGCTGCCACAGACTGGACCACTCCCAGGAAAGCATGATCTGCATATTGATTCCAGCAGCCAATCACAGATCCACCATACAGCAGCAGCGCACCCCAACTTCTTAGTTCAGTGGCATGTGCTGTTGCAGAGTGCGGTGGTCTGAGCAGCATTTGTTGTGTATGTGGAATCAGCAACTCATGTTAAATGGCTTTGGGAATGCTTTTAACTCCACATTGTAGTCGGGCATATCAGTACAAAATAAGTGTGTGTGGTTCCTACCTTTGTAAAGATATCAATCATCTGTTCCTGATACCTCTTCTGATTTCTGTGAAAAGATGCAGCGAAATCCATCTCTAATCCAAATGTAACAATTGGAGGCGTCTAATGCAGAAAAACACAAAAATTTAAAATGAACAAATACAAGTCTCATACTTGTCAGTATTTCTAAATTCAATCTAAAGGTGCACACACACAAAGATTTTGACTATGAGCGATTTGCCTTGAACTGGCAGTAGAAGATTTTGATTAACTTTACCAACGATTTTTACTAATACCTCTTTCACACCGCAGCTATAACCCGGTAAATTGCCGTTTTTTAAGCCTTCCAAAACGGTTCTAGCTGCGGTGTGAAAGGGCCACTTTGAATTTATTGGTTACAGATTGCTGGTATTTTAAAACGGTTAAAAAGCAGGGTCGTACACGGTTCAGACCCGTTTCAATGTGCAATGTGAAAAGCTCAGAAACGGTATTTCCAAGCCACAGAAGGTGATAGGCTGTCTCCATGCGTGATGTCACCAGGCAGAAGCTGGAAATAAACTGGAAGAAACACATGAGAGTGAAGAAGTGTTTTATTATGCAGAATACAGATTAAAATGGCAAATTGGAGTGATGAGGAGGTTAGGGAGCTGCTTAGGATCAGAGGGGATGAAGAAATATGTAGATGAATCACTGGGACAGTGAAGGATGCAGTAATCTATAAAATCATGGTAAAGATGCTTGAAGCTGCTGGGTTCCATCGTACGACTAGCCAAATTATTAATAATTAATTAATAATTAATTAATAATTATTAATAATGTGTGGGCCAGAAAAGTCCATTTAAAATGACAACCACTGTTTTCTATGGGTGAAACAGGTTCAGTGGGAAAGGTACCAAAACGGTAATGAAATGGTAATATACCAGTTACAACATGCGATGTGAAGAGAGTTTAACTGCTCAGACCCGTTTTAAGAACAGTTTCAAAAGCAGGGTTTGCAATGTGAAAGCAGCATAAGTGTGCAAGCAATTTTCGCTATGGGGGATTTTGACTAACTCATTTAAATAGGTGGATGTTTTCACTTTTCCAGCGACATAGTCGAAACTGACTTGCCTGCAGTCTATTTTTCATAGCGATAGCAACCTGTCGGTGATGCGCATCTCTATCACTCGCTGTGCACACACAAAGCGATATGCACTAACTTTCTTAGCGATTTTGACTATATAGTCAACGTCGGTGAGCCATAACAATGCACCTTAACAGTGCATATTTTCCAAATATCCTCACAGAACAAGTTACAATTACTACCACCTGTGTATATATCAAAATGTATCCAGATTCACAAGTAAAAAGGTGTTTTAAGGGGGCACTCATATCCACTATGGCAGTGGTTCTCAAACTGTGTGCCAGGCACCCTGGGGTGCCTCAGGACACTTGCAGGAGTGTACTGGGTTGGTGGTTCAGGACCAATTCAAATTATTTATAGTCAATGTAATAGGCAAAACCAGTGCTGGTGGCTGTCAATCGTCCAATATGTGGACAAACAGAAGCAAATATTTTCCTTCACCACACAATAGAACCTAAGGTTGGGTACACACTTGACGATATGCATCAGATATAGCGTCTGATCAAACTATATTGTTCACATTGTCCAGTGTGTATTGTAGTACCTGACTGTATTTCTCAGCATTGAAACAGGCAATGTTGAGAACCGTAGACGCAGTGGTCGGCCAAGGAAACCAAGTGCATTAGATGATAGACACATCATGCTTACTTTCCTCAACAATCAGAAGATATCCAGCAGTGTCATCAGATCAGAACTGGCAGAAACCAGTGGGACCCAGGTACACCCATCTACTGTTCGGAGAAGTTTGGCCAAAAGTGGTCTTCATGGAAGAATTGCGGCCAAAAAGCCATACCTGTGACGTGGAAACAAGGGCAATCGACTCAAGTATGCATGAAAACATAGGAACTAGGATGCAAAAAGAAAAAAAAATAAGATTTTACTTACCGATAAATCTATTTCTCATAGTCCGTAGTGGATGCTGGGACTCCGTAAGGACCATGGGGAATAGCGGCTCCGCAGGAGACAGGGCACAAAATAAAAGCTTAAGGATCAGGTGGTGTGCACTGGCTCCTCCCCCTATGACCCTCCTCCAAGCCTCAGTTAGGATACTGTGCCCGGACGAGCGTACATAATAAGGAAGGATATTGAATCCCGGGTAAGACTCATACCAGCCACACCAATCACACCGTACAACTTGTGATCTGAACCCAGTTAACAGTATGATAAACGCAAGGGAGCCTCTGAAAAGATGGCTCACAACAATAATAACCCGAATTTTTGTAACAATAACTATATACAAGTATTGCAGACAAGCCGCACTAGGGATGGGCGCCCAGCATCCACTACGGACTATGAGAAATAGATTTATCGGTAAGAAAAATCTTATTTTCTCTGACGTCCTAGTGGATGCTGGGACTCCGTAAGGACCATGGGGATTATACCAAAGCTCCCAAACGGGCGGGAGAGTGCGGATGACTCTGCAGCACCGAATGAGAGAACTCCAGGTCCTCCTCAGCCAGGGTATCAAATTTGTAGAATTTAGCAAACGTGTTTGCCCCTGACCAAGTAGCTGCTCGGCAAAGTTGTAAAGCCGAGACCCCTCGGGCAGCCGCCCAAGATGAGCCCACTTTCCTTGTGGAATGGGCTTTTACTGATTTTGGCTGTGGCAATCCTGCCACAGAATGTGCAAGCTGAATTGTACTACAAATCCAACGAGCAATCGTCTGCTTAGAAGCAGGAGCACCCAGTTTGTTAGGTGCATACAGGATAAACAGCGAGTCAGATTTTCTGACTCCAGCCGTCCTGGAAACATATATTTTCAAGGCCCTGACAACGTCAAGCAACTTAGAGTCCTCTAAGTCCCTGGTAGCCGCAGGTACCACAATAGGTTGGTTCATGTGAAATGCAGAAACCACCTTAGGTAGAAATTGAGGACGAGTCCTCAATTCCGCCCTGTCAGAATGAAAAATTAAGTAAGGGCTTTTATATGATAAAGCCGCCAATTCTGACACACGCTTGGCTGAAGCCAAGGCTAACAGCATCGACACCTTCCATGTGAGATATTTTAAGTCCACAGTGGAAAGTGGTTCAAACCAATGTGACTTTAGAAAACTCAACACCACATTGAGATCCCAAGGTGCCACTGGAGGCACAAAAGGAGGCTGTATGTGCAGCACCCCTTTTACAAATGTCTGAACTTCAGGTACTGAAGCCAGTTCTTTTTGGAAGAAAATCGACAGGGCCGAAATTTGAACCTTAATGGACCCTAATTTTAGGCCCATAGACAGTCCTGTTTGCAGGAAATGAAGGAAACGACCCAGTTGAAATTCCTCTGTAGGGGCCCTCTTGGCCTCACACCACGCAACATATTTACGCCAAATGCGGTGATAATGTTTTGCGGTTACGTCCTTCCTGGCTTTGACCAGAGTAGGAATGACTTCTTCTGGAATGCCTTTTTCCCTCAGGATCCGGCGTTCAACCGCCATGCCGTCAAACGCAGCCGCGGTAAGTCTTGAAACAGACAAGGCCCCTGCAGTAGCAGGTCCTGTCTTAGAGGTAGAGGCCACGGTTCGTCCGTGAGCATCTCTTGAAGTTCCGGGTACCAAGTCCTTCTTGGCCAATCCGGGACCACGAGTATAGTTCTTACTCCTCTCCTTCTTATGATTCTCAGTACTTTTGGTATGAGAGGCAGAGGAGGGAACACATACACTGACTGGTACACCCACGGCGTTACCAGAGCGTCCACTGCTATTGCCTGAGGGTCCCTTGACCTGGCGCAATATCTGTCCAGTTTTTTGTTTAGACGTGACGCCATCATGTCCACCTTTGGTTTTTCCCAACGGTTTACAATCAGGTGGAAGACTTCTGGGTGAAGTCCCCACTCTCCCGGGTGAAGGTCGTGTCTGCTGAGGAAGTCTGCTTCCCAGTTGTCCACTCCCGGAATGAACACTGCTGACAGTGCTATCACATGATTTTCCGCCCAGCGAAGAATCCTTGCAGCTTCTGCCATTGCCCTCCTGCTTCTCGTGCCGCCCTGTCTGTTTACGTGGGCGACTGACGTGATGTTGTCCGATTGGATCAACACCGCCTGACCCTGAAGCAGAGGTTTTGCTTGACTTAGGGCATTGTAAATGGCCCTTAGTTCCAGAATGTTTATATGAAGAGATGTTTCCATGCTTGACCACAAGCCCTGGAAATTCCTTCCCTGTGTGACTGCTCCCCAGCCTCTCAGGCTGGCATCCGTGGTTACCAGGATCCAATCCTGAATGCCAAATCTGCGGCCCTCTAGTAGATGAGCACTCTGCAGCCACCACAGGAGAGACACCCTTGTCCTTGGCGACAGGGTTATCCGCTGATGCATCTGCAGATGCGATCCGGACCATTTGTCCAGTAGATCCCACTGAAATGTTCTTGCATGGAATCTTCCGAATGGAATCGCTTCGTAAGAAGCCACCATTTTTCCCAGGACCCTCGTGCACTGATGCACTGAGACCTGGCCTGGTTTTAGGAGGTTCCTGACTAGCTCGGATAACTCCCTGGCCTTCTCCTCCGGGAGAAACACCTTCTTCTGGACTGTGTCCAGAATCATTCCTAGGAACAGTAGAAGTGTCGTTGGAATCAGCTGCGATTTTGGAATATTTAGAATCCACCCGTGCTGACGTAACACTACCTGAGATAGTGCTACTCCGACTTCTAACTGTTCCCTGGATCTTGCCCTTATCAGGAGATCGTCCAAGTAAGGGATAATTAAAATGCCTTTTCTTCGTAGAAGAATCATCATTTCGGCCATTACCTTGGTAAAGACCCGAGGTGCCGTGGACAATCCAAACGGCAGCGTCTGAAACTGATAATGACAGTTTTGTACTACAAACCTGAGGTACCCTTGGTGAGAAGGATATATTGGGACGTGGAGATAAGCATCTTTGATGTCCAGAGACACCATATAGTCCCCTTCTTCCAGGTTCGCTATCACTGCTCTGAGTGACTCCATCTTGAATTTGAACCTTTTTATGTAAGTGTTCAAGGATTTCAGATTTAAAATTGGTCTCACCGAGCCATCCGGCTTCGGTACCACAAACAGCGTGGAATAATACCCCTTTCCTTGTTGCAGGAGGGGTACCTTGATTATCACCTGCTGGGAATACAGCTTGTGAATGGCTTCCAAAACTGCCTCCCTGTCGGAGGGAGACTTTGGTAAAGCAGACTTCAGGAACCGACGAGGGGGAAACGCCTCGAATTCCAGTTTGTACCCTTGCGATACTACCTGTAGAATCCAGGGATCCACTTGCGAGTGAGCCCACTGCGCGTTGAAATTCTTGAGACGGGCTCCCACCATATCTGAGTCTGCTTGTAAAGCCCCAGCGTCATGCTGAAGACTTGGCAGAAGCAGGGGAGGGCTTCTGCTCCTGTGAAGCGGCTGCATGGTGCAGTCTTTTTCCTCTTCCTCTGCCCCGGGGCAGAAAAGAGTGGCCTTTTGCTCGCTTGTACTTATGGGAA
The DNA here is from genome assembly GCF_028390025.1 of Pseudophryne corroboree. Lineage (NCBI taxonomy): Eukaryota > Metazoa > Chordata > Amphibia > Anura > Myobatrachidae > Pseudophryne > Pseudophryne corroboree. The sequence goes on along the minus strand of NC_086445.1, from coordinate 591,121,232 downwards.
CGAAAGGACTGAGTTTGAAAAGACGGTGTCTTTTTCTGCTGATGTGGAGTGACCTGGGGTAAAAAGGTGGATTTTCCAGCCGTTGCCGTGGCCACCAGGTCCGATAGACCAGCCCCAAATAACTCCTCCCCTTTATACGGCAATACTTCCATGTGCCGTTTGGAATCCGCATCCCCTGACCACTGTCGCGTCCATAACGCTCTTCTGGCAGAGATGGACATAGCACTTACTCTTGATGCCAGGGTGCAAATATCCCTCTGTGCATCACGCATATATAGTAATGCATCCTTTAAATGTTCTATAGTTAACAAAATATTGTCCCTATCCAGGGTATCAATATTCTCAGTCAGGGAATCCGACCATGCGACTCCAGCACTGCACATCCAGGCTGAGGCGATTGCTGGTCGCAGTATAACACCAGTATGTGTGTATATACTTTTTAGGATATTTTCCAGCCTTCTATCAGCTGGTTCTTTGAGGGTGGCCGTATCAGGAGACGGTAACGCTACTTGTTTAGATAAACGTGTGAGCGCCTTATCTACCCTAGGGGGTGTTTCCCAACGCGCCCTAACCTCTGGCGGGAAGGGATATAATGCTAATAATTTTTTAGAAATTAGCTGTTTTTTATCGGGGGAAACCCACGCTTTTTCACACACCTCATTTATTTCCTCTGACTCAGGAAAAACTATTGGTAGTTTTTTCTCACCCCACATAATACCCTTCTTTGTGGTACTTGTAGTGTCAGAAAGGTTCAATGCCTCTTTCATTGCCGTGATCATGTAACGTGTGGCCCTACTGGACATTACGTTTGTCTCGTCACCGTCGACACTAGACTCAGTATCTGTGTCAGGGTCTGTGTCGACCCACTGAGGTAACGGGCGTTTTAGCGCCCCTGACGGTGTCTGAGACGCCTGGACAGGCACTAATTGATTTGCCGGCTGTCTCATGTCGTCAACAGTTTTTTGCAAATTGCTGACATTATCACTTAATTGTTTAAATACAATCATCCAGTCAGGTGTCGACTCCCTAGGGGGTGACATCACCAACGCAGGCAACTGCTCCGCCTCCACATAATTTTCCTCCTCATACATGTCGACACACGCGTACCGACACACAGCACACACACCGGGAATGCTCTGATAGAGGACAGGACCCCACTTAGCCCTTTGGAGAGACAGAGGGAGAGTCTGCCAGCACACACCCAGCGCTATATATATATACAGGGATAACCTTATATAAGTGTTATTCCCTAATAGCTGCTGTTATTATCGTTATTTGCTGCCAAAAATGCCCCCCCTTCTCTTTTTTACCCTGATTCTGAAGCAGGACTGCAGGGGAGAGTCAGGGAGCCGTCCTTCCAGCGGAGCTGTGAGGGAAAATGGCGCTTGTGTGCTGAGGAGATAGGCTCCGCCCCTTCACGACGTCCTTATCTCCCGCTTTTTTGTGTAAAAATGGCAGGGGATTAAAATACATCCATATAGCCCAGGAGATATATGTGATGTATTCTTTTTGCCACCTAAGGTATATTGTTATATTGCGTCTCAGGGCGCTCCCCCCCAGCGCCCTGCACCCTCAGTGACCGGAGTGTGAAGTGTGCTGAGAGCAATGGCGCACAGCTGCGGTGCTGTGCGCTACCTTAGACTGAAGACAGGATGTCTTCTGCCGCCGATTTCACCGGACCTCTTCGTCTCTTCTGGCTCTGTAAGGGGGACGGCGGCGCGGCTCCGGTGACCCATCCAGGCTGAACCTGTGATCGTCCCTCTGGAGCTAGTGTCCAGTAGCCTAAGAAACCCGATCCACTCTGCACTCAGGTGAGTCCGTTTCTTCTCCCCTTAGTCCCACGATGCAGTGAGCCTGTTGCTAGCAGGACTCACTGAAAATAAAAAAACCTAACTAAACTTTTATTCTAAGCAGCTCAGGAGAGCCACCTAGATTGTACCCTTCTCGGCCGGGCACAAAAATCTAACTGAGGCTTGGAGGAGGATCATAGGGGGAGGAGCCAGTGCACACCACCTGATCCTTAAGCTTTTATTTTGTGCCCTGTCTCCTGCGGAGCCGCTATTCCCCATGGTCCTTACGGAGTCCCAGCATCCACTAGGACGTCAGAGAAAATAGGATTTTGGTACTCACCGTTAAATCCTTTTCTCCTAGTCCGTAGAGGATGCTGGGGACTCCAAAAGGACCATGGGGTATAGACGGGATCCGCAGGAGCTTGGGCACACTAAAAAGACTTAAGACTGGGTGTGAACTGGCTCCTCCCCCTATGCCCCTCCTCCAGACCTCAGTTATAGGAACTGTGCCCAGGAGAGACAGACACTACAAGGAAAGATTTTTGTCTTAACTAAGGGCTACCAAATTACCAGCCCACACTATAACATACCGTACAACAGGAGTAACACCAAAACCAGATAACAGTATGCCTAAAACTCCAGCAACCAGCTGTAACAAACCAATACACAAGTCGTGTATAACTAACTTAACCAGTAAGAAAATATACATAATGCAAGTAAGAGTCCGCACTGGGACGGGCGCCCAGCATCCTCTACGGACTAGGAGAAAAGGATTTAACGGTGAGTACCAAAATCCTATTTTCTCTTACGTCCTAGAGGATGCTGGGGACTCCAAAAGGACCATGGGGATTATACCAAAGCTCCAGAACGGGCGGGAGAGTGCGGACGACTCTGCAGCACCGACTGAACAAACGCCAGGTCCTCATCGGCCAGGGTATCGAACTTATAGAATTTAGCAAAAGTGTTCGAACCCGACCAAGTAGCCGCTCGGCAAAGCTGTAGTGCCGTAACACCTCGGGCAGCCGCCCAAGATGAGCCCACCTTTCTGGTAGAATGGGCTTTAACCGCCTTCGGCACCGGTAACCCCACCGAAGAATGAGCCTGTTGGATCGTGCTACAAATCCAGCGTGCAATAGTCTGTTTTGACGCGGGATGACCAATCTTGTTGGCCGCATACAAAACAAATAACGCTTCAGTTTTCCTAGTAACAGCTGTCCTAGAAACGTAAACTTTTAACGCTCTTACAACATCCAGAGATTTTGGAATCGCCACTTCTTCCGAAGCTATCGGAACCACAATAGGTTGGTTAATGTGAAATGACAAAACCACCTTTGGTAGAAATTGTTGACGAGTCCTCAACTCCGCCCTATCCGAATGAAAAATCAAGTATGGACTCTTATGAGACAAAGCTGCCAATTCCGAAACTCGCCTGGCAGATGCCAGCGCCAAAAGCATAACCACCTTCCAAGTGAGAAATTTTAATTCAACCTTCCGCAAAGATTCAAACCAGGAAGACATGAGGAACCGCAAGACGACATCAAGGTCCCATGGCGCTACAGGCAATACAAACAGTGGATTGATATGCATTACACCCTTCACAAAAGTCTGAACCTCTAGGAGGGTAGCTAACTCTTTTTGAAAGAAAATAGACAAAGCCGAAATTTGCACTTTGATGGAACCCAATTTCAGGCCTGCATCTACACCCGCCTGTAAAAATAAGATTTTACTCACCGGTAAATCTATTTCTCGTAGTCAGTAGTGGATGCTGGGGACTCCGTAAGGACCATGGGGCTCCGCAGGAGACTGGGCACTCTAAGAAAGATTTAGTACAACTGGTGTGCACTGGCTCCTCCCTCTATGCCCCTCCTCCAGACCTCAGTTAAGGAAACTGTTCCCGGAAGAGCTGACATTACTAGGAAAGGATTTTGGAATCCAGGGTAAGACTCATACCAGCCACACCAATCACACTGTACAACTTGTGATAAACTTACCCAGTTAACAGTATGAACAACAACTGAGCATCAACAATGGATGCCAACATAACATATCCCTTTATTAAGCAATAACTATATTATATAATACACGTATTGCAGAAAGTCCGCACTTGGGATGGGCGCCCAGCATCCACTACGGACTACGAGAAATAGATTTACCGGTGAGTAAAATCTTGTTTTCTCTAACGTCCTAGTGGATGCTGGGGACTCCGTAAGGACCATGGGGATTATACCAAAGCTCCCAAACGGGCGGGAGAGTGCGGATGACTCTGCAGCACCGAATGGTCAAACACAAGGTCCTCCTCAGATAGGGTATCAAATTTGTAGAATTTTGCAAAGGTGTTTGAACCCGATCAAGTAGCTGCTCGGCAAAGCTGTAATGCCGAGACCCCTCGGGCAGCCGCCCAAGAAGAGCCCACTTTCCTTGTGGAATGGGCCTTTACTGATTTTGGATGCGGCAATCCAACCGCAGAATGAGCCTGCTGAATCGTGTTACAGATCCAGCGAGCAAAAGTTTGCTTTGAAGCAGGAGCACCCAGCTTGTTGGATGCATACAGGATAAACAGCGAGTCAGTTTTCCTGACTCCAGCCGTTCTGGCTACATAAACCTTCAAAGCCCTGACTACATCTAGTAACTTGGAATCCTCCAAGTCACTAGTAGCCGCAGGCACCACAATAGGTTGGTTCAAATGAAAAGATGACAACACTTTTTTGTAGAAATTGCGGACGAGTCCGTAATTCTGCCCTGTCCATATGGAAAACCAGATAGGGGCTTTTATGTGACAAAGCCACCAATTCTGATACACGCCTAGCCGAAGCTAAGGCCAATAGCATGACCACCTTCCACGTGAGATATTTTAACTCCACGGTTTTAAGTGGCTCAAACCAGTGCGGTTTCAGGAAACTCAACACCACGTTAAGATTCCAAGGTGCCACTGGAGGCACCAACGGGGGGTGAATATGCCGCACTCCCTTTACAAAAGTCTGAATTTCAGGAAGAGAAGCCAGTTCCTTTTGAAAGAAAATGGATAGGGTCGAAATCTGGACCTTTATGGACCCTAATTTAAGGCCCATAGTCACTCCCGACTGTAGGAAGTGAAGGAAACGGCCCAGCTGGAATTCCTCTGTAGGGGCCTTCCTGGCCTCACACCAAGCAACATATTTTCGCCATATACGGTGATAATGCTTTGCTATCACGTCCTTCCTAGCCTTTATCAGCGTAGGAATAACTTCATCCGGAATGCCTTTTTCCACTAGTATCCGGCGTTCAACCGCCATGCCGTCAAACGCAGCCGCGGTAAGTTTTGGAACAGACAGGGCCCCTGTTGCAACAGATCCTGTCTGAGAGGCAGAGGCCATGGGTCCTCTGCGAGCGTTTCTTGCAGTTCCGGATACCAAGTCCTTCTTGGCCAATCCGGAACAATAAAGTATTGTCCTCACTACTCTTTTCCTTATGATTCTCAGCACCTTGAGTATGAGAGGAAGAGAAGGAAACACATAAACCGACTGGAACACCCACGGTGTCCATAGTGCGTCTACAGCTATCACCTGAGAGTCTCTTGACCTGGCGCAATATCTCTGTAGCGTTATGTTGAGGCGGGATGCCATCATGCCCACCTGTGGCAGTTCCCACTGCCTTGCAATCTGTGTGAAGACTTCTTGATGAAGTCCCCACTCTCCCGGGTGGAGGTCGTGCCAGCTGAGGAAGTCTGCTTCCCAGTTGTCCACTCCCGGAATGAACACTGCTGACAGTGCTCTTACGTGATTCTCCGCCTAGCAAAGAATTCTGGTGGCCTCCGCCATCACCACTCTGCTCCTTGTGCCGCCTTGGCGGTTTACACGAGCCACTGCTGTGATGTTATCTGACTAAATCAGCACCGGGTTTTTTCGCAAAGCAAGTTCTCCGCTTGACTTAGGACGATGCATATCGCCCTTAATTCCAGGATATTTATATGAAGGCAAGTCTCCTGACTTGACCTCCGCCCTTGGAAATTGTTTTCCTTGAGTGACTGCCTCCCACCCTCGGAGGCTTGTATCCGTGGTCACCAGGACCCAGTCCTGAATGCCGAATCTGCGACCTTCGAGAAGGTGAGCACTCTGCAGCCACCACAGGAGAGACACCCTGGCCCTGGGGGATAGGGTGGTTAACCGATGCATCTGAAGATGTGATCCGGACCACTTGTCCAACAGATCCCATCGAAAGGTCCTCGCATGGAACCTGCCGAAGGGAATGGCCTCGCCATCCTTCCCAGGACACGAGTGCAGTGACGCACTGACACCCGTTTTGGTTTCAATAGATTCCTGACCAGTGTCACTAGCTCCTGAGCTCTCTCTATCGGGAGATATTTGTGTCTAGGATCATGCCTAGAAGAGGCAGATGAGCTGTAGGAACCAACTGCGACTCTGGAGTACATAGAATCCAGCCGTGTTGCCGTTGCACTTCCAGAGAAAGTGATACGCTGTTCCGCAACTGCTCTCTCAATCTCTCTCTTATGAGGAGATCAACCAAGAACATGATAATAGTGACACCTTGCTTCCGCAGGAGCACCATCATTTCCACCATTACTTTGGTGAATATTCTCGGGGCTGTGGAGAGACCCACCGGCAACGTCAGAAATTGGTAATGACAATTCCGTACCGCAATTCTGAGGTACACCTGATGAGGTGGATAAATGGGGACATGAAGGTATGCATCCCTTTTGCCCCGAGACACCATAAAATCTCCCACTTTTTAGGCTTGCAAAGACCGCTCTTAGCGATTTCATCTTGCACTTGAACCGTTCCAGGTATATGTTCAGGGATTTTAAATTCAATATGGGTCTGACCGAACCGTCCGGTTTCGGGAATACAACATGGTCGAATAATAACCCCCTCCTTGTTGAAGGAAGGGAACCTTGACCACCACCTGTTGAAGATACAACTTGTGAATTGCAGTTAACCCTGTTTCCCTCTCCCAGGGGAAAGCCGGCAGGGCCGACAGTGAGGAGGCATCTTCTCCAAGTCCAGCTTGTATCCCGGAGACACAATATCTATTGCCCAGGGATCTAAAAGGGAGTGAACCCACTTGTGGCTGAACTTACGAAAGTGTGCCCCCACCGGGCCTAGCTCCGCCTGTGGAACTCCAGCGACATGCGGTGGATTTTTGTAGAGGCCGGGGAGGACTTCTGTTCCAGGGAACTTGCTGTGTTGTGCAGCTTCTTTCCTCTGCCCCCGCCTCTGGCAAGAAAGGACGCACCTCGGACTTTCTTGTTTCTTTGTTCGGAAGGCTGCATTTGATAATGACGTGCTTTCCTAGGTCTGCCCCCGTGCAGGAATATAAGGCAAAATATCAGAATTACTAGCTATAGCTGTGGAGACCAGGTCCGAGAACCCTTCTCCACACAATCCTCAGCCATCTATATGCCTCTTATGTCGGCATCCTCTGTCCCTTGCATATCCTACAGGACACGTCAAGCAGAAATCGACATAGCTTTGACTCTAGGACCCAGTATACACATGTCTCCTTGGGCATGTTTTATTTTATTTTATTATATATATATATATATATATCTCTCTATATATATATATCTCTCTATATATATATATATCTATATATATATATCTATATATATATCTATATATATATATATATATATATATATATATATAGATATATATCTTATATATGTACATACTAGGGTCTCAATTAGTCTACGCCGCCACAGCGCTATAAACCCATGCCGACCCAAACGCTGGTCTGAGTAGTGTACCAGAATGTGCACACTATCTGCAGGATCCCTGAGAATAGCTGTAACGTCAGGGTTACCTTTTGGGCAAACGTGACACCCTAGGGGAAGATTCCCATCATATCCTGGCCCTAGTGGGGAAAGGATACTCCGTGAGAATTCATTGTGGGAAACTGCAGCTTCTTGTCTGGAGATTCCCGCTCTTTTTCCTCATGAGAGGAGGGAAATTTACCTCAGCTTTCTTCCCCTTACACCTGTGTACCCTTGTGTCAGGGACAGATGAGTCATCAGTGATATGCAAATCATCTTTTATTACAATAATCATATATTGAATACTTTTCTGCCATTTTGGCTGTAACTTTGCATTATCGTAGTCGACACTGCAGTCAGACTCCGTGTCGACCTCAGTGTCTATTATTTTGGATAGCGAGCATTGCGAGACTCTGAAGGTCTCTGCGACATAGGGACAGACATGGGTAGATTTCCTGTCTGTTCTCTAATATTTTGTGCAATAAATTCACCTTAGCACTTAATTACACATATCCAAACAGGTGTCGGTGTTGTCGACGGAGACACCCTCTCACACACATATTTGCTCCATCTCCTCCTTATGGGAGCCTTTTACCTCAGACATGTCGACACACACGTACCGACACACCACACACACAGGGGATGCTCTATTTGAAGACAGCTTCCCCATAAGGCCCTTTGGAGAGACAGAGAGAGAGTATGCAAGCACACACCCCAGCGCTATATGTCCCAGGAATCACACAGTAACTTAGTGTTAACCCAGTAGCTGCTGTATATACTGTTTTTGCGACAAATTTATGTGCCCCCCCCTCTCTTTTTACCCTCTTCTACCGTGCAGGGGAGAGCCTGGGGAGCTTCTCTCAGCGGATCTGTGGAGAGAAAATGGCGCTGGTGAGTGCTGAGGAAGAAGGCCCCGCCCCCTCAGCGGCGGGCTTCTGTCCCGCGATTTTGTGTAAAATTAATGGCGGGGGCTCATTTTGTGTAAAATTAATGGCGGGGGCTCATCATATTACAGTGCCCAGCTGTAAATATGCTGCTTTTGCCAGGAGGTAATCAATGGCGCCCCCCCCCCCCCCCTGCGCCCTACAGTGACCGGAGTGTGTGGGTTAGTGTGGGCGCAATGGCGCACAGCTGCAGTGCTGTGCGCTACCTCATATGAAGACAGGAGTCTTCTGCCGCCGATTTTGACGTCTTCTTGCTTCAACCCACCCGCTTCAGTCTTCTGGCTCTGCGAGGGGGACGGCGGCGCGGCTCCGGGAACAGACGACCAAGGTTAGGTTCCTGTGTTCAATCCCTCTGGAGCTAATGGTGTCCAGTAGCCTAAGAAGCGCAACCTAGCCGCAGTTAGTAGGTTTGCTTCTCTCCCCTCAGTCCCACGTAGCAGAGAGTCTGTTGCCAGCAGAAGCTCTCTGAAAATAAAAAACCTAACTAAAATACTTTCTTATTAGCAAGCTCAGGAGAGCTCACTAAAATGCACCCAGCTCTGTCCGGGCACAGATTCTAACTGAGGTCTGGAGGAGGGGCATAGAGGGAGGAGCCAGTGCACACCAGGTAGTACTAAATCTTTCTTTAGAGTGCCCAGTCTCCTGTGGAGCCCGTCTATTCCCCATGGTCCTTACGGAGTCCCCAGCATCCACTAGGACGTTAAGAGAAAAGTGGAGAAAACGACCCAAGTGAAAATCCTCCGCAGTAGCCTTTTTAACCTCACACCAGGAAACGTATTTCCTCCAGATACGGTGATAGTGTTTCGCCGTAACCTCTTTCCTAGCCTTAATGAGAGTTGGAATGACCTCCCTGGGAATACCCTTACGAGCTAAGATCCGGCGCTCAACCTCCATGCCGTCAAACGCAGCCGCGGTAAGTCCGGAAACACGCATGGACCCTGTAACAACAGATCCTCCCTTAGAGGAAGCGCCCAAGGATCTTCCACCAGCAAGTCCTGAAGATCCGGGTACCAGTCCCTTCTTGGCCAGTCTGGAACGACGAGAATCGCCTGAACCATTGCTCGACGAATGTTCCCCAGCACCTTTGGAATGAGAGGAAGAGGAGGGAACACATACACCGACTGGAAGACCCACGGAGACACCAGGGCGTCCACCGCCGTGGCTTGTGGGTCCCTTGTCCTGGAACAATATCTTGGGAGCTTCTTGTTGAGCCGAGACGCCATCATGTCTATCATCGGAATTCCCCAGCGTCCTGTCACGTCTGCAAAAACCTCTTGGTGCAGAGCCCACTCTCCCGGATGAAAGTCGTGTCTGCTGAGGAAATCCGCTTCGCAGTTGTCCACCCCCGGTAGGAAAACTGCTGACAGTGCGCTGACGTGTTGTTCCGGCCAGCGAAGTATCTTTGTGGCCTCCGCCATCGCCGCTCTGCTCCTTGTTTATATGGGCCACCGCTGTGATGTTGTCTGACTGTACCAGGACCGGTCGACCCTGAAGAAGACTTCTTGCTTGGAGCAGGCCGTTGTAAATGGCTCTTAACTCTAGAACATTTATGTGGAGACAGGCTTCCTGGGGTGACCATTTTCCCTGGAAATTTCTTCCTTGGGTGACTGCGCCCCAGCCCCGGAGACTTGCATCTGTTGTCAGAAGTACCCACTCCTGGATACCGAAAAAGCGTCCCCCCAGGAGGTGATTCACTTGTAGCCACCACAGAAGAGAAATTCTGGCTCTGGGAGATAAACTTATCCTCCGGTGAATGTGTAGATGAGACCCGGACCATTTGCTCAGCAAGTCCTACTGAAACACGTGGGCGTGAAATCTGCCGTATGGAATGGCTTCGTACGCCGCAACCATCTTCCCCAGAACCCGAGTACAATGATGTATCGACACTCTCGACGGCTTCAGAAGTTCTCTGACCATCGTCTGCAATTCCAGAGCCTTAACTTCTGGAAGGAATACCTTCTGTTATTCCGTGATCAGAATCATGCCCAGAAACGTAAGTCGAGTGGTCGGAATCAACTGGGATTTCGGCAAATTGAGGACCCATCCGTGTTGTCGCATGACCGATAGAGACAACTCCACACTCTTCAGCAATCGTTCCTTGGACCTCGCCTTTATCAGGAGATCGTCCAAGTACGGGATAATTGAAACCCCTTGTTTGCGAAGAAGCACCATCATTTCCGCCATGACCTTGGTGAAAATCCTCGGAGCCGTGGAAAGGCCAAACGGCAACGTCTGAAATTGGTAATGAGAATCCTGTATCGCAAACCTGAGGAAAGCCTGATGGGGAGGATATATCGGGACATGTAAGTAGGCATCCTTTATGTCGACTGACGGCATAAAATCCCCCCCTTCTAGGCTGGAGATCACAGCTCGAAGGGATTCCATCTTGAACTTGAAAACTTTCAAGTATGGATTGAGGGATTTTAAATTTAGAATTGGTCTGATCGAACCGTCCGGTTTCGGCACCACAAAGAGGCTCGAGTAGAACCCCTCCCCCCGCTGAGATGAGGGAACGGGAATAATGACCCTCTGTAGAGTTTTTGAATCGCTGCTAGCACCACCCTCCCTGTCCGGAAGACCTACTAGTAATGCCGAAATGAAGAACCGCTGAGGGGGCATCTCCTGAAACTCCAGTTTGTATCCCTGAGACACGATCTCTAGTACCCAGGGGATCCAGGCCTGATTGAATCCAGACCTGACTGAAACTTCGTAGACGGCCCCCCACCGTTTCGGACTCCCCCAGGGAAGCCCCAGCGTCATGCGGTGGCCTTGATAGCAGCAAGGGAGGAATTTTGGTCCTGGGCGCCTGAACCTGCAGAAGGTTTCCTTCCCCTTCCTCTACCTTTTGAAGCGAGGAAGGACGAGCCTTTTCCATGCCTGTATTTATTGTGACGAAAGGACTGCATCTGCTGATGTGGTGTCTTTTTCTGTTGTGTGGGAACATAAGGAAGAAAAGAGGACTTAGTCGCGGTCGAGACCAGGTTAGCCAAGCCGTCCCCGAACAAGACAGTACCTTTGAAGGGTAGCGCTTCCATAGCCCTCTTGGAGTCGGCATCAGCGTTCCATTGATGGATCCACAGGGCCGTCCTGGCTGATATCGACATGGCATTGGTTCTTGAACCCAAGAGACAGACGTCCCTCGCCGCATCTTTTATGTAATCTGCAGCGTCCTTAATATAACCAAGAGTTAGAAGGACATTATCTTTATCCAGAGTATCTATATCATTAGCTAAATTCTCAGCCCATTTAGCAATGGCACTACTCACCCATACCGACGCCACAGCGGGTCTGAGAAATGCACCAGAATTAGCGAAAATGGACTTCAGAGACGTCTCCAGCTTGCGATCCGCCGGATCCTTGAGAGCTGCGGTGTCAGGAGACGGAAGCGCCACTTTCTTAGACAAACGAGATAAAGCTTTGTCAACAGTTGGAGATGCCTTCCATTTTTCCCTGTCATCAGAGGGGAAAGGATACGCCATGTAAATCCTCTTGGGAATCTGCCACCTCTTGTCCGGCGACTCCCAAGCCTTTTCACAAAGAGTATTCATTTCATGAGAGGGGAGAAATTTTACCTCAGGTTTTTTTCCCTTGAACAAGCAAATCCTAGTTTCCTGTACCGCAGGTTCATCAGAAATGTGTAAAACATCTTTTATAGCCACAATCATGTACTGAATACTCTTAACTAAACATGGATGTAACGCTGCCTCGGTGAAATCGACGTCGGAATCAGAGTCCGTGTCGGTATCAGTATCCCCCACCTGATTAAACGGCCGCTTTTGGGCCCCAGATGGGGTTTGAACCTGAGACAAAGCCTCTTCCATGGACTTTTTCCACACCTGGGTCTGCGCTTCAGACTTATCTAACCTCTTTGATAATGAAGTTACACTCGAGTTTAACGTACTGAGTAATGCTAGTAAATCTGGTGTCGGCTGCGTCGACATTCCCAATTCTAGCCCTGCATCCACTCCCCCAATAACCTCCTCCGGTGAATAAGCTTTCGCCTCAAACATGTCGACACACAGTACCGACACACCACAACACCCAGAACGTCCCTGCTAGGTGACAGGCCTACAATAAAGCCCAGATAGAGGACACAGAGGGAGTATGCCAGCTCACACCCCAACGCCCATATATCGCAAACCGGCGCGCTCCGGCCCGCCAAATTCAAACTTGTAAAAATATGCCGGCGGGGGTCTGTATTCGGCGCCGAGGCACCCACAATCATTCTGCCGCCCCAAAAACTTCAGTAACATGCTGCCCAGGGCCCCCCACCCTGATCTTCTCATACTCATCCGACTTCTGTCTTCTGTGAGGGGGTGACGGCGTGGCTCTGCGCACAAGCAGATAGGCGCACCAAGTGATTGAACCCTCTGGAGCTAATGGTGTCCAGTAGCCGAGAAGCAGAGCCTTGAAACTCACAGAAGTAGGTCTGCTTCTCCCCCCTCACTCCCACGCTGCAGGGAGCCTGTAGTTAGCAGGTCTCAATGAAAATAAAAAATCTAACAAAAAGTATTTTCTAGAGAAACTCAGGAGAGCTCCCCTAGTGTGCATCCAGTCACTCCTGGGCACAAAGTCTAACTGAGGTCTGGAGGAGGGGCATAGAGGGAGGAGCCAGTTCACACCCAGTCTTAAGTCTTTTTAGTGTGCCCAAGCTCCTGCGGATCCCGTCTATACCCCATGGTCCTTTTGGAGTCCCCAGCATCCTCTAGGACGTAAGAGAAATTACATTAGGTGCTTTGGACTGAAGAGTCAAAATATAAAAATTTGTCTGTAACAAAAGCAGTTTATTTGCTGAAGGGCTGGAGAGCGGTACAATAATGAGTGTCTTCAGGCAACATGAAGCATGGTGGAGGTTCCTTGCAAGTTTGGGCTGCATTTCAGTAAATAGAGTTGGGTATTTAGTCAGGGTTAATCGTGTCCTCAATGCTGAGAAATACAGGCAGGTACTTAACTATCAAGCAATACCATTAGGGAGGTGCCAAATTGGCTCCAAATTTAATCTGCAAAAGGACAACGATCACAAACATACAGCCAATGTCATTACGAACTATCTTCAGCGTAAAGAAGGAGTTCTGGAAGTGATGATATGGCCCCCACAGAGTCCTGATCTCAACATCGAGTCTGTCTGGGATTATATGAAGAGACAGAAGGATTTGAGCAAGCCTACATCCACAAAAGATTTGTGGTTAGTTCTCCAAGATGTTTGGAACAACCTCCCTGCCGAATTCCTTCAAAAACTGTGTGCAAGTGTGCCTAGAAGAATTGATGCTGTTCGGAAGGCAAAGGGTGGTCACACAAATATTGATTTGATTTCTCTTCTGTTCATTCACATTGCATTTTGTTAAAATAAACTATTAACTACATTCACTGCTATCTTTCCTCACTTTTATTGTTAGGAGCATCTTTACCCTCCTTCCCTCTTTATCCTAGTGTACGTCCCTGCCCTCCTCCTCTTCTTTCTCTCTCTAAACTCTCCTTTTTCTTCTTCTCTTAATAAAATTGGTTTTCGATGATGTTGCTAATGTTTAGTCTCAGGGAATACCTTCTCGTGGGTTACTATGGTACAAGTATTGAGTACCTAATCTGTGGGTATATGTGCCTTTTTCTACCTCCATATTCCTGTAACTTCGTATGTTGTTCCTAGTGATGTTACCCTATGCTTTATGACTTGTTCTTGGAGTACGGGATTTAACGATTTTCATATCATTAATGATTACAGGATTTTAGTGTATGAGGTGGTTACTGGAGTATTACCTCTGTTCCCATACTCAGATAAGATCGAATATACACTTTCTGGTATAGTTTGATGTACCCACCTATCTGATCTAATTGTTTACTTCATCAAATACTGACGATTTGTTCATGTTTTGCCTTATATTCTATGAAAATAAAAATAAACAGATTTATAAAAATAAAAAAAAACTATTAACAATTCTATTTTTGAAAGCATTCTTACCTTACAGCAATTTTTCCATACCTACTTAAACTTCTAAAACAGCATTGTATCTTTGGTATGTTGTGTGGATATTTAAAAAAGCCTGCCCTTTTACATACTGCCTGAGAATAAATGGCTTGAGAAATGGATGAAAGCTTTTCTATGTGCTTAGTATTCATATTTAACTGCCGATAAAACCAGAATATATATTCACGCTGCCAATTATCAGAGAAAATGTAAATTTTTGGTAGATGCAATCTTTAGATTTATCCCACTGATGATATACCAATCAAACCATCATGATTTAGTTCTCGACAGTGTACTACTTACAAAGTATTCAAAGGCTAAATGTCCAATTTTGTGTTTATGGCAGCCGAAAGTTCCATGGAATTGCCAGTGCGTCCACAAACGCTGCTTGAGGATTCCTTGTCCTTGCTCCGAAGACTGGCACCTTGTGATTGTGTCGAGACGCCATCAGGTCCACATCTGGTAGACCCCACTTGTCCACAAGGAGTTGGAAGACTTCCAGATGAAGACTCCACTCCCCAGCGTGTACGTCCTGATGACTGAGGAAGTCTGCTTCCCTGTTGAGATCCCCCGAAACGAACACTGCCGATATTGCTGGCAGATGGCGTTCCACCTATGGAAGAAATTTTGACACTACCAGCATTGCCATGCGGCTTTGAGTGCTGCCTTGATGATTTATGTACGGCACCGTGGTGGCGTTGTCTGATTGTACTTGAACAGGCCTGTTCTGTACGAAAGGCAGGGCCAGTATCAACGCACTAAACACTGTCCGCAATTCCAGAATGTTTATCGGGAGGAGAGATTCCTCCCTGGTCCACTGACCTTGGAGAGAGAGTGTTGCTCCAACACCGCACTCCAACCCTGCAGACTGGCATCAGTCGTTAGGGGACCCAGTTGGAGATCCAGAAGGGACGACCCCTGCTCAATTGTTGGTCCTGTAGCTACCAACTCAGTGACAGACGAACCTTCGGAGTCAAGGAGATTATCTAAGATTTGACGGTGAGGTAGGACGTCCCACTTGGAAAGGATTAACCTCTGCAGAGGGTGGGAATGAAATTGAGCGTACTCCATCATGTCGAAAGCCAACACCATGAGGCCTAGTACTTGCATCGCTGAGTGCATCGACACTCCCTGGCGAGAGAGGAAGTATCCGATTCTGTCCTGAAGTTTCAGGACCTTCTCTGGAGACAAGAACAAACGTTGGTTGTGCGTGTTCAGTAAAGCCCCCAGGTGCACCATGCTCTGAGCAGGGACCAGTGAGAATTTCTTCCAGTTGATGAGTTACCCGCGGGCTTGCAGGAATTTGTCAGTCAGGTCTAGATGACTGAGGAGTACCTCTGGGGAGTTCGCCAGGATCAACAAGTCGTCCAGATACGGCAGGATCCTGATACCCTGACGGCAGAGAAGGGCAGTCATGACCTTGGTGAAGATCCGAGGAGCCGTGGTGAGTCCGAAAGGCAAGGCTTGGAACTGATAATGAAGGTTGCCAATAGCAAACTGAAGATATTGCTGATGCAACATGGCAATAGGTATTTGTAGGTAAGCATCCTGTATATCCAGGGATATCATATAGTCATTGGGTTCCATAGCCAGTACAATAGAGCAACGAGTTTCCATACGGAATTTGGACACCCTCACAAATTTGTTCAAAGATTTGAAGTTGAGTATAGGTCAGGAGAATCCACTTGGCTTCAGAACTAGAAACAGCGTTGAATAGTATCCCCTGCCTCTCTGAGACAGAGGCACCGGCACTATCACTCCTGTATCCAGGAGGGATTGGACAACCAAATGTACAGTTTGCGCTTTTAACGGATTTGAAAAGATAACCGTTGAGCAAAAAAACTGGCGAGGGGGATGTCTTTTGAAAGAGATCGCGTACCCGTGAGAGACCACTTTCTGCACCCAGGAATCCGAAGTTGTCTTTAACCATACCTGGGCGAAATGCAGAAATCGGCCTCCCACCCTGTGATCACCCAGAGGGAGGCCCGCCCCGTCATGCAGCAGACTTGTCCGATTTGGAAGCAGGCTGACGGGCGGCCAAAGAACGTTTAGGTTTGAGCTTAGAGGACTTGGAAGTGCAAGTCTGCCTCGTGTACGCCTGACCCTTTGCTTTACCTGGAAGTCGAAAGGAACGCAAATTAGTACTCTTAGCCTTCGGAAACGAAAACGAGTTTTATGGTAAGAACTTACCTTTGTTAAAACTCTTTCTGCGAGGTACACTGGGCTCCACAAGGAAAGACATAGGGGGTGTAGAGTAGGATCTTGATCCGAGGCACCAACAGGCTCAAAGCTTTGACTGTTCCCAGAATACATAGCGCCGCCTCCTAAATCACCATGCCTCCCTGCACAGGATCTAAGTTTTTAATTAACCAGTCCAATGCAGTAGCAGGAAAAGAAACGACAATGGTTAGTAGCCACAACACCGCATTCTCACGACAGGAGACGTGTCAGCGGCTAATGCCATACCAACCCAAAGAAGCGAAGTGTGTCAAGGTGGGCGCCTTGTGGAGCCCAGTGTACCTCGCAGAAAGAGTATTAACAAAGGTAAGTTCTTACCATAAAACTCATTTTCTGCTGCGGGGTACACTGGGCTCCACAAGGAAAGACATAGGGGATGTCCTAAAGCAGATGCACTGTAGCGGGCACGAGTACCAGGCGTCCAAAGGAAGCATCCTGGGAAGCGGCAGTATCGAAGGCATAGAACCTTATGAACGTGTTCACTGAGGACCACGTAGCCGCCTTGCACAATTGGTTAAGGGTCAAACCACGTTGGGCCGCCCAAGAAGGTCCAACACACCAAGTAGAATGGGCCGTAATGTGAATAGGAGCAGAGAGACCAGCCTTCACATAAGCATGTGCAATCACCATTCTAATCCATCTGGCCAGAGTTTGCTTGTGAGCAGGCCAGCCCCGTTTGTGAAACCCAAACACAACAAAAAGAGAATCAGATTTCCTAATAGGAGCAGTTCTCTTCACATAGATACGGAGAGCCCGCACCACATCCAAAAACCGCTCTTTGGGAGACAGATCAGGAGAAACAAGTGCCGGAACTACAATCTTATGATTAAGGTGGAACGAAGAAACCACCTTAGGTAGATAGCCGGGACGAGTCCTAAGAACCGCCCGGTCACGGTGAAATATCAGATATGGGGAACTACAGGACAGGGCACCCAAATCCGACACTCTTCTAGCTGAAGCAATAGCCATCAGAAACACCACCTTAAGGGAAAGCTACTTAAGGTCAGCTGAACCAAGAGGTTCAAACGGAGACTCTTGTAACGCCTCCAAAACTACCGACAAGTCCCAAGGAGCCACAGGCGGGACATAGTGAGGTTGTATACGCAACACGCCCTGAGTAAAGGTATGCACATCAGGTAAGGTCGCAATTTCTCTGAAACCACACCGACAAGGCAGATATTTGAACCATGAGGGAGGCCAGACGCAGGCCTAAATCCAGGCCCTGCTGAAGAAAAGCCAACAACTTGGCTTTACTAAACTTGGAAGCGTCATAATTGTTAGATGCGCACCAAACAAAGTAAGAATGCCAGACCCTATAGTAAATCCGAGCAGAAGCCGGTTTCCGGGCCCGCAACATAGTTTGAATGACCGCCTCAGAAAACCCTTTAGCCCTTAAGACGGAAGCTTCAAGAGCAACGCCGTCAAAGATAGCCGGGCTAGGTCCTGGTAGATACAGGGGCCCTAAACGAGGAGGTCTGGGCGTTGTGGAAGTAGAATTGGACGCTCTGACGATAGGCCTTGCAGGTCTGAGAACCAGTGCCGTCTGGGCCATGCTGGAGCTATGAGAAGCAGAATTCCTTTTTCTTGCTTGAACTTCCGAATTACCCTGGGCAGGAGTGACACCGGAGGGAACAAGTACGGTAGCCGAAACCTCCACGGTACCGCCAGCGCATCCATGCTTAAGGATCCCTTGTCCTTGCTCCGAAGACCGGAACCTTGCGATTGTGTCGAGACGCCATCAGATCTACGTCTGGAAGGCCCCACCTTTCCACTAGGAGTTGAAACACTTCTAGATGGAGGCCCCACTCGCCGGCATGCACGTCCTGACGACTGAGAAAGTCCGCTTCCCAATTCAGGACTCCCAGAATGAATATTGCCGATATGGCTGGTAGATGGCGTTCTGCCCACTGTAGAATCCGTGAGACTTCCTTCATTGCTAGGCGGCTTCGAGTGCCGCCTTGATGATTTATGTAAGCCACTGTGGTGGCGTTGTCCGACTGTACTTGAACAGGACGGTTCTGAATAAAATGCTGGGCTAGGTTCAAGGCATTAAAGACCACCCGCAACTCCAGAATATTGATCGAGAGGAGGGACTCCTCCTTGGTCCACCGCCCCTGAAGGGAGTGTTGCTCCAGCACCGCACCCCAACCTCTTAGACTGGCATCTGTCGTCAACAGGACCCAGTCGGATATCCAGAACGGACGGCCCCTACAGTTGTTGGTCCCGGAGCCACCAGAGCAGCGACAGACAGACCTCTGGAGTCAATTAGATCATTTGAGACCTGATCCGGTGAGGCAGGCCGTCCCATTTGGCTAGAATCAGCCTCTGGAGAGGGCGAGAGCGAAATTGAGCATACTCCACCATGTCGAATGCTGACATCATGAGGCCCAGCACCTGCATAGCCGAATGTATCAACACTTGCGGACAAGACAGGAAGCAACGAATCCTGTAATGAAGTTCCAGGACTTTCTCCTGAGACAGGAACAACCGCTAGTTGTGAGTGTCCAATAGTGCTCCCAGATGCACCATGCTCTGAGCAGGGATCAGGGATTACTTCTTCCAGTTGACGAGCCACTCGTGGGCTTGCAGAAACCGGACCGTCACATCTAGATGACGCAGGAGAAGTTCTGGGGAATTTGCCAGGATTAACAAGTCGTCCAAATATGGCAGTATCCTGACCCCTTGACGGCGGAGTACCACCGTCATGACTTTTGTAAAGACTCACGGAGCCGTTGTTAAACCAAAAGGTAACGCCCGAAACTGGTAATGGCAGTTGCCTATCGCAAATCTCAGGTATTGCTGATGAGACACTGCTATAGGAATATGCAGGTAAGCATCCTACATATCCAGGGAGACCATGAAGTCCCGAGGTTCCAAGGCCAGAACTATAGAGCGAAGGGTTTCCATACGGAACTTGGAAACCTTCACAAACCTGTTCAATGCCTTGATGTTGAGAATGGGCCGGGAGGACCCATTCGGTTCGGGACCAGAAACAGCAGAGAATAGTACCCCAGGCCCCTCTGCGCAAGAGGCACCTGTACTATGACTCCTGTATCCAGGAGGGTCTGTACCACCGAATGTAGAGTGTTTGCCTTTGTCTTGTCCAACAGGACATCTGTCTGGCAAAATCGATGAGGGGGTCGGTTTTTGAAGGCTATGGCGTAACCTCGAGTGACGACTTCCCGTACCCTGGCCTTCTGAAGTGGTCTTCAACCATTCCTGGGTATACCCTAGAAGCCGGCCACCCACCCTGGGATCCCCCAGAGGGAGGCCCACCCCGTCATGCGGCATGCTTATCTGTCTTGGAAGCTGGCTGACGGGCTTAGGCTTACCAGGTTTGGAAGTGCGGGCCTGCTTGTTGTACGCCTGACCTTTTTCTTTACCTGAAGTACTAGAGGGGCGAAAGGAAGTACCTTTAGCCTTCGACACAGAAGGAGCAGTACTTGGCAGATAGGCAGTTTTGGCAGTAGCCAAGTCAGTCACAATCTTAATTAAATCCTCCCTAAATAGAATATCTCCCTTAAAAGGGAGTACCTCCAGGGTTTTTCTAGAGTCCAGATCCACAGACCAGGATCTCAGCCACAATATCCGGCGAGGCAGGACTGACGTAGTAGAGGCCTTAGCTGCCAGGATACCGGTATCAGAAGCCGCCTCTTTAATATAACGAGAAGCTGTGACAATATAAGACAAGCATTGTCTAGCATGGTCAGAGGAGATTTCAGCATCTAACTCCAAGGCCCATGCTTCAATGTAGCTGCAATAGTGGGCCCTTGTGCAGCACCCGTGAGGGTGTAAATCGCTTTCAAACAACCCTTCACCCGTTTATCCGTAGGCTCTTTTAGAGACGTGACGGTGGTGACCGTTAGCTGAGGAAACCACCATCATAGCCACATGTGAGTCCACTGGAGGAGGCGTTTCCCAATTCTTAGACAGCTCCAGCGCGAGGGGATAGCGAGCCAGCATCTTCTTTTGAGGCAAAAACTTCGTACCCGGGTTTTCTCAGGGTTCCTGACGTATATCAATTAGGTGGTAGGAGTGAGGTGAAACTTGTTTAATCACCTTCTGACGCTTGAACCTATCTGGTTTCTTAGGAGGAACGGATGGCTCGTGATCATCCGTAATCTGTAAAATTAACTTAATAGCCTCCAAAAGACCAGGAACATCCACATGTGAACCACCCTCCCCATCAGCTGTATCTGGACCTTTGGGGTCAGTGTAAGTGCCATCTTCATCCGACGAGGTGTCAGTGACAGCAGTGGATTGTGAGGAGACAAGCGCTCGCTTAGAGGACCCCTTGGACTTAGGTGAGTGATGGTCAGACTTTTTAGTAGACGGGGACTGGTTCAACTTCTTCAGCTGAGCAGATAAATCGTCCGTCCACGGCGGGTTAGCTGCAGGGACTACAAACGGTTGCACCGGCATTGGGGGTCCCATAGGGGGTGTTAGTTTATGAACTAGCGTATACAGAAGCGTGGAAAAAGCGGCCCACGGCAGGTCATTATTTGTCCCCGTTGCCACCGCCCCACTGGGGGGCAAGGAGCCCCCAGCTGCTATATTCTCCTCATAGGTATCTGCGGCTTCAGCAACACCGGCAGTGTGTTCAGCCCCAGAACCATTACCCTCAGAAGCAGACATGATATAACTTGCAATATCAGGTAACACAGTACAATTTGTCAGCAGCACAATACCTCTAGCCCAAACCCCTGCGCAGTGTAGTCAGCACCAGCAGAGATAAAGGAGAAATATGGTGACTAAATCACAGAGAAAAATACGTAATACAGTATATCTTTGTGAAAATCCTATATTAGATAACACCTGACGCACCAAGCCCCCTCAGGTTATAGAATATAGGGATAGCAGGTTGAGTGAAAGACACGAAATGGACACCACTCAGCTATCAAATGCACACACAAATAGTCACAGTCTGTACAATGCAGAGGTTATTACTAACAATAATACTGCACTGGACTAGCTTACACAGCTATATAACAATAGATTTAACAGTACACAGTAATAACTGGATGTATATATCACAGGGTAATTGTACTAGGAAACCCTGACTAAGTGCACTCTTTCTTAACTAACACTGACTAAAAAAGGCAGGTAGAATACTTAAGTGTTTTGTAAAGTCACAGCACTGACAACCAGGCGGCATTACATAGGAGGATTTGCCCAAGCATTACCAGGAACAGTGAGCTGAGGGATAATGGCGCCGCAGACACTGCCAGGGAGTGAGGGAGAGACAGATGTGCAGCTCCAGGGCGGGAACATTTGCAGAAAATGGCGCCCTGGGGCTGGGGGAGGTGCTTCAGGTCCAAGCTCTAGCCCCCTGCTGGCAAAACCACTGAGTACTGCGGGCTCTAATAAAACGGTTTATAGAGAAAACCTGACCTGTCCCATGCCCTGGTGATCTAGTGGGATCGCCTGTACTGCCAGTGTCCACCGCCAGCGCACGCGGCCCGCCTCCCACTGACCGCGCCGGATCGCGATAAAGACCGGGTCCCGCAAGCGGGACCCACTTACCATCTCCTGAAGCGCGGCCACGCGATCCCAGAGAGCCCCCGTCGTGTGTGCCTGACAAGAAGAAAACCGGAGCCTCCTGCTGTAGTTACCCAGCAACCAGGGCTCGGGAGTGTACACCGCCGCTGGGGAGAGCCAGAGCTGCAGCCATGAATGTCCACTGACATGTAACACTGCTGCTGCCCTTGAAGTCTTCACTTTTTTCCTCAGAAAAAAAGCTCTTCTTAGGGCTGCCTGGAGCAGCCCCTCTGTTAAGTACCTGCTATTTCAACACAAACTATAAAACTGAGAATCTGTGCAGGGAGGCGGGGTGATATAGGAGGCGGCGCTATGCATTCTGGGAACAGTCAAAGCTTTGAGCCTGTTGGTGCCTCGGATCAAGATCCAACTCTACACCCCCTATGTCTTTCCTTGTGGAGCCCAGTGTACCCCGCAGCAGAAAAAGTTTAGTAAAATAAGAATTTACTCACCGGTAATTCTATTTCTCGTAGTCCGTAGTGGATGCTGGGAACTCAGAAAGGACCATGGGGAATAGCGGGCTCCGAAGGAGGCTGGGCACTCTAGAAAGATTTAGGACTACCTGGTGTGCACTGGCTCATCCCACTATGACCCTCCTCCAAGCCTCAGTTAGGACACTGTGCCCGGACGAGCGTACACAATAAGGAAGGATTTTGAATCCCGGGTAAGACTCATACCAGCCACACCAATCACACCGTACAACTCGTGATATGAAACCCAGTTAACAGTATGAAACAACTGAGCCTCTCAACAGATGGCTCAACAATAACCCGATTTAGTTAACAATAACTATGTACAAGTATTGCAGATAAACCGCACTTGGGATGGGCGCCCAGCATCCACTACGGACTACGAGAAATAGAATTACCGGTGAGTAAATTCTTATTTTCTCTGACGTCCTAGTGGATGCTGGGAACTCCGAAAGGACCATGGGGATTATACCAAAGCTCCCAAACGGGCGGGAGAGTGCGGATGACTCTGCAGCACCGAATGAGAGAACTCCAGGTCCTCCTCAGCCAGGGTATCAAATTTGTAGAATTTTGCAAACGTGTTTGCCCCTGACCAAGTAGCTGCTCGGCAAAGTTGTAAAGCCGAGACCCCTCGGGCAGCCGCCCAAGATGAGCCCACCTTCCTTGTGGAATGGGCATTTACAGATTTTGGCTGTGGCAGGCCTGCCACAGAATGTGCAAGCTGAATTGTACTACAAATCCAGCGAGCAATAGTCTGCTTAGAAGCAGGAGCACCCAGCTTGTTGGGTGCATACAGGATAAACAGCGAGTCAGATTTTCTGACTCCAGCCGTCCTGGAAACATATATTTTCAGGGCCCTGACAACGTCTAGCAACTTGAAGTCCTCCAAGTCCCTAGTAGCCGCAGGCACCACAATAGGCTGGTTCAGGTGAAACGCTGACACCACCTTAGGGAGAAACTGGGGACGAGTCCTCAATTCTGCCCTATCCATATGGAAAATCAGATAAGGGCTTTTACAAGACAAAGCCACCAATTCTGATACTCGCCTGGCAGAAGCCAAGGCCAATAACATGACCACCTTCCACGTGAGATATTTCAGATCCACGGTTTTTAGTGGCTCAAACCAATGTGATTTTAAGAAACTCAACACCACGTTGAGATCCCAAGGTGCCACAGGGGGCACAAACGGGGGCTGAATATGCAGCACTCCTTTAACAAATGTCTGAACTTCAGGTACTGAAGCTAGTTCTTTTTGAAAGAAAATCGACAGAGCCGAGATCTGTACCTTAATGGAGCCCAGTTTTAGGCCCATATTAACTCCTGCTTGCAGGAAATGCAGAAATCGACCTAGTTGAAATTCCTCTGTTGGGGCCTTTTCGGCCTCACACCATGCAACATACTTCCGCCATATGCGGTGATAATTATTTGCTGTAACCTCTTTCCTAGCTTTAATAAGCGTAGGAATGACTTCCTCCGGAATGCCCTTTTCCTTCAGGATCCGGCGTTCAACCGCCATGCCGTCAAACGCAGCCGCGGTAAGTCTTGGAACAGACAGGGCCCCTGCTGTAGCAGGTCCTGTCTGAGCGGCAGAGACCACGGGTCCTCTGAGATCATCTCTTGAAGTTCCGGGTACCACGCTCTTCTTGGCCAATCCGGAACCACGAGAATTGTGTTTACTCCTCGCTTTCTTATTATTCTCAATACCTTCGGTATGAGAGGTAGAGGAGGGAACACAAACTGACTGGTACACCCACGGTGTCACTAGAGCGTCCACAGCTATCGCCTGAGGGTCTCTTGACCTGGCGCAATACCTCTCTAGTTTTTTGTTTAGGCGGGACGCCATCATGTCCACCTGTGGACGACCCCACTGATTTACAATCATTTGGAAGACTTCTGGATGAAGTCCCCACTCTCCCGGGTGGAGGTCGTGCCTGCTGAGAAAGTCTGCTTCCCAGTTGTCCACTCCCGGGATGAACACTGCTGACAGTGCTAGTACATGATTTTCCGCCCATCGGAGAATTCTTGTGGCTTCTGCCATTGCCATCCTGCTTCTTGTGCCGCCCTGTCGATTCACATGGGCGACTGCCGTGATGTTGTCTGACTGGATCAGCACCGGCTGGTGTAGGAGCAGGGATTTTGCTTGACTTAGGGCATTGTAGATGGCCCTTAGTTCCAGAATATTTATGTGAAGGGAAGTCTCCTGACTTGACCATAGCCCTTGGAAGTTTTTTCCCTTTGTGACTGCCCCCCAGCCTCGTAGGCTGGCATCCGTGGTCACCAGGACCCAGTCCTGTATGCCGAATCTGCGGCCCTCCAGAAGATGAGCACTCTGCAGCCACCACAGAAAAGACACCCTGGTTCTTGGGGACAGGGTTATCAAGCGATGCATCTGAAGATGCGATCCGGACCACTTGTCCAACAGGTCCCACTGAAAAATTCTGGCATGGAACCTGCCGAATGGAATTGCTTCGTTAGAAGCTACCATCTTTCCCAGGACCCGCGTGCAGTGATGCACCGATACCTGTTTTGGTTTTAGGAGGTCTCTGACTAGAGAAGACAACTCCCTGGCTTTCTCCTCCAGGAGAAACACTTTTTTCTGGACTGTGTCCAGAATCATTCCCAGGAACATTAGATGTGTCGTCGGGACCAGCTGTGACTTTGGGATATTCAGAATCCAGCCGTGCTGGCGCAGCACTTCCTGAGATAGTGCTACTCCCACTAACAACTGTTCCTTGGATCGTGCCTTTATTAGGAGATCGTCCAAGTATGGGATAATTAAAACTCCCTTTTTTCGAAGGAGTATCATCATTTCCGCCATAACCTTGGTAAATACCCTCGGTGCCGTGGAGAGTCCAAACGGCAGCGTCTGGAATTGGTAATGGCAATCGTGTACCACAAATCTGAGGTACTCCTGGTGAGGATGGTAAATGGGGACATGCAGGTAAGCATCCTTGATGTCCAGGGATACCATGTAATCCCCCTCCTCCAGGCTTGCAATAACCGCCCTGAGCGATTCCATCTTGAACTTGAATTTTTTTATGTATGTGTTCAAGGATTTCAAATTGAAAATGGGTCTCACCGAACCGTCCGGTTTCGGCACCACAAATAGTGTGGAATAGTAACCCCGGCCTTGTTGAAGTAGGGGTACCTTGATTATCACCTGCTGGGAATACAGCTTGTGAATCACTGTTAGCACCGCCTCCCTGTCTGAGGGAGCAATCGGCAAGGCAGATTTTAGGAACCGGTGGGGTGGAGCCGCCTCGAATTCCAGCTTGTACCCCTGAGATACTATTTGAAGGATCCAGGGATCCACCTGTGAGCGAGCCCACTGATCGCTGAAATTCATGAGGCGGGCCCCCACCGTACCTGGCTCCGCCTGTGGAGCCCCACCGTCATGCGGCGGACTTGGAAGAGGAAGCAGGGGAGGACTTTTGCTCCTGGGAACCTGCTGTTTGTTGCAGCCTTTTTCCCCTACCTCTGCCTCTAGACAGAAAAGACCCTCCTTTTCCCCGCTTGTTTTTCTGGGTTCGAAAGGACTGAACCTGATAAAATGCCGCCTTCTTAGGCTGTGAGGGGACATGGGGTAAAAATGCTGACTTCCCAGACGTTGCTGTGGAAACTAGGTCGGAGAGACCATCCCCAAATAATTCCTCGCCCTTATAAGGCAAAACTTCCATGTGCCTTTTGGAATCTGCATCTCCAGTCCACTGGCGAGTCCATAAGCATCTCCTAGCAGAGATGGACAATGCACTTACTTTAGATGCCAGCCGGCAGATTTCCCGCTGTGCATCTCTCATATATAAGACTGAGTCTTTGATATGGTCAATTGTTAGCAGAATCGTGTCTCTGTCTAGTGTGTCAATATTTTCAGACAGTTTATCCGACCACGCAGCGGCAGCACTGCACATCCATGCTGACGCAATAGCTGGTCTAAGTATAATGCCTGAGTGTGTATATACAGACTTCAGGATCGCCTCCTGCTTTCTATCAGCAGGTTCCTTAAGGGCGGCCGTATCCTGAGACGGTAGTGCCACCTTTTTAGACAGACGTGTGAGCGCTTTATCCACCCTAGGAGGTGTTTCCCAACGTAACCTATCCTCTGGCGGGAAAGGGAACGCCATTAGTACCTTCTTAGGAATTACCAATTTCTTATCAGGGGAAGCCCACGCTTCTTCGCACACTTCATTTAATTCATCTGACGGGGGAAAAACTACAGGTAGTTTTTTCTCCCCAAACATAATACCCTTTTTTGTGGTACCTGGATGTAAATCAGAAATATTTAACACCTCTTTCATTGCCTCAATCATGCAGTGAATGGCCTTAATGGGCATTAAATGTGACTCATCGTCGTCGACACTGGTGTCAGTATCCGTGTCGACATCTACTTGTGCCATCTGAGATAGCGGGCGTTTCAGAGCCCCTGATGACTTTTGAGACACCTGGACAGGCACGAGCTGAGAACTCGGCTGTCCCACAGTCGGCATGTCGTCAAATTTCTTATGTAATGAGTCTATACGTGCACTCATTTCTTTCCATAAGCTCATCCACTCAGGTGTCTGCCCCCCAGGGGGTGACATCCCTTCTAAAGGCATCTGCTCCGCCTCCACCTCATTATCCTCATCAAACATGTCGACACAGCCGTACCGACACACTCCACACACACAGGGAATGCTCTATATAGAGGACAGGACCCACAAAAGCCCTTTGGGGGGACAGAGTAAGAGTATGCCAGCAAACACCAGAGCGCTATATAAGGCAGGGACTAACTGAGTTATGTCCCTTATAGCTGCTTTTTAATATAAACTATATACTGCGCCAAATTAAATGCCCCCCCTCTCTCTTTTTTACCCTTTTCTGTAGTGTAGTCTGCAGGGGAGAGCCAGGGAGCTTCCTTTCAGCGGAGCTGTGAGGAAAAAATGGCGCCAGTGTACTGAGGGAGATAGCTCCGCCCCTTTTCCGCGGCCTATTCTCCCGCTTTTTTATGGAATCTGGCAGGGGTATTTACCTCATATATAGCCCCTGGGGCTATATATTGAGGTATTTTTGCCAACCAAGGTGTTTTTATTGCTGCCTCAGGGCGCCCCCCCCCAGCGCCCTGCACCCTCAGTGACCGGAGTGTGAAGTGTGAGAGGAGCAATGGCGCACAGCTGCAGTGCTGTGCGCTACCTTGGTGAAGACTGAGGTCTTCATGCCGCCGATTTTGCTTCTGGCTCTGTAAGGGGGACGGCGGCGCGGCTCCGGGACCGAACATCAAGGCTGGGCCTGCGGTCGATCCCTCTGGAGCTAATGGTGTCCAGTAGCCTAAGAAGCCCAATCCGGCTGCAAGCAGGCGAGTTCGCTTCTTCTCCCCTTAGTCCCTCGCTGCAGTGAGCCTGTTGCCAGCAGGTCTCACTGAAAATAAAAAACCTAAGACTATCTTTCTTCTAAGAGCTCAGGAGAGCCCCTAGTGTGCATCCAACCTCGGCCGGGCACAAAATCTAACGGAGGCTTGGAGGAGGGTCATAGTGGGAGGAGCCAGTGCACACCAGGTAGTCCTAAATCTTTCTAGAGTGCCCAGCCTCCTTCGGAGCCCGCTATTCCCCATGGTCCTTTCGGAGTTCCCAGCATCCACGCATCCACTAGGACGTCAGAGAAATGGGATAAACGCAGTCTTGGCCGATGCCAAGTCGGTCACAATTTTGTTTAGATCATCTCCAAATAGTATATCTCCGAATTGCTTGGACCCATGCTTCAATGCCTTTTGCAGGCCAAAAGACTGCCATAGTGGGTCTATGGCCCTCATTCCGAGTTGATCGCTCGCTAGCTGCTTTTAGCAGCATTGCAAACGCTAGGCCGCCGCCCTCTGGGAGTGTATTTTAGCTTAGCAGAATAGGGAACGAAAGATTAGCAGAACTGCTACTAAATAATTCCCTGCAGTTTCTGAGTAGCTCCGGACCTACTCCTAGATTGCGATCACCTCAGTCCGTTTAGTTCCTGGTTTGACGTCACAAACACTCCCTGCGTTCGGCCAGCCACTCCCCCGTTTCTCCAGCGTCTTTCCCTGGCACGCCTGCGTTTTTTAGCACACTCCCAGAAAACGCTCAGTTACCTCCCAGAACCGCCCCTTTCCTGTCAATCACTCACCGATCAGCAGTGCAACTGAAAAGCGCCGCACGAACAGCAAATCTAAGTTTTGTGTTAAATAACTTAGCGCATGCGCGCTGCGTACCATGAGCATTTTCCACCTAATCGCTGCGTTGCGAAAAACGGCAACGAGCGAACAACTCGGAATGACCACCTATGTAAAGCACCTGTAAGAGTGTAAATACACTTCAAGCAACCCTCCACACGTTTATCCGTCGGCTCCTTAAAAGTAGTGACAGGTAGAGTAGATGACACCACAAGACGGGCTACATGCGAGGCCACTGGTGGTGGGGTTTCCCATTTGTTACTCAACTCCACAGAAATAGGATAACGAGCTAGCATCTTTTTAGAAAGGGAAAATTTATTTCCTGGAGATGACTCAGCTTGATCGCCTCCACTAGGTCAGGAACAGCAACCTGTGTTGTAGAATCTTCACCAGAAGCAGCAGTATCAGCATCTGATGGATCAGTATATTCCACATCCGAATCGGAAGAATCATCTGAAATATTAGTGGATTGTGAGGAAGAAATGGCCCGCTTCAATGACCCTTTGGTCCCAAGTAGGGCGAGGGTTAGATTTTTGTTTAACCAAGAACTGATTTAATTGCTGTAACTGGGTTGACAGAGTATCCGCTCATGGTGGATTAACTATAGGGACAATATGTAGCTGTAATGGCACAGGAGTGAAAGTCTTGTTACAAGCGTAGTAAGCATATTTGAAAATGCAGCCCAGGGTGGATCTGCCACAGGTGCTGCGGGCTGACTAGGGGGTGCAGAACACCCAGTACCTGGACCCCCAGCAGAAATCATTTCCTCAGGTAAATCCGTGGCGCCTGCACTGCATGATGCAGGAGCGTCTGCGGTTTTCCCGCCCTGTGCAGCAGACATTATTGGGAATGTAGCCTTAGGGCGTATCAGTACAATATAGCCAGACAAACACAATACCTGACAAAAAAAACTAAAATATGTAACTGCAATTGCAGAGCACAAACAGAGGATTAAAGTGGTATGAGGTGACTGAAACACACAGTGAAAAATACAAAACAGTATATCCTGTGGAACACAATATGGTATATGAGACCCTGACACACTTCGTTCCCCAGGGTACAGAATATAGTGATAGCAATATGTGTGATACACAGAATAGAATCCACACAGCAGCTATAGGCACACACAGTCACAGGTACAATGCAGAAATGATTACATATAATCAATAAAACTGCACTGGACTAGTAGTACTACGTAGAGATATGAATGTATACAGATATAACAATGCACAGTAAACACTGGATGTATATCACAGAATACTTATACTAAATATTCATATAGTAGTGCACTTGTTCTTAACAAACGCTGTCTAAACGACATGTAGGATACTCAAGTGTCCTGTAAATGCACAGTGCTGATGAGACAGGCGCCTTTACAGAGGAGACAGTGCCCAGCAGTCCCAGGATCAGCGCATCTCTGTGAAATGGTGCCCAAACGCAGAGAGAGAGAGAGATATACAGCTCCAGGGTGGGAACACCTGTTGTAGTTGGCGCCTGGAGATGGGGGAGGGGCTACAGGTCAGCGCCTTATCTCCTCTGCTGGACTTCACCACGGGTACTCTGGAGCCTATAATGAACGGATTTTAGTAAATCCGACCCGTGCTCCCTGCCCTGGTGGATATAGTGGGGTCCCTGCATGGCAAAAGTGTCCACGCCAGCGGTGCGGTTCGTCTCCTGGGACCGCGATTTCAGCAGGTCCCACCTGGGGGACCCTCTTACCTCCTCCCTGAAGTGCGGCCATGCGATCCAGGAGAGCAGCAGCGGTGATGTGTGCCTGATGACCGGAGCGCCTCCACTGCAAGTACCCGGCAACCAGGGCGCGGGAGTATGCAGCGCCGCTGGGGGAGGTGATGGAGCAGCAGCACAGAATGTCAACATGACATGCCTGTTCTGCGGCCCTTGAAGTCTTCTTTCTTCTTAAAAAGCTCTTATTAGGGCTGCTTAGCGCAGCCCCACCTGTTAGCTGCCTGCACTGCAGGCACCAACTTACAAACTGAGCTCCAGTGCCTGGAGGTGGGGCTATAGAGGAGGCTGTGCAGTGCATCCTGGGAACAGTCAAAGCTCTAGCCTCGGATCAAGATCTAACTCTACACCCCAATGTTACTCCCTGTGGAATACCAGTGTACCGCGCTGCAGAAAATAGTAGTATTGTGATTTTTATCAAAATATAATTATGGTCAACCCCACTTCTTTACATTTTCCCACATATACACATTTAAATCTTAATAGAGGTCTTACTACTTGACCGAATAAACTAAAATACAGGGGAATAGGATTTAGGGGGTCTAATCAATTCTAGGTCGGAACTGCCGTCTATTCGGAAAGACAGCAGTTTCCGACTTTTTTTTAGGTCGAATCATGATTCGACCTATTCAATGGGGCTGCAGTTTCTCCAACTTGTCAGAAAATACGTGGATTGGCAGACTAGCCGAAGATCCAGGTGTTTTGTCGGATTTGCGGCCAAATCAGACAGGTTTTTGGTCCGTTTTTGACAATGTCAATCATGCTTTAAAAAAAGTCGACATCAATTAAATAGACCCCTTAATGACTGGAGTGCATTAAGAAACATAATAATTATTTACATATAACACTTAAGGCCCATACACACTGGACGATTCTGAGCTGAAAGCAGCTCACTTTTGGTGTGTTGAGTGTGTATGCACAAGCGATGAGCGGTGAGTGCTGATGCGCGCTCTCGCTTCATCGCTGGCGGCCGCCGTTCATCTTCTGTTCACCTAAGTCCAGGCCCTGTTGTAGAATGGCCAAAAGTTTGGCCGTACTAAACTTGAAAACGTCATGATTGTGAGACGCATTCCAAGTAAAGTAAGCATTCCAGACCCTATGGTAGACCCGAGCAGAAGCCGGCTTACAGGCCTTCAACATAGTTTTAACAACCGCCTCAGAAAAACCCTTGGCCCTCAGGACGGAAGCTTCAAGAGCCACGCTGTCAAAGCCAGACAGGCCAAGTCCTGGTAAACACAATGGCCCTGACCGAGGAGGTCTGATTGTTACGGAAGTAGAAGGGGATGATCCAACGAGAGGCCCTGTAGATCGGAGAACCAGTGCCGCCTGGGCAAGCTGGAGCAACCAGAAGTAGGTTTCCTCCTTCTTGCTTGAACTTCCTTATTACTCTGGGCAGGAGTGACACTGGAGGGAACACATACGGCAGCCGAAAGTCTCATGGGATTGACGGAGCATCCACGAAAGCTGCTTGAGGATCCCTTGTCCTTGCTCTGAAGACCGGAACCTTGTGATTGTGTCGAGATGCCATCAGGACCCCATCTGGAAGGCCCCACTTGTCCATGAGAAGTTGTAACACTTCTGGATGTAGGCTCCATTCTCCAGCGTGTACATCCTGACTACTAAGATAGTCCGCTTCCCAGTTCAGAACACCCGGAATGAACACTGCTGATATGGCCAGCATATGGCGTTCTGCCCACTGGAGAATCCTTGATACTTCACTCATTGCCATGCGGCTTCGAGTGCTGCCTTGATGATTGATGTACGCCACCGTGGTAGCATTGTCCGATTGTACTTGAACAGGTCTGTTCTGTATCAGATGCTGAGCCATTGTCAACGCATTGAACACTGCCCGCAGTTCCAGAATGTTTATCGGGAGTAGAGACTCCTCGTCGGTCCACCGACCTTGGAGAGAGTGTTGTTCCAATACCGCACCCCAACCTCTCAGACTGGCATACGTCGTCAGCAGGACCCAGTTGGATATCCAGAAGGGATGGCCCCTGCTCAATTGTTGGTCCTGAAGCCACCAGCTCAGTGACAGGCGGACCTACGGAGACAAGGAGATCATGTGAGATCTGATCCGGTGAAGCAGGCCGTCCCACTTGGACAGAATCAACTTCTGCAGAGGGCGAGAATGGAATTGAGCATACTCCACCATGTCGAAAGCCGACACCATGAGACCTAGCACTTGCATTGCCGAATGAATCGACACTTGCGGACGAGATAGGAAGCATCGGATCTTGTACTGAAGTTTCAGGACTTTCTCCTGAGACAAGAACAACCGCTGGTGTATCATGCTCCGAGCAGGAACCAGGGATGACTTTTTCCAGTTGACAAGCCACCCGTGGGCTGTCATGACCTGGTCAGATCTGATGACACAGGAGAATCTCTGGGGAATTTGCCAGGATCAACAAATCGTCTAGGTACGCTAGTATCCTGACCCCTTGACGGCGAAGGGAAGCCGTCATGACCACCATTACTTTGGTGAAAACTCGGGGAGCCGTTGTCAAACCAAAGGGTAACACCCGAAATTGGTAATGAAGGTTGCCCAACGCGAACCTCAGGTACTGCTGTTGAGACACTGCAATGGGAATATGCAGGTAGGCATCTTGTATGTCCAGGGAGACCATATAGTCCCCAGGCTCCAAGGCCAGAACAATAGAGCGCTGAGTTTCCATACGAAACTTGGAGACCCACACATACTTGTTCAAGGACTTCAGATTGAGAATGGGCCGCCAGAACCCGTTCGGATTCAGGACTAGAAACAGCGGAACCTGTACTACCACTCCTGTGGTCAGGAGGGAATGTACCACTGAATGCAGTGTGTTTGCTTCAGTCGGGTCCAGAGGAACATCTGTCAGGCAAAATCAATGAGGGGGACGATTCTTGAAGGGTACAGCGTAACCTCGAGTGACGACTTCCCTTACCCAGGTATCTGAAGTGGTCTTCAACCATTCCTGGGCAAAACCTAGAAGTCGGCCCCGCACCCTGGGATCCCCCAGAGAGAGGCCCGCCCCGTCATGCGGCAGGCTTGTCAGTTTTGGAAGCAGGCTGACGGGCAGCCCAGGCTCGTTTCGGTCTGGGCTTGGCAGGTCTGGAAGCACGAGCTTGCTTTGGGTACACCTGACCTTTTGCTTTACCTGGAGGACAAACGGGCCGAGGGAAAGTACTTTTAGCTTTCTGTGCGGAAGGAGCCGTACTAGGTAGGCAAGCCGTTTTGGTAGTAGCCAGATCAGCCATAATCTTATTGAGGTCTTCTCCAAAGAAAATGTCTCCCTTGAAAGGAAGCACCTCCAGGGTTTTCTTGGAATCCATATCCACCGACCACGATCTCAACCAAAGGATACGTCTGGCCAAGACGGACGTAGTAGCAGCCTTGGCCGCGAGCACCCCTGCATCGGAGGCCGCCTCCTTAAGGTACAGAAAAGCCGTGGTAATATATGAGAGATATTGTCGAGCATGCTCAGAAGCATTAGAAGGCAGCTCCGCCTCTAGCTCCTGAGCCCACGCCTCAACAGCATCAGCAGCCCATGTCGCTGCAATAGTTGGCCTATGCACAGCCCCCGTTAGGGTGTAAATCGCTTTAAAACAACCCTCCACATGTCTATCCGTCGGTTCCTTTAGAGAGGTGACGGTAGTTACTGGCAGAGCAGAGGAAACAACCATGCGCGCCACATCAGAATCTACAGGCGGAGGAGTTTCCCAATTTCTCTTTCATCCACTAGGGGACACTGGAGTCTTATACAGTAGGGGTGTGAAGCTTGCTACCGGAGGTGTGGCACAATCTAAAAATTAGCATTGTCTGCAGCCGGCTCCTCCCCCTTCACATCCCTTAGTTTGAAAAATTGTGCTGGAGGTACAGCACGTGGGAGCACTGAGCTCCTAATCTTATAAATGTGCTGCGTCTCCCTATGAAAAGGAGGACAAAACCTTATAATACTGAGAGACAAAGATCCCTTTTGAAGGGACCTGCATCTCTCACAGGAGATCCTCTTCAAAATCTGTGAGTACACAGTGAGGTTGTTTTAAGGAATAGCATTACATTTTTTTTTTTTATTTTTTTTATTTTTTTTTTATAAAATAAGGGCCCAAGTTAGGGTGTTTATTCTTATTAGTTAATCCCCTTCTCAGCACGGCCAGCGATCACCAGTGTGTACCGCGGGGCTGGAGGAGCGCGCCACGGGGATGGGAGTCAGCCAGCCAAAGCGTGAGGTGAAAGCCGCTGACGGGCGCCGCTACAGGACTTAGTGTCAGCGGTCCCGGAGCACGCGCGCCAGGGAACAGACCGCAGCAGGCAAAGCCGCGTGAGGTGATGATCCTTCAGCTGCTCTGACAGCGCCGCTACGGGACTTAGGAGAAGCGGTCCTGGAGCGCGCGCGCCAGGGCTGAGACGCTACAGTTGATACCGCGCAGCTGAGGAGATTCTTCAGCTGCGTGAGGGACACAGGTCCTAACAGCGCGCATCCCCATAAAATATGTATAGATTATAGTGAAGCGCCGATTATAGAAGTAAATAATAATAAGTTATGAAGTGCCCAAATATCTTAAGTGGCGGCCATTTAAATTATACCTAACTGGCGCCATTATAAGGGGCAGGGATAAGGCCTCCCCTTCGTATAGATACAAGGGGGATAGTTTTTGTTGCAACAGCTCCCTCTGCTGGTGTAAGTGTATAATTAGAGAATGAGGATCTCCTGAACAGTGTAATTCTATTTTACTATTTATATTATCAAAGGAATTCTATTACAACGATACTGAAGAAAATACACGGAAGCAAGCGGATACCAACTCTACCATCGTAGCTGATTTACAGTTGGGCTGTAAGGGTTGCAAGTCGGCTGGTGTTTTAATTTTTATTTTTTTTCCTATATAAAGAAGGGAAAAGTAATTCCAGCCGGATCCGATACCTTTGCTTCAGTCATCTCTCACAGTCTTTCTCTTCCTAGTTTGAAGGGTGAAAGCGCTGCGTAATACCCTGGTAAGGGTTTCAAATAACATGTCTAAAGCAAACCAAGACCTCCAAGACCTGTTATGTTTGTACGAAATGTAACAAGAAGAGCATGCGGATTGGCATCTCCGGGGTGTGCGACTCCTGCTTAGACAAGGACCCTCCACCTAGGAGCAGTGCTCTGGCTAGGTCATGGGAAGACAACCTTGCAAATAGAATCTCCAAGGAGATGGCAGAATCACGCAAGCAGCAATCAGAATGGGCTGCGGGATTCTCAAAGACAATGGAGGAATTACTCATCAGGTTAACACCGCCCGCACAAGCAGAAAGGAATGTGCGCAAGGCAGTTAAAAGACCTCTTCCTATTATACCGGAATAAGAGGAGCAAGAAGGTCTTCTCATTGACACAGAGGAAGGTGAGTTAATTGAATCTAACCTAGACGCCGATTTTCCGGAAGAGGACATGGCAATCTCGGGTCTTGATTCTTTAATTGACACGGTAAAGGAGATCCTAAACTTTAAGGTAGAAGAGGTAAAGGAGCCAGAATATTTCAAATTGTTCGAATCCCAAAAACCGCGTTCAGCAGTGTTTCCCATTTCTAAATCCCTCCAATCTCAAATGGAGGAGGCTTGGAAACAACCTGACAAACGTTTTCAATTTCCGAAGAGGTTTCAAGTAACTTATCCCCTACCTAAGGGTGTAATGGATAAGTGGGAGACTCCACCGGTAGTGAATGCTTCCCTAGGAAGGTTGTCGAAAAAGACAATCTTACCAATACCTAATGTAACGACTTTAAAGGATGCTTCAGATCGGAAGGTTGACACAGCTTTAAAGTCAATTTTTGCAGCAGCAGGTGCAGCACACAGACCTACGATCATCTGCGCTTGGGTCAACAAGGCCATGGGAGCGTGGTCTGGACGTATTATACAGGCTATTGAGGAGGAAAAAAGCTTAGAAGAGATTACCCAACTGGCGGAACACATTCGAGAATCTGCTTCATACTTGTGTCAAGCCTCAAAGGATATTAGCAGGATAGCATTGCGCATCTCTGCATCGGCCAGATGGATTTTATGGCTCAGAGAATGGCAAGGAAACTCTGACACCAAGAAGGGGGTAGAATCCACCCCCGTGGGGGTGAGATACTTTTCGGTCCAGAGTTGGACAAGTGGATTTCGCAAGCTACAGCAGGGAAGTCCACCTTTCTGCCTACTCCTTATTTGAAAGCCACTCCACAGGTTAGGAGAGGTTATTCGGGACCAGCGTTTAATTCATTTAGATCACAGTCCTTTCGAGCCAGAGGAAGAGGTTTTCGGTACACAAGTACGTGGGGGTAGAGGTCGTTCACAGGCAGCAACCAGAAAGTAGGATAAACCTGCTGACAAAACCGTGGCATGACAGCCTATCAGCTCACCAGGGGTCCCCCTTGGTGGGCGCACGTCAGGAAGGTTTTCGGGACATCTGGGCCAACACCTCACCAGAACTTTGGATAAACAACATAATCTCCCAGGGGTACAAACTGGATTTTCAACAGAGGCCTCACAGTCAGTTTTTTACAACGGGATTGCCTCGGTGCCCTCAGAAAGCAAAAGCACTACTGACAGCAATTCAAAAACTGCTACGGTCAGAGGTCATTATTCCAGTTCCCGCCTCTCAGAGAGGAACGGGTTTCTATTCCAATCTTTTTGTCGTGCCAAAGCCAGACGGTACGGTCAGACTGATACTCAATTTAAAAGTTTTAAACCAGTTCCTAAGGGTCTACAAATTCAAGATGGAATCAATCCAGTCAGTCATTGCAGGCTTAGAACAAGGCGAGTTCATGGTATCCATGGACATAAAGGATGCATATCTGCATATCCCAATCTGGACTCCCCACCAGGCTTACTTAAGGTTCACACTGGTGACGGATCACTACCAATTCAGGGCATTGCCGTTCGGTCTATCATCAGCCCCAAGAATCTTTACGAAGATCATGGCAATCATGGTTGCAGGATTGAGACTGTTGGGGGTCACGATTATACCTTATCTAGACGATCTACTGATCAAGGCATCCTCACAGGAACAGCTGATCAAGGATGTTCAGACATCTCATCAATTTCTCATTCAACATGGGTGGATTGTGAATTTCCAGAAATCCAACCCATGCCAACTCAACGGATTCAATTCCTCGGTCTCATCTTGGACACGGTACAATTGAGAGTTTTCCTACCAGAGAACAAGGTCCAGGACCTACAGGGATTAGTGGCTTAGGTACTGAGGACACAAACTGTTTCTCTACACCTGTGTGCAACTTCTCGGGAAGATGGTGGCGTCGTTCGAAGCTATCCAATACGGCAGACTTCATTCCCGACCATTCCAGATGAACCTCATTGCACAGGGAGCAGGTTCGCACTGGATTCTACATCAAAGAATCCGACTTCCACCGCGCATACGAACCTCCTTAATTTGGTGGTCGCTACACAGGAATCTCGCAGCAGGCAAGAGATTCGGTATTTGGGATTGGAGGATCCTGACAACGGATGCCAGTCTCAGAGGTTGGAGTGCCGTCTTAGAGGAACATCAGTTTCAGGGCAGATGGACGTTACTGGAGAGCAGCCTACCCACAAACATTCTCGAACTGAGAGCAGTGTACAATGCGCTTCTCTTAGCCGAAGACCTAGTCATGGGTCAACACGTAAAGATACAGTCGGACAATGTCACGACGACAGCTTACATAAACCATCAAGGAGGAACAAAGAGCAGGATGGCGTTAAAGGAAGCCACAAAGATCTTGTTGTGGGCAGAAAGGCGAAACATCCTCCTCTCGGCAGTGTTCATTCCAGGTGTGGAGAACCAGGAAGCAGATTATCTCAGTCGCAAGGACATGCATCCGGGAGAGAGGTACCTACATCCACGGATTTTCAACATGGTGGTGAGGACATGGGGTCTACCTCAAGTGGACCTAATGGCGTCTCGGCAAAACCATCAACTGCCCAGATGTGTGTCCAGGACAAGAGATCCAGCAGCAGAAGGAGTGGACACATTAACACTTCCTTGG
Organism: Pseudophryne corroboree; assembly: GCF_028390025.1. Classification (NCBI taxonomy): domain Eukaryota; kingdom Metazoa; phylum Chordata; class Amphibia; order Anura; family Myobatrachidae; genus Pseudophryne; species Pseudophryne corroboree. Next base: position 591,082,649 of record NC_086445.1, on the reverse strand, counting down.
TGTTACAGGAGGATTTACATTTTTCCACCTTTCCCACTCATACCCAGGGTTCTGAAAAGGGTGAAACGGGAACGAGTGTGGGCAATTCTAATCGCACCAGATTGGCCCAGCAGGAGTTGGTACTCCGACCTGCGGGGGTTGCTAGATCCTTGGTGGTTACCTCAGAGAGAGGACCTGCTGTCTCAGGGACCGTTCCTACACCCAGACCTTAACAGGCTGCGTTTAACGGCGTGGCTATTGAAACATGGATCTTAAGAAACAGAGGGATACCAAGAACGGCCATTCCTACGATGCTTGCCGCTAGGAAGCCGGTCACAGCCATGCACTACTACAGGATTTGGAAGAAGTATATGGACTGGTGTCAGGAACGTGGGTGGCATTCAACTAACTTCCACTTATCCAGACTTCTACTTTTCCTTCAGGTCGGTCTAGATGTGGGACTGAGGCTGGGCTCTCTGAAGGTTCAAATTTCGTCTCTTTCCATCCTATTTCAACAGCGGTTAGCATCCTTGCAAGAGGTTCAAACCTCATTACATGGGTTTCTGAGGATACAACCACCTTTTCGTCCTCCCACTGCGCCGTGAGACTTAAATTTGGTGTTGGAATTTTTGAGATCACCAACTTTTGAGCCGTTGGCAAGAACAGGCCTGAAATCTCTCTCTTGGAAGGTCATGTTATTGCTTGCCTAGGCTTCGGCCAGGAGGGTTTCTGAGTTGGTAGCCTTATCGTGTAAGAGCCCTTTTTTATTTTTTCATGAGGATAGGGCAGAACTCCGTACAAGAGCAGATTTACTTCCTAAGGTTGTTTCGGGGTTTCACGTAAACCAGCCAATTGTGGTCCCATCTTTCCAGGGTCTCGCAGATGGGGAGGTGTCCTTGGATGTTGTCCGAGCTTTACGGGTATACGTACAAGTTACGTCGTCCTTCAGAAAGTCGGACCATTTGTTTGTTCTTTATGATGGGGCAAAGAAGGGTTGGCCAGCATCTAAGCAGTCTTTGTCTAGATGGATTAGACTTGACATTCGGCAAGCTTATATTTCCTGTCACAAACAGGTTCCGGTTCAGACGGGTGCTCATACCACCAGATCAGTGGTTGCCTCTTGGGCGGCTGCCAGAGGTGCTTCCACTACTCAACTTTGCAGAGCGGCGACGTGGTCCTCAGCCCACACGTTTGCAAAATTTTACAAGTTTGATACCTTTGCGTCTGGAGACTCTAAGTTTGGACATTTAATTCTGCAGGCCACCGACAACTCCCTCCCTGGGGGATAACTTTGGGACGTCCCCTACTGTATAAGACTCCAGTGTCCCTAGTGGATGAAAGAGAAAAGAGGATTTTGGTACTTACCGATAAATCCATTTCTCTGAATCCTCTAGGAGACACTGGACACCCGCCTCGGTGCTGTCAACCTGCTCTGTTCACAGTACTTGTTAAAACAGTTTGTGCAAACAGCATTAGTTTTTCTGTTAATCTTGGATGCTGTTTGATATGTTGTACGGTTCGGTTCCTCGCCATGTGCTATAGTATCATGTCCTATTCTCTCAGTCAAATTTTCCAAACTGAAGGATGAGGGATGTGAAGGGGGAGGGAGCCAGCTGTGCAGACAATGCTAATTTTTAGATTGTGCCACACCTCCAGTTGCAAACTTCACACCACTACTGTATAAGTCTCCAGTGTCCCCTAAAGGATTCAGAGAAATGGATTTATCGGTAAGTACCAAAAATAAGATTTTAAACCTACCGGTAAATCTTTTTCTCGTAGTCCGTAGAGGATGCTGGGGACTCCGTAAGGACCATGGGGATAGACTGGCTCCGCAGGAGACATGGGCACTTTAAGAAAGACTTTAGATCTGGTGTGCACTGGCTCCTCCCTCTATGCCCCTCCTCCAGACCTCAGTTAGAGAAACTGTGCCCAGAGGAGACGGACAGTACGAGGAAAGGATTTTTGTTAATCCAAGGGCAAGATTCATACCAGCCACACCAATCACACCGTATAACTTGTGATATACTATCCAGTTAACAGTATGAAAACGACATAGCATCAGTCCAAGACCGATGAGACTATAACATAACCCTTATGTAAGCAATAACTATATACAAGTCTTGCAGAAGTAGTCCGCACTTGGGACAGGCGCCCAGCATCCTCTACGGACTACGAGAAAAAGATTTACCGGTAGGTTTAAAATCTTATTTTCTCTTACGTACTAGAGGATGCTTGGGACTCCGTAAGGACCATGGGGATTATACCAAAGCTCCCAAACGGGCGGGAGAGTGCGGATGACTCTGCAGCACCGATTGAGCAAACAGGAGGTCCTCCTCAGCCAGGGTATCAAACTTATAGAACTTTGCAAAGGAGTTTGAACCCGACCAAGTAGTAGCTCGGCACAGCTGTAGCGCCGAGACCCCTCTGGAAGCCGCCCAAGAAGAGCCCACCTTCCTAGTGGAATTGGCCTTGACCGATTTAGGTAATGGCAATCCTGCCGTAGAATGCGCCTGCTGAATCGTGTTACAGATCCAGCGAGCAATAGTCTACTTTGAAGCAGGGGTACCAATCTTGATGGTTGCATACATGACAAACAGTGCTTCTGTTTTTCTGACTGTAGCCGATCTGGCCAAGTAAATTTTCAAAGCCCTGACCACATCAAGAGACTCGGGATCCTCCAAGTCACGCGTAGCCACAGGCACCTCAATAGTTCATATGAAAGGATGAAACCACTTTTGGCAGGAATTGAGGACGGGTCCGCAATTCCGCTCTATCCATATGGAAAACTAGATAGGGGCTTTTATGTGATAAAGCCGCTAATTCCGACACTCGCCTAGCTGAAGCCAAGGCTAATAACATGACCACCTTCTAGGTGAGATTTTTCAACTCCACCGTTTTAAGTGGTTCAAACCAGTGTGACTTAATTAAACTTAACACCACGTTAAGGTGCCAAGGCGTCACCGGAGGTACAAAAGGAGGCTGAATATGCAGTACTCCCTTCATAAAAGTTTGTACTTCAGGGAGAGAGGCCAATTCCTTTTGAAAGAAAATGGATAAGGCCGAAATCTGAACCTTAATAGATCCTAATTTTAGGCAGAAATTCACTCCAGCTTGCAGGAAGTGAAGGAAACGGCCCAGATGGAATTCTTCCATAGGAGCATTCCTGGCCTCACACCAAGAAACATATTTTCGCCATATACGGTGATAATGTTTAGATGTCATGTCCTTCCTAGCCTTTATTAGCGTAGGAATGACCTCACCCGGAATACCCTTATCCGCTAGGATCCAGCGTTCAACCGCCATGCCATCCAACGCAGCCGCGGTAAGTCTTGGAATAGACATGGCGCCTGTTGCAACCGGTCCTTTCTTAGAGGAAGAAGAAGCCACTGATCTTCTGTGAGCATTTCCTGCAGATCCAGATACCAGGTCCTTCGTGCCCAATTAGGATCAATGAGGATTGTTCTCATTCCTCTCCCTCCTACCATTCAACACCTTGGGTATGAGAGGAAGAGGGGGAAAGACATAGACCGACTGGAACACCCACGGTGTCACTAGGGCATCTACAGCTACTGCCTGAGGGTCTTTTGACCTGGTGCAATACCTCTGTAGCTTCTTGTTGAGGCGGGACGCCATTATGTCTATCTGTGGCAGTTCCCACTGACTTGCAATCTGTGCGAAGGCTTCCTAAAGAAGTCCTCTCTTGGATGCAGGTCTTGTTTGCTGAGGAAGTCTGCTTCTCAGTTGTCCACTCCCGGAATGAACTGCTGAAAATGCGCTTACATGATTTTCCGCCCAGCGGAGAATCCTGGTGGCTTCTGCCATTTCCACTCTGCTCTTTGTGCCGCCTTGGCGGTTTACATGAGCCACTGCGGTGATGTTGTCTGACTGGATCAGAACCGGTAAGTCGCGAAGCAATGTTTCCGCTTGCCGAAGGGTGTTGTATATGGCCCTCAGCTCCAGGATGTTGATTTGAATACAATGTTTTTGACTTGACCCAAACACCTTTAAAGTTTCTTCCCTGTGTGACTGCTCCCCCACCTAGGAGGCTCGCGTCCGTGAATACCAGAATCCAGTCCTGGATGGCGAACCTGCGACCCTCCAGAAGGTGAGCACTCTGCAGCCACCATAGGAGAGACACCCTGGCCCTAGGGGACAGGGTGATTAACTGATGCATCTGTAGATGTGATCCGGACAACTTGTTCCGTAGATCCCATTGGAAAGTCCTCGCATGGAACCTGCCGAAGGGAATGGCCCCGTAAGATGCCACCATCTTTCCCAGGACCCGAGTGCAGTGATGCACTGACACCTGTTTTGGCTTTAATAGTTTTTTTTTTTTTTTTTTTTTACCAGAGTCATTAGTTCCTGGGCCTTCTCTATCGGAAGATAAACCCATTTCTGGTCCGTATTCAGAATCATACCCAAGAAGGGCAGACAAATCATAGGAACCAACTGTGACTTCGGGATATTGAGAATCCAGCAGAGTTGCTGTGACACCTTCAGCGAAAGTGACACGCTGTTCAACAACTGCTCTTTTGATCTCGCCCTTATTAGGAGATCGTCCAAGTATGGGATAATTGTGACTCCTTGCTTGCGTAGGAGCACCATCATTTCCGCCAATTACCCTGAAATTGGTAATGACAATACTGTACCGTAATTCTCAGGTACGCCTGATGGGGTGGATAAATGGGAACATGAAGGTATGCAGCCTTTATGTCTAGATACACCATAAAATCCCCCCCTTCCAGGCTGGCGATGATCGGTCTGAGCGATTCCACCTTGAATTTGAACCTTTTCAAGTATAGGTTCAGAGATTTTAATTTTAAAATAGGTCTGACCGAACCGTCCGGTTTCGGGACTATAGCCAAGGTTGAGTAATATCCCCTTCCTTGTTGAAGGAGGGGAACCTTGAGCACCACCTGTTGTAGATACAATGTGTGAATTGTATTTAATATTATCTCCCTTTCCAGGGGGAAGCCGGTAGGGCCGATAAGGAAAACCGGCGAGGAGGCACCTCTTCGAATTCCAGCTTGTAACTCTGAGAAACAATTTCTATTGCCCAGGGAACCACCTGTGAGTGAACTCAGATGTGGCTGAAAACTCGAAAACGTGCTCCCACTGGGGCGGACTCCCTTAGCGGAGCCCAGCGTCATTCGGTGGATTTAGTAGAGGCCGCGGAGGACTTCTGTTCCTGGGAACTAGCTGTGCCCTGCGCCCTTACCTCTGGTAAGAAAGGACGCTCCTCGTACTTTCTTGTTTTTCTGCGACCGAAAGGACTGCATTTGATAATGTCGTGCTTTCTTAGGCTGTGAGGGAATATAAGGCAAAAGATCAGATTTACCAGTTATAGCTGTGGAGACCAGGTCCGAGAGCCCTTCTCCACACAATTCCTCACCCTTGTAAGGTAAAACCTCCATATGCCTCTTTTAGTCGGCATCACCTGTCCATTGCATGTTCCACAGGACACATCTAGCAGAAATCGACATAGCGTTGACTCTAGAACCATGGGCAACATCACCAGTTCTAAAAATCTCCCACCTTAGTAAATTTACCCCTTAGATTTAGTCAATGACTGGTTCAATTGCTGTAACTGAGTGGAGATCTGATCTGCCCAGGGCGGATTAATAGCAGGGACCATAAACTGCTGCATTGGCACAGGTGGTCCCACAGGGGGTGCCAATTTAGTTACAAGCGTATTTAACAGCGTGGAAACGGTAGCCCAAGGTGGGTCATGAGATGCCCCCGGTGCTACAAACCCACTGGGGGGTAAGAAACCCCCTGAACCTGAACTCTCAGCTGCCATATTTTACTCCAACACGTCTGCGGCATCACCACCACGCAATGTGGGAGAAGCCCCAGCTCCGTTGCCACGTGTAACTGACATAATAATGTGCACAATATTGGGCAACCTGGTACAATTCTTAGCAGCAATATACTTAGCAAGAACTCCCAGTGAAATGTGACTATCAGCGCAAACCGGGAGTACAAGAGATATATATGGTGACTATAAATCACAAGGAAAAATACACAGCAAGTATATCTTGTGAAACAAATCCTATATTATAAGAAAGCCTGAAACACTTAGCCCCCACAGATTATGGAATATAGGAATATGTTAGGGTCTCCTGCCCTGTGCTGCCACGTCGTCATGGCAACCGGGAGACAAGTGCTAGCGGAGTAACCTGAGCGCAGCTGATACTCCGGTTCGGGTCTTTTGCTGTGCAGTGGTTACAGGCTCTGTGCACAGCAGGGGATCCGGTGCTGGTTTTTGTGCTCACAGTCTGTGAGGTCTGAGTGGGGCGTGGACAGCACCTGCTATATAAGGCCTCTTCTCAGGTTAAGCAGATGCTGCTGAATCTTTGTTGCTTAGTTAGTTCCTGAAAGTTAGCCAGTACTGTGTAGCTTTGTATTTGTTGTTGCTTACTGCAAATAGGCCTGGGGATTTGGTACTACACTCTGCCAATCCAGACCTAGCAGTAAGACTGGAGTCAGTCGTTTAACTTGCTGGGGTTCTTTTGCTACTCTGTGAACTTAGCAAGTTTGCGGCTATATTCTCAGACTTGCCTGCCTAAATCCTGTCTCACTGTGCAAGGTGTTCTGGTGTCAGTTTAGTGGCAGTAAGCTGAACCTGTGCACTGCAAGTGAGGATTAGGATTGTGGAGACTCTCCTTGTGTCTATCATTCCATCTCTGACCAAGGAGTTTACTGCCACACCCGTTGGTAACCCTTTAGGGTATTGCTGTTGCCCTTAGCAACAGCATTTTGGGTTCTCTACGTATTAAAACACAACATCTTGCTTTTTCCATCTGAGCATTCCTAATACTAGGGAGACACCCAGTTTCTTAGCCTCTGGGCTTCTCTGTTCACTTTGTGTTTATTTTGTTACCCTATCACCTTCTGTGTACGTAATGTCATATTCCCCAGTCTGTCTGTGAGTTCATTTGTTTTGCATCCCTATCCGTTCAGACACCAGTACATTCCTGCAGGCACTGGTGTGCATAACAGTTCAGACACCAGTACATTCCTGCAGGCACTGGTGTGCATAACAGTTCAGACACCAGTACATTCCTGCAGGCACTGGTGTGCATAACAGAATAGCACGCCGAGTGAAATACCTGATAAGGCAACCACGCAGCAGCTACATGTACACACACACACATATATAGACCATACTTGCCTACCTGACCCTCTCCATGAGGGAGAAAATTCTCTGTTCCTGGACTTTCCTGGTAATGTATGATTGCCATCACCTGTGGTGAGCTAGTTAATTGATAAGAAAATAGGATTTTGGTACTTACCAGGTAAATCCTTTTCTTTGAATCCATAGGGGGCACTGGAGTACTCTTGGGATATGGACGGCTTCCGCAGGAAACTGGGCACTGAATATTTAAATTTAGAACTCTCCACCCTCCATATCCCCGAGTACCTCAGTGTTTTTTACTGAGCCGAACAGGAACTATAGAGAGGTTGACAATGGAGAATTACATATAACAGAACGGACAACAACAAAGTTGACACCTAACGTTACTGACAACTAAACAGTTGACACCATAACCGATAGAACTTTATAATTTGAACCAGTCGGTGAAAATGTGTTACCATAAGATCCCCTGAGCTTACTACAAACCAAGTAAAACTGCTCTGGGTGGGCGTCCAGTGCCCCCTATGGATTCAAAGAAAAGGATTTACCTGGTAAGTACCAAAATCCTATTTTCTTTTTCATCCACTAGGGGTCACTGGAGTACTCTTGGGACGTACCAAAGCTTCCCCCGTGGGCGGGAGAGCTGTTTGACACCTGTAACACTAGGCGGCCAAAGCTAGATGCTGATACCGCAAAACGTATCAAACTTGTAAAAGCGCACAAACGTGTGCACTGAAGACCATGTAGCCGCATGGCAAAACTGCGTCGTAGAAGCTCCACGACCAGCTGCCCATGAAGTTCCCACAGAACGTGTGGAATGAGCTGTTACTGATGTAGGCGGCTGTAACCTAGCATTAAGGTAAGCCTGACGTATAGTCAGTTTTATCCATCTGGATAAGGTCTGCTTAGAAGCTGGCCAACCCATCTTGGCAGCATCATAGAGAACAAACAATGTATCCATCTTACGTACTGTAGACGTTCGGGATACATAAATGCGTAATGCGCGTACCACATCCAGAGTTCCAGAATGTGCTGTTAACACAGGAACTACTATTGGTTGATTGATGTGAAAAGATGACACTACGTTTGGTAAGAAAGCGGGATTCGTCCGAAGTTCCGCTCTGTCATCATGAAACACCAAATACGGTGGCTTGCATGACAAGGCACCCAAATCTGAAACACGCCTTGCCGAAGCTAAGGCTAGATGAAAAATTGTTATCCAAGTGAGAAACTTTATATCCACTTGCTGTAAGGGTTCAAAATATGAAGACTGTAAGAAATCTAAAACCAGATTCAAGTCCCATGGCGCTGTAGGTGGAATGAATGGAGGCTGTACTCTGAGGACACCTTGTAGAAAAGTGTGTACCGACGGCAATAGAGCCAATCGCCTTTGAAAATAAATTGACAACGCAGATACCTGCACCTTTAGTGTAGATAAACGCAGTCCTCCATCTAACCCCGTCTGTAGAAATAACAAAAGACGGGATAACTTGAAAGATGATGTCGGAAACTTCCGAGCTTCACACCAACCTATATAGGCATGCCAAATTCTGTAATAATGAGCTGCCGTAACCGGCTTCCTAGCTCGTAACATGGTTGGTATAACCGATACTGGAATGCCCTCTCTTCTTAAGAGGGTGGTCTCAACAGCCACCCCGTCAAACGCAGCCGCGCTAAATCGGGGTAAAAGAATGGACCCTGTTGTAACAGGTCTGGACGTAGTAGGAGCGGCCAAGGACCGTCTGCGAGTAGTCCGCGGAGATCCGAGAACCAAGCTCTCCGAGACCAGTGAGGCACCACTAGTATGACTGCGACGGACTCTCTTTTGATCCGTTTTAGCAACCGAGAGAGCAGCGGAAACGGTGGAAACAGATACACGAGGCTGTACGGCCACGCGATTGTGAGAGCATCCACCGCCACTGCCTTTGGATCTCTCGTCCTGGACACATACTGGGGCGTTTGGTAATTGTGGCGAGATGCCATCAGGTCCACCTGAGGGTAACCCCACCTGTGGACCAACATGTGAAACACCTCTGGATTTAATGCCCAGTCTCCTGGATGAAAATCCCGATGGCTGAGATAATCCGCCTCCCAGTTGTCCACTCCCGGAATGAACCCTGCCGACAATATCACCTGGTGGTATTCTGGCCAATTGAGGATTCGAGCTACTTCCCGCATTGCCATGCGGCTTCTCGTTCCTCCTTGGTTGTTGATGTATGCGACTGCCGTCGCGTTGTCTGACTGCACTTGGACAGTCTGAGAGCGAAGCATGTGTACTGCTTGTCGTAGTGCATTGTAAATTGCGCGGAGTTCCAGGACATTTATAGACAGCAATCTGTAGTGATCCGCCCAGAGACCCTGTCGCTGACAATTTTGAACTACAGCTCCCCAACCTCTGAGACTCTCGTTCGCCGTTAGAATCATTCAATTCCAGCCGCCGTCTGCAATTAAATTGTGTACCTTGAGCCCCAGAGTGGAGACACCCTCGCCCTTGGCGACAACCTCACCCTGTGGGGAATCTGCAGATGCGAGGCCGACCACTGTGCGCGCACATGCTGTTAAAATGGACGCAAGTGAAATCTTCCGAACTGAAGCGCTTCGAAAGCCACCACCATTGTTCCTAATAGGCGAATACACAAATGTACCGAGAGTGTGCGTGGCTTGAGCACTAATTGTACCAGATGGCGAATAATCTGTACTTTCTGTTGTAGTAGGTAAATTCTTTGATTTACCGTATTGAGAATCATACCTAGGAATTGAAGTCGTTGAGATGGAATTAGATGCGATTTCTTGAAGTTGACACTCCAACCGTGGTGCACGTTATAAGCGCAAGTTGGAGGAGCATCTGTTGAGACTGAGCTTTTATGAGCAGATCGTCTAAGTACGGAACGATTGTCACTGCCAAGGATCTGAGATGAGCTGTCATCACAGACATCACTTTGGTGAATACCCGAGGCGCTGACGAGAGGCCAAACGGTAGAGCCTGAAACTGTTAATGGTTGTGGCGTATTGCAAACCGCAAGAACCTCTGATGAGGTGACCAAATCGGAATGTGTAAGTACGCATCCTTGAGATCAAGCGCAATCATGCAATCTTGTGGCTCCAAATCTGCAATTACTGACTGCAGAAATTCCATCTTCAATCTGTAGTAAGTGACTTACTGATTGAGACTGTGACGGAGCCCTCCGGCTTCAGTACCACAAACAGACGGGAATAATAATCCTGACCTTGTTGGTGTTGTGAAATTAAAAACTGCTGAATCCAGAAGAGACTGAATGGCAATCTGCCAAAACGCCTTCTTGTCGTCAGACAGAGGCAGTCCTGTCTTGAAAAAGCGCAGTGGCGGGAGACAGCTTTCTTTTAACACTAAATTGCGGATACATCCATCAGAGGATGTCTGGAATCCCGGCAAAGGTAACGTCTGAAAGCGCGCTCCCACAATTGGAAATCCGAGATGGCCTGGGAGCCCGTCAAGCCACTGGCTTGTTGGTGACTTTAGCGCCCTGGCGTAACAAGGCGTGGCTGTTTCTCTACCACAGCCTTGAAAGGACTGAAGTCTAAAGGACTTGAACGCCGGACCAGAGTATTTCCGTCTTGGTACCGGTGGAGGCAATGGCAGGAAACTAGACTCCCCCCCCCCCCCCCCCCCCCGCCTTGGCCTGAGAAATGCATTTGTCCAATTTAGGACCAAACAACTTCTGGCCACCGTATTCTTTTGACCTCTGACTCCGCTTGCCAAGAACGCAGCCAGAATACTTGTCGTGCTGTAACTAGCGACGATGAAAAGCAAGAAGCGAGCTAACAGCCGGCAGCAGAAGTATAAGTATAACGTGATCGTCATTCCCATACAAAGAGCGCCTTAGTGACCCAAATCTATCTTACGTCTGAAGGGTCTTTATAAGGTTTGACACAGACGAATCCACCAATGGCGGATTCACCAACGTTACTGTGTGGAAACGGGTAAGCAGACTTAAATCTGTGAGGTATAGAACCGGTTATTCGGTTATTTTGTGTTTCTACTAACATCTTATTAAGATATCCTAAATAAGAACCCCATTGGAGATCTCTGTCGTTTAGTAAATACGACTTAGTATCTGTTAGAGGCTCCTTAGTCTCTGTAAACTTCAGAGACTGACGCACTGGTCATTATCAATGTCTGGGCTGTCAAAAACTGCACTATCTGACTGCTGGTCTAATGTGCGCTCCTCACCCTTATTTAGCGCCGTGAGGTTTGGCATAGAATTGTCAGACTGCAACATAGCAGAAACGGTTAAATTATAAGACCAATTAAATTAATACCTTGTTACCCAAAGTGAAGTTGGACCTTTGCAACGGCTGAGACTCCATCCGTTAGATTTGGCGGTCTCATCCGAGACTGCGATCTTGCCGCTCGTGTCAAGCGGCGGCCAATTCTAATTGCAACCCAGCCCTTACATTTGCGTAACATAGGAATGAAACCGGGTTCCGGGGTGGAAACCTACAAAACATACTGAACATGTGGTAGATTCATGTAGACATTGCAGTAAAACTTCTTTTCTCTATCGTCCTAAGTGGATGCTGGGGTTCCTGAAAGGACCAAGGGGAATAGCGGCTCCGCAGGAGACAGGGCACAAAAAAGTAAAGCTTTACTAGGTCAGGTGGTGTGCACTGGCTCCTCCCCCTATGACCCTCCTCCAGACTCCAGTTAGATTTTGTGCCCGAACGAGAAGGGTGCAATCTAGGTGGCTCTCCTAAAGAGCTGCTTAGAGAAAGTTTAGTTTAGGTTTTTTTTTTTCTTTACAGTGAGTCCTGCTGGCAACAGGATCACTGCAACGTGGGACTTAGGGGGAAAGTAGTAAACTCACCTGCATGCAGAGTGGATTTGCTGCTTGGCTACTGGACACCATTAGCTCCAGAGGGATCGAACACAGGCCCAGCCGTGGAGTCCGGTCCCGGAGCCGCGCCGCCGACCCCCTTGCAGATGCTGAAGCGTGAAGAGGTCCGGAAACCGGCGGCTGAAGACTCCTCAGTCTTCATAAGGTAGCGCACAGCACTGCAGCTGTGCGCCATTTTCCTCTCAGCACACTTCACTGGGCAGTCACTGAGGGTGCAGAGCGCTGGGGGGGGGCGCTCTGAGAGGCAAATATAAACCTTATACAAGGCTAAAAATACCTCACATATAGCCCATAGGGGCTATATGGAGATATTTAACCCCTGCCTGACTGGAAAAATAGCGGGAGAAGAACCCGCCGAAAAAGGGGCGGGGCCTATCTCCTCAGCACACGGCGCCATTTTCTGTCACAGCTCCGCTGGTCAGAACGGCTCCCAGGTCTCTCCCCTGCACTGCACTACAGAAACAGGGTAAAACAGAGAGGGGGGGCACATTAATGGCTATATATATATATATTAAAGCAGCTATAAGGGAGCACTTAATATAAGGATATCCCTTGTATATATAGCGCTTTGTGGTGTGTGCTGGCAGACTCTCCCTCTGTCTCCCCAAAAGGGCTAGTGGGTCCTGTCTTCATTAGAGCATTCCCTGTGAGTTTGCGGTGTGTGTCGGTACGTGGTGTCGACATGTATGAGGACGATATTGGTGTGGAGGCGGAGCAATTGCCAAATATGCAGATGTCACCCCCCAGGGGGTCGACACCAGAATGGATGCCTTTATTTGTGGAATTACGTGATGGTTTATCTTCCCTTAAACAGTCAGTTGAGGACATGAGGCGGCCGGACAATCAATTAATGCCTGTCCAGGCGCCTCAAACACCGTCAGGGGCTGTAAAACGCCCTTTGCCTCAGTCGGTCGACACAGACCCAGACACGGGCACTGATTCCAGTGACGACGGTAGAAATTCAAACGTATTTTCCAGTAGGGCCACACGTTATATGATTTTGGCAATGAAGGAGACGTTACATTTAGCTGATACTACAGATACCGTAAAACAGGGTATTATGTATGGTGTGAAAAAACTACAAACAGTTTTTCCTGAATCAGAAGAATTAAATGACGTGTGTGATGAAGCGTGGGTTGCTCCTGATAAAAAGTTGATAATTTCAAAAAAGTTATTGGCATTATACCCTTTCCCGCCAGAGGTTAGGGCGCGCTGGGAAACACCCCCTAAGGTGGACAAGGCGCTCACACGCTTATCCAAACAAGTGGCGTTACCCTCTCCTGAGACGGCCGCACTTAAGGATCCATCAGATAGAAAGATGGAAGTTATTCAAAAGAATATATACACACATGCAGGTGTTATACTACGACCAGCTATAGCAACTGCCTGGATGTGCAGTGCTGGAGTAGTTTGGTCAGAATCCCTGATTGAAAATATTGATACCCTAGATAGGGACAATGTTTTACTGTCGTTAGAACAAATAAAGGATGCATTTATCTATATGCGTGATGCACAGAGGGATATTTGCACACTGGCATCTCGGGTGAGTGCTATGTCCATTTCAGCCAGAAGAGCCTTATGGACACGACAGTGGACAGGCGATGCGGATTCAAAACGTCACATGGAGGTTTTGCCGTATAAAGGGGAGGAGTTATTTGGAGTTGGTCTATCAGACTTGGTGGCCACGGCTACTGCCGGGAAATCCACTTTTTTACCTCAAGTCACTCCCCAACAGAGAAAGGCACCGACCTTTCAACCGCAGCCTTTTCGCTCCTACAAAAATAAGAGAGCAAAGGGCTTGTCGTACCTGCCACGAGGCAGAGGAAGAGGGAAGAGACACCAACAGGCAGCTCCTTCCCAGGAACAGAAGCCCTCCCCGGCTCCTGCAAAAACCTCAGCATGACGCTGGGGCCTCTCAAGCGGACTCGGGGACAGTGGGGGGCCGTCTCAAAAATTACAGCGCGCAGTGGGCTCACTCGCAGGTAGACCCCTGGATCCTGCAGATAATATCTCAGGGGTACAGGTTGGAATTAGAGACGGATCCTCCTCATCGTTTCCTGAAGTCTGCCTTACCAACCGTCTCTTCCGAAAGGGAGAGGGTGTTGGAAGCCATTCACAAGCTGTACGCTCAGCAGGTGATAGTCAAAGTACCCCTATTACAACAAGGAAAGGGGTATTATTCCACTCTATTTGTGGTACCGAAGCCGGATGGCTCGGTAAGGCCTATTCTAAATCTGAAGTCCTTGAACCTCTACATAAAAAAGTTCAAGTTCAAGATGGAGTCACTCAGAGCAGTGATAGCGAACCTGGAAGAAGGGGACTTTATGGTATCCTTGGACATCAAGGATGCGTATCTACACGTTCCGATTTACCCCGCACACCAGGGGTACCTCAGGTTCATTGTTCAAAACTGTCACTATCAGTTTCAGACGCTGCCGTTCGGATTGTCCACGGCGCCTCGGGTCTTTACCAAGGTAATGGCCGAGATGATGATTCTTCTTCGAAGAAAAGGCGTATTAGTTATCCCATACTTGGACGATCTCCTAATAAGGGCAAGGTCCAGAGAACAGCTGGAGACAGCTTTAGCACTATCTCAAGAGGTGCTAAGACAACACGGGTGGATTCTGAATATTCCAAAATCCCATTTAATCCCGACAACTCGTCTGCTGTTCCTAGGAATGATTCTGGACACGGTTCAGAAAAAGGTTTTCCTTCCAGAGGAAAAAGCCAAGGAGTTATCCGATCTGGTCAGGAACCTCCTAAAACCAGGAAAAGTGTCAGTACATCAATGCACAAGAGTCCTGGGAAAAATGGTGGCTTCTTACGAAGCAATTCCATTCGGCAGATTCCATGCAAGAATATTCCAAAGGGATCTGTTGGACAAATGGTCAGGGTCGCATCTGCAGATGCACCTGCGAATAACCCTGTCACCAAAGACAAGGGTGTCACTTCTGTGGTGGTTGCAGAAGGCTCACCTATTAGAAGGCCGCAGATTCGGCATTCAGGATTGGATCCTGGTGACCACGGACGCCAGCCTGAGAGGCTGGGGAGCAGTCACACAAGGAAGAAACTTCCAGGGAGTATGGACGAGTCTGGAAAAGTCTCTTCACATAAACATTCTGGAACTAAGAGCAATCTACAATGCTCTAAGCCAGGCGGAACTTCTCCTGCAAGGAAAGCCGGTGTTGATTCAGTCGGACAACATCACGGCGGTCGCCCATGTAAACAGGCAGGGCGGCACAAGAAGCAGGAGTGCAATGGCAGAAGCTGCCAAGATTCTTCGCTGGGCGGAGAATCACGTGATAGCACTGTCAGCAGTGTTCATCCCGGGCGTGGACAACTGGGAAGCAGACTTCCTCAGCAGACACGATCTTCATCCGGGAGAGTGGGGTCTACATCCAGAAGTCTTCAACATGTTAATAGACCGTTGGGAAAGACCAATTGTAGACATGATGGCGTCTCGCCTCAACAAGAAACTGGACAAATATTGCGCCAGGTCAAGAGATCCACAGGCAATAGCTGTGGACGCACTGGTAACTCCTTGGGTGTACCAGTCAGTGTATGTGTTTCCTCCTCTGCCGCTCATACCAAAGGTATTGAAGATCATACGGCAAAGAAGAGTAAGAACAATACTAGTGGTTCCGGATTGGCCAAGAAGGACTTGGTATCCGGAACTTCAAGAGATGCTCACGGACGAACCGTGGCCTCTACCTCTGAGAAGGGACCTGCTACAGCAGGGTCCCTGTCTTTTTCAAGACTTACCGCGGCTGCGTTTGACGGCATGGCGGTTGAACGCCAGATCCTAAAAGGGAAAGGCATTCCAGAAGAAGTCATTCCTACCTTGATTAAGGCACGGAAGGAAGTCACCGTGAAACATTATCACCGCATTTGGCGAAAATATGTAGCGTGGTGCGAGGATCGGAGGGTTCCGACGGAGGAATTCCAACTGGGTCGTTTCCTACATTTCCTGCAATCAGGATTATCTATGGGTCTCAAATTGGGATCCATTAAGGTTCAAATTTCGGCCCTGTCAATATTCTTCCAAAAAGAATTGGCCTCTGTCCCTGAGGTCCAGACTTTTGTCAAGGGAGTACTGCATATACAGCCTCCTGTGGTGCCTCCGGTGGCACCGTGGGATCTAAATGTAGTTTTAGATTTCCTCAAATCCCATTGGTTTGAACCATTGAAAAAGGTGGATTTGAAATATCTCACATTGAAAGTGACTATGTTACTAGCCCTGGCCTCTGCCAGGAGAGTATCTGAATTGGCGGCTTTATCTTATAAAAGTCCTTATCTAATCTTCCATTCGGATAGGGCAGAACTGCGGACTCGTCCGCATTTTCTCCCTAAAGTGGTATCAGCATTTCATCTGAACCAACCTATTGTGGTGCCTGCGGCCACTAGCGACTTGGAGGACTCCAAGTTGTTGGACGTTGTCAGAGCCTTAAAAATATACATTGCAAGGACGGCTGGAGTCAGAAAATCTGACTCGCTGTTTATATTGTATGCACCCAACAAGTTGGGCGCACCTGCTTCTAAGCAGTCGATTGCTCGTTGGATTTGTAACACAATTCAACTTGCACATTCTGTGGCAGGCCTGCCACAGCCTAAAACTGTAAAAGCCCACTCCACAAGGAAGGTGGGCTCATCTTGGGCGGCTGCCCGAGGGGTCTCGGCATTACAACTCTGCCGAGCAGCTACGTGGTCGGGGAAGAACACGTTTGTAAAATTTTACAAATTTGATACCCTGGCAAAGGAGGACCTGGAGTTCTCTCATTCGGTGCTGCAGAGTCATCCGCACTCTCCCGCCCGTTTGGGAGCTTTGGTATAATCCCCATGGTCCTTTCAGGAACCCCAGCATCCACTTAGGACGATAGAGAAAATAAGAATTTACTTACCGATAATTCTATTTCTCGGAGTCCGTAGTGGATGCTGGGCGCCCATCCCAAGTGCGGATTATCTGCAATACTTGTACATAGTTATTGTTAACTAATTCGGGTTATTGTTAAGGAGCCATCTTTAAGAGGCCCTTTCTGTTGTCATACTGTTAACTGGGTTTAGATCACAAGTTGTACGGTGTGATTGGTGTGGCTGGTATGAGTCTTACCCGGGATTCAAAATGCCTCCCTTATTGTGTATGCTCGTCCGGGCACAGTACCTAACTGGAGTCTGGAGGAGGGTCATAGGGGGAGGAGCCAGTGCACACCACCTGACCTAGTAAAGCTTTACTTTTTTGTGCCCTGTCTCCTGCGGAGCCGCTATTCCCCTTGGTCCTTTCAGGAACCCCAGCATCCACTACGGACTCCGAGAAATAGAATTATCGGTAAGTAAATTCTTATTTTTAGTCTTTGCTGGTGCCGTACTCATTATGCAGACAGACAACACAATAGACAAAGACAGACACATGCACGACTCAGTAAAATTGTTACTTAAGGTGTGTAATATACATATATATATGGCCGAAGTGCATTCACATGGCCAGCCTATATGAAACCTGAACCAAAAATTCCCACTAACACCCCTGCGCCTCCGGTGGAGTAGAGATGTAGGACAGGAACGTTCTGGAATTACAAACAGGAAGAAACAGGAAGCATGGTTAAAATGGCCCCCATGCCATGCTTACACTGATAATCACAGGTCAGGTTACAATACATGCCTCCTGTGTTTAATATAGGCTCAATAGTCTATTAATATAACCTATGGTGCATATGAATGTGGCAGCCTGTCATGCAGCCTATTATAAGTTTTTCTTCCCTTGCAGCAGCGCTGTCTGTGATCAGACTTGTCCCCCCCCCCTCCCTCCCTCCCTCCCTCCCCTCCCTCCCCTCCCCCTGTGTGTGTCTCAGCGGGGAGCGGGTGCCGGGAAGCTGACCTGGTCATTGCAGGGAGGCGGGGGACGCTTGTGAGGACCGCGGCCGAGTGAACTGACTCGGCTGGCTGGAGCGGCGTGTAGCAGCTTCCGGCGGCACTAGTGAGCGCTGTGCTGCGCGGTTCTCCCTCGTATCGCTGGTTTTGAAGTCCCTACAGCGCGGACGGAGCGGCTGGGGCGGGCGCTGGTATTAGCGGTGGGTGCGGGCGGCGGTGACGAACACGGACCCCACACAGCGGGGCGGCAGCGCGCGCTGACCGCCCCATCCCTCTCAGCATACCTTCTTTCCTTGTAGGGGGGGCTGCGACGGGCTTCTTTGTGTAAGCTCCGTCCAGCTCTTCAGTTCATGGCTGCGACGGGGCTTCTTTGTATAAGCTTTGTCCAGCTCTTGCATCATTTCATGGCTGCGACGGGGCTTCTTTCTGTAAGCTCTGTCCAGCTCATGCAGCAGGCAGTGAGCTGCGTGTGGCTGTGAGGGTGCTCTTTGTGAGGACCGACACGCCATGCGCTGCACCGTGCAGCGGCACTATCCCGGACCAACGTTTTTAGTAGAAACTGGGAAGGGATGTGCTGGAGTAGTAGAAAAAAGTAAAAATTAAAATCAATATTCAACGAAAAATGTGGGAACCCACACAAGCCTCTGTTAGTGCATGAGCACAGAAAAAACACTGAGGTACTCGGGGATATGGAGGTGTTTCACCACAGGTGATGGCAATCATACATTACCAGGAAAGTCCAGGAACAGAGCATTTTCTCCCTCATGGAGAGGGTCAGGTAGGCAAGTGTGATATAGACACAAGCGTACCATGCAGAAATTATGCACCATAAAACTGCACTGGACTAGCAATGCAAAGTAATACTCAGTATAGCTATATGTGTCAACAATAGAACAAAGCACAGTAGATACAGGATGTATATCACAGGGTGTTTGTACCACACAACCCTGAATGTATGCACTCTTTCTTAACTAACACTGTCCCAGTGACAAGTAGAATACTACTAAGTGTCCTGTAAAATGCACAGCGCTGGCGATCAGGCGGCTTTACAGAGGAGGATTTGCCCCAACTGTCCCAGGAACAGCTCAGCTCCGTTTGTGATGGCTGCTGACAGGGAGTGAGGGAGATATGTGCAGCTCCAGGGCGGGAACATTCACAGAAATGGTGCCCTGGGGCTGGAGGAGGGGCTACAGGTTAGGCCTTCTCCCCCTGCTGACATCCCAACCAGGCTCTGAAAACGGGGCTTCAGTAGCGTAAAAATAAGATTTTACTTACCGATAAATCTATTTCTCGTAGTCCGTAGTGGATGCTGGGGACTCCGTCAGGACCATGGGGATTAGCGGCTCCGCAGGAGACAGGGCACAAAAGTAAAAGCTTTAGGATCAGGTGGTGTGCACTGGCTCCTCCCCCTATGACCCTCCTCCAAGCCTCAGTTAGGATACTGTGCCCGGACGAGCGTACACAATAAGGAAGGATTTTGAATCCCGGGTAAGACTCATACCAGCCACACCAATCACACTGTACAACCTGTGATCTGAACCCAGTTAACAGCATGATAACAGCGGAGCATCTGAAAAGATGGCTCACAACAATAATAACCCGATTTTTGTAACAATAACTATGTACAAGTATTGCAGACAATCCGCACTTGGGATGGGCGCCCAGCATCCACTACGGACTACGAGAAATAGATTTATCGGTAAGTAAAATCTTATTTTTTTAACGTCCTAGTGGATGCTGGGGACTCCGTCAGGACCATGGGGATTATACCAAAGCTCCCAAACGGGCGGGAGAGTGCGGATGACTCTGCAGCACCGAATGAGAGAACTCCAGGTCCTCTTTAGCCAGGGTATCAAATTTGTAGAATTTTACAAACGTGTTCTCCCCCCGACCACGTAGCTGCTCGGCAGAGTTGTAATGCCGAGACCCCTCGGGCAGCCGCCCAGGATGAGCCCACCTTCCTTGTGGAATGGGCATTTACATATTTTGGCTGTGGCAGGCCTGCCACAGAATGTGCAAGCTGAATTGTACTACACATCCAACTAGCAATCGTCTGCTTAGAAGCAAGAGCACCCAGTTTGTTGGGTGCATACAGGATAACAGCAAGTCAGTTTTCCTGACTCCAGCCGTCCTGGAAACTATATTTTCAGGGCCCTGACAACATCTAGCAACTTGGAGTCCTCCAAGTCCCTAGTAGCCGCAGGTACCACAATAAGCTGGTTCGGGTGAAACACTGACACCACCTTAGGGAGAAACTGGGGATGAGTCCGCAGCTCTGCCCTGTCCGAATGGACAATCAGATATGGGCTTTTTTGAGACAAACGCCGCCAATTCTGACACTCGCCTGGCCGAGGCCAGGGCCAACAGCATGGTCACTTTCCCTGTGAGATATTTCAAATCCACAGATTTGAGCGGTTTAAACCAATGTGATTTTAGGAATCCCAGAACTACGTTGAGATCCCACAGTGCCACTGGAGGCACAAAAGGGGGTTGTATATGCAGTACTCCCTTGACAAACTTCTGGACTTCAGGAACTGAAGCCAATTCTTTCTGGAAGAAAATCGACAGGGCCGAAATTTGAACCTTAATGGACCCCAATTTGAGGCCCATAGACACTCCTGTTTGCAGGAAATGCAGGAAACGACCGAGTTGAAATTTCTTCATGGGGCCTTCCTGGCCTCACACCACGCAACATATTTTCGCCACATGTGGTGATAATGTTGTGCGGTCACCTCCTTCCTGGCTTTGACCAGGGTAGGAATGACCTCTTCCGGAATGCCTTTTTCCCTTAGGATCCGGCGTTCAACCGCCATGCCGTCAAACGCAGCCGCGGTAAGTCTTGGAACAGACATGGTACTTGCTGAAGCAAGTCCCTTCTTAGCGGCAGAGGCCATGAGTCCTCTGTGAGCATCTCTTGAAGTTCCGGGTACCAAGTCCTTCTTGGCCAATCCGGAGCCACGAGTATAGTTCTTACTCCTCTACGTCTTATAATTCTCAATACCTTGGGTATGAGAAGCAGAGGAGGGAAGACCTACACCGACTGGTACACCCACGGTGTTACCAGAACGTCCACAGCTATTGCCTGAGGGTCTTTTGACCTGGCGCAATACTTGTCCAGTTTTTTGTTCAGGCGGGACGCCATCATGTCCACCTTTGGTCTTTTCCAACGGTTCACAATCATGTGGAAGACTTCCCGATGAAGTCCCCACTCTCCCGGGTGGAGGTTGTCCCGGAATGAACACTGCTGACAGTGCTATCACATGATTTTCCGCCTAGCGAAAAATCCTTGCAGTTTCTGCCATTGCCCTCCTGCTTCTTGTGCCGCCCTGTCTGTTTACGTGGGCGACTGCCGTGATGTTGTCCCACTGGATCAATACCGGCTGACCTTGAAGCAGAGGTCTTGCTAAGCTTAGAGCATTGTAAATTGCCCTTAGCTCCAGTATATTTATGTGGAGAAAAATCTCCAGACTTGATCACACTCCCTGGAAATTTTTTCCCTGTGTGACTGCTCCCCAGCCTCTCAGGCTGGCCTCCGTGGTCACCAGCATCCAATCCTGAATGCCGAATCTGCGGCCCTCTAGAAGATGAGCACTCTGTAACCACCACAGGAGAGACACCCTTGTCCTTGGAGATAGGGTTATCCGCTGATGCATCTGAAAATGCGATCCGGACCATTTGTCCAGCAGATCCCACTGAAAAGTTCTTGCGTGGAATCTGCCGAATGGAATCGCTTCGTAATAAGCCACCATTTTTCCCAGGACTCTTGTGTAATGATGCAATGACACTTTTCCTGGTTTTAGGAGGTTCCTGACTAGCTCGGATAACTCCCTGGCTTTCTCCTCCGGGAGAAACACCTTTTTTTTTTTTTTTTTTTTTTTTTGGACTGTGTCCAGAACCATCCCTAGGAACAGCAGACGTGTCGTCGGAAACGGCTGCGATTTTGGATATTTAGAATCCACCCGTGCTGTCGTAGAACTACTTGAGATAGTGCTACTCCGACTTCCAACTGTTCTCTGGACCTTGCCCTTATCAGGAGATCGTCCAAGTAAGGGATAATTAAGACGCCTTTTCTTTGAAGAAGAATCATCATTTCGGCCATTACTTTGGTAAAGACCCGGGGTGCCGTGGACAATCCAAACGGCAGCGTCTGAAACTGATAGTGACAGTTCCGTACCACGAACCTGAGGTACCCTTGGTGAGAAGGGCAATTTGGGACATGGAGGTAAGCATCCTTGATGTCCAGGGACACCATATAGTCCCCTTCTTCCTGGTTCGCTATCACTGCTCTGAGTGACTCCATCTTGATTTGAACCTTTGTATGTAAGTGTTCAAAGATTTTCCATTTAGAATAGGTCTCACCGAGCCGTCTGGCTTCAGTACCACAATATAGTGTGGAATAATACCCCTTTCCTTGTTGTAGGAGGGGTACTTTGATTATCACCTGCTGGGAATACAGCTTGTGAATTGTTTCCAATACTGCCTCCCTGTCGGAGGAAGACGTTGGTAAAGCAGACATCAGGAGCCTGCGAGGGGGAGACGTCTCGAATTTCCAGTCTGTACCCCTGGGATACTACTTGTAGGATCCAGGGGTCCACTTGCGAGTGAGCCCACTACGCGCTGAAACTCTTGAGACGACCCCCCACCGCACTTGAGTCCGCTTGTACGGCCCCAGCGTCATGCTGAGGACTTGGCAGAAGCTGTGGAGGGCTTCTGTTCCTGGGAATGGGCTGCCTGCTGCAGTCTTCTTCCCTTTCCTCTATCACTGGGCAGATATGACTGGCCTTTTGCCCGCTTGCCCTTATGGGGACGAAAGGACTGAGGCTGAAAAGACGGTGTCTTTTTCTGCTGAGATGTGATTTGGGGTAAAAAAGGTGGATTTTCCAGCTGTTGCCGAGGCCACCAGGTCCGATGGACCGACCCCAAATAACTCCTCCCCTTTATACGGCAATACTTCCATGTGCCGTTTGGAATCTGCATCACCTGACCACTGTCGTGTCCATAAACATCTTCTGGCAGATATGGACATCGCACTTACTCTTGATGCCAGAGTGCAAATATCCCTCTGTGCATCTCGCATATATAGAAATGCATCCTTTAAATGCTCTATAGTCAATAAAATACTGTCCCTGTCAAGGGTATCAATATTTTCAGTCAGGGAATCCGACCAAGCCAACCCAGCACTGCATCTCCAGGCTGATGGCGATCGCTGGTCGCAGTATAACCACCGTATGTGTGTATATACTTTTTAGGATATTTTTCCAGCTTCCTATCAGCTGGCTCCTTGAGGGCGGCCGTATCTGGAGACGGTAACGCCACTTGATAAGCGTGTGAGCGCCTTATCACCCTAAGGGGTGTTTCCCAACGTACCCTAATTTCTGGCGGGAAAGGGTATAACGCCAATATTTGCTATCGGGGTAACCCTACGCATCATCACACACTTCATTTTATTTTATCTGATTCAGGAAAAACTACAGGTAGTTTTTTCACTCCCACATAATACCCTTTCTTGTGGTACTTGTAGTATCAGAAACACGTAACACCTCCTTCATTGCCCTTAACGTGTGGCCCTAATGAGAAATACGTTTGTTTATTCACCGTCGACACTGTATTCAGTGTCCATGTCTGTGTCTGTGTCGACCGACTGAGGTAAATGGGCGTTTTTAAAACCCCTGACGGTGTTTCTGAGACGCCTGGACCGGTCCTAATAGATTGTCGGCCGTCTCATGTCGTCAACCGACCTTGCAGCGTGTTGACATTCTCACGTAATTCTCTAAATAAGCCATCCATTCCGGTGTCGACTCCCTAGAGAGTGACATCACCATTACAGGCAATTTCTCCGCCTCCTCACCAACATCGTCCTCATACATGTCGACACACACGTACCGACACACAGCACACACACCGGGAATGCTCTGACAGAGGACAGGACCCACTAGCCCTTTGGGGAGACAGAGGGAGAGTCTGCCAGCACACACCAAAAACGCTATAATTATATAGGGACAACCTTATATAAGTGTTTCTCCCTTATAGCATCTTTTATATATATATACAATATCGCCAAAATCAGTGCCCCCCCCTCTCTGTTTTAACCCTGTTTCTGTAGTGCAGTGCAGGGGAGAGCCTGGGAGCCTTCTCTCCAGCTTTTCTGTGAGAGAAAATGGCGCTGTGTGCTGAGGAGATAGGCCCCGCCCCTTTTTCGGCGGCCTCGTCTCCCGCTATTTTTGAAGTTAGGCAGGGGTTAAATATCTCCATATAGCCTCTGTGGGCTATATGTGAGGTATTTTTTGCCTCTAATAAGGTTTTTATTTGCCTCTCAGAGCGCCCCCCCCAGCGCTCTGCACCCTCAGTGACTGTTGTGTGAAGTGTGCTGAGAGGAAAATGGCGCACAGCTGCAGTGCTGTGCGCTACCTTTATGAAGACTCAGGAGTCTTCAGCCGCCGATTTTGGACCTCTTCTCTCTTCAGCGTCTGCAAGGGGGCCGGCGGCGCGGCTCCGGTGACCATCCAGGCTGTACCTGTGATCGTCCCTCTGGAGCTAGTGTCCAGTAGCCAAGCAGCAAATCCACTCTGCACGCAGGTGAGTTCACTACTTCTCCCCTAAGTCCCTCGTTGCAGTGATCCTGTTGCCAGCAGGACTCACTGTAAAGTAAAAAACCTAAGCTAAACTTTCTCTAAGCAGCTCTTTAGGAGAGCCACCTAGATTGCACCCTTCTCGTTCGGGCACAAAATCTAACTGGAGTCTGGAGGAGGGTCATAGGGGGAGGAGCCAGTGCACACCACCTGATCTGGTAAAAGCTTTACTTTTTTGTGCCCTGTCTCCTGCGGAGCCGCTATTCCCCATGGTCCTTTCAGGAACCCCAGCATCCACTTAGGACGATAGAGAAATACGTTTGTTTCTTCACCGTCGACACTGGAGTCAGTGTCCGTGTCTGTGTCTGTGTCGACCGACTGAGGTAAATGAGCGTTTTACAGCCCCTGACGGTGTTTGAGACGCCTGGACAGGT
This sequence comes from Pseudophryne corroboree, assembly GCF_028390025.1. Classification (NCBI taxonomy): domain Eukaryota; kingdom Metazoa; phylum Chordata; class Amphibia; order Anura; family Myobatrachidae; genus Pseudophryne; species Pseudophryne corroboree. The sequence goes on along the minus strand of NC_086445.1, from coordinate 591,057,790 downwards.
ACTAATTTGTTTGCCGGCCGTCTCATGTCGTCAACCGACCTTGCAGCGTGTTGACATTATCACGTAATTCCTTAAATAAGCCATCCATTCCGGTGTCGACTCCCTAGAGAGTGACATCACCATTTCAGGCAATTGCTCCGCCTCCTCACCAACATCGTCCTCATACATGTCGACACACACGTACCGACACACAGCACACACACAGGGAATGCTCTGATAGAGGACAGGACCCCACTAGCCCTTTGGGGAGACAGAGGGAGAGTTTGCCAGCACACACCAAAAACGCTATAATTATACAGGGACAACCTTTATATAAGTGTTTTTCCCTTATAGCATTTTAATATATATATACATATCGCCAAATAAGTGCCCCCCCTCTCTGTTTTAACCCTGTTTCTGTAGTGCAGTGCAGGGGAGAGCCTGGGAGCCTTCCCACCAGCATTTCTGTGAGGGAAAATGGCGCTGTGTGCTGAGGAGAATAGGCCCCGCCCCCTTTTCGGCGGGCTTCTTCTCCCGTTTTTCTGAGACCTGGCAGGGGTTAAATACATCCATATAGCCCCCAGGGGCTATATGTGATGTATTTTAAGCCAGAATAAGGTACTATCATTGCTGCCCAGGGCGCCCCCCCCCAGCGCCCTGCACCCTCAGTGACCGCTGCTATGAAGTGTGCTGACAACAATGGCGCACAGCTGCAGTGCTGTGCGCTACCTTATGAAGACTTTAGAGTCTTCTGCCGCCGTTTCTGGACCTTCACTTTTCGGCATCTGCAAGGGGGGTCGGCGGCGCGGCTCCGGGACGAACCCCAGGGTGAGACCTGTGTTCCGACTCCCTCTGGAGCTAATGGTGTCCAGTAGCCTAAGAAGCCAATCCATCCTGCACGCAGGTGAGTTCACTTCTCTCCCCTAAGTCCCTCGTAGCAGTGAGCCTGTTGCCAGCAGGACTCACTGAAAATAAAAAACCTAACAAACTTTTACTCTAAGCAGCTCTTTAGGAGAGCCACCTAGATTGCACCCTTCTCGGCCGGGCACAAAAATCTAACTGAGGCTTGGAGGAGGGTCATAGGGGGAGGAGCCAGTGCACACCACCTGATCCTAAAGCTTTTACTTTTGTGCCCTGTCTCCTGCGGAGCCGCTAATCCCCATGGTCCTGACGGAGTCCCCAGCATCCACTAGGACGTTAGAGAAAACACATGTGCCCAAAGTCCCTGGTAGCTAGTGGAGCGGCTGCCCAATAACATTGTCCACGCCAGTGATCACGCGGCTGCACCAGACTGCAATAAAGTGCGGCCAAAGAGACCCCCTACATCCCCCGTACCTGCGTCCACACGATCCCGCAGGTCAGCGGCGTGTGTGTGACTGACAGTAGAAAGACACCGGAGCCTCCGCTGTAGTTACCCGGCAACCAGGGAGCGGGAGTATACAGTGCCGCAGGGGGTGATGAAGCTGCAGCAAAGAAAGTCTATGTGACTTTAACACTGCAGTCCTTGAAGTCTGTAAAAGCATATCTTCTTTCTTTTTCTTCAAATAAAGCTATCTATGCAAAACGCAGCCCTCCTGTTGTATGCCTGCTTACTGTATGGCACCAACTTACAAACTGAGCTCCTGTGCACAGAGGCGGGGTTATAGAGGAGGCGGCGCTGTGTATCTTGGGAACAGTCAAAGCTTTGAGCCTGTTGGTGCCTTGGATTAAGATCCTACTCTACACCGTTGTTAATCCTTGTGGAGCCCAGTGTACCCCGCAGCAGAAAATGTCAGATTTCAGCCCAATTCGGGCCAATATATTGGGTGAAATCGGGCATTTCCGTTGTGCTTTACAGCCGATCCGATGCGCATTCCTGTGAGCATCGGATCGGATCACCCTAGATTAGACATCACATGAGTGCTGCACTCGTGATATGTTGGATCCCACAAGAATAAATGGGATAGTAAAAGATACATTGGGTGAGATTCAAATGACATATCACGCCCAATTTCCTTCTAAAATGATCTCCGTTATTGCGCATATTGCGCCCATAGTGATCAGGTTTAGCTGTGTAAAGGGTTGGGTGCCTCCCTACTCCGGGGGTAGCAAGCTGAAATAATTATACCACGCCCCTGAGGGCAGAAACAGAATGGGTGTGAAAAGGGGTGAAAAGAATTGAATCTCCCCCATCGTATGCAAAAGGACAGCATACGATGTTTTTTTTATTATCCTGCCGCACGGGAGGCTGTCGGGAGATTGAAGGGAAACCCTAAACGACATGAAGGTGCGTCGTGTCGTCTTAGTGTATGGAGCCCTTAACAGCATGCTTCAAACAACAACGGGTGCGTGCATCAAGAACGATCTGAACGATTTGATCATTCACAACTGACATTATCGCTCATATCTATGGAAAATATCTTCTAGTGTGTATGGGCTTTAGGAGTCAATTTATAAAAGTACTAAAGACCTTTTATCCTACTTTAGAATCACAATCTATAAAAAGGTGAAATAGAAGAGAGAGATCACCCAGATCTCCGTTGTTTCACTTCACACACACACACACACTGGAACTACGGCCAAATATCGTACATTGGAGTCTCTTCACCACTGCAATTGAAAGAAAACAAAACATTTGCAATAACAATCCAGAAATATTGCAACAAAATAGGATGGTTACAAAGTCCTAGTCACAGAGAAAAGCAGGGAAGTCACCAGTCACTTGGCTGGGTCAAGTTGGTGTGTCATACGTTGCCCCTCTGCACAAAGCACAGTATGGACACTGACATAACAAGAGATCATTTTCTGTGAAAAAAGAAAGATAAAATACAGCAAAAAGTAACTTTTGCATTACTTCCCCCTTATCCTTGATTTGTAGGTCTTAAAACATTGTTTATAAAGCAGCAATGTAAAAACAAATACAGTAAAAAGTAGTAAAAAAATATGACTTAAAAATACTGTAAACTTAGTATAATACACCATGGGGCAGACATATTAACCTGGATAAGGCATAAGGAAGTGATAAACCAGTGATATGTGCAAGGTGATAAACGCACCAGCCAATCAGCTCCAATATATAAATTAACAGTTAGGAGCTGATTGGCTGGTGCATTTATCACCTTGCACATATCACTGGTTTATCACTTCCTTATGCCTTCTCCAGGTTAATATATCTGCCCCCATATTAATGACATGCATATTTACCGAGCTGTGGATTTTGAAAAAAAATATATATATTTTAAAAGACAATAATATTTAATAAACAAAAATGACGCCTGATCTTGTTTTAACTATTATTTCCCTTTTAAATATGGCAAGCATACTGATAAAAACGAGTTGTATGGTAAGAACTTACCGATGTTAAAACTCTTTCTGCGAGGTACACTGGGCTCCACAAGGATGGACAATGGGGTGTAGAGTAGGATCTTGATCCGAGGCACCAACAAGCTCAAAGCTTTGACTGGTCCCAGAATGCACAGCGCCGCCTCCTCTATAACCCCGCCTCCCTGCACAGGAGCTCAGTTTTTAGTTAACCAGCCCAATGCAGTAGCAGGAAAAGAGACGACAACAGTTAGTAGCCACATACACCACACTCTCACGACAAGAGAAGTGTCAGCGGCTAATGTCATACCAACCCAAAGAAGCTAAGTGCGTTAGGGTGGGCGCCTTGTGGAGCCCAGTGTACCTCGCAGAAAGAGTTTTAACAACGGTTAAGTTCTTACCATAAAACTCGTTTTCTGCTGCGTGGTAGACTGGGCTCCACAAGGATGGACAATGGGGATATCCTAAAGCAGTTCCTTATGGGAGGGGACGCACTGTAGCGGGACAAGAACCCAGCGTCCATAGGAAGCATCCTGGGAAGCGGCAGTATCGAAGGCATAAAACCTTATGAACGTGTTCCCGGAGGACCACGTAGCCGCCTTGCACAATTGGTCAAGGGTCGCACCACGTTGGGCCGCCCAAGAAGGTCCAACAGACCGACTAGAATGGGCCGTAATGTGAGCAGGAGCTGACAGACCAGCCTTCACATAAGCATGTGTAATCACCATTATAATCCACCTGGCCAGGGTCTGCTTGTGAGCAGGCCAGCCACGTTTGTGAAATCCAAACAAAACAAAAAGAGAATCAGATTTTCGAATAGAAGCAGTTCTCTTCACATAGATACGGAGAGCCCGTACCACATCCAAAGACCGCTCTTTGGGAGACAAATCAGGAGAGACAAAGGCCGGAACCACAATCTCCTGATTAAGGTGGAACAAGAACACCACCTTCGGTAAATAACCAGGACAAGTCCGAAGTACCGCCCGGTCACGGTGAAAAATCAGATATGGGGAACTACAGGAAAGGGCCCCCAAATCCGACACTCTTCTAGCAGAGGCAATAGCCAGCAAGAACATCACCTTAAGGGAAAGCCACTTAAGATCAGCCGAACCCAGGGGTTCAAACGGAGGCTCCTGCAACGCCCCCAAAACCACCGACAAGTCCCAAGGAGCCACAGGCACAGGGAGGTTGGATACGCAACACACCCTGAGTGAAAGTATGAACATCAGGTAAAGTCGCAATTTTTCTCTGAAACCACACCGACAAGGCAGAAATATGAACCTTGAGGGAGGCCAGACGCAGGCCTAAATCCAGGCCCTGTTGCAGAAATGCCAAAAGTTTGGCTGTACTAAACTTGGAAGCGTCATAATCGTTAGATGCGCACCAAACAAAGTAGGAATGCCAGACCCTATGGTAAATCCGGGCAGAAGCCGGTTTCCGGGCCCGCAACATAGTTTGAATGACCTCTTCAGAAAAACCCTTAGCCCTCAAGACGGAAGCTTCAAAAGCCACGCCGTCAAAGACAGCCGGGCTGGGTCCTGGTAGACACAGTGGCCCTGAACAAGGAGGTCTGGCCGTTGTGGAAGTAGAATTGGACGCTCCGACGATAGGCCCTGCAGGTCTGAGAACCAGTGACGTCTGGGCCACGCTGGAGCTATGAGAAGCAGATTTCCTCTTTCTTGCTTGAACTTCCGCATTACCCTGGGCAGGAGTGACACCGGAGGGAACACATACGGCAGCCGAAACCTACACGGCACCGCCAGCGCATCCATGAATGCTGCTTGAGGATCCCTTGTCCTTGCTCCGAAGACCGGAACCTTCTGATTGTGTCGAGACGCCATCAGATCTACGTCTGGAAGACACCACTTTTCCACTAGGAGTGGCGACTGAGAAAGTCCGCTTCCCAATTCAGTACTCCCGGAATTATTATTGCCGATATGGCCGGTAGATGGCGTTCCGCCCAATGTAGAATCCGTGGGACTTCCTTCATTGACAAACGGCTTCGAGTGCCGCCTTTATTTATGTAAGCCACTGTGGTGGCGTTTTCCGACTGTACTTGAACAGGACGGTTCTGAATTAAATGCTGGGCCAGGTTCAATGCATTGAAGACCGCCCGCAATTCCAGAATATTGATCAAGAGGAGAGATTCCTCCTTGGTCCACCGACCCTGAAGGGAGTGTTGCTCCAGCACCGCGCCCCAACCTCTTAGACTGGCGTCTGTCATCAACAGGACCCAATTGGAAATCCAGAAGTACGGCCCCTGCACAATTGACCTCCGGAGTCAATGAGATCATTTGAGACCTGATCCGGTGAGGCAGGCCGTCCCACTTGGCTAGAAGTAGCCTCTGGAGGGGGCGAGAATGGAATTGAGCATACTCCACCATGTCGAATGCTGACACCATGAGGCCCAGCACCTGCATAGCCGAATGTATCGACACTTGCGGACGAGAAAGGAAGCAACGAATCCTGTCCTGAACCTTCAGGACCTTCTCCTGACACAAGAACAACCTCTGGTTGTGAGTGTCCAATAGCGCTCCCAGATGCACCATGCTGTGAGCAGGGATCAGGGAGGATTTCTTCCAGTTGATGAGCCACCCGTGGGCTTGTAGAAACCGGACCGTCATATCCAGATGACATAGGAGAAGTTCAGGGGAATTTGCCAGGATTAACAAGTCGTCCAGATACGGCAGTATCCTGACCCCTTGACGGCAGAGTACCACCGTCATCACCGCCATTACTTTGGTGAAGACTCGCGGAGCCGTTGTTAAACCAAAAGGTAACGCCCAAAACTGGTAATGGAGGTTGCCAATAGCGAACCTCAGGTATTGCTGATGTGACGCTGCTATAGGTATATGCAGGTAAGCATCCTGTATGTCCAGGGGGACCATGTAGTCCCCAGGTTCCAAGGCCAGAACTATAGAGCGAAGGGTTTCCATACGGAACTTGGAAACCTTCACAAACCTGTTCAATGCCTTGAGGTTGAGAATGGGCCGGGAGGACCCATTCGGTTTCGGGACTAGAAACAGCGGAGAATAGCACCCCCGGCCCCTCTGCGCAAGAGGCACCTGTACTACGACTCCTGTATCCAGGAGGGTCTGTACCACCGAATGCAGAGTGTTTGCCTTTGTCTGGTCCGACGGGACGTCTGTCTGGCAAAATCGATGAGGGGGTCGGTTTTTGAAGGCTATGGCGTAACCTCGAGTGACGACTTCCCGTACCCAGACATCCGAAGTGGTTTTCAACCATTCCTGGGTATACCCTAGAAGCCGGCCCCCCACCCTGGGATCCCCCAGGGGGAGGCCTGCCCCGTCATGCGGCAGGCTTATCGGCCTTGGAAGCTGGCTGACGGGCCGTCCAGGATCTTTTGGGCTTCGGCTTACCAGGTTTGGAAGTGTGGGTCTGCTTGTTGTACGCCTGACCTTTTGCTTTACCTGAAGGACAAAAGGGGCGAAAGGAGGTACCTTTAGCCTTCGACACAGAAGGAGCGGTACTTGGCAGACAGGCAGTTTTGGCAGTAGCCAAGTCAGCCACTATCTTATTTAAGTCCTCCCCAAACAGAATATCTCCCTTGAAAGGGAGTACCTCCAGGGTTTTTCTAGAGTCCAGATCCACAGACCAGGATCTCAGCCACAATATCCGGTGAGCCAGGACTGACGTAGTAGAGGCCTTGGCTGCTAGGATACCGGCATCAGAAGCCGCCTCTTTAATATAAGGAGAAGCTGTGACAATATATGACAAGCATTGTCTAGCATGGTCAGAGGAGATTTCAGCTTCCAACTCCAAGGCCCATGCTTCAATAGCCTCTTCAGCCCATGTAGCTGCAATAGTGGGCCTTTGTGCAGCACCCGTGAGGGTATAAATCGCTTTAAGACAACCAACCACACGTTTATCCGTGGGCTCTTTTAGAGACGTGACGGTAGTGACAGGCAGAGCTGAGGAAACCACCATCCTAGCCACATATGAGTCCACTGGAAGAGGCGTTTCCCAATTCTTAGACAGCTCCGGCGCGAGGGGATAGCCAGCCAGCATCTTCTTTTGAGGCACAAACTTTGTACCCAGGTTTTCCCAGGGTTCCTGACGTATATCCACTAGGTGATCAGAGTGAGGTAAAACTTGTTTAACCACCTTCTGACGCTTGAACCTATCAGGTTTCTTAGGAGGGACAGATGGCTCGGGACCATCCGTAATCTGTAGAATTAACTTAATAGCCTCCAAAAGATCAGGAACATCCACATGTGAACTACCCTCCCCATCAGCCGTATCTGAGTCAGAACCTGTGGGGTCAGTGTAAGTGCCGTCTTCATCAGACAAGGTGTCAGTGACAGCAGAGGATTGTGAGGAGACAAGCGCTCGCTTAGAGGACCCCTTGGACTTAGGTGAGTGATGGTCAGACTTTTTAGTAGTCAGGGACTGGTTCAACTTCTTCAGTTGAGCAGATAAATCGTCTGTCCACGGCGGGTTAGCTGCAGGGACCACATACGGTTGTAGCGGCATTGGGGGTCCCATAGGGGGTGTTAGTTTATGAACTAGCGTATGCAGAACCGTGGAAAAAGCGGCCCACGGTGGGTCATTATGCGCCTCCGTTGCCACAATCCCACTGGGGGGCAAGGAGCCCCCAGAACCAGAGCCCAAAGCTGCTATATTCCCCTCATAGGAATCTGTGGCTTCAGCAACACCGGCAGTGTGTTCAGCCCCAGAACCGTTACCCTCAGAAGCAGACATGATATACTTGCAGTATCAGGTAACACAGTACAATTGGCAGCAGCACAATATCTCTTACCCAAACCCCTGCGCAGTGTAGTCAGCACTAGCAAAGATAAAGGAGAGATATGGTGACTAAATCACAGAGAAAAATACGTAATAAAGTATATCTTTGTGAAAATCCTATATCAATATAAAACCTGACGCACCAAACCCCTCAGGTTATAGAATATAGGGATAGCAAGTTGAGTGAAAGACACGAAATGGACACCACTCCGCTATCAAATGCACACACAGATAGTCACAGTTTGTACAATGCAGAGGTTATTACTAACAATAATACTGCACTGGACTAGCTTATAATAAGAATTTACTCACCGGTAATTCTATTTCTCGTAGTCCGTAGTGGATGCTGGGGACTCCGTAAGGACCATGGGGAATAGACGGGCTCCGCAGGAGACTGGGCACTCTAAAAGAAAGATTAGGTACTATCTGGTGTGCACTGGCTCCTCCCTCTATGCCCCTCCTCCAGACCTCAGTTAGAGAAACTGTGCCCGGAAGAGCTGACACTACAAGGAAAGGATTGGAATCCAGGGTAAGACTCATACCAGCCACACCAATCACACAGTATAACTTGTGATAACCATACCCAGTTAACAGTATGAACAACAACTGAGCCTCAGTCAACAGATGGCTCATAACAATAACCCTTTAGTAAGCAATAACTATATACACGTATTGCAGAAGAAGTCCGCACTTGGGACGGACGCCCAGCATCCACTACGGACTACGAGAAATAGAATTACCGGTGAGTAAATTCTTATTTTCTCTGACGTCCTAGTGGATGCTGGGGACTCTGTAAGGACCATGGGGATTATACCAAAGCTCCCAAACGGGCGGGAGAGTGCGGACGACACTGCAGCACCGAATGAGCAAACTCAAGGTCCTCCTCAGCCAGGGTATCAAACTTGTAGAACTTAGCAAATGTGTTTGAACCCGACCAAGTAGCAGCTCGGCAAAGCTGTAAAGCCGAGACCCCTCGGGCAGCCGCCCAAGAAGAGCCCACCTTCCTTGTGGAATGGGCTTTTACTGATTTTGGATGCGGCAATCCAGCCGCAGAGTGAGCCAGCTGAATCGTGCTACAGATCCAGCGAGCAATAGTCTGCTTCGAAGCAGGAGCGCCAACCTTGTTGGCTGCATACAGAATAAACAGCGAGTCAGACTTTCTGACTCCCGCCGTTCTGGAAACATACATTTTCAAAGCCCGGACTACGTCCAGCAACTTGGAATCCTCCAAGTCCCTAGTAGCCGCAGGCACCACAGTAGGTTGGTTCAAATGAAACAATGATACCACCTTAGGGAGAAATTGGGGACGAGTCCTCAATTCTGCCCTGTCCATATGGAAGATCAGATAGGGGCTTTTACATGACAAAGCCGCCAATTCTGACACACGCCTAGCCGAAGCTAAGGCCAATAGCATGACCACTTTCCACGTGAGATATTTTAGCTCCACGGTCTTAAGTGGCTCAAACCAGTGGGATTTCAGGAAATCCAACACAACGTTAAGATCCCAAGGTGCCACTGGTGGCACAAAAGGAGGCTGAATATGCAGCACTCCCTTTACAAACGTCTGAACCTCAGGCAGTGAAGACAGTTCTTTTTGAAAGAAAATGGATAGGGCCGAGATCTGAACCTTTATGGACCCTAATTTGAGGCCCATAGTCACACCTGACTGTAGGAAATGCAGAAAACGACCCAACTGGAAGTCCTCTGTAGGGGCCTTCCTGGCCTCACACCAAGCAACATATTTCCGCCATATGCGGTGATAATGCTTTGCGGTCACATCCTTCCTAGCTCTTATCAGCGTAGGAATTACTTCATCCGGTATACCCTTTTCCGCTAGGATCCGGCGTTCAACCGCCATGCCGTCAAACGCAGCAGCGGTAAGTCTTGGAACAGACAGGGCCCCTGCTGCAACAGGTCCTGTCTGAGAGGCAGAGGCCATCGGTCCTCTGTGACCATCTCTTGAAGTTCTGGGTACCAAGTCCTTCTTGGCCAATCCGGAACAATGAGTATCATTCTCACTCCTCTTTCTCTCACTATTCTCAGTACCTTGTGTATGAGAGGAAGAGGAGGAAACACATATACCGACTGGAACACCCACGGAGTTACAAGTGCGTCCACAGCTATCGCCTGAGGGTCCCTTGACCTGGCGCAATATTTTTTTAGCTTTTTGTTTAGGCGGGACGCCATCATGTCCACCTGTGGCCGTTACCACCGATTTGCAATCTGCTCGAAGACTTCTTGATGAAGTCCCCACTCTCCCGGGTGGAGGTCGTGTCTGCTGAGGAAGTCTGCTTCCCAGTTGTCCACTCCCGGAATGAAGACTGCTGACAGTGCTTGTACGTGATTCTCCGCCCAACGAAGAATCCTTGTGGCTTCCGCCATCGCCACCCTGCTTCTTGTGCCGCCCTGTCGGTTTTCATGGGCGACTGCCGTGATGTTGTCTGACTTAATCAGCACTGGTTGGTCTCGAAGCAGGGGCTCCGCTTGACTCAGGGCGTTGTATATGGCCCTTAATTCCAGTATGTTTATGTGCAGACGAGTCTCCTGACTTGACCACAGCCCCTGGAAGTTTCTTCCCTGAGTGACTGCCCCCCATCCGCGGAGGCTTGCATCCGTGGTCACCAGGACCCAGTCCTGTATGCCGAACCTGCGGCCCTCGAGAAGATGAGCACTCTGCAGCCACCACAGAAGAGACACCCTGGCCCTCGGGGACAGGGCGATCAGCCTATGCATCTGAAGATGCGATCCGGACCACTTGTCCAACAGATCCCACTGAAAGATCCTGGCATGGAACCTGCCGAAAGGAATGGCTTCGTATGACGCTACCATCTTTCCCAGGACTCGCGTGCAGTGATGCACCGACACCTGTTTTGGTTTCAGGAGATCCCTGACCATGGTCACTAACTCCTGAGCCTTCTCCTCCGGGAGAAATACCTTCTTCTGTTCTGTGTCCAGAATCATGCCCAGGAAAGGCAGACGCGTGGTAGGAATCAGCTGCGACTTTGGAATATTCAGAATCCAGCCGTGCCGTAGCAACACTTCCTGAGTGCGCGCTACGCTGACCAACAACTGCTCTCTGGACCTCGCCTTTATGAGGAGATCGTCCAAGTACGGGATAACTAACTCCTTGCTTCCGGAGAAGTACCATCATCTCCGCCATTACTGTGTTAAAGACTCTCGGTGCCGTGGATAGACCAAACGGCAACGTCTGGAATTGGTAATGACAGTCCTGTACCACAAACCTGAGGTACTCCTGGTGAGGCGGATAAATGGGGACATGCAAGTACGCATCCTTGATGTCCAGAGATACCATAAAATCCTCCTCTTCCAGGCTGGCAATGACCGCTCTGAGCGATTCCATTTTGAACCTGAACTTTTTCATGTAAATGTTCAAGGATTTTAAATTTAGAATGGGTCTTACCGAACCGTCCGGTTTCGGTACCACAAACAATGTGGAATAGTAACCCCTTCCCTGCTGAAGGGGGGGTACCATTATTATCACTTGCTGGAGGTACAGCTTGTGAATAGCCGTCAGGTCTATCTCCCTCCCCGTGGGAGAAGCTGGCAAGGCGGATTTTAGGTAACGGTGAGGGGGCGTCACTTCGAATTCCAGCTTGTATCCCTGAGATACAATTTGTATAGCCCAAGGATCCACTTGTGAGCGAACCCACTGGTTGCAGAAATTTCGGAGACGCGTCCCCACCGCTCCTGGCTCCGTCTGTGGAGCCCCAGCGTCATGCGGTGGACTTAGTGGAAGCAGGGGAGGACTTTTGTTCCTGAGAACTGGCTGCATGGTGCAGCTTCTTTCCTCTACCCCTGCCTCTGGCAAGAAAGGATGCACCTCTGACTCTCTTGCTTTTTTGAGAACGAAAGGACTGCATTTGGTAATACGGTGCTTTCTTAGGCTGTGAGGAAACCTGTGGCAAGAAAGTCGACTTTCCAGCTGTCGCTGTGGATACGAGGTCCGAGAGACCGTCCCCAAACAATTCCTCACCCTTATAAGGCAAAACCTCCATGTGTTTTTTAGAGTCGGCATCCCCTGTCCATTGCCGAGTCCATAAGACCCTCCTGGCAGAAATGGACATTGCATTTATTCGAGAGCCCAGCAGGCAAATGTCCCTCTGGGCATCCCGCATATATAAGACGACGTCTTTAATATGGCTAAGTGTTAGCAATACGGTATCCCTGTCCAGGGTATCCAACCCCTCTGACAGAGTATCTGTCCATGCTGCAACAGCACTGCACATCCAAGCTGAAGCAATAGCCGGTCTCAGTAGAGTACCAGAGTGTGTATACACAGACTTCAAGATACCTTCCTGCTTCCTATCCGCAGGTTCCTTTAGGGCGGCCGTATCCTGAGACGGCAGGGCCACTCTTTTAGATAAGCGCGTCAGGGCCTTGTCAACCCTAGGGGAGGATTCCCAGCGTAACCTATCTGTTGGCGGGAAAGGGTACGCCATTAGTATTCTCTTGGGAATCATCACTTTCTTATCAGGGGAAGACCACGCTTCTTCACATAACTCATTTAATTCATGTGACGGGGGAAAAGTCACTGGCTGCTTTTTCTCCCCAAACATATTTACCCTCTTGTCAGGGACAGGGTCAGCCTCTGAAATGTGTAATACATTTTTCATTGCAATAATCATGTATCGGATGGCCTTAGTCATTTTGGGCTGTAATAGTGCCTCATCCTCGTCGACGCTGGAGTCGGACTCCGTGTCGACATCTGTGTCAACCAACTGAGATAGTGGGCGTTTTTGAGATGCTGACGGCCTCTGAGGCGCCTGGGCAGGCCCGGGTTGAGAGCCCGGCTGTCCCCCGGCAGCAACATAATCAAATCTCTTTTGTAATGAGTTTACATTGTCATTTAAGACCTTCCACATATCCATCCAATCAGGTGTCGGCACCGACGGGGGCGACACCACATTTATCTGCACTTGCTCCGCCTCCACGTAGCCCTCCTCATCAAACATGTCGACACAGCCGTACCGACACACAGCACACACACAGGGAATGCTCTGACTGAGGACAGGACCCCACAAGGTCTATGGGGAGACAGAGAAAGAGTATGCCAGCACACACCACAGCGCTATATACACAGGGATACACACTACCAGAAGTTAATTTTTCCCAATAGCTGCTGTATCAATACACCTTTTGCCTAAATTTATGTGCCCCCCCCTCTCTTTTTACCCTCTTAGTGCCAGGAGACTGCAGGGGAGAGCCTGGGGAGCGTCCTTCCAGCGGAGCTGTGAAGAGAAATGGCGCTGGTGTGCTGAGGAAGAAGGCCCCGCCCCTTCAGCGGCGGGCTTCTGTCCCGCTGTTTCTGACTAAAAAATGGCGGGGGTTTTACACATATACAGTCACAGACTGTATTATGTGTCTTTTTTATGCCAAAGAAAGGTATTCTTATTGCTGCCCAGGGCTGGACTTTTCTCTTCCACACATAATAATTAATAATTATTAATAATTTGGCTAGTCGTACGATGGAACCCAGCAGCTTCAAGCATCTTTACCATGTTTTTGAAGATTACTGCATCCTTCACTGTCCCAGTGATTTGTCTACATATTTCTTCCTCCCCTCTGATCCTAAGCAGCTCCCTAACCTCCTCATCACTCCAATTTGCCATTTTAAACTGTATTCTGTATAATAAAACACTTCTTCACTCATGTGTTTCCTCCAGTTTATTTCCTGCTTCTGCCTGGTGACATCACGCATGAAGACAGCCTATCACCTTCTGTGGTTTGGAAATACCGTTTCTGAGCCTTTCACATTGCACAATGAAACCGGTCTGAAACGTGTAGTACCCTGCTTTTCACATTTTAAAATACAGGTTGAGTATCCCATATCCAAATATTCCGAAATACGGACTTTTTTGAGTGAGTGATAGTGAAACCTTTGTTTTTTGATGGCTCAATGTACACAAACTTTGTTTAATACACAAAGTTATTAAAAATATTGTATTAAATGACCTTCAGGCTGTGTGTATAAGGTGTATATGAAACATAAATGAATTGTGTGAATGTAGACACACTTTGTTTAATGCACAAAGTTATAAAAAATATTAGCTAAAATTACCTTCAGACTGTGTGTATAAGGTGTATATGTAACATAAATGCATTCTGTGCTTAGATTTAGGTCCCATCACCATGATATCTCATTATGGTATGCAATTATTCCAAAATACGGAAAAATAAGAATTTACTTACCGATAATTCTATTTCTCGGAGTCCGTAGTGGATGCTGGGGTTCCTGAAAGGACCATGGGGAATAGCAGCTCCGCAGGAGACAGGGCACAAAAGTAAAGCTTTCCGATCAGGTGGTGTGCACTGGCTCCTCCCCCTATGACCCTCCTCCAAGCCAGTTAGGTACTGTGCCCGGACGAGCGTACACAATAAGGGAGGAATTTTGAATCCCGGGTAAGACTCATACCAGCCACACCAATCACACCGTACAACTTGTGATCTAAACCCAGTTAACAGTATGATAACAGCGGAGCCTCTGAAAAGATGGCTCACAACAATAATAACCCGATTTTTGTAACTATGTACAAGTATTGCAGATAATCCGCACTTGGGATGGGCGCCCAGCATCCACTACGGACTCCGAGAAATAGAATTATCGGTAAGTAAATTCTTATTTTCTCTATCGTCCTAGTGGATGCTGGGGTTCCTGAAAGGACCATGGGGATTATACCAAAGCTCCCAAACGGGCGGGAGAGTGCGGATGACTCTGCAGCACCGAATGAGAGAACTCCAGGTCCTCCTTAGCCAGGGTATCAAATTTGTAGAATTTAGCAAACGTGTTTGCCCCTGACCAAGTAGCTGCTCGGCAAAGTTGTAAAGCCGAGACCCCTCGGGCAGCCGCCCAAGATGAGCCCACCTTCCTTGTGGAATGGGCATTTACATATTTTGGCTGTGGCAGGCCTGCCACAGAATGTGCAAGCTGAATTGTATTACACATCCAACTAGCAATAGTCTGCTTAGAAGCAAGAGCACCCAGTTTGTTGGGTGCATACAGGATAACAGCAAGTCAGTTTTCCTGACTCCAGCCGTCCTGGAACATATTTTCAGGGCCCTGACAACATCTAGCAACTTGGAGTCCTCCAAGTCCCTAGTAGGTGCAAGGCACCACAATAAGCTGGTTCAGGTGAAACACTGACACCACCTTAGGGAGAGAACTGGGGACGAGTCCGCAGCTCTGCCCTGTCCGAATGGACAAACAGATATGGGCTTTTTTGAGAAAAAAACCACCAATTTGACACTCGCCTGGTCCAGGCCAGGGCCAAGAGCATGGTCACTTTTCATGTGAGATGCTTCAAATCCACAGATTTGACTGGTTTTAAACCAATGTGATTTGAGGAATCCCAGAACTACGTTGAGATCCCACAGTGCCACTGGAGGCACAAAAGGGGGTTGTATATGCAATACTCCCTTGACAAACTTCTGGACTTCAGGAACTGAAGCCAATTCTTTCTGGAAGAAAATCGACAGGGCCGAAATTTGAACCTTAATGGACCCCAATTTGAGGCCCATAGACACTCCTGTTTGCAGGAAATGCAGGAAACGACCGAGTTGAAATTTCTTTGTGGGGCCTTCCTGGCCTCACACCACGCAACATATTTTCGCCACATGTGGTGATAATGTTGTGCGGTCACCTCCTTTCTGGCTTTGACCAGGGTAGGAATGACCTCTTCCGGAATGCCTTTTTCCCTTAGGATCCGGCTTTCCACCGCCATGCCGACAAACGCAGCTGCGGTAAGTCTTGGAACAGACATGGTACTTGCTGAAGCAAGTCCCTTCTTAGCGGCAGAGGCCATAAGACCTCTGTAAGCATCTCTTGAAGTTCCGGGTACCAAGTCCTTCTTGGCCAATCCGGAGCCATGAGTATAGTTCTTACTCCTCTACGTCTTATAATTCTCAGCACCTTAGGTATGAGAAGCAGAGGAGGGAACACATACACCGACTGGTACACCCACGGTGTTACCAGAACGTCCACAGCTATTGCCTGATGGTCTCTTGACCTGGCGCAATACCTGTCCCGTTTTTTGTTCAGACGGGACGCCATCATGTCCACCTTTGGTATTTCCCAACGGTTTACAATCATGTGGAAAAAACTTCCCGATGAAGTTTCCACTCTCCCGGGTGGAGGTCGTGCCTGCTGAGGAAGTCTGCTTCCCAGTTTCCATTCCCGGGATGAAACACTGCTGACAGTGCTATCACATGATTTTCCGCCCAGCGAAAAGTCCTTGCAGTTTTTGCCATTGCCCTCCTGCTTCTTGTGTCGCCCTGTCTGTTTACGTGGGCGACTGCCGTGATGTTTTTCCCACTGGATCAATACCGGCTGACCTTGAAGCAGAGGTCTTGCAAAGCTTAGAGCATTATAAATTTACCCTTAGCTCCAGTATATTTATGTGGAGAAAAGTCTCCAGACTTGATCACACTCCCTGGAAATTTTTTCCTTGTGTGACTGCTCCCCAGCCTCTCGGGCTGGGCTCCGTGGTCACCAGCATCCAATCCTGAATGCCGAATCTGCGGCCCTCTAGAAGATGAGCACTCTATAACCACCACAGGAGAGACACCCTTGTCCTTGGATATAGGGTTATCCGCTGATGCATCTGAAGATGCGATCCGGACCATTTGTCCAGCAGATCCCACTGAAAAATTCTTGCGTGAAATCTGCCGAATGGAATTGCTTCGTAGGAAGCCACCATTTTTACCAGGATCCTTGTGCAATGATGCACTGTTTTTAGGAGGTTCCTGACTAGCTCGGATAACTCCCTGGCTTTCTCTTCCGGGAGAAACACCTTTTTCTGGACTGTGTCCAGAATCATCCCTAGGCACAGCAGACGTGTCGTCGGGATCAGCTGCGATTTTGGAATATTTAGAATCCACCCGTGCTGTTGTAGCAGTATCCGAGATAGTGCTACTCCGACCTCCAACTGTTCCCTGGACTATGCCCTTATCAGGAGATCGTCCAAGTAAGGGATAATTAAGACGCCTTTTCTTCGAAGAAGAATCATTATTTCGGCCATTACCTTGGTAAAGACCCGGGGTGCCGTGGACAATCCAAACGGCAGCGTCTGAAACTGATAGTGACAGTTCTGCACCACGAACCTGAGGTACCCTTAGTGAGAAGGGCAAATTTGGGACATAGAGGTAAGCATCCCTGATGTCCCGGGACACTATATAGTCCCCTTCTTCCTGGTTCGTTATCACTGCTCTGAGTGACTCCATCTTGATTTGAACCTTTGTAAGTGTTCAAAAAAAAATTTTTAGAATAAGTCTCACCTAGCCTTCTGGCTTCAGTACCACAATATAGTGTGGAATAATACCCCTTTTCTTGTAGTAGGAGGGGTAATTTAATTATCACCTGCTGGAATACAGCTTGTGAATTTTTTCCCATACTGCCTCCTTGTCGGAGGGAGACCTTGGTAAAGCAGACTTCAGGAGCCTGCGAAGGGGAAACGTCTCGACATTCCAATCTGTACCCCTGGGATACTACTTGTAGGATCCAGGGGTCCTGTACGGTCTCAGCGCCATGCTGAGAACTTGTCAGAAGCGGTGGAACGCTTCTGTTCCTGGGAATGGGCTGCCTGCTGCAGTCTTCTTCCCTTTCCTCTATCCCTGGGCAGATATGATCTTATAGGGACGAAAGGACTGAGGCTGAAAAGACGGTGTCTTTTTCTGCAGAGATGTGACTTAGGGTAAAAACGGCGGATTTTCCAGCAGTTCCAGCAACGGCGGATTTTCCAGCAGGACCTGGTGCCGTGGCCACCAGGTCCGATGGACCGACCCCAAATAACTCCTCTTCCTTTATACGGCAATACACCTTTGTGCCGTTTGGAATCTGCATCACCTGACCACTGTCGTGTCCATAACATCTTCTGGCAGATATGGACATCGCATTTACTCTTGATGCCAGAGTGCAAATATCCCTCTGTGCATCTCGCATATATAGAAATGCATCCTTTAAATGCTCTATAGTCAATAAAATACTGTCCCTGTCAAGGGTATCAATATTTTTAGTCAGGGAATCCGACCAAGCCACCCAGCTCTGCACATCCAGGCTGAGGCGATCGCTGGTCGCAGTATAACACCAGTATGTGTGTATATACTTTTTATGATATTTTCCAGCCTCCTGTCAGCTGGTCCTTGAGGACGGCCCTATCTATAGACGGTACCGCCACTTGTTTTGATAAGCGTGTGAGCGCCTTATCCACCCTAAGGGGTGTTTCCCAACGCGCCCTAACTTCTGGCTGGAAAGGGTATACCGCCCATAATTTTCTATCGGGGGGAACCCACGCATCATCACACACTTTATTTAATTTATCTGATTCAGGAAAAACTACGGTAGTTTTTTCACATCCCACATAATACCCTCTTTTGTGGTACTTGTAGTATCAGAAATATGTAACACCTCCTTCATTGCCTTTAACGTGTGGCCCTAATAAGGAATACGTTTGTTTATTCACCGTCGACACTGGATTCAGTGTCCCTGTCTGTGTCTGTGTCGACCGACTAAAGTAAACGGGCGTTTTAAAAACCCCTGACGGTGTTTTGAGACGTCTGGACCGGTACTAATTGTTTGTCGGCCGTCTCATGCCGTCAACCGACCTCGCAGCGTGTTGACATTATCACGTAATTTCCTAAATAAGCCATCCATTCCGGTGTCGACTCCCTAGAGAGTGACATCACCATTACAGGCAATTGCTCCGCCTCCACACCAATATCGTCCTCATACATGTCGACACACACGTACCGACACACAGCAGACACACAGGGAATGCTCTTAACGAAGACAGGACCCCACTAGCCCTTTGGGGAGACAGAGGGAGAGTTTGCCAGCACACACCAAAAGCGCTATATATGACAGGGATAGCCTTATAATAAGTGCTCCCTGTATAGCTGCTTTTATAATATAATTTTTTGCCACTATTTTGCCCCCCCTCTCTTGTTTTACCCTGTTTCTGTAGTGCAGTGCAGGGGAGAGATCTGGGAGCCGTCCTGACCAGCGGAGCTGTGTAAGGAAAATGGCGCTGTGTGCTGAGGAGATAGGCCCCGCCCCTTTTCCGGCGGGCTCGTCTCCCGCTCTTTAGTGTATTCAGGCAGGGGTTAAATATCTCCATATAGCCCCGGAGGCTATATGTGAGGTATTTTTTAGCCAAATAGGTTTTCATTTGCCTCCCAGGGCGCTCCCCTCCCAGCGCCCTGCACCCTCAGTGACTGCCGTGTGAAGTGTGCTGAGAGGAAAATGGCGCACAGCTGCAGTGCTGTGCGCTACCTTTAGAAGACTGAGGAGTCTTCTGCCGCCGATTCTGGACCTCTTCATGTTTCAGCATCTGCAAGGGGGCCGGCGGCGAGGCTCCGGTGACCATCCAGGCTGTACCTGTGATCGTCCCTCTGGAGCTGATGTCCAGTAGCCAAGAAGCCAATCCATCCTGCACGCAGGTGAGTTCACTTCTTCTCCCCTAAGTCCCTCGTTGCAGTGATCCTGTTGCCAGCAGGACTCACTGTAAAATAAAAAACCTAAGCTAAACTTTCTCTAAGCAGCTCTTTAGGAGAGCCACCTAGATTGCACCCTTCTCGGCCGGGCACAAAAATCTAACTGGCTTGGAGGAGGGTCATAGGGGGAGGAGCCAGTGCACACCACCTGATCGGAAAGCTTTACTTTTGTGCCCTGTCTCCTGCGGAGCCGCTATTCCCCATGGTCCTTTCAGGAACCCCAGCATCCACTAGGACGATAGAGAAAATCCCATATCCAAAATACCTCTGGTCCCAAGCATTTTGGATAAGGGAGACTCAACCTGTACCGGTATTCTGTAACCGGTAAATTCAATGTGGCGCTTTCAGACCGCAGCTAGACACGTTTTGGAAGGCTTAAAAACCGGCAGTTTACAGGGTTATAGCTGCTGTGTAAAAGGGGTATAACTAACGTTAGTTTATGAGTATTTAAATTGTCCTCTGCTGATTAATTATTACAGAAGTTACATAATTGTGTTTAATTCACAAAAATCGGTACTGGAATAGTTCTCAGCTGAGCATCTCACTTCCATCTGCAATACATTTGGGCGCATGGATAATATTAAACAGTACCTCTTTAATGGGTTTTAATCACTCTGTGAGACAGCTATTTCCCACCCACCCAAATCTAATAGCGATCAATACGCACTCGACTCCTCTGACATATGTGTTTTGTAGCCCCGATCACTGTGGTGTTACATGGTAATGCTGCCTTGCCTCATGTAGCTTATTAACGGCGTGTTGTTAAACGAACACTACTCACGCAGCAGTATACACACACGTCTTTGTACGGTAGTTGCTAAACCCTAGTGGGCTAAAGGTCCTTTCACGCCCTGGGAAAGGAGTAAGGCCGGGGGCTTGCAGTTTCACGATCTATACCACCACTGGTTGCCCTTAGCGAGCGTAGCGAGCCCACGAGGTTCCGTTTGGGTCCCTTCGTTCTACCTTGCTCCTCCCCCTCTCCTGCCCTGTCACGTAACAGGTCCTTGATTTAGACCTAACCGTCTTGGCACTGGTGATGAGCCAATAGCTGTTTATGGTGACAGCGCACGTACAGGGGGCAGTGGCCACACTACCTGACGGCGCACACGGCGGCTCCTTCTCCCGATCATACTCTCTCCCCGGCTCCTGTGCACACAGCGACAGCACCTAAGCCGCGATTCAAAGTTTCAAACTACTAGCCAGCGTCTCCTGCTCCTGTCATTGGCTCAGAGACCTAGTCCTCCTAGAGCATGCTGATGTCACCTAGCAGCATCAGCGCTTCCTATAGATATGATTTCATTTTGTCCTCTGCGGCCGCCATGTTCCCGGAGACCAAAACAACATCACGCTTAAGAGAAACTAAATGCACTTTCCAAATGTATATCTACCGGTACATGTTGCAATAGGACACTAGCCGTGTGCTGTCATACAGTAGGTGTAATATAAAATTTGCTCTGTAAAAAAAATGCTCTGTAAAAAAAATGTTTTATATCACATTATAAGTCATATGACATAGTCTTGTGTAGGTTGAATAACAAAATGGTATGGAGAAAAAGATGGGATTATAAGGTGGCAAAGTGTGAGAAAGTGACAGGAGAGCAGAGGATCACATGATGGGGAGAGGAGGAAGGGGGGTTGCAAAGGCTCACATGGGGAGTGGAGGGGCAGGTAGCATAGGCCCACGTGGGCATTTCTGGCCAGATAGTGGCTTAAGTAGGGACGGACATCGGAAGCCCACCATCAAATAATGGCTGGGCTTCCACCATCGAATCTTTCGATGCAATGGTAATTAACCATCACATCCAAAGAATTCGATAGAAAAAAAAATTAATGTGATTTGTGCTTTCGCAAAACCTCTGCAGCATGGCCGCCCGGACATGGGTCGGGGGAGGGACCCAGAGTAAACATTGGAAAACCATCAAATGTTTACCGTTCGATGGCAGCAAACACTGAATGGTAAAAACACTAAATAAAAAACATTGTTGGTTTCAACCCATCGCGTTCTGATGTCCATCCCTAGGCTGAGGTGCAAAGTTACACTTTTTTTTTGGCATACAAATGCAGCCAAGTTTTAATGGGCTCCATTGTGTATGTGCATACCAGTGAATTGTGATGAGGAAGGTGTGTGTGTCTGGGCCAATTTGACAGTCTAAAGGCATTAGACCATCCCTGATAGTGGCATGATGTGTAATAGACAGCCTGCGGCTACCTACAGTATTGCTGCTCCTGAACTGCTCTTCATCTAAAAAAATCTTTGAAAAATTATGTAGCTTACAGGTAAGTACTGTGTAATATATAGTTGCATAGAACTCATAAGCTGGGTACACACTAGACGATATACTCCATGAGCGATATTGTCAGTGTTTGCCCTTGAACTCCTGGGCAAACAAATTAGTGCATACACACTAAATGATATCGCTAATGATATCGTTTAGTTACGTCATCCTGTCACCACCCCAGATATGCAGTTTCTGACAAAACAGTCAAAATTGACCTGCGTGGACAGACGAAAGACTTCATCATCAACCCGCGGGAGCACACATCGTTGACAAAATAGTGCGTTCACACTGGATGAGATCGTTCAGAAATGTTGTTATTGTCCATATCGTTAATAAAGATCGCCTAGTGTGTACCCAGCTATAGAGTATATTTTACACCTTTTTTTCAGGTTGGGTACAAAATCCTGATGTCCAGAATCCCAACAGATAGCAGTATTTTTATCCTACCCCTAATTGGTTGCGGATCAATAGATCTACAATAAGAAGGTCTACAATCATTAGGTCGACACCATATGGTCGATAGTGAGAAGGTCAACATGGACAAACGGTCGACCTATGAAAAGTTGACACTGGAAAAGGTCCACAGAAAAAAAAAAGGTCAACACGTGAAAAGGTCAACATGGACAAAGGTCAACATAGTAAAAGGTCAACACATTTTGAAAAAATGTTGGTGTTTTCGCCAACTGAGCATATGGACCCCCAATTAGTGCACAGCTTTCGCTCGCTATGGTTCGGGCAAAGTGTCTTGCTCTGCAACCGCTGCACTCGGCAGAGGTTACTATTCCCAAGCATAGTTCACATGGTTGGTAAAGTATAAAAAAGTGAAAAAATAACAACAACAAAAATGCATGTCAACCGTTGCCACGTCGACCATCTGAACCTGTCGACCATAAGCACTGTCTCCAGAATACCCTGCGCTACAAAAGGTTATTCCTGGCAAAAAATGAAAACCTGAAAAAAGGGAGCAGTGACGTAGGTACAACAGTAAAATAGAAGAATCAAGGCAGGTTTTATTGGCTTATGATATTAATTTCAAAATACTTGTGTTTGAAGTGGGGGTCATCATTTAAAGATTTAACTTAATTGCAATTATTTTTTTGCAGGGACCACCAAGATCATCTAGCCTACATGCATCAATCATTCTGGAAATGAAGAAGTTTTCTGCTGCAGATTTCACCCAAATGGACTCACCTTGGCATTTTTAAACTGACCTAAGCGTAAATAGATAGTGTGCAAATAGAAAACCCACTCTGATTTGCATAAAGCTGGGCACAAACTGACCATTATATTGGTTGTGAACGATGTTACAGCACAGCTGATGGACGTTATATCTGTAGATACATCGGGCCATCTGCCTGTGTGTACAGTGCACTTGCTGCAGGGGCTGACGTCACAGTTGGGTGGGCAAAATCAAATGCCCACCGATTTGGGGATTCTGACCAACACATTGAGCATTCAATTGGCATATGTGTACACATACCTTGGTTGGTGCGACTGCGGGTCCACCAACATGCCATTAAGGTTTGTACCAAGTCTTACACTAATTTAATTTAGGAAAACAAAACAAATTAGCACTATTGAAATTAGTGATTTCTTTTTTTTTATTTTGTGTATGAGGTAAGACAATTTTCCTCTGTAGGCACAATTTATTAGTGTCTATCTCATAGGGGACGATTCAGTTACACACGAGCTGCCGATGACAGTTTGCAGCTTTATAGGCCAGTCATGGTAGGCACTGCAGATTCTGTTCCTACCTCCATGTGGTGTGAGCAGAATCTGCCATCTGCACCTAAAGCGTAGAAGTCGCAGGGACCCGTTCTAGCACCTTCCCTGTCTAATTGAATAGGCCCCATAAGATTTTGACCTATCCATATCCAATTAATATACTGTAGTACTTAGAATTAATCCATCTATGGGGTCAATCCAAACGGCTTCGATATCATCGCAGCTGCGCATCATCGCAGCAGGGGCTGCACTTTACGGCGGGTCAAATTCACACAAAACTGCTGCCCACCCCATAGAGGTGCGAGCAATTTTATGCGAATTGAGGCTGATTCAAGCCCGCAAAGGGTGCTAACTGGATTGACCCCTATGTTTTTGGTAATTACATTATTTCTGATGCGCTTAGAGCCTAATCTGTTTGATAGATGTCTATAATGCCCCTTTTCCACCAAATTTATAACCTAGGTTATTTGCAGGGGAACCCGGCTACAAGTTTGTGGGATAGGGCCTGAGAAAAATAACCCGGATCATGCTAAAAGAATAGGGAAGAGAGGGCTCACTGGCACAGTATTATAAGGGTTATGGTATAATAGGTTGACAGTTAAAACTAGAGATGAGCGGATTCGGTTTTACTCGGATTTACTCGGTTCTAAAAACGGCATATTATTGGCTCACGGATGTCACGTGTTTTGGATAGCCAATCAGATGCCGTTTTGAGAACCGAGTAAAACTGAATCCGCTCATCTCTAGTTAAAACGTCGACATCCAATGGTTTTCATGCAAAAGGTAAAAAAGGTCAAAAGGATGACAAAGAAATGGTCGACATGCGTTTTTCATGTTTTTTGATGTCACATTTTCCCTTCCAGCACGTGAAACCCCAATTAGTGCACTGCTTCACTCGCCGTGCTTCGGGCAAGGTGCCTCGCTCTGCTACCGCTACGCTCAGCACAGGTTACTATTCGTAATCCACGTGGGTGGTAAAATATGAAAAAGTTTGGGGGGAAAAATCATGTCGACCTTATGTTGTGTCAAGCATTGTCATGTCGACCTTTTAACAATGTCGACCATATACATGTCGATCTATTGACTGTCGACCTTTTAACTGTTGACCTATAATCCGGATACCGGTGTCATGCTGCTATGACATGACTTGAAACCATCTTCAACTACCTAGTTTGGACCTGGATTTTTGGGGAGGATTTTGGTGGAAAAGGGGTATTAGAAGCAATAGCATAATCCAGTGGTTCTCAAACTTTTCTGAATCATGGCAACCTAGAGGATCAGAATTTTTTTCACGGCACCTCTATGCCAAAAGTTTGTTACTGAAAAATTTGTAAAGATTAAATTAGAATTATTCAATAAAGTAAATTGGGTTTATATGTTATTCTTGGGTTAAATTGTGTGGTGGGGATAAGATTTGCTTCTGTTTGTCCACATGTGTTATGATTCACACCACCAGCACTGGTTTTGCCTATTACAATGATCATAAATAATTTGAATTGGTCCTGGACCACCAACATGAGGCACCCCTGCAAGTGTCCCGAGGCACCCAGGGAGCCATGGCACACAGTTTGAGAACCACTGGCATAATTTATTTCCCACTAGACAGAGGCGTAACTAGGGTAGGGCGAGTGGGGCACGAGCCCTGGGCGCCTTGGCAGGCCCAGGAGAGGGGGGCGCCGCCGCCGGCCCGGGCATCATGCCCCACTCGCCCCCGTCACGCCGAAATGTGAGGGGAGGAGAGCGCAGCGTCTCTCCCTCACCGCCGCTGCCAGCACTAGCAGCGCTGCCTGTGTCCGGTCTCTGGCGGCGTTAGCCAATCAGAGCTTGCGGACCGGCTCCTGATTGGCTGCCGGTCCGCGAGCTCTGATTGGTTTCCAAACAGCCGCCGGAGACCTGGAGTGGTGAGGGCAAGGAGAGGAGAGGCGCTGCACTCTCCTCCCCTCACATATCAGAGGCGAGCCACAAGCGGTGAGTGACCGGGATGGGGGCGCACAGTGGGGCATGTAACTGGCACAGTGGGGCATGTATCTGGCACAGTGGGGCATGTATCTGGCACTGTGGGGCAATGTAACTGGCACTGTGGGGCATGTATCTGGCACAGTGGGGCATGTATCCGGCACTGTGGGGCATGTATCCGGCACTGTGGGGCATTGTAACTGGCACTGTGGGGCATGTATCTGGCACTGTGAGGCATGTATCTGCCACTGTGGGGCAATGTAACTGGCACTGTGGGGCATTTTATCTGGCACTGTGGGGCAATGTATCTGGCACTGTGGGGCAATGTAACTGGCACTGTGGGGCATGTAACTGGCACTGTGGGGCATGTATCCGGCACTGTGGGGCATTGTATCTGGCACTGTGGGGCAATGTAACTGGCACTGTGTGCCATTTTCAGTGGCCACACACCCTTCTGGTGCGTGGCCACACCCCTTCTGGTGTATGGCCACGCCCATTTTTTTTCCGCACGCACATGCTTCTTTTGGTGGGTTTTTTTTTTTTTTTTTTTTTTTTTTTTTTGGGCGGGGCGCCATTTTCCATCTTGCCCTGGGCTCTGAAAACCCTAGTTATGCCTCTGCCACTAGATAATAATTTTAGTGAAGTAACAGTTTATACAGCAAGATGCAAAAATAGGATTTTAATTACCTACTGGTAAATCCTTTTCTCGTAGTCCGTAGAGAATACTGGGAAACCATTTAGTATCATGGGGTATAAACGGATCCACTAGGAGCCTTGGGCACTTTAAGAATTTGATAGTGTGTGCTGGCTCCTCCCTCTATGCCCCTCCTACCAGACTCAGTCTAGGAAACTGTGCCTGAGGAGACGGACATACTTTGAGAGAAGGATAGATAAGGAAAGTGGTGAGATTACGAACTAGCACACACAAACAATAGGAAAGCCATGCTAACCAAACATGACACATGAACAGCAACAGCTGAACAAACCAGAATACTTAACCAAGTAACAGTGCAGTAAGAACGAAGCACCGGGCAGGGGCCCAGTATCCTCTACGGACTGCGAGAAAACGATTTACCGGTAGGTAATTAAAATCCTATTTTCTCTAACGTCCTAGAGGATACTGGGAATCCATTTAGTACCATGGGGAAGTACCAAAGCTCCCAAACCGGGTGGGAGAGTGCTGAGGTTCCGCAGAACTGATTGACCAGACTGAAGGTCCTCAGAGGCCAAAGTATCGAACTTGTAGAAATTTACAAATGTGTTCGAACTTGACCAAGTAGATGCTTGGCAGAGCTGTAAAGCCGAGACACATTCTGAGCAGCCGCCCAAGACGAACCCACCGACCTAGTAGAGTGGGCCTGTACAGATTTTGGAACCGGCAATCCTGCCGTGGAAAAAGCATGCTGGATCATGAGCTTGATCCAGCATGCAATAGACTGCTTTGAAGCAGGACACCCATTTTTATTGGGATCATAGAGAGCGAACAGTGAGTTGGATTTTCTGTGACAAGCTGTTCTCTTTACATACACCTTCAAAGCACTCAAAACAACCAAAGACTGAAGTAGCAGAGGTGTCTGTAACAGCCGTTACCACAATAGGTTGGTTGATGTGAAAAGCGAACACCACCTTAGGAAGAAATTGCTGATGAGTTCTGAGTTCAGCTCTGTCCTCATTGAAAATTAAGTAGGGACTCTTGTGAGACAACGCCCCTAGTTCCAACACACGTCTTGCTGAGGCCAAGGCCAATAGTGTGACGGGCTTCCACATAAGGTACTTTACGTCAACCTCCTGTAACGGTTCAAGCCAGTCCGATTGGAGGAACTGCAGCACCAAATTGAGACCCCAAGGTGCCGTGGGAGGCACAAAGGGAGGCTGGATGTGCAGAACACCTTTCAAGAACGTCTGGACCTCAGGGAGAGAAGCCAATTGTTTCTGAAAGAAAATAGACAAAGCCGATATCTGGACTTTAATGGAACCTAGGCGTAGGCCCACATCCACTCCCGACTGCAGAAAAAGCATGAGACATCCCAGATGAAATTCCACCGCAGGATATTGGTGGTCATTCCGAGGTGATCGCACGTAGCAACTTTTTGTTGCTCATGCGATCAACTAGACGCCGTCTATGGGGGAGTGTATTTTCGCATAGCAGGGCTGCGATCGCTTGAATCATTGGGGGTCATTCCGAGTTGATCGCTCGCTAGCTGTTTTTTGCAGCCGTGCGAATGCATAGTCGCCGCCCACAGGGGAGTGTATTTTAGCTTTGCAAGTGTACGATCGCATGTGCAACCAAGCTCTGCAAAAACATTTTGTGCAGTTTCTGAGTACCTCTGAACTTACTCAGCCCTTGCGATTACTTTAGCCTGTCCGGTCCCAGAATTGACGTCAGACACCCACCCTGCAAATGCTAGGACACGCCTGCATTTTTCCAAACACTCCCAGAAAATGGTCAGTTGACACCCATAAATGCCTTCTTTCTGTCATTCTCCTTGCGATCGTCCATGCGAATGGATTCTTTGTTAAATCCATTGGCCAGTAACGATCTCCTTTGTACCCATACGACGCACCTGCGCATTGCAGCGCATGCAAAGTACTGACCTGATCGCTGCGCTGCGAAAAATGGCAGCGTGCGATCAGGTCGGAATGACCCCCATAGTCGGGATGACCTTGTCAGGAATCCCTCTCCTGGCTAGAATCAGCCGTTCAACCTCCATGCCGTCAAACGTAGCCGCGGTAAGTCTTGATAGATGAACAGGCCCTGTTGCAGAAGATCCTCGTGAAGAGGCAGAGGCCACGGATCTTCGAGGAGCATCTCCAGAAGGTCCGCATACCAGGCCCTTCTTAGCCAGTCTGGAGCAATGAGTATTGCTTGAACCTTTTCCCTTCTTATTCTTTTTAGAATTCTTGGGATCAGAGGAAGTGGAGGAAACACGTAAACCATCTGGTAGACCCACTGCTTGTGGGTCTCTCGACCTGGAACAATAACGTTTGAGCTTCTTGTTGAGACGAGAGGCCATCATGTCGATTTGTGGATATCCCCACCGACGTGTCAAGCACCTGAACACTTTTGGGTGAAGGCTCTACTCAGGTCGTGTCTGCTGAGGAAGTCTGCCTCCCAGTTGTCTACTCCCGGAGCGTAGACCGCCGACAACGCCACGGCGTGTTTTTCCACCCAGAGGAGAATTTTTGACTCCTTTGACATTGCTGCTCTGCTTTTCATTCTGCCCTGTCGGTTTATGTACGTTACCGCTGTTACATTGTCCGAATGATTCCGAAGTAGGGATGAGGCCTGCAGAAGGGCGTTGTAGATAGCCCTGAGTTCCAGGATGTTTATTGGAAAGATGACTTCCTGACTTGACAATTTTCCTTGAAATTGCACCCCCGGGTGACTGCTCCCCAACCTCTGAGGCTTGCGTCCATGGTTAGCAGAATACAATTCTGAATCCCGAACCTCCGACCCTCGACGAGGTGAGCAGTCTGTAGCCACCACAGAAGGGAGATCCTGGCTCTCAGCGATAGACGGATCCTCTGGTGCATGTGAAGATGTGATCTGGACCATTTGTCCAATAGATCTAGCTGGAAGGGCCTATCATTGAAACCTTCCGTACTGAAGCGCCTCGTAAGAGGCCACCATTTTCCACAGAAGGCGAATGTACAGATGCACCGAGATCTGGGTTGGCTTCAGGACAGCTCGAACCATCAACTGGCTTTCCATAGCCGTCTCCACAGGAAGGGACACTCTCTGAGATTCCGTGTCCTGTATCATCCCCAGAAAGGAAAGTCTCTGCGTCAGTTCCAGGTGAGATTGTGGTAAATTCAGAATGCACCCGTGATCCAGGAGTAGTGTGGTTGAGAGGCAAATACTGTCCATCAACCGCTCCCTGGATTGCGCCTTTATTAGAAGATCATCCAGGTATGGAATTATGTTCATTTCCTGTTTGCGGAGTAGAAGCATCATCTCTGCCATCACCTTGGTGAACACTCTAGGTGCCGTGGAGAGACCAAATGGCAGGGCCTGGAATTGGTAGTGGCAGTGGCAGTCCTGCAGTGCAAACCATAGATAAGCCTGATGAGGCAGCCAGATCAGAATGTGAAGGTACACATCCTTGATATTCAGAGACACTAGGAATTCCCCCTCCTCCAGACCTGAGATCACCACTCTCAGAGACTCCATCTTGAATTTGAACACTCGTATGTACGGGTTCAATGACTTGAGGTTCAAAATCGGCCTTACCGAACCGTATGGTTTTGGTACTACAAACAGGTTGGAATAATATCGCCTGTTTTGTAGATGAGGCGGATCTGGAACAATGACTTGAGTCTGTACCAGTTTTTGAATGGCGTCCTGTAAGGTTATACTTGCATCATGTGAAACTGGTAAGCCTGATTTGAAGAATCTGTGAGGTGGGAGCTCCTTAAACTCCTGTCTAAGGAGTTTAAGGAAATAAGATCTATGACCCAGGGATCATGGCATGATGTTGTCCAGATGTGACTGAAAAATTTTAGTCGGGCTCCCACCTGCCGGTCTTTCAGGCATCGCGGTCCACCGTCATGCTGAAGGCTTTGAGGAAGCAGAACTTGAGCTCTGTTCCTGTGAACCTGCAGTTGCTGGTTTGCGTGGTTTACCTTTAGCGCCTCTGGCGGCTGTAGAAGAACCTCTGGTTTTGCCCTTGAACTTGGCAGTCCGAAAGGACAGTAGATTAGGTCCTGAGTAAGCCTTCCTGGCTGGGGGAGCTGCAGAAGGAAGATATGTGGACTTACCCGCAGTAGCTTTGGAGATCCATTTGTCTAGTTCATCTCCAAATAAGGCCTCTCCTGTGAGGGGTAGGCCTTCCACGCCTTTCCAGGAGTCCGTTTCCGCAGTCCACTGGTGCAATGGTGTCGTCATGCTGAAGGCTTTGAGGAAGCAGAACTTGAGCTCTGTTCCTGTGAACCTGCAGTTGCTGGTTTGCGTGGTTTACCTTTAGCGCCTCTGGTGGCTGTAGAAGAACCTCTGGTTTTGCCCTTGAACTTGGCCACAGCTGCAGTATTCTACAGTCTCATCTTAAAGCCACAGCTGCAGTATTCTACAGTCTTGTCCTAAAGCTACAGCTGCAGTATTCTACAGTCTCATCTTAAAGTCACAGCTGCAGTATTTCTCCAGTCTCATCTTAAAGTCACAGCCGCAGTATTCTTCAGTCTCGTCTTAAAGCCACAGCTTCAGTATTCTATAGTCTCATCTTAAAGTCACAGCTGCAGTATTCTCCAGTCTCGTCTTTAAGCCACAGCCACAGTATTCTTCAGTCTCGTCTTAAAGCCACAGCCGCAGTGTTCTTCAGCCTTATCTTAAAGTCACAGCTACAGTCATTGTTCTACTTACAGTTGCGTTTCCAGTTATATCCGGTACCAGATGGGATTACAGTTGCGTTCCAGTATACCGGTACACAGCCCGGATCACAGTGCGGTTCCCAGTCTCACTAGTAACCAGCCCAGTTCCAGTCTCATCAGTAACCAGTCCATTTTTCAATCTCACCAGTAACCAGCCCAGTTCTGCGCAACTCCAGAGAACCTATTTCATAGTAACCTTGAGTACACAAGCACCTACTCCTGTAACAGTATGTCCAGTTCAATCTCACCAATACATTCACCATCCTGCTATCAACACCAAGTCCCTGGTGATCCAGTGGTCAGGATACGGCTCCCTCTGCCGAGGCCCGGGTTCGATCCCCGGTCAGGGATTGCTCCTTCTTCTCACTGATTCCTACGGACCAGCCTAATATACACATAATCCTCCAGTCGCCCGCACAGACTTTACTAACACCGGGTTCACAAAAATCACAGTCATAACACAGTAGTGCCGGCACCTGTGTTGAACAGGTTAATTGAGGAGAAAGGTGTTTCAGCACAGGTGATGGCATCCATACATTAACCACTTAACTGAGGATTTATTTCGCCAAAAACCGCTCCGAAATTGTCCGTTTTTTTATGAGTGAATTAGGTGAAGAACATGAATTTAACCCTATCCAAAATGATTTTAGTTAAAAAAAAAAGGAAAAAATGTTTCTTTCCCCCCCAAACATAGAAACATTGATCGGGAACATTGTGACCATCGGAACATCGGAAACATCGTGACCATCGCGGCTTTCTTTTTGAAAGCCGGGACAGCCTCCAGGTATACAGGGGGAGTCTGGGGGTGGCTTGGAAGGGTTAATTTACACTCCTCAGCGGCTGCCATTGTCTGCAGCCACTGGAAGGGGGTGACCCTGCTGTGCTGACCGATCAGCAGCAATCGGCAGCACGGCAATCAGTAGGGAAGAGTGCTCGGAGGCAGAGGTACCTTCCGGTCCCTCTGACAGCAGCAGCGGAGGGAAATTTCCCTGCCGCTGCTAACACAGTTTATCTGGCTGGTCGCATCCTGGTCAGATAGAGCACTTGCAGCATGCCAGGCAAGTGGTTAAAAGGGAAATCCGGGAGCAGAGCATTCTGTCCCTCCAGGAGAGGGTCATGTTGGGAGGTATGCAACCTGCTAACTAGTTGTCTGGTTGGAATTATAATCTAGCACACAGAAAAATGCCCCCAAAAAATGGTCTGTCCAATTAGTTGGGAAAATCAAACAAGTTTGATCTTTCAGGATTAATTGTCCTAGAGTAGGGGGAACTTCCCCCCCCAACTGAACAATAGTTTTGTATAAGTCACCTCTTATGTCAGCCCTTTGGATATCCAGCCCTTGCCCACCTCCAGCATATCAGCACCCCCCTCCCCCTCAGTAGAGCCAGCATTATACTCACTGGCTCTGTGCATGTACTGCTGGTTCTTATACTATGAAATGCAGTGCCTGCTACTCTGCGATCTGAAAGCTGCTGCACCTGGACACTGCCACCATTCCCTTCCCGCACCCTGCATATTGCCACCCCCGCATATTCCACCACCACCAGTACAGCCATCACTGTACCCACTAGCTCTGTGCACATACTGCCGGTGTAATGGAGTGCCTGCTCCTGTGCTAAACCTACAGCTGCTACACTGTGACACCACCGCCCCCCTTTCCGCGAATATTGGCACCCCCGTGCCCCCACCGGCTCTGTGCACATACTGCTGGTTTTTATACTATGTAAAGCAGTGCCTGCTCCTCTGCAATCTGACAGCTGATACACCAGGACACTGCCACCATTCCCACCCTGCATATCGGCACCTCGCATAGCTCCCCCACCAATATAACCGTCACTGTACCCATCAGCACTGTGCACATACTGCAAGTGTAAAGAAGTGCCTTCTCCTGTGCTATCCTACTGCTGCACTCTGACACCACTGCCCCCTTCCCGCACCCCGCATATCAGCATCTCTTATATCGCCACCCCCCCCCCCCCCCCCCGCCTGCACCACACCACCCCCCTACCCCACAAAACGCCCTACTCCAGCGTAACCGCCCTGCCACCCCTCCCCAACCGCACCCCACAATAGCTTTGAGGAAGCATTGGGGTTTCCTACTGCACTCCATACTCAAGAGTGTCTAGCTTTCTAGCACACCTGTCCCGGGGTAGCACTTGCAGCCAGGTGAACAATGAGCCACTGCCAACCTGTCCTGAAGCCTCACTCAGCCCTGACGCTGAAGAGTGGCTTGAAGCAGACAGGACTGACCCTGGTTGAGGGCAATAACACCCCATGTTGCACCCTTCGTCCAGCTAGCTGAATGCCAGATTCTCACAAAATTTCTCAATACCATATAAGGCAGTGAACACTTTAGTGCGGATCGGGCTGCTGTACAGCACGGCTATTTGCCCCAAATTGAACTCCCGATTTGACTTCAACTCCCCTAAAATACCTATATTCACAGTATCAGTTCCTCATATTGTTGCTTACATATACAGTAGAATTTACAATATGCCCAGCTAATATTAGCAAACTTCATTACAAGTATAACAGCCAGTGTCATGCGGCTGCCTCTCTGTACAGCAGCTGCATGTGTTGCCCTGTCCCCTTATAAAACATCGGCCACTAGTGTCATCCCAATTCCTTCAAAGCATAGCAGCCGGTGTTGCCCCATCCCTACACAACACAAATTTCTTTGAAACTTTTGAACCTGAGACAAGGTAGGAGTCAGACTTTTTAGGGAAAACTATTTATTTTATATTTTTCTGGCCTTGACATGTATAGTAGACCCAGCTACAGGGGGTAATTCCGAGTTGATCGCACGCTGCCAATTTTCGCAGCGCAGCGATCAGGTTACTACTGCGCATGCGTATGCACCGCAATGCGCACGCGCGTCATACGGATACAATCAACATCGTTGCTGGGCAATGCTTGTAGCGACGAATCCATTCGCACGGGTGATCGCAAGGAGAGTGACAGAAAGAGGGTGTTTATGGGTGTCACCTGACCATTTTCTGGGTGTGGTAAGGAAAACGCAGGCGTTTGCAGGGCGGGTGCAGACAAACAGTGGCAGTTGCTCTATCATTCCTGAAGATAATTATATATCAGGTGTAGAAAGGGGGAGGGGTCACAGACAAACAGCAGACAGAGAGGGGGGTGCTTTTTCCGCTCCTGGTATCCCCCCCAGCACACTAAAAAATTACCTGTAACCATACCTGAACCTATCTGGTAATAGAATTTAAGAGAATTGGTCACACGTGTTTGCAAAGACATGTTTAGCTGCTGAGCCCCGCCAAAGCTTCTCTGATATCAGCAGTCCTAACACTACATAATAGCAGTGCCCACACAGGGCCATGTGATTTGTCTACACTAAGGCCTCATGATAAAGGCTATTATTAAAACACATCCAGAAAGAGAGCTAACTTACCACCCCCAGGATCTCCCATTCGCACTACAAGGAACAGCATGCCTTCCAAATACTGCTCCCATTCAATGCCTTTCTCACACATGCAGACAAACAGTGGCAGTTGCAAATAGATATGGTGCCAATACATACAACCAAGCGCGTCAATGGGAAAATAGCATCACGGACCCACTGTCACGTGTGGTCCTATCCCTAAGAATTTCCAATGTAGTATTAACCGACAAGGGAAAGAAAAATAAAGTGCATATAGTGAAGCACAATTGGTTATGAAGCAAGAATAAAGTGCATGTAGTACAGCACAATAAAAACAGTTTTAATGATACAACATAAAACAAATATAGCAGCATCAACAATATAGCAGCCAATGATATCCACACAGGGAGTCCAATAAAGTGCAATTACCAGAAGCAGGTGGGAATGAGAGCATGTAAAGTTTGTAAGTCCACGGCAGCCGCAGCTAGCCCCTCACCGCTTCCCCTGGTCCTCCGTACTGGATCTCCCGGTTCAGTCTCAATTTGGATTAAGCCAACGCGTTTCTACCCTTATTCATCAGGTCTTTTTCAAGGCTTCCAGCGGTATATAATCCATTTCGTCCAGTCCCTCTATTTAAATGGAATCACTACCAATAGCCGTGCGGCGGGCGCAGGTGGCTCCTATACATTCATTGACTACACGTCCCATGAGCCCTTCCGCGCCTCGCCGTAACTTCCGCTTCCGTCTGTCTCGTCTGGAACCATGGAGACCCGGCCTGACGCGTCTGTCTCCATGGAAACCCGCTCCGTTCGTCATGAGCAAAAGTCCCCAGCGGCTAGTGCAGATTGCTGTCTGGTATAGATGTTCTCACAGATCCCAGATCAAGTGTGCAGTTTGCAATAAAACACGTCAGAGGAAATATAAAAGAAACCACTTAGTCAACCATATAATGTACAAGATATAATATCCTAGCAACCAGTGAATATCCGCAAAGTATTGTAAAATTAAAGTGCAACATGCAGAAAATAAAGTGCAAATGTGGTGTACACAGTCAAAAAGGGGAGACAAAGGGAGAAAAGAGCCGGGTCACAGGAACCATTTTACCTCAAAATCGAGGTTAAGCCCACCCGGCTGCAATGAACCCAGCTCATATATATACCTCATTTCTGCTTTCGCTAATTGTGTTGCGAGGTACCTCTGTCTCCAGTTGCCTTTCACCCACTGTAAACCCAAAAATCTCCTAATAGCAGCAGGGTCTTTATTATGTACAGTACGAAAGTGGTCAGACAAAGCATGTGTCGCCAGGCCATTTTTTATATTTCTAAGGTGCTCACTTATCTGCACCTTTAAGGGACGGGGAGATTCTGCCAATATAAAAAAGTCCACATGTGCATTCGACAGCATACACAACATTTTTGGTGTTGCAGGTGACGAAAGTTTTGATGTTCACTTTCTTCCCGTTCACCATAAGTTCACTGGTTTTGTTGTTGCAGTCACCTTTAACTGTGCGGCACCCAATGCACATCCCACATCGAAAAAATCCTTTGGATTTAATCGTGGGTAATGATTTCGCAGGGGGTAAGGATCCTCTAACTAATGCATTGCTTAAATTTGGGGCCCTCCTGTATATACACTTTGGTTTATTTGGGAGTTTCTCTCCCACTGTGGGGTCCCTTTTAAGGATTCCCCAATGTTTTCTTAAAATCCTCTCCAAATCCCTGTACTGACTATTAAAAAACGAAATAAAAGCCCATTCAAAGGGTGTAGGTTGGGTATTCGGTGCTTTTTCTTTCTTATGGAGAAGTTCCTTCCTAAGCATATTCCCTACTTTAATTATTGAGTCCCTAACTTTCTCGGATCTGTAACCAGACGCTATACAATTTTCCTGCATTTCACTCGCTTGTTCCTCAAAAGTAGCAGTCTCGGTACAATTTCTCTGTAGACGCTGTATCTGTCCGCATGGTATAGATCCTAACCAATCTGGATGGTGGCAGCTATTATATTAAAGATAAGCTCTGGAGAGGGGGGCGTGGCTTGGATCGGAATGGAGTAGCAGTGTGCAGCTCTAGCTCTCCATAATAATCCTGCTAAAATATCCTTTTTCCCCTAACCCGTGACTCCTGGGATCTACCTGCAGGCATAGGAAGGTGTGCTGCCCCTGCTGTCATCCGCGCTGGCCGGGAGCGTGAAGCGGCTCCTTATATCAGACCCCTCCAGTGTGCTGGCCCGGCTCCCTGCCTCTCTGCGTGCCGGAGCTAGAGGGAAGACGCGTAAGACACGCGACAACGCTCCTGACGGCGGCCCTGCAGTGATCCCCCAGCTGGGGATCGGAGACGGAGGAGATCCTGACTGACGGCTGGGAGCAGCGGTACCTGCCAGAAGACCCGGCGGGCGGGTGAGTGTGGGGAGGAAAGCCCGCGAAGCCGCCATCCTCTTTTCTTTTTTCTAGTCTCCGTATGTGAAACTGGTCTCTCAGCGCCATCTGGTGGTGCAGTACAGTAAATTGAGCTGTGGCTGGAGCTTCCTCTATATCTCCCTCCTGGGCTTAATAAATGACCAAAAGTGTGGTGCCCCAATAAAACAAAAAAAACAAAAAAAGAAAATATATATAAAATACAAAAATATTACTCCCCCTACATCCACTGAGGAGTTCCTGAATATACAGAAGAAGGAGGGGAATAGAGAGCAATAATAAGGAAGGAAACAGCACAGTCCTTATATGCTCCCTGCAAACCTGCAATAACCACATAGTTTTGCTCTTGTGCTGAATCAGCTAGTCTCCTATTCTCTGCATACAACCTATTCTGTGGTGTGCTCATAAGCCTGCTCTACTTTGCTACATTATTATTTATCATACTTGCCCGATCCGAGCGGCTCCAGCACCTGTGCTGACCTGATACTGCTCAGAGACTTTTTTGCTGTAATATCCTTGGGGTCCTGACTTCGCGTCCAGTGCTGCAATGGTGAAAGGAGGTCAGAGCGCTGCGAGCGCCGCTGCAAAACTGGAGAAATTCGCTAGGTCGCAACAGGCAACTCATTCGGCAAAGCAGGGTGACACTGACCCATCCCCGCCTGCGGCTGAGGTCGCTGCCCCTGACCCCACTGAGCAGGTTCAGTCTACCCAGCAAATACTACAGGCCATTTTTGCGTCTGAGCAAAGGGTCACAGACAAGATTGGGCAAGTCCAGGCGGACGTCTCTCTCCTAAGACAGGATCTACAAAAAATCCGGGAAAGAGTGGGTGAAACTGAGCATCGGATATCAGCTCTGGAAGACACTACATCACCCTTACAATTGAAAGTGGCCGACCTATCTACCCAGGTGATATCTATGCAGAGCAAAATGTCCGATATCGAGGGGAGACTACGGCGCAACAACGTTCGGTTTGTTGGGCTCCCTGAGAGGGCAGAGGGCACCTCCCCGGAATCCTTTCTGGAAAATTGGCTTATTAAATTATTTGGCAAAGAAGCATTTACCTCTCAATTCGCGGTGGAACGAGCGCACAGGCTCCCGCCTAGACCGCCACCACCCGGGGCTCCGGCTAGAACATTTATTGCTCGTTTCCTACATTTTAAGGACCGTGACGCTATACTCCGCATGGCCCGGACACAGGGCCCTATCCAACTAGATGGACATAATATATCCGTTTTCCCTGACTTTGCCCTGGAGGTGCAAAAGAGTAGATCACAGTTTCTGCATGTTAAGCGTCAACTCCGTGACCGCAATATACAATACTCAATGCTGTTCCCGGCCAAATTGAGGGTGGTGTCCGATAACACCACTCATTTCTTCTCCACTCCTCAAGATGCTGCTGCATGGTTGGAACGACAGCCTCGTCCTCCTCGTTGATGTAATATCATACATTTGTTGATCTGTTACTTTCTTATTGCTGGCTAAGACTAACTGTTTCAAATCACGATACGCTAATCATGCTGTGGATATATATGCAAAGTACTAGGGGGGCAATGCTGAGCAGCCTAATGTTGATATTAATCTCAGTCTCGTTTTTATATGTTGGGGTACGCTGCTAGTTATGTTTTTCTTTTCATTTTCTTCCTTCTTTTTTTATTTTTCCAGGGTTAGGGTAATACTTCTACTGGTATTCTGAGGAGAGTTTATGCCGAAGATAGTGTAGGGGCATTTCTTTGGGATCTTAGTTAGGCCCCTATCCCTTAGCTTAGTTACTTTGGTGGGAGTTATGGGATCCAGGTATACCTTATGTTCGCAAGGTGATACAGGGTGGGTGCGGGGGGGGTTAGTTTGTTTTTTTTCATGCCATCAATTTTTGACTATGTGTGTGTTCTGCTACACTGCGTTATTAGGTGATACAGGGTGGGTGCGGGGGGGGTTAGTTTATTTTTTTCCAAGCCATCACTTTTTAGCTCTGTGCGTATTTTGCAAAGACGCGTATTCTCTGCATTATGTTGCTTTGTGCTCATATGCCTCCAGGAACGTAGGGGGACTGGTTATTCCTGTCCCTATGTACTGTTGGCTCAACGTTGATATGCTGCGATGCCAGGCTCTGCTATATGTCTCTTTAACCTATCCTGTTATCCCTCTCCGGTATGATTTCTATGTCTACTGTTTCTGAGGGGCTCCGTCTGCTCAGCTGGAACGTTCGGGGATTGAATGAAAAAATCAAAAGATCGTTAGTCCTGACTCAGGTTAAAAAATATCAGGCAGACATAATTTGTCTTTCTGAAACACATTTGCATGGAGGTAGAGTGTTGGCGCTTAGAAAACCATGGGTCAGTCACGTGTATCATTCCACCTTCTCTAGCAATGCAAGAGGCGTTTCTGTAATGATTAAAAAGTCCGTACAATTTCATATGGATGAATGTGAAACTGACCAATATGGCAGGTACGTCTTCCTACGAGCCCATATTAACAGCCGACTGTTTAATATATTAGCAGTATATGTCCCCCCGCCATATAACAATGAGGTCCTCCGGCACGCTGCCCGTTTTCTGGCCCGGTCCCCTGCTACCCCTGTGATATGTCTGGGAGATTTTAACAATGTCATGGATGGTGGCATGGACAGGTGGAGGGAGTCGGTTGCATCTTCCCCTCCCATGGCGTCCCCTACCTCATTCGCAAGACTGGTGGGGGAGATGGGGCTGGTGGATATATGGAGATGTCGAAATCCCGCGGCCACTCAGTTCTCCTGTCAATCCGCTACCCATCACGCTTTTTCTCGTATTGATTTGCTGTTGGTCTCCCATGGTTTGTCCCCGGACGTGCTGGCGGTGGATTATCTCCCTAGGGGCATATCGGATCATTCTCCTGTTTTAGTCACAGTTAATATAGGTTGGGAGCGGGGAGCAAAAATGTGGAAGCTTAATCCCTTTTGGTTGACTCTGCTGGGGAAGGGTGAGGATCTGGTGGCCGCCTGGGAAGGGTTCCAGGAAGATAATTCACTATACAGTGTTCTGACAATGAAGCATGATGCTTTTAAGGCGTTTCTGCGGGGCTCCTTTATAAAGCGGATCTCTGAAGTTAAAGCGTTCAGTAAAAGGGAGGAGATGCGGTTGGAATATTTGTGCCAGCAGTTGGAATCTCAATATCTTAATACCCATTTGCGGTCTGATGAATTGTTGTGGAAGAACGCACAGAATGAGTGGTCGGATTGTTTATTTGAGAAATCCAGACGTAGACTCCTTTTTGCGGGACATGAGCAGTATTTTCGGGCTGAGATGAATGGCAGCTATTTGGCCTTTTTGGCCCGATCTGACTCCCCTAGAACAGTAATTCAGTGTGTGAAAAACTCTGCTGGCCAAATGTGTTACTCTGGATCAAAGGTGGCGGAGACTTTCCGTAGATACTATACCTCGCTCTATGCCTCCCGAGCCGATTACTCTGATGATCAGCTGGGGGATTTTTTGGCTCAGTTGGCCTTGCCATGCTTGTCCCGGGAGGACTCTGGGGCTCTGGATGCGCCTATCACGGTGGAGGAGGTGGAGGCCGCGATCCTGTCTCTCCCGGCGTCTAAGGCACCGGGATCGGATGGACTCCCGGGCGAGGTCTATAAAAAATACATTACTTTTTTTGCCCCCTATCTCCTACAACTGTTTGAACTACTCTTAAAGGGTGGGGCCCTCCCGCGTTCTATGGCCGAGGCCAATATAATTGTCCTGCTGAAACCAGGGAAAGACCCCCTGCTCCCCGAGTCCTATCGACCCATTTCCCTCCTCAACACTGATGTAAAAATATTGGCAAAAATCTTGGCATCTCGATTGAATTCGGTAATTACAACGATAATTCATCCAGACCAGACGGGCTTTATGCCGGGTAAGTCCACGGCCCAAAATTTACGTAGATTGTTCTGCCATCTCCAGAGAAATGATGTGGGGGGATCGGACGCGGTGGTGGTGTCCCTTGATGCGGCCAAAGCGTTCGACTCCGTAGAGTGGAGGTACCTATGGGGGGTGCTGGAGAAATTTGCCTTTGGTCCTCGTTTTATTGGCTTTATACAATTATTGTATTCCTTGCCCGTGGCTCGTGTGACGGCCAATGGTTTCACGTCTGAGCTTTTTGCACTGGAGAGGGGCACTCGACAGGGCTGCCCCCTGTCTCCTGCACTGTTTGCGATGGCCGTGGAGCCGTTGGCCGTCCTGCTGCGAGGTAATGGCGGGGTCAGGGGAGTTGAGATTGGGGGACATGTGGATGTGGTGGCGTTATACGCGGATGACATGCTACTTTTCCTGCAGGACTCTGATGACTCCCTACGTACAGCATTACATGTAGTGGAGAATTTTGGTATCTTTTCCGGTCTGCTAATTAACTGGGACAAATCCCACATTTTTCCTATCTCTGGCCTTCTTCCCGAAAACACACAGGGGGCGTATCCTTTGCAATGGACACTGCGATTCAAATATCTAGGCATCTGGATTACTCCTATGGCGCGTAGCTATATGGCCCAAAATATTGACCCCATACTAGCGACATTTAAAGAAAAGGCACATAGCTGGAAAAAATTACCGTTGTCTGTCCTGGGTAGGGTCAATTTATTTAAAATGGTGATGCAGCCAAAGTTTCTCTATGCTCTACAGAATTCCCCGGTCTACCTTCCCAAGAAAATCTTTACTGTTATTGAGGGAGTTTTATCCTCATTTATATGGAGTGGCAGGCAGGCGCGGGTCTCTATAAGAACGATGTGCAGATCTCAGATGTCTGGCGGAGCAAGCCTCCCAGATCTCAGACTGTACTATGTGGCCACTCAGCTGGCCCATCTGAGTGAATGGACTGGGGACTCTCTGGGGGATACGATGAGGGGGTTTCTGGCTGAGCGGACGGAGTGCTCTCCTGCTTTCTCTCTCTCTCCTCTTCAACTTCTCCTTTCTGGTCTCTCAACGTCTGGCATGCCTCCCTTGTTGCGTCAAGCCTTGCTTATTTGGCGTTATGCGCACACTTTGTATGACTGGGAGGGACATGATACCTGTACTCCATTGTGGTTCAACAGTGCATACCCTGAGCTATATGAGATGTCGCTAGATAACATATGGATTGCTAGGGGAGTAGTGGCACTGGGTCAGCTATACCACGGTGGAGTGCTGAAGTCATTTCAGCAACTAAAGATCGAATTTGATGTGCCTAACACAGTTATGTTCCGATACTTTCGGCTTAGACATGCTATACAGACCCAATTCCCTCACGGCCCACCATCGATTGCTGACTCACCTGTTAAAACGCTGCTTGCTTCAATGAGCCGGAGGGGGAAGGTGTCTACCATATATGCTGCTCTAAATAACAATAGCTATCCCGATCTATTAAACAATCTCCGTACTAAATGGGAGACTGACTTAGGGTAATTGTCCCAAGAGCAGTGGCTTCAGATTATGAGTTCACTTAAATACACTACTCCATGTATAAGGTATAAGCAGGTTTTTTTCTACATTCTACACAGGTCCTATCGCACTCCGATTAGTATGCAGAGGGCTGGTCTTAGGGAAGATTCTAACTGCCCCAGGTGTCAGGCAGCTGATGCCGGATTTTGGCACTTATTGTGGGACTGCCCTGAGATTTCCCTTTTCTGGCATAGAGTTTGGTGTGATGTAGTCATGACAGCACCGTCCCTTCCTACATTAGATCCTGGCATATGTTTATTTGGGCTAGATTTGGAGGAGACGCACTCTGTTTTGCTGTACAAATATGTCCTGTGTCTCACAACGCTAGCTAAGGTGGTTATTGCTAGGGTCTGGTTCTCTGCTGATATACCTAGGGTGGAGCACTGGAGGGCGTTGGTGAACGAGGTAATTCGCCATGAGAGACATATGTATAAAATACGGGGTTCCACCTCTCGGTTTACGGAGATGTGGGGCCGCTGGGGTGGCGCAGGGCTGGGCGAACAAGTATTAAGC
Organism: Pseudophryne corroboree; assembly: GCF_028390025.1. Taxonomy (NCBI): domain Eukaryota; kingdom Metazoa; phylum Chordata; class Amphibia; order Anura; family Myobatrachidae; genus Pseudophryne; species Pseudophryne corroboree. The sequence goes on along the minus strand of NC_086445.1, from coordinate 591,015,180 downwards.
ACATGAGCGACATTGTAAAACTATGGATACTCCTCGTCATGGATATATATATGTAACTATATATGATAAGAAATAACACGCACACCAAAATGTGATTGAAAAAATCGGTTTATTGATGGCAACTGTTAAAGTTATAGTTAAATTTCAATGTTGATGTTTTGTTTTGTTTGTTTGTGACATAAAACTCAATAAAAACTACTTGATTTAAAAAAAAGATAAGCTCTGGAGTCAGTAGGTTTTCTGTAATTCTTGGTCTGTAGTGAACCGTTTTTCGGATAAACTGTTACATCCAAGAAGTGTAACTCTTTGTTACTTCTCTCGAAGGTGAATGCTACATTAATAGAGTTGCAATTCAAGTACTCACAAAATGCATTTAGTGTTGGGACGTCACCCCTCCATATAAAGAATACATCGTCTATGTATCTGACCCAGGACACCAGGCTCGCTCCAAAGGAATTATTATCCCACACATATTGCTCCTCCCACACCCCCATAAAGAGGTTGGCATAACTTGGAGCGAACCTGGTGCCCATGGCCGTGCCCACCTTCTGTAGGTAAAAAGTCTCTTTAAAATGAAAATAGTTATTAGTTAAAATAAATTCCACCCCATCCACAATAAAAATTTGTAATCCTGATGTTAGTTCGCTTTTCCCTAGAGCTTCGGTTACAGCATTAAGTCCATCCTGGTGGTTAATCACTGTGTATAGTGACTTAACATCGGCCGTCACCATGATGTCAGACTCCTCCCATACTATAGTGTCCAAAAAATTTAGAAAATCTGTAGTGTCCCTTAAGTGGGACCGATTCTTTACCACCAATGGTTGTAAATGGAAGTCTAGGTATTCGGACAGGTTGAAGGTCACGGAATTAATCCCGGAGACAATTGGCCTCCCTGGTGGTCTAAGTGGGTCTTTGTGTATTTTTGGTAAAATATAAATCACCGGAATGACTTGTTCTTCATTATATAGATATTTGTACTCCCTCTCCTCTAAAATGTTCTGTTCTAAGTACTTTGTCAGCATAATCTGTAATTTATCCATGATCTTTTGTGTGGGGTCTTTTTTCAGTTTAATATAGGTCCCTTGGTCCTCCACTTGTCTTAACACCTCCTCCTCATACATTACTTTACTAAGGATCACTACCCCCACGCCTTTATCGGCGGGTTTGATTACCAAATCCATGTTGTCCTGCAGTCTTTTTTAAAGCTTGCCTTTCCTTCCAAGACATGTTAAAGTTAATTTTACTGTTAGGTAATTTCTTCAAATCTTGGTGGACTAAATCATAGAAAGTATCTATGAATTTACCCTTCATGTGAATCGGATAAAAGACTGATTTTGGTTTGAAGGGTGTGTTATTAGTCCCAGTCGTAACAGTATCCTCATGCTCCTTACTAAGAAAAAAATGTTTTAAAGTAAGTTTCCTAATAAATTTATTTAGATCAATAAAGATGGAAAATTTGTTCATAGGAATAGAGGGGGCGAACTTAAGCCCTTTTTCCAAAACTGAAACTTCCTCCTTTTCCAAAATGTGATCACTTAAATTAAAGATTTTCACTTTACCTCCCTCGATTTCATTAACTTTGTCCTCTCCAGTCATGTTAACTGTCTTTTTCTTCTTGTTAGATCTAATCCTCCTCGTTCTAACCCTCTTATTCTGTGTGCCACCCCGGCACCCTCTCCTAGTCATTTGTGTCTGTGGGTAAATCGCCCTCCCTCTAAAAAAGGAGAACCCCCATTGCGCACGTTTGGGGAATGTCCAAGTCTCCCTAATTTCGAGACGGCGTTCCGCCTTTCTTTATAGGAACCCGGTAATCTAGGAGGTGTTACCTGTATAGTGTCCCTTTCCCTTTCCTGCACCGGTGTACTATCCTTTGGAGGGTGACGTACTCGTCTTTTGTCTCTCTGATAATTGGTTCTTTGTGGAAGTGGTCTATTGTTGGATCTAGATAAGTGGGGGGTTTCTCTTTCCATAAAATCTCTATTCACTTTCTTTTTCTCACCCTTTATTCCTTGACTCCATGTCTGTTTCTGTATATTGTGTTCCCGTTGTATAATGTTTTGGTTCAAATTACTGTAGGTGTCGCAAATAACCTCCTGTCCCATTTTTTGTCCTCCACTCTTGTCCCTATTAAATTTCTTAACCTTTCTCTCCATAAGGATCCTTTTATTTTTTTTTAAGATTAACTTCGATTTTGCTTTCAAAATCTTTATACTCTTTAGTGTCTATAAAGCATGCTGTCAGGTCCCTTTAAGCAGTGATAGCACCCTCCAGCTTACTCAACTCCTTTTTCCTATCCTCAATGATTAGTCTTATGAGCGAAAAAGAGCAGGTCTGGAGTATTTTATCCCACTCTAATTTGAAAGAGTTGTTAGCAGATGCAAAGGAGGCACTTTTTTGGATAATAAGACCTTTCGGTACTATTTGATCGTTCAAATACTTTTCCAGTGTCAGTACCTCCCACCAAATGCGGCTCTGCTTCAATAAGATGTGTTCCAGTTCTCGCATTACCTCCCCCAAGTTTGTATCCACAACAATGGGTGGATCCCCCTCTTCCTTAAAGGCATTGTCAAACACTGCCCTGTGGTTTTCTGTGTATTTAAACATATGGTATTTTGCAGCACCTAACGGGTATCTAAAAGAGAGTAGTAAATACGTGAAAAAAAACAAAAGTATAGAACCTGTATAGGGTGCGCACTGTAGCAGCTTGATAACGTAGAGGACACACAGAGGTAACTCTCCAGAATACCCTCACCCAAAGAAGGGTTAAGCAATTGCAAATAGATATGGTGCCAATACATACAACCAAGCGCGTCAATGGGAAAATAGCATCACGGACCCACTGTCACGTGTGGTCCTATCCCTAAGGATTTCCAATGTAGTATTAACCGACAAGGGAAAGAAAAATAAAGTGCATATAGTGAAGCACAATTTTAACTGGTTATAAAGCAAGAATAAAGTGCATGTAGTACAGCACAATAAAAACAGTTTTAATGATACAACATAAAACAAATATAGCAGCATCAACGATATAGCAGCCAATGATATCCACACAGGGAGTCCAAAAAAGTGCAATTACCAGAAGCAGGTGGGAATGAGAGCATGTAAAGTTTGTAAGTCCACGGCAGCCGCAGCTAACCCCTCACCGCTTCCCCTGGTCCTCCGTACTGGATCTCCCGGTTCAGTCTCAATTTGGATTAAGCCAACGCGTTTCTACCCTTATTCATCGGGTCTTTTTCAAGGCTTCCAGCGGTATATAATCCGTTTCGTCCATGCCCTCTATTTAAATAGAATCACTACCAATAGCCGTGCGGCGGGCGCATGTGGCTCCTATACATTCATTGACTACACGTCCCATGAGCCCTTCCGCGCCTCGCCGTCACTTCCGTTTGACGCGTCCGTCTCCATGGAAACCCGCTCCATCCGTCATGAGCAAAAGTCCCCAGCGGCTAGTGCAGATAGATGTTCTCACAGATCCCAGATCAAGTGTGCAGTTTGCAATAAAACACGTCAGGGGAAATATAAAAGAAACCACTTAGTCAACCATATAATGTACAAGATATAATATCCTAGCAACCAGTGAATATCCGCAAAGTATTGTAAAATTAAAGTGCAACATGCAGAAAATAAAGTGCAAACGTGGTACACACAGTCAAAAAGGGGAGACAAAGGGAGAAAAGAACCGGGTCACAGGAACCATTTTATTAGCCAGATATTTATACCCTTGAATGAACAGCTGTTGGATATTTGTTAATCACTAAGGGTATAAATATCTGGCTAGTTCAGTTGTTCTAATACCTTTGATAAAGCTGCAGTGCCTGCAGCGAAATGCGTCAGGAGGCTACTTGGGTCAATACTTTTTAAAATTCACTGCCTTTGTGTATCCGGACCAACACTGGACTTATATAAAATAGCAGAAATAATCAGGTGATTCATCCTGGAGCAACACCAACCCCTCATTCAAAAGGAGGACACCGCATTCTGAGGACCCCGAAACCTGTCTGGTTTTGTTTCATCATAAGAGACACTCTCAAGGGACTACACCTCTAGCGGTTCTGGTAAAGCCATTGGTGAGACTGCGCCGTCAGTCTATTTCTAGCTGTTACATCTTTCTGCAATCCAGTTGATTTATATAGGAACGGATTACTTTGCTACGGGCAGTTATTATTGTGACCCTTATTTTAACTTACGAATTGAATGTGTTTTTTAATGTGGTTTATACCCTATTAAATGTGAAGTACTTTTATCCCTCAATCCTCCTCAACATTTTATCTATTTCCACGTTAGCGCTGCTATTGTTTTTGTTTGCTATAGCCTATGATGTCTGACCTGAACGAACGTTGCATACATATATGTACCTACGTCTTTGTACACTGATGTTCGGATTCGATAGAGGTTTTGCTGGGCAGAGGGAGAAAACAGAAACAAGTCGTGAAAGAGACATATCAAATTTTAATGGTATATATTCCTATCACTCCGTGAACATTGTTTCAATGTCTGGGTCGTATACCAAATCTGTTTCATCATTGAACAAGGGTTATTATTTCAGGTGGTGTCCTTCCTAGATAACATAAACCTTCGGAGTTCGGGAAGAGCCACTCAAACTTTTCTTCCACATATAACAATCTTTTGTACAACATGGTATTAATGAGCTCTTTATCTGCTATGTGTGAATTAGCCATTGTCTGATTCTTGCTGATTACATCCCAATTTCCTGGTTTCCTAAAATTGGTGAGATTTAAACATACCAGGGATTTATCTATGGTACTGGTGGATCTTAAGACTACGGGGTCTAGTTATATTATGTTCCTTGTCCATCATTCCTTCTCCCCCTTCCGTGTCATTCAAGTATCTCAGCTAACTCTAAAGAATAGGGCACTAATCCTGCATTATTTTGTCTTAGAGGTACCTGTGAGCACATCCAACATTCCGTTTGGTTTAAGACCTTACCCACTAGTGAGTGGTAATCTGTCAGGCTTCGGAGCCTTATCTCTGACGGGTGCTCCCACTAGTTACTGTCCTGTTGCTTGGTGCGGCTGTGGCGGCAGGGAGCTGCTGGCGGCGGGTCCTCCTGGACGGATGTGCGGCTGCCAAGGGCCAGGGGCTGAGGGTCTGGAGAGCCGGGCACTGTGGCGGGGATCGCTGCGGTAAAGTCCTCCAGTGGTGACACAGTATAGTGTGTCAGAGACAGAAGCTGGCTAAAGCTGTGTGCTAACAGCTAAGTATGTCTCCTGTGCTGGGGGGCAGCCATGTTGGAGACCAGAGTATTACAATGAAGTTCCCAATCTGTGTCCAGCCAATCCTGTGTGTTCTCCCCTTACAAAAGAATGCTGGCTCAGAGGGAGAGTGCCAGTGCTTCAAGTTACCTCCTTGTGAAAGGTTCTCCAGCTCTGTGCTCCCAGGTTACTTCTGGTTCCCTGGTCCTGGTTGCTCTCATCCATCGGTTACCTAAACACTGCTGCAGTCCTGCTGTCTAAGTCCGTTGCCACTCGTGGAAGTGCTCATGGAGTCCCAGGTCGTAGAGGAGCTCCAGGTGCTAACGGCGGTTCTCGCAGACGTCTTCATTTCTTCAAAGTCCAAGTTCTTCAGCCTCGTCTTTCAATCACAAATCACAGTCTTAATTTCTTCAAAGTCCAAGTTCTTCATCCTCGTCTTTCAATCACAAACCACAGTCTTAATTTCTTCAAAGTCCAAGTTCTTCAGCCTCGTCTATTAGTCATAAAACACAGTCTTCAGTTCTTCTTTACCGGAGTTCTTCAGCTCCACTCTTCAAGTCATTTAATTATAGACTCTAATTCTTCCAGTTTCTTCTATTTCTCCAATATTCGTGTACAGCCTGATTATTTATTAAAACTACAGTTATCTTCCTACGAAGTCCTCCTTTTCTTTACGCCCTCTGGCCAACGTTAACACTTAGTTTGGCTTCCACCCCATGAGGAGGAATTACATTCAGCCATCTCGTTTAATCTCCTCACAGGTAGCTGTCCCTTCAGCCAAAACTCGGTTGTCGGAACCCCAACTTACGCAGAGCGTGACAGTAAGCAATGGCCCAATGGATCCGGCAAGTGAGCAGGCTACCGGGTGCGATGCCTTTGTGGCTATTCTGTCTTGTCTAAATAAACCGGAGGCCATGCAGGCACAGATTGTACAGTTGATGCAGAATATGTCCACTCAATTTGGATTCTCTTCACGCATCAATTTCCACATCTCGGACTCAGGTTCCAGCTTCCAATCCGCCAGCACCTAATCCTCTAGTGTCGATTCCAGTTCCTCGTTTACAACTATCACCACCCAGTAAATTTGATGGTAGTCCAAAGCAATGCCGAGGGTTCCTCAATCAATGCTAGATTCAGTTTGAGCTTCAGTCAGATAACTTTCCATCTGATCGGACCAAAATTGCATACATCATTTCACTTCTGAGCAGACCAGCTCTGGATTGGGCTTCCCCCTTATGGGAGAGAATTGATCCCATACTGTCGAATTACCCGGAATTTGTGGCAACTTTTCGTACAATCTTTGACGAGCCAGGCCAGACCACCTCTGCCTCTTTGGAGATTCTGCATCTGCATCAGGGAACCCGTTCCGTCGCCCAGTACGTGATCCAATTCCGTACTCTGTCTTCTGAAGTGGGCTGTAATGAAGAGGCACTCATTGCCGCCTTTTGGAACGGTTTCTCCGACAAAATTAAAGATGATCTGGTCACTCAGGTTGTGCCAGTTAAGCTCGATCAGCTTATTTCTTTATGTAACAAGATTGATTTGAGATACAAGGAGTGCTGTCTTGAGAGAACAAGGTTCGAGCGACCCAAACCTCAGGCCTGTCCCACTCCTAGACCATCCTCACTGTCTACTGAAGAACCTATGCAGGTCAACCGCTCTCGTCTCACCAATGAGGAACGTCAAAGATGCAGACAGGGCAACCTCTGCATGTATTGTGGAGCGGCCGACCACTTCGTTAAGTCTTGTATTCAACAATCGGGACACTCCCGCTCCTAGCTTACGCAGGAGAGGTTAAGCTAGGAGCATTCCCCAACCAATTTACCAGGAAGGAATCACTGTTGGCTGTATGTCTGGAACTTCCCTCTACCTTCCTTCATGTTACAGCACTTTTGTATTCTGGAGCTGCAGAAAGTATTCAATTGAAGCGAGCTATCTCCATCACCACGGTTGACGGAAGTTATATCCCTGAAGGGATCATCACCCACCGTACAGTTCCTCTGAAGATGAAAGTTGGTATTCTCCATTCTGAAGTTATCTCTTTCATGGTAATTCCCAAAGCCTCTCAAAAAAAAATAATCCTAGGATTCCCGTGGTTACAGGAGCACAACCCCAGCTTGGATTGGCAAACTATGGATGTACTCGCTTGGGGGGAGTTGTGTTCTCAAAGCTGTTTATCCACCGTCAAGCCACTCCTTACCCTACACTCCACTGATTTCCCAGATGCCTATCAGCCATTTCTGGATGTCTTCAGTAAGCAAGGAGCGGATACCTTGCCTCCCCACCGAAGTTAGGACTGCCCTATCGATTTACTGCCTGGTAAAACACTTCCCAGAGGCCGAACGTACCCTTTATCTCTCCCGGAAACCCAAGCGATGTCTGAGTATATACAGGAGAATTTGGCCAAAGAGTTCCTTCGCCCTTCCTCTTCTCCAGCCGGGGCTGGGATTTTTTTTTGTTAAGAAGAAGGACGGGGGCCTACGGTCTTACATCTACTACTGGGGCCTCAACGAAGTTACAGTTAAGAATAGATACCACTTGCCCTTGATTCCCGAACTATTTGACCGAGTAAAGGGGGCTACCATTTTCACCAAATTGGACCTGCGTGGAGCTTATAACCTTATACGCATTCGCACAGGAGATGAGTGGAAGACTGCGTTCAATACTCGCGATGGGCATTACGAATATCTGGTGATGCCCTTTGGCTTATGCAATGCTCCAGCAGACTTCCTGAATTATGTCAACGAATTATTCTGAGATCTTCTCTATAAGTGCCTGGTTGTGTATCTGGACGATATTCTAATATTTTCTAAAGTTCTGAAAGTCCATCGGGAACAGGTCAGAGAAGTCTTGAGACGTCTAAGGGAAAATCGACTCTTTTGTAAACTGGAGAAGTGCACGTTTGAGGTTCCCTCCATCCCTTTCTTAGGTTACATCATTTCCGGGAGGGAATTACAGATGGATCCTGCCAAAGTTCAAACAATCAGAGATTTGACCCTTCCTACCACTCTGAAGGGAATCCAGCGTTTTTTAGGCTTCGCCAATTTCTATAGGACGTTTATTAAAGATTATTCCTCCATCATTGCCCCGATTACAGCACTAACAAGAAAAGGGTCTAATTCTGCAGCTTGGCCACCTGAGGCACTAAAAGCCTTATCGTTTCTAAAAGAGGCCTTCATGTCTGCTCCTATCCTTCGTCAACCTGATCTCAGTCGTCCTTTTCAGGTGGAGGTGGATGCTTCTTCAGTAGGAGTGGGGCCGTCTTTGTCATGAATCTGCATTCTCCATCGCATCACTACTGTGGAACTACAGGTTCCAGCAGTTCATTTTTGTTCCAGTTCTAGTTTTCAGTCTACTGCAGCCTGGAGTACACAGTGCTTCAGCTAACTCACAGCTGATCTGAACACCTAATCCAGCGGGGTGTGCTCTCACAGAGATCATCCAATCATCACAGACCAAGGTGTTTAAACTCAAGTTCCTGGCTCAGTCTCATCGCCTTGGACAACTCGTCACATTCTGTGAACAGGCGTCTCCTGTTTGCAGTCCTCTGTCTGCAGAGATACCCCTGTGTATTGGACCTGTGGAACTACAGGTCCCAGCAGTTCCAGTTCCGTTCCAGTTCCAGTTTCAGCTCTCTTGCTCGTCACATTCTGTGAACAGGCGTCTCCTGTTTGCAGTCCTCGGTCTGCAGAGATACCCCTGTGTATTGGACCTGTGGAACTACAGGTCCCAGCAGTTCCAGTTCAGTTCCAGGTTCCAGCCTTGGACAACTCGTCACATTCTGTGAACAGGCGTCTCCTGTTTGCAGTCCTCTGTCTGCAGAGATACCCCTGTGTATTGGACCTGTGGAACTACAGGTCCCAGCAGTTCCAGTTCCGTTCCAGTTTCCAGTTCCAGTTTCCAGTTCCAGCTCTCTTGCTCGTCACATTCTGTGAACAGGCGTCTCCTGTTTGCAGTCCTCGGTCTGCAGAGATACCCCTGTGTATTGGACCTGTGGAACTACAGGTCCCAGCAGTTCCAGTTCCGTTCCAGTTCCAGGTTCCAGCCTTGGACAACTCGTCACATTCTGTGAACAGGCGTCTCCTGTTTGCAGTCCTCTGTCTGCAGAGATACCCCTGTGTATTGGACCTGTGGAACTACAGGTCCCAGCAGTTCCAGTTCCGTTCCAGTTTCCAGTTCCAGTTCCAGCTCTCTTGCTCGTCACATTCTGTGAACAGGCGTCTCCTGTTTGCAGTCCTCGGTCTGCAGAGATACCCCTGTGTATTGGACCTGTGGAACTACAGGTCCCAGCAGTTCCAGTTCCGTTCCAGTTTCCTGTGTTCCAGTCTCCAGTCTTCATTGTTCCAGTTTGCTACAAACTCCAGCCACAGTCTGCTACACCAATCTGCAGTAGAGACTTTCCTCAGGTGTGTTCTCAGCCTCTTCACCTAATTACCAGCATTCCACACTGTGCATTGCCTTTAGCACTAAACATCTTGCTGTGTTAGGACTGTCTCCTGCTAGGGCCTTGCTTGGCTTAAAGACGTATGCTTCTACAGAGACTGTGTGCTTTGATGGCTATTCGTTATATACCAGAGTTTTGTTTGCTGCATCTGATTTCATTATTGCCTTATCATTTATATCAAGTTTCAAGTTCATCTTCATTGCTTATTTGTTACCAGTGACTTTTGAAATATTCAGTTATCGGATTAAGTTATTATTCATTGTTCCTGTCATCGGTTATCCCTGTGTGATAATAAATATCAAGCGCACATGCGCGGAACTGTTTGTCCGTTTCCCAGTTTCCTCTATCACTCCTACACTGACCCACTAGTGCCCCCTCCGGGGACATACTAAATCAGAGTCCTGACAGGGATCTGTTATATCTTCAGACCGCCCGATGTTTAAACCCACGGCAAGCCAGGTGGGCACTGTTCTTCTCCCGTTTTTCTTTCAAGCTCATTTATCGTCCAGGGTCTCTTAATCAGAAAGCAGATGCGCTCTCTCGTTCATTGAGTTCAGATGAGTCCACAGATCTTCTGGACAGACAATTCATCCTAGATCCTGCCTCCTTTGCTGCAACTCGTACTACATCGCTTCACCGTATGGGACACACAGGTAGCCTCAAGACTCTTAAGTTCTTCCAACGCTTCTATTGGTGGCCTCATCTGAAGATGGATGTTTTGGAATTCATAGCTGCCTGCCCAAAGTGCGCCCAACATAAAAGTCCAAGAGGATCACCATCGGGTCTTCTTCATCCGCTATCGGTTCCACAAAAACCCTGGACACACATCTCCATGGATTTTATAACTGACCTACCTGTCTCCAGAGGACGAAACACCATTTGGGTCATTGTGGAACGATTTTCTAAAATGGCGCACTTTGTCCCACTCACAGGTCTTCCAACCGCTCCACAACTATCAAAATTGTTCATATCAGACATCTTCCGGTTACATGGACTTCCACAAGAGATAGTTTCCAATCGAGGGCCTCAATTTGTGGTGAAATTCTGGAGAGCACTGAGTTCAGCTCTTGGAATGGAATTAAGTTTCTCCTCTGCATACCATTCCCAAACAGATTGCCAGACTGAGAGAGTGGACCAAGACTTAGAGACTTTCCTACGACTCTTCATGTCTTCTTCTCAGGATGATTGGCTGGACTATCTTCCATTTGCTGAATTTGCTCACAATAATCTCAACCATTCCGCTACCCATTCCACACCCTTTTATGTGAATTATGGACTTCATCCATGTGTTCCTGCTTTCCAAGCTCTTCCAGCTTTTCGAAGTACCTGCCGCAGAGTTAGCCCTTCAGCAATTCACTAAGATGTGGAAACAAGTTCATGAGGCTCTGCTTAAAACATCCAATAAACGGAAGGCTGTTCCTAGTCTCAAAGTGGGTGATCAAGTCTGGATTTCTACTCAAAACTTTAGACTCAAGGTCCCTTCCAAGAAATTTGCTGAAATCCTACTGAAAAAGTATTGAATCCAGTAGCATACAAAGTGACGTTGCCTCCGTACTTGAAGATCCCAAATGCATTTCCATCTCCTTACTGAAGCCTCTCATGCGTAACCGTTTTCAGGCTGCGCTCCCTAGACCTCCCAAGGTGCAAGCTGCTCATGGAGAAGAATTTGTAGTTCACAGGATCCTTGACTGTCGTAAAAGATATGGGCCCTCATTCCGAGTTGATCGGTCGCAAGGCGAATTTAGCAGAGTTACACACGCTAAGCCGCCGCCTACTGGGAGTGAATCTTAGCTTCTTAAAATTGCGACCGATGTATTCGCAATATTGCGATCACAAACTACTTAGCAGTTTTAGAGTAGCTCCACACTTACTCTGCCTGTGCGATCAGTTCAGTGCTTGTCGTTCCTGGTTTGACGTCACAAACACACCCAGCGTTCGCCCAACCACTCCCCCGTTTCTCCGGCCACTCCTGCGTTTTTTCCGGAAACGGTAGCGTTTTAAGCCACACGCCCATAAAACGCCGTGTTTCCGCCCAGTAACACCCATTTCCTGTCAATCACATTACGATCGCCGGAGCGATGAAAAAGCCGTGAGTAAAAATACTATCTTCATAGCAAAGATACTTGGCGCAGTCGCAGTGCGAATATTGCGCATGCGCACTAAGCGGAATTTCACTGCGATGCGATGAAAAATACCGAGCGAACGACTCGGAATGAGGGCCATAGTCGTCTCCAATATCTTATTGATTAGAAGGGATATGGACCGGAGGAAAGGTCCTGGGTTTCTGAAGAGGATGTCCACGCTCCAAGATTAGTCCGGGCCTTTCATACCAAGAATCCGATGAAAGTACAAGGGTGTTCAGAGCCCACCCTAAAAAGGGGGGTACTGTCAGGCTCTGGTGCCTTACCTCCAGCGGGTGCTCCCGCGGGTTACCGTCCTGCTGGATGGCGCTGCTGCGGTGGCAGGGTGCTGCTGGCGGCAGGTCCTCCTTGATGGATGTGCGGCTGCCAAGTGTCGGGGCCGAGGATCTGGAGAGCTGGGCGCTGCGGCGGGGATCGATGCGATAAGGTCCTTCAGTGGTGACACAGTATAGTGTGTCAGAGACAGAAGCTGGATAAAGCTGTGTGCTAACAGCTAAGTATGTCTCCTGTGCTGGGGGCAGCCATGTTGGAGACCAGAGTATTACCAATGAAGTTCCTAATCTGTGTCCAGTCAATCCTGTGTGTTCTCCCCTTACAAAAGGGGGCTGGCTCAGAGGGAGAGTACCAGTGCTTCAAGTTACCTCCATGTGAAAGTTTCTCTAGCTCTGTGCTCCCAGGTTACTTCTGGATCCCTGTTCCTGGTTGCTCTTATCCATCGGATACCTAAACGCTGCTGCAGTCCTGCTGTCTAAGTCCGTTGCCACTCTTGGAAGTGCTCACGGGGTCCCAGGTCGTAGAGGAGCTCCAGGTGCTAACGGCGGTTCCGCAGACGTCTTCATTTCTTCAAAGTTCAAGTTCTTCAACCTCGTCTTTCAATCACAAACCACAGTCTTCATTTCTTCAAAGTCCAAGTTCTTCAGCCTCGTCTTTCAATCACAAACCAGTCTTCATTTCTTCAAAGTCCAAGTTCTTCAGCCTCATCTTTCAATCACAAACCACAGTCTTCATTTCTTCAAAGTCCAAGTTCTTCAGCCTCATCTTTCAATCACAAACCACGTCTTCATTTCTTCAAAGTCCAAGTACTTCAGCCTCGTCTTTTAATCATAAAACACAGTCTTCAGTTCTTCTTTACTGGAGTTCTTCAGCTTTACTCTTCAAGTCATTTAAACATAGACTCTAATTCTTCCAGTTTCTTCTATTTCTCCAATATTCGTGTACAGCCTGATAATTCATTACATCTACAGTTATCTTCCTACGAAGTCCTCCTTTTCTTTATGCCCTCTGGCCAACGTTAACACTTAGTTTGGCTTCCACCCCATGAGGAGAAATTACATTCAGCCACCTCGTTTACTCTCCTCACAGGTAGCTGTCCCTTGAGCCAAAACTCGGTTGTCGGAACCCCAACTTACGCCGAGCATGACATAATCACTCATAGGATGTCTGTTAAATTCAACATTATTGCTTAACCGACATCTCTGGATGCACTCATCTTCAATTATAGGGTCGCAGTAACTACAAAATACAGTATTCCACAGACAATAGTCTACCACATTGCCTCCGAACACCGTAACTACTAACCTTTGATTTTCTCTGGCTTTAAACAAAGTGATAGGCTGATCCTGGGATCCTATAAAGACATCACTCCTTTCTCCAGAACCAGTTTCAGTCCCACACTCGACTCCTCATGAAACCTCACAAAAATAGAATGTCCTGGAAATAAAAAATGTTTGTCAAAAGAAAAAGATAGATAGAACAAAACAAAATCATGCTTATAGCAAATCCATTACTACGACTGGCCTTTTTGTAATCCTTTAGTACACTGAGGTAGTGTTCAACAGTGCACGGAACAGATTCTCAAGTGATATTTCTGCGATTTCACTCCCTTTACGAGTTCCTTTCAGACTAACGACTTTCTTGCGATGGGAAACGTGGACCCAAGTCTCTCTCTTGGCTACTTTCACTGAAATCGTGCTGTCAACAAAACTTGGTACGGTCCTTCCCACCTGACTATCTGGCAACCTGAGCGTAAGAATAATCACACATTCTCTTGGTTCACAATCAAGACAGTAGTTGGCATACCAGGAATCAACAGTTTCAAGTTCTTTTGCTAAGTTCTCAAATGCTGGCTCATCTCGATAAGGTACTGTACTGTCACCTCATTGGTGTATTTCAGATTATGGTGCGGATTGATCATGACATGAGGTTGTCTTCCAAAAAACACAAACTAAAACAAAAATTTCATATAGGGTGATTCATTAAGTGGGGATCTGGGAGTGGTTCCGATGCTACATAACACTAGTGGCAGTGTCTATGACCACAATAGTCCAGTTTCAGCTGTCACTTTGTTTCTACTCCTAGGGATACCATATCTACACACAAATTCCTGCACAATTTTCTTTGCGGTAAACACAGCAGTATTTGTAGCAGCAGGAAATGCCTCTACCCAGTTTGAGAAAACATCAGTGCACACCAATACATATTTTAAATTCCTACAGGGTGTTAACTGTACGAAGTCGATTTGTATTACCTAAAAAGGTCCATCTGCAGGAGGAGTATGGGATGGCTCTGTTAGTGTTACCTTACCAAATCTTCTTCCTCATGCAAGTAAGACAGGTCATTGCTTTCCTGCTTGCCTGAGAAGAGAACCCTGGTGCACGCCAGTAAGCTCTTACCAATTTGCATATACTTTCCTTACCCAGATGAGTCAGACAATGTGCCGCCTCAGCTAGGTTTGGGAGATACGCCCTGGGGGACCATTGGCTTACCTTGTCCATCTCTCCAGAGTCCTGAGGACTCCTGACTATACCCCTTCACCTTCCAGACCTCCTTTTCCTGTAGGGAACACAAATTTACATCTCAATTTAATTGTGTGTTTGCAATGTAGAGTACCATGAGCATCACTCCAAAATAATTTCTAGAGTCGGTATATATATTGGCTGACATATCTTCTGCCAACTCGCATGCTCTGGTGAGTGAGACAAGCTCAGCGAACAGTGCTGCATGCAGTCTTCCCAAAGGTTTCAGCTTCTATAATACCATGGTCATCTACAACAGCACATCCTGTGCATGTTTGTCTGTCTGAGGTAACTACCATCAGTCTAGGGGGGGGGGGGGGAAATACCAGGTCTGCGTTCACTAACGGCTGTCCCTTATGTCTGGTCTTGTAGTAAAGGTCTGATTCAGATATTCCATACAATCATGCGCATCAGTGTCCACACACAATTTTCCTTCACCAGTATTCTCATCCTCCACCCTTTGTGCATTGCAAGGCACATGCAGTAATATACTGGTGTCATTCAGTGACAGCTACCTCATGCTAATGAGACATACCAGATTCAGGCAGAACTTTGATGGACCGATACGGCATGTGGTGTATGAACTGTCAAATCATGTACCAGTACTACGTCCTAAGTATTTGACCCTTGACCTACACATCTGCAGTTTATCCCTTGAGACCTTGTGTCCTGTCTGGAAGAGATGAGACAAAAGTTTTTTAGTATCCGCCAGTGAAGACACAAATGTATCAGAGCACAGTAATAAAGTCATATCAATACTGATCTCTTATCGGGCTGAAAGAAGAAGAGGAAACAGTGAAGAAAACAGAATAGAGGTTGGTGACAGTAAAGTTTGTAGAGGTGGAGAGGATTCTATTAAAATGACAGCTGGATTGGGCACTATGGGGAATTGATTCTTAAATACTTGGTCTACCCCCCTTAAAGCTTGTGCTTGCTGTGTCACTACTGGGACTACCTCAGCCATCAATCCAGTGTCCTATCCATCCTGAAATCATAGGGAACCCTGTATCTGTGAGATAATTTCCTCTACCTGTGATGGACATGAATCTAGAACAGTGGAATGCATCATTAGTCTTTGAGGAGTATCTAACATACCTTGTACTTCCTGAGCGTGAGTACAATATATGTATTACACATTTCAATAAACACAACAAAATCTCTGTCGAATAAGTTAGTCAGGGACCACTGCTGCCAGGAGAAAAAGAAAAGAGTTTAGCATCATAGAGGCCCAATCGTAACTTCTGCAGGTTTTGTCAAAGGGTAATGTTGTACTTCTCTCGTTACTCCCATTTGCCGAATTAGTTTTTTCCAGTGATCTTCAATCATAACAGAGAATTTTCTAGTACTACAAAAAAAGCTTTTAGGTCATGCGAAGTATTCATTTAATCCTTCTCTTCCCGTATTAAGGGTCTGTACATGGTCCAACAAACATTTACCGAGCTTTTCTAGACAAGGGCATTCATAGCTGCCCTCATCTCGACCTATTTCCTAGAAATGAATACTTCTTAAGTGATAGTTTTAAAGAAGCACCCTGGGGGTTACCCCTTCTCTGTCCACTTTCCTACTGGGAAATACTAATGTGCGGACAGGATGTTCTCCATTTATATCATTACTTTCATGATTTTTATTTTATTTTTGGGTCTTACTATCTATGTACTTGAATGGCACCATACTTACCAGTTCCACTGGTCTCAGCCACTTCCCCTGCAGGCTATAGCTCCTCTTTTACCTGCTGGATATTACTCCTCTGAGTGCATGAGAAATGGCTAAAACCAGAGTCGGGTCACCATCTCCTCCTAAATAAAACTTTTGACATTCATTAGTACATATTATAGGTTACATTCATATTTTTCGTATTTTTTTATTTTTATTTTCCATAGTTTGTATAGTGGCTGTAACTGCTTCCACATCCACATATGGCGGTGTACTTGCTTTCTCTTTTTACTTCCTCATTGTTGCTACGAGTTCAAACAGTTATTATGTTTTCGTTCTTATATGACTTTGGTTAAACATATTTGTTTTCATACTACATCAGGATCAAAACCACCAATCACTGGAAATGATATTTCACCATTCATACGTACTCAATCATTACAAAAAGCCTCTGCGTATGGACCTACAAATAATATTGCTAGTGGACCCTTTTGGCCCATGCTCCTCAGCCTGAACCCTGGCTCCTGAACGTCTCTCGCGTGCACGCTTGGCTCCCATTGCGGACTTTTTAAACACAAACACCAAATGGCCAACATGAGACGACAGTGAAAAGTCCTTTGAGCGCTTTTCACCCGCTCTGTCTCCTCTGGACAGTACTACGATCCACTCCAGTAGTGATTGCCCGCGTACCCAGCGAGGACCCTGCCAGACCCCTCAGCACTGGAAGTATGGAGTATTAACAGCAATAAATTAATACCCCGCCTTTTTCAGTGGAGGTTAAAAGCCTGATCTTTTTGGTTTCTTTCCACAGGAATTCCGCTTGGGAAACGTCACCAAGCCTTCCTATGAAGTTCCACCAGGAATATTTACTGAGAGAGAGTCAGCGAAAATTCCTTTTCTTTACACAAATCACGTCTGCATATGCTAACACAGCGCGTATGATGCCGCAATTGTGCGAAAATACGCAAATGTTATCACATTGCGCCGCACAGAGGCGGAACTACCGCCAGTGCAACCAGTGCGTTGCACTGGGGTCCGCCACTGTCCAGGGGCCCAAAGCATGTAATGAGTCAAGCAGACTCATTACATGCCGCTGTGTGTTGCAGGCAACCGCTGCCCGCAGCACACAGCCGCCTGCAGGACACAGGAGAGGAGAGAAGCACAGCGGCACGGGGGGAAGGAGGAGGGAGGTGGAGGAGGGAGCCGCAGCAGCGCTGTTTTATTGGTTGAGGCGCTGCTGCTGCTGTCCCTCTGTTTCACTATAGGCTGTCTTCCGCTGCTGTGAAGCGCATCCCAGCATTCACAGCGGCAGAGGACAGCCTATGGTGAAGGACTGGGACAGTAGCAGCGCCTCCACCAATAACAGCGCTGCTGCGGCTCCCTCCTCCACCTCCCTCCTCCTTCTCTCCTGCCCGGGAATCGTGATCTCTGCCAGAAGCTGCACCGAGGAGCCTGAGCCAGCGGAGACAGTAAGTATAATTCTTTCTTTCTTTTTTTCTTTCTTTCAAGGGGGACTGTCTGCCGTAATGTGTAAAAAGGGGGACTCTGCCTGCCATAATGTGTAAAAAGGGGGAATCTGCCTGCCGTAATGTGTAACAAGGGCACGCTGTCTGCCGTAATGTGTAAAAAGAGGATGCTGTCTGCCGTAATTTGTAACAAGGGCACGCTGTCTGCCATAATGTGTAAAAAGAGGACGCTGTCTGCCGCCATGTGTAAAAAGGGGACGCTGTCTGCCGTAATGTGTAACAAGGGCACGCTGTCTGCCGTAAAGTGTTTAAAGGAGGACGCTGTCTGCCGCCATGTGTAAAAAGGGTACGCTGTCTGCCGCCATGTGTAAAAAGGGGACGCCGTCTGCCGTAATGTGTAAAAAGGGCACGCTGTCTGCCGTAATGTGTAACAAGGGCACGCTGTCTGCCGTAATGTGTAAAAAGGGGACGCTGTCTGCCGTAATGTGTAACCAGGGCACGCTGGCTGCCATAATGTGTAAAAATAGGACGCTGTCTGCCGTAATGTGTAACAAGGGCACGCTGTCTGCCGTAATGTGTAAAATGAGGACGCTGTCTGCTGCCATGTGTAAAAAGGGCATGCTGTCTGCCGTAATGTGTAAAAAGGGCACGCTGTCTGCCGTAATGTGTAACAAGGGCACGCTGTCTGCCGTAATGTGTAAAAAGGGGACGCTGTCTGCCGTAATGTGTAACAAGGCCACGCTGGCTGCCGTAATGTGTAAAAAGAGGATGCTGTCTGCCGTAATGTGTAACAAGGGCACGCTGTCTGCCGTAAAGTGTTTAAAGGAGGACACTGTCTGCCGCCATGTGTAAAAAGGGGATGCTGTCTGCCGCCATGTGTAAAAAGGGCACGCTGTCTGCCGTAATGTGTAAAAAGGGCACGCTGTCTGCCGTAATGTGTAACAAGGGCACGCTGTCTGCCGTAATGTGTAACAAGGGCACGCTGTCTGCCGTAATGTGTAACAAGGGCACGCTGTCTGCCGTAATGTGTAAAAAGGGGGCGCTGTCTGCCGTAATGTGTAACAAGGGCATGCTGGCTGCCGTAATGTGTAAAAAGAGGACGCTGTCTGCCGTAGTGTAACAAGGGCACGCTGTCTTCCGTAATGTGTAAAAAGAGGACGCTGTCTGCCGCCATGTGTAAAAAGGGGACGCTGTCTGCCGCCATGTGTAAAAAGGGGAATCTGTCTGCCGTAAGGTGTAAAAGGGTCTCTACCTGGTGTAGTGGTGATACTGTGCGGCGTAATTTGAATAATGGAGACTACTGTGCACCGTTTTATGAATTGGTATTATTTTGTCACCACACCCCTTCCCCACGAAGCCATGCCCCTTCGTATTTTTGCATGCGCCTACGGCGCGCACTGCCCCTGTTTTGCATGCAAGGTTGGGCCCGATGCCGTTTCTTGCACACAGTGCTAAAATGTCTAGTTACGGCACTGTTGCTAGGTATCCATTTCTCTGGCCCTATGCAGGTCCCCCTCATCAGATCCTCTCCAAGGGTGAGGGGGTGGACTTGGATGGGATGATGGGGGGGCCCAAAGCATTTTGTCGCACCTGGGCCCACTGCTCGCTAGTTCCGCCACTGGCGCCGCATATCACATACACACACGTGCGGTCCAATCGCACAGCTTATAGATACTTGTTATCTATACGCCCTACAATCACGGGAGTCGAAATCACAAGCTGCGCTCCACAGCCGGAGCGTAACACCAAAAATCACGCTCCTCACGTTTTACCTTTAAAAACACACACACTACAAGCCTCAATACCATTAAGTACGTGAGGTTGCTAACCTCCACGCCACCAAGCCTCTGCTTACTCAGTGCCTTCCTACGGGATCCCGAATTTCCGGGGTTCAATCCACTCACACTTACTTTCAACAACCCACACTTTTAGATTTTCTGTACAGAAAAAAAAAAAAGAATAATTTTACCAGTGATTGATAATATCACACTAGAGGTATTACACTTCAATTCATATGGCTATTGACTATAATTTAAATGCTATGATTCAGATTGGATAGCTATCTAGATGAACCTACAATGATGTAAATATACATATATCCATATAATAATAGTAATATAACACATATATAGGGTGTAGTATGGTATGCCGGCGGCCGGGCTCCCGGCGACCAGCATACCAGCGCCGGGAGCCCGACCGCCAACACACCGACAGCATGGCAAGTGCAAATGAACCCCTTGCGGGCTCACTGCGCTCGCCACGCTGTGGGCACGGTGGCACGCTACGCGTGCCACGCTATCTATTTTCCCTCCAGGGGGGTCATGGACCCCCACGAGGGAGAAAATCTGTCAATATGCCGGCCGTCGGGATGCTGGCGCTGGTATACTGTGCGCCGGGATCCCGACAGTCTGAAGACCACCCACACATATATATATATACATATATATATATATATATATATATACACTGCTCAAAAAAATAAAGGGAACACTAAAATAACACATCCTAGATCTGAATTAATGAAATATTCTTATTAAATACTTTGTTCTTTACATAGTTGAATGTGCTGACAACAAAATCACACAAAAAATTATCAATGGAAATCAAATGTATTAACCCATGGAGGTCTGGATTTGGAGTCACCCTCAAAATTAAAGTGGAAAAACACACTACAGGCTGATCCAAATTTGATGTAATGTCCTTAAAACAAGTCAAAATGAGGCTCAGTAGTGTGTGTGGTCTCCACGTGCCTGTATGACCTCCCTACAATGCCTGGGCATGCTCCTGATGAGGTGGTGGATGGTCTCCTGAGGGACCTCCTCCCAGACCTGGACTAAAGCATCCACCAACTCCTGGACAGTCTGTGGTGCAACATAGCGTTGGTGGATGGAGTGAGACATGATGTCCCAGATGTGCTCAATTGGATTAAGGTCTGGGGAACGGGTGGGCCAGTCCATAGCATCAATGCCTTCGTCTTGCAGTAAACTGCTGACACACTCCAGTCACATGAGGTCTAGCATTGTCTTGCATTAGGAGGAACTCAGGGCCAACCGCACCAGCATATGGTCTCACAAGGGGTCTGAGGATCTCATCTCGGTACCTAATGGCAGTCAAGCTACCTCTGGCGAGCACATGGAGGGCGGTGCGGCCCCCCAAAGGAATGCCACCCCACACCATTACTGACCCACTGCCAAACCGGTCATGCTGGAGAATGTTGCAGGTAGCAGAAGGTTCTCCTTGGCATCTCCAGACTCTGTCACGTCTGTCACATGTGCTCAGTGAGAACCTCCTTTCATCTGTGAAGAGCACAGGGTGCCAGTGGCGAATTTGCCAATCTTGGTGTGCTCTGGCAAATGCCAAACGTCCTGCACGGTGTTGGGCTGTAAGCACAACCCCCACCTGTGGACGTTGGGCCCTTCTACCATCCTCATGGAGTCTGTTTCTGATCGTTTGAGTAGACACATGCACATTTGTGGCTTGCTGGAGGTCATTTTGCAGGGCTCTGGCAGTGCTCCTCCTGTTCCTCCTTGCACAAAGGTGGAGGTAGCGGTCCTGCTGCTGGGTTGTTGCCCTCCTATGGCCTCCTCCATGTCTCCTGATGTACTGGCCTGTCTCCTGGTAGCGCCTCCATGCTCTGGACACTACGCTGACAGACACAGCAAACCTTCTTGCCACAGCTCGCATTGATGTGCCATCCTGGATGAGCAGCACTACCTGAGCCACTTGTGCGGGTTGTAGGGAGGTCATACAGGCACGTGGAGACCACACACACTACTGAGCCTCGTTTTGACTTGTTTTAAGGACATTACATCAAAGTTGGATCAGCCTGTAGTGTGTTTTTCCACTTTAATTTTGAGGGTGACTCCAAATCCAGACCTCCATGGGTTAATAAATTTGATTTCCATTGATCATTTTTGTGTGATTTTGTTGTCAGCACATTCACCTATGTAAAGAACAAAGTATTTAATAAGAATATTTCATTCATTCAGATCTAGGATGTGTTATTTTAGTGTTCCCTTTATTTTTTTGAGCAGTGTATATACATTATTATTATTACGCTCTATGAAACCCTCACACAGAATATGTATTTATACACATATACTGATTGTGGTTTCCACAGCAGCTCTAATTTGTATCTCAACAGATGTTCACATGCTTGCTGTACTCTGGTTCCAGAGTAGTTGCACAGGTTCATTAACATTTCAATTGTTTAGATCTTGTAACAAGCAGAGGGTTTCATTTTACACACTCAGTATCTTCCAAGTATAAAACAAATCATGGAAAAACTTTCTGTGTGTATTACATCAAGCTAAGTATTAACTATTAATCTCACTAGGCCTAATTGAAACACTATTTATAATTGACGATTGCATGGGTTACTTAAATTCATTGGCAGCTTTTAAATGGTGATGGACTTGTACATATATATTGTTTACATTGTGACAAAGGCTACAGATTATTTAACAATGGCTTTCAGAAACAGCTGAAAGTCAGCTGTTAGCTAGGTGGGTAGAGAATGACCTTAAGTTATGTGGCTTTTAAGACCAATGCAGATTTGTACAGCACAAACAACAGGTAATATTTGCTATTCATTACTGTACCTTGCACCAGACCTAAAATGGCCACTGCTCCTCCCCCCTCCAAGCCATGTGCTTGGACACAAAATGGTGTCCATGCCATGCGGCCAGAATACACAAACACTAGCTCTATCCTTTGTCACAAATAAATCCCAAATTATACAAGCACCGAAAGTCACCCTGATGGACAATTCCAACTGCATGGTAACAAAGTTTCCACACGCTGCTTTTTCAGCGCGGACAAAGCTTTGTTACTTCAGGCCTGTGTTAGCAGTATGCGAATAGGACGCAGCATGCTAACACAGCTATATCCGTCATGCACCAACTTTTAACTACTCTTTAAATTAACTTAACAGATAAACAATCTGAATCAAACACAATATGAGTTATTGAACCTCGATAGCAACAATAAAAAGTACGCTGTAACATTTCTAATATTGTGTGTTTTTGTCACACTGAAAGGAAACAAAGAAATCTATTGTCCCTTGATTCATATCAGCGCCTTACTGATGACGCAAAAAAAATGGATGTGGTTCATCAGCATTTAGATGCGTCCATCCTTAGCCGGCAGACCACAGCGTGTCTGTACTGCGCATCATTAAGTACGTGATATCCCTGACGTAGCCCCCAACTGTGAATTTCTAATTATTTTAATAAACATTTAAATGAAAGCGTTAATATACATTGCGGATGCAAGATGCATCTAATTAACATATACGATAAAAGTGCTCTGAATGTCACAGCACTATGTCCCTTAAGAGAAAGCAAGAAGTTGCACACATTGTATACTGAGGTCCAATGCTCAGAGATATATATGTATTTGATATTTAAAGTTATGCATACAAAATAACATATGTACAGTATATCATTAAGTATAACATGTATAAATATGGTTACCGTGGTACAGTTACAAAAGCAGTGCACTAACATAAGAAGCAGTTACAGCCAATATACATACGCAAGTTTCACTGGTTCCAGGCAGCCAGTCATCAGGTAGGAGACTTCTGATAAGGATGTGTGTGTGTGTGTGTGTGTGTGTGTGTGTGTGTGTGTGTGTGTGTGTGTGTGTGTGTGTGTGTGTGTGTGTGTTAGAGTGAATGATAATGTATGAGAGAGAGCTACCTGATTCTGGGTCCCTCTTTTTATACAGTAAAATAATGGGTGTATACAACAGTGGGTTTCATCTTCTTCCATTGGTCCAGAGGCCAGACCTCTCAAGAACTCAACGGCTCATGGGTCAGTGTGAGGGCTTTTGTCCTATGTTGCAGGCACATGTTTTTGCCCCCAGGGCCATGCTGTGAAGCCAGTTCCAGCTGACCAGTATCCACACCTTGCTCTGCACATTATTCCATACATATCTTATATTACTCATATTTGCAGTCTCAGTGTGCAACGGTTTATCCGTAATGACCAGATTACTGATGGTAAAACACTGATTAATATAAGACTAAACATGATATGATTAACTTGTTCTGTCCCAGTAATATACTGTATATATCTGGTTTTACACTCTATTATATAAATACAATTATGATACAAGTCTGGTGCTAAACATGTTTTATCTATGTGTAATCTATGTGTTGTATTAAAATTTGTTGAATATATCTTTGTGGCTTCTCTGTGCGAATGCATATGCTACCGTATATCGCTGCGTTTATGCGCACGCCGGTAACGCACACAAACAGAGGCCACTCTGTTTGGAGCTTACATGTAGTGTGTATGCAATATTTTTGACTTCGACAGGTGCTAGAAAGGGGGGGGGGGGGGTCACAGACAAACAGCAGACAGAGAGGATTGGTGCTTTTTCCCCCCTGATACCCCCCCCAGCACACTAAAAAATTACCTGTAACCATACCTGAACCTATCTGGTAATAGAATTTCAGAGAAGTGGTCACACGTGTTTGCAAAGACATGTTTAGCTGCTGAGCCTCGCCAAGGCTTCTCCGATATCAGCAGTCCTAACAATACATAATAGCAGTGCCCACATAGGGCCATGTGATTTGTCAACAGTAAGGCCTCATGATAAAGGCTCACACTAAAACACATCCAGAGAGAGAGCTAACTTACCCAAGAGCCACCCCCAGGATCTCCCATTCACACTACAAGGAACAGCATGCCTTCCAAATACTGCTCCCATTCAATGCCTTTCTCACACATGCAGACAAACAGTGGCAGTTGCTCTATCATTCCTGGAGATAGTTAATTATCAGGTGCTAGAAAGGCGGAGGGGTCACAGACAAACAGTAGACAGAGATGGGGTGTGCTTCCCCCCCCCCCCCCTGGTATCCCCCCAGCACACTAAAAAATTACCTGTAACCATACCTGAACCTATCTGGTAATAGAATTTCAGAGAATCGGTCACACGTGTTTGCAAAGACATGTTTAGCTGCTGAGCCCCGCCATGGCTTCTCCGATATTAGCAGTCCTAACACTACATAATAGCAGTGCCCACACAGGGCCATGCGATTTGTCTATAGTAAGGCCTCATGATAAAGGCTCATACTAAAACACATCCAGACAGCTAACTTACCCTGGAGCCACCACCAGGATCTCCCATTCGCACTACAAGGAACAGCATGCCTTCCAAATACTGCTCCCATTCAATGCCTTTCTCACACATGCAAACAGTGGCAGTTGCTCAATCATTCATGGAGATAATTATATATCAGGTGCTAGAAAGGAGGAGGGGTCACAGACAAACAGCAGACAGAGAGGGGGGTGCTTCCCCCCCTGGTATCCCCCCAGCACACTAAAAAAAATACCTGTAATCATACCGGAACTTATCTGGTAATAGAATTTCTGAGAATTGGTCACACATGTTTGCAAAGACATGTTTAGCTGCTGAGCCCCGCCAAGGCTTCTCCAATATCAGCAGTCCTAACACTACATAATAGCAGTGCCCACATAGGGCCATGTGATTTGTCTACAGTAAGGCCTCATGATAAAGGCTCATACTAAAACACATCCAGATAGAGAGCTAACTTACCCAGGAGCCACCCCCAGGATCTCCCATTCGCACTACAAGGTGTCACACTCTGCGTAAGTTGGGGTTCTGACAACAGAGTTTTGACTGAAGGGACAGCTACCTGTGAGGAGAGTAAATGAGGTGGCTTAATGTAATTCCTCCTCATGGGGTGGAAACCAAATTAAGTGTTAACGTTGACCAGAGGGCATAAAGAAGAGGAGGACTTCATAGGAAGATAAATGGAGAAATAGAAGAAACTGGAAAAATTTGAGTCTATGGTTAAATGACTTGAAGAGAGAAGCTAAAAAACTCCGGTAAAGAAGAACTGAAGACTGTGTTTTATGATTAAAAGACAAGGCTGGAGTACTTGGACTTTGAAGAAATGAAGACGTGGTTTGTAATTGAAAGATAAGGCTGAAGATCTTGGACTTTGAAGAAATGAAGACTGTGGTTTGTGATTAAAAGACGAGGCTGAAGAACTTGGACTTTGAAGAAATGTAGACTGGTTTGTGATTGAAAGATGAGCCTGAAGAACTTGGACTTTGAAGAAATAAAGACTGTGGTTTGTGATTGAAAGACGAGGCTGAAGAACTTGAACTTTGAAGAAATGAAGATGTCTGCAGGAACCGCCGTTAGCACCTGGAGCTCCTTTACAACCTGGGACCCCGTGAGCACTACCACAAGTGGCAACGGACTTAGACAGCAGGACTGCAGCAGTGTTTAGATAACCGATGGATGAGAGCAACCAGGACCAGTGAACCAGAAGTAACCTGGGAGCACAGAGCTAGAGAACCTTTCACAAGCTGGTAACTTGAAGCACTGGCACTCTCCCTCTGAGCCAGCCTGCTTTTGTAAGGGGAGAACACGCAGGATTGGCTGGACACAGATTGGGAACTTCATTGTAATACTCTGGTCTCCAACATGGCTGCCCCCCAGCACAGGAGACATACTTAGCTGTTAGCACACAGCTTTAGCCCGCTTCTGTCCCTGATACACTATACTGTGTCACAACTAGAGGACCTTATTGCAGAGATCCCCACCGCAGCACTCGGCTCTCCAGACCCTCGGCCCACGGCCATTGGCAGCCGCACATCCGTCTTGGAGGACCCGCTGCCAGCAGCTCCCTGCCGCCGCAGCCGCGCCAACCAGCGTGACGGTAACTCACAGGAGCACCCGCTGGAGGTAAGGCTCCAGAGCCTGACAATACTTCCCCTTTTTAGGGAAGGCTCTGAACACCCTTGTGCTTTCATCGGATTCTTGGTATGAAAGGCCCGGACTAATCTTGAAGTGTGGACGTCCTCTTCAGAAACCCAGGACCTTTCCTCCGGTCCATATCCCTTCCAATCAATAAGATATTGGAGACGACCATATCTTTTATGACAGTCAAGGATCCTATGAACATCAAATTCTTCTCCATGAGCAGCTTGCACCTTGGGAGGTCTAGGGAGCGCAGCCCGAAAATGGTTAAGTATGAGAGGCTTCAGTAAGGAGATGTAAAATGCATTTGGGATCTTCAAGTATGGAGGCAATGTCACTTTGTATGCTACTGGATTCAATACTTTTTTAATAGGATATGGTCCAATGAATCTGGGGGCAAATTTCTTGGAAGGGACCTTGAGTCTTAAGTTTCGAGTAGAAATCCAGACTTGATCACCCACTTTGAGACTTGGGACAGCCTTTCGTTTCCGATCTGCAAAAAATTTGTATTTATTGGATGTTTTAAGCAGAGCCTCATAAACTTGCTTCCATATCTTAGTGAATTGCTGAAGGGCTAACTCTGCGGCAGGTACTTCGAGAGCTGGAAGAGATTGGAAAGCAGGAACACATGGATGAAGTCCATAATTCACATAAAAGGGTGTGGAATGGGTAGCGGAATGGTAGAGATTATTGTGAGCAAATTCAGCAAATGGAAGATAGTCCAGCCAATCATCCTGAGAAGAAGACATGAAGAGTCGTAGGAAAGTCTCTAAGTCTTGGTTCACTCTCTCAGTCTGGTCATTCATTTGGGAATGGTATGCAGAGGAGAAACTTAATTCCATTCCAAGAGCTGAACTCAGTGCTCTCCAGAATGTCGCCTCAAATTGAGGCCCTTGATCGGAAACTATCTCTTGTAGAAGTCTATGTAACCGGAAGATGTCTGATATGAACAATTTTGATAGTTGTGAAGCGGTTGGAAGACCCGTGAGTGGGACAAAGTGCGCCATTTTAGAAAATCGGTCCACAATGACCCAAATGGTGTTTTGTCTTCTGGAGACAGGTAGGTCAGTTATAAAATCCATGGATATGTGTGTCCAGGGTTTTTGTGGAACTGATAGCGGATGAAGAAGACCCAATTGTGATCCTCTTGGTCTTTTATGTTGGGCACACTTTGGGCAGGCAGCTATGAATTCCAAAATATCCGTCTTCAGATGAGGCCACCAATAGAAGCGTTGAATGAACTTAAGAGTCTTGAGGCTACCTGCGTGTCCCATACACGGTGAGGTATGAGCCCATGTGAGCAGTCTTTTTCGGAGTTCTGGTGCAGTGAAGGTTTTTCCTGGTGGAGGAAGCGATGTAGTACGAGTTGCAGCAAAGGAGGCAGGATCTAGAATGAATTGTCTGTCCAGAAGATTTGTGGACTCATCTGAACTCAATGAACGAGAGAGCGCATCTGCTTTCTGATTAAGAGACCCTGGACGATAACTGAGCTTGAAAGAAAAATGGGAGAAGAACAGTGCCCACCTGGCTTGCCGTGGGTTTAAACATCGGGCGGTCTGAAGATATAAAAGATTTTTGTGATCCGTGGTTACTGAGATTGGGTGCTGAGCTCCTTCCAGCAAATACCTCCACTCTTCAAAAGCAAGTTTTATGGCAAGCAATTCTTGGCATAGTTTTCTTCTGCCGGAGAGAATCTTCGGGAAAAATAAGCACAAGGATGAGCTTTCTGATCCTCAAAGTACTGGGATAAGACGGCCCCCACTCCTACTGAAGAAGCATCCACCTCCACCTGAAAAGAACGACTGAGATCAGGTTGCCGAAGGATAGGAGCAGACATAAAGGCCTCTTTTAGAAACATAAAAGCTTTTGGTGCCTCAGGTGGCCAAGCTGCAGAATTAGACCCTTTTCTTGTTAGTGCTGTAATCGGGGCAATGATGGAGGAATAATCTTTAATAAACTTCCTTGCGAATCCTAGAAAACGCTGGATTCCCTTCAGAGTGGTAGGAAGGGTCCAATCTCTGATTGCTTGAACTTTGGCAGGATCCATCTGTAATTCCCTCCAGGAAATGATGTAACCTAAGAAAGTGATGGAGGGAACCTCAAACGTGCACTTCTCCAGTTTACAAAAGAGTTGATTTTCCCTTAGACGTCTCAAGACTTCTCTGACCTGTTCCTGATGTACTTTCAGATCTTTGGAAAATATTAGAATATCGTCCAGATACACAACCAGGCACTTATAGAGAAGATCTCAGAATAATTCATTAACATAATTCTGGAAGACTGCTGGAGCACTGCATAAGCCAAAGGGCATCACCAGATATTCGTAATGCCCATCGCGAGTATTGAATGCAGTCTTTCACTTGTCTCCTGTGCGAATGCGTATAAGGTTATAAGCTCCACCCAGGTCCAATTTGGTTAAAATGGTATCCCCCTTTACTCGGTCAAATCATTCGGGAATCAAGGGCAAGAGGTATCTGTTCTGAACTGTAACTTCGTTGAGGACTTGGACTTTGAAGAAATGAAGACGTCTGCAGGAACCTCCGTTAGCACATGGAGCTCCTCTACGACCTGGGACCCCGTGAGCACTTCCACAAGTGGCAACAGATTTAGACAGCAGGACTGCAGCAGTGTTTAGGTAACCGATGGATGAGAGCAACCAGGACCAGGGAACCAGAAGTAACCTGGAAGCACAGAGCTGGAGAACCTTTCACAAGCTGGTAACTTCAAGCACTGGCACTCTCCCTCTGAGCCAGCCCCCTTTTGTAAGGGGAGAACATGCAGGATTGGCTGGACACAGATTGGGAACTTCATTGGTAATACTCTGGTCTCCAACATGGCTGCCCCCAGCACAGGAGACATACTTAGCTGTTAGCACACAGCTTTAGCCAGCTTCTGTCTCTGACACACTATACTGTGTCACTACTAGAGTACCTTATCACAGCGATCTCCGCCGCAGCACCCGGCTCTCCAGACCCTCGGCCCCATCCTTTGGCAGCCGCACATCCGTCCAGGAGCACCCGCCGGAGGTAAGGCTCTGGAGCCTGACACAAGGAACAGCATAGAGTATTTGGAAGGCATCCAAATTCCAGATCCCAAAAAGGGTTCTTTTTGCTTTTCCCTTCCCTGAGGAGGATAGAAAAAAATGGGAAAACCCACCCATAGTTGATGCATCTGTCTCCAGACTATCTAAAAAGGTGGTTTTACCTGTCCCTGAATCTACCCAAAAGAACCGGATCATCATAAAATTGACACTACGCTCAAATCCATATACACTGTCTCAGGAGTGGCATTAAAGCCCACGATTGCCTGTGCATGGATTCCTAAAGCTATAGTAAAGTGGTCAGGCACGTTACTAGGGGACTTAGATACAATGGATAGCAGTGACATTGAACTGTTTTTACGTAACATACAGGATTCTGCGGGTTTCATGGTGGAGTCCATGATGGACCTGGGTACGCTGAATGCAAGGATATCTTCCATGGCTGTCTCAGCTCGCATGGTCTGCAGACGGGGAATCCAGGAGAAGTGTGGAGAACCTACCGTTCACAGGTCAGGCTCTATTTGGGGGAGCGTTGTATGCGTGGATTTCCATGGCAACTTCAGGTAAGTCACCCTTTCTTCCCTCAGCTACTCCTTCTATGAAGAAACCCTTTTCTTCATCAACATCGCAGTCCTTTCGGACCGCAAAGACAACAAAGTCCAAGCTTCCTACCACTTTCTCTAGAGGTGGTCGGGCAAAATCCAAAAAGCCTCCGACTGCAGGTTCCCAGGACCAGAAGCCTGCTTCTGGTTCCTCAAAATCCTCAGCATGACGGTGGACTGCACAGCCTGGAGAACGGGCTGGTGGGTGCGAGACTCAGACGTTTCAGCCACGTCTGGGTGTCGTCCGGCTTGGATCCCTGGATACTGGATATTGTGTCCCAGGGGGACAGACTGGAGTTTCAAGAACTCCCGCCTCACCGATTCTTCAAGTCAGGCTTGCCAGCTTTACTGACAAAAAGGGCTATCCTACAGGAAGCCATCCAAAAATTGGAAAAGTCAGAGGTCATTGTTCCAGTTCCACCTCATATGCAACACATGGGTTACTATTCAAACCTTTTTGTGGTACCGGAACTGGATGGTTCGGTCAGACCGATTTTGAACTTGAAATTGTTAAACCCTTATCTGCGGGAGATCAAGTTCAAAATGGAGTCTCTGAGAGCTGTGATCTCAAGTCTGGAGGAGGGAGAGTTTCTGGTATCCCTAGATATCAAGGATGCGTACCTCCACATTCCAATTTGGCCGCCGCATCATGCTTATCTCAGATTTGCACTGTCAGGCAGTCACTATGAGTTCCAGACACTGCCATTCGGTCTCTCCATGGCACCTAGGGTGTTTACCAAGGTGATGGCAGAGATGATGGTTCTTCTCTGCAGACAGGGAGTGAACATAATTCAATGTCTGGACGATCTGCTGATAAAGGCATCGTCCAGTGTGAAGTTGTTGCAGTCCATTGCTCTCACGACTCATCTGCTCAGGGAACATGGTTGGATCCTGAACCTTCCAAAGTTACATTTGGAGCCGACAAGGAGATTGTCTTTCCTGGGGATGATTCTCGACACGGAAGTGCAGAGGGTGTTTCTACTGGTGGAGAAAGTGTTGGTGATACAATGAATGTTCCGGGATATCTTGAAGCCAGCCCGGGTATTGGTTCATCAGTGCATTTGCCTTCTGGGGAAGATGGTTACCTACTACGAGGCTCTACAGTACGGAAGATTTCATGCTCGGTCCTTCCAACTGGATCTCCTGAACGTGTGGTCGGGATCTCACCTACATATGCACCAGAGGATACGTCTGTCGCCGAAAGCAAGAATTTCACTCCTCTGGTGGCTGCAAATGCCTCACCTTTTGGAGGGCCACAGGTTCGGGGTTCAGAACTGGATCCTTCTAACCATGGATGCAAGTCTCAGGGGTTGGGGCGCAGTCACTCAAGGGGAAACCTTCCAAGGAAGGTGGTCAAGTCTGGAATCCATTCTTCCAATAAACATTCTGGAACTGAGAGCCATATACAACGGTTTTCTACAAGTGGCACATCTTCTGCAAAATCAGGCCATTCCAGTACAGTCGGACAATGTGACGACGGTGGCCTACATAAACTGACAGAGAGGAATGAAGAGCAGAGCTGCTATGTCAGAGGTAACAAGAATCCCCCTCTGGGCAGAAAAGCATGCAGTGGTGCTGTCAGCAATCTTCCTTCCAGCAGTGGACAACTGGGAAGCAGACTTCCTCAGCAGACACAATCTCCATCCAGGAGAATGGGGCCTCCATCCGGAGGTGTTCACAGAGGTGACAAGTCTTTGGGGCGTGCCTCAAATAGACATGATGGCTTCATGTCTCAACAAGAAACTTTGGAGGTACTGTTCCAGGTTGAGATACCCACAAGCAGTAGTGGTGGATGCCCTGGTAACACCGTGGATGTTCAAGTCAGTGTATGTGTTCCCCCCACTTCCACTCATTCCAAGAGTTCTCAAACTCATAAAGAGGACAAGGGTTCAGGCAATTCTCATTACTCCGGACTGGCCAAGGAGAGCTTGGTACGCGGATCTTCTGGCCTTACTGCTGGAAGATCCGAGGCCTCTTCCTCTTCGAGAGGACCTTCTGCAACAGGGGCTGTTCGCTTATCAAGACTTACCGTGACTACATTTGATGACATGGAGGTTGAACGCCAGATCTTAGTCCAGAAGGGTATTCCGAGCAAGGTTATTCCTACCCTGATACAGGCTAGGAAAGAAGTAACGTCTAAACATTACCATCGCATTTGGAAAAATATGTGTCTTGGTGTGAATCCAAGAGGTTTACTATGGTGGAGTTTCAACTTGGACGGTTTCTCCTCTTCCAGCAAGCAGGTGTGCGATATGGGCCTGCGTTTGGGATCTGTAATGGTCCAGATTTCGGCTTTATCCATTTTCTTCCAGAAACAACTGGCTGCCCTCCCTGAGGTTCAGACTTTCTTGAACGGGGTTCTGCACATCCAGCCTCCCTTTGTGGCACCGACAGCACCCTGGGATCTTAACGTGCTGTTGCATTTCCTGCAATCAGATTGGTTTGAGCCTTTACAGGAGACTGAGGTCAAGTTTCTCACGTGGAAAGCTGTCACTTTGTTGGCTTTAGCTCCTGCTCAACAAGTGTCGGAATTGGTGGATTTGTCCTGTAAAAGCCCCTACTTAGTCTTCCATGATGATAGAGCTGAGCTCAGGACACGTCAGCAGTTCCTTCCAAATGTTGTGTCGGCTTTTCATATCAACCAACCTATTGTGGTGCCAGTTGCTACTGACTCCTCAATTACATCAAAGTCCTTGGATGTTGTGAGGGCTTTGAAGATCTATGTGAAGAGGACTGCTCATCACAGAAAATCAGACTTTCTGTTTGTCCTGTATGAACACAAGAAACTTGGGTGTCCTGCTTCCAAGCAGTAAATTTTTTGCTGGATTAGGTTCACTATTCAGCACGCATATTCTACGGCGGGATTGCCTTGCCTAAAATCTGTTAAGAACCACTCTACTCGTAAGGTGGGTTCTTCCTGGGCGGCTGCCCGGGTGGTCTCGGTTTTACAACTTTGCTGAGCGGCTACTTGGTCACAGTCGAACACGTTTGCGAAATTCTACAAGTTCGATACTTAGGTTTCTGAGGACCTGAAATTTGGTCAATCAGTTCTGCAGGAACCTCCGTGCTCTCCCTCCCATTCTGGGAGTTTTGGTACATCCCCATGGTACTAATGTGGACCCCAGCATCCTCCAGGACATAAGAGAAAATAGGATTTTAATTACCTACCGGTAAAATCTTTTCTCGTAGTCTGCAGAGGATGCTGGGCGCCCGCCCAGCGCTTCATTATCCTGCAGTGGTTACTTGGTCAGTACTGCTTTGTTCTTAGTTAAGTACTGCATTATTACTTGGTTCAGTAATGTTATTCAGCTGTTGCTGATTTTTCAAGCTAGTTAGCTTGGTTTGCCTTGTTTGTGTGAGTTGGTGTGAATCTCGTCACTATCTGTGTAAAATCCTTCTCTCGAAGTTGTCCATCTCCTCGGCAGGGGCGGAACTGTGGGAGGCAGTGGAGTCGGCTGCCGCCGGGCTCCTGGCCTCAAGGGGGCGCTTTTCCACTGTCTCCCGCTGCTACTTTTTTTTTTTCGTGTAAATCATTCTTGCAGACGGAGGGGGCCGGCGGATTGGTCCAGCAGGACACCATGCGAGTCCCTGCAGCTTGCTGCTGGCCTCCACGCTTTCGGGTTTGCGTTCCAGCAGCTGGAACACAACACAGAACCTATTACCTGCTCCGTCCTGCTGCCACTTCCGGGTGCCGTTAGCCGGGAGCAGTGTGTGCGGCTGCTGGGCTCGAGCTGTGTGTTAGTGGAAACGATGTGACAGGCACACCTGTTTCCACTGCCATTTCCTGTGTAGGGGCCGGACAGAGCTGCCAGGGTGGTCAGAGGTGAAGCTGCTTAATCACCAGCGTAAGGTAATTCACTGTCTCGGGACATCTGCACACTCACTGACATCTGATCTGCGAGGCCACAGTCGATCTGTGTTGTGTGCAGCCCACTGCCTATTCAACTCCCCCTCCTGCAGCTTCTGCTGTTAACTGTTTGTTTACTGCCATTCCTATAGCCAGGGCCCAGGGTGGGAGCACAGGAACTGATACTGTATGTGGTGGGAGTCATCAGCCCTAGGGATTGTGTCAGTGCACCTGATTTATTTATGTAACACACCAGACCCCCGCATGTTCTGCATACACACACAGTAATTAAAGGGCTGCTGTAGCTGGGCCTGGCACTGCAGGGTTAACTTCCCCCTTCATCTGCTTCAGACAGTGTGCTGGGAGATGAGGATCTGAAGATGGAAGACGATCTGATTGGATAGTATGGGGGCAGGTGGAAGGTGTACTGTGCCTTGCTGAACACTGTCTGCAAGTGCAGCAGGAAAAGTCCCATCCAGGAAGGTAAGAGGACACAGAGGGGAGGGGGGGGGGGGGGGGGCAGGGGGCATGGTAAAAAGGATCACTATTGCATACATGCCTTCATGGGCAATTAATAGCAATTACATTGGCAGCATCCATTTTTATTAGTAAGTATTGGCTGCAATTAGTTTTTATTTTTATTTTGTTATTGATGGCCAATACAGTTGCTCATTACGTTGGCAATATGTAATCAAGGGGGTAATTCAGACCTGATAGTAGATGTGCGAAAAAACACACATCTACGATCATTTTCTCTGACATGCGGAAGGACGCCAAGCACAGGGCAAGTCTACCCCGCATGCCGGGTCCTGCCACCCCCCCTCCGGCCCTTCCCCGCACGCAGACATGCGAAAGCATCACACAGCGGTGGTGCTTTTGCATGGTTTGAGTAGTCCTCTGCCTATGCAGCCTGCAAAGGCAGACAGCTACCCACCGTGTTTTGGGCCGCTGCGTTTGCGTTGACGCCCCGTTTCCGCCCACCTCCAGGTGTTAAACTGCTTTGTGTAGGTGTACTATAAAGGTATGCTGGTGTCTATTTTATTGTAATGACTGACTTGGAGTGCGTCCCCTTTGTATGTGTATCTATATTACTATTGGGAAAGGTACCTGAGCACGCTGCTACTGTTCAACCTTAGTGCCGGATAGTAACATATGGTATGTGTGTGTATATGTAGGGGGGCACCAACATTTATCATGCCTCCGGGCGACTGGGACGAACTTACGCCACTGCTCCTCGGGCACAGTTTCTAGACTGAGTCTGGTAGGAGGGGCATAGAGGGAGGAGCCAGCCCACACTATTAAACTCTTAAAGTGCCAGTGGCTCCTAGTGGACCCGTCTATACCCCATGGTACTAATGTGGACCCCAGCATCCTCTACGGACTACGAGAAAAGGATTTACCGGTAGGTAATTAAAAATAGGATTTTGATAACCTACCGGTAAATCCTTTTCTCCTAGTCCGTAGAGGATGCTGGGGACGACATCAAGATCATGGGGTATAGACGGGTTCCGCAGGAGACATGGGCACTCTAAAGACTTTTCATTGGGTGTGAACTGGCTCCTCCCTCTATGCCCCTCCTCCAGACCTCAGTTGTAGAAACTGTGCCCAGGGAGACTGACATTTCGAGGAAAGGAATTACTTAACTAGTGGTGAGATATCTACCAACTCACACCCTCAACCATGCCGCACACATGGCATTCAACATAACACACGCCAACAGGCATGAACCAATTGCAGCAACATGCTGAAACCAAGATAACACAACTTGTGTAACTCTAATAACAAAACTGCAGGTAAAGTACGCACTGGGACAGGCACCCAGCATCCTCTAGGAGAAAAGGATTTACTGGTAGGTTATCAAAATCCTATTTTCTCATACGTCCTAGAGGATGCTGGGGACGACATCAAGACCATGGGGTCTATATCAAAGCTCCAGTACGGGCGGGGGAGTGCGGATGACCCTGCAGCACCCATTGACCAAACTTTAGGTCTTCATCGGCCAAGGTGTCAAACTTGTAGAACTTAGCAAATGTGTTTGACCCTGACCAAGTAGCTGCTCGGCAAAGTTGTAATGCCGAGACCCCCCGGGCAGCCGCCCAGGATGAGCCCACCTTCCCAGTGGAGTGGGCCTTTACCGACGTCGGCAACGGCAATCCAGCCGTAGCATAAGCTTGATGAATCATATTTCTAATCCAACGTGCAATAGTCTGCTTGGAAGCAGGACAGGCAATCTTGTTGTGATCATACAGGACAAACAGAGCCTCTGTTTTCCGTATACGAGCCATTCTACCAACATAGATTTTCAAAGCTCTAACCACATCTAGAGATTTTGAATCAGTGAATGTGTCAGTAAATACTGGCACTACAATAGGTTGGTTTATGTGGAAAGATGAAACCACCATCGGAAGAAAATGTGGACGAGTCCTCAACTCTGCCCTATCTTCATGGAAAATCAGGTAAGGGAGACAAGGCCCCCAATTCAGACACCCGCCTTGCGGATGCCAATGCCAAAAGCATCACCACTTTCCAAGTGAGAAACTTCAACTCTATCTTTTGTAGAGGCTCAAACCAATCCGATTGAAGGAACTGCAATACCACGTTAAGGTCCCATGGTGCCACTGGAGGCACGAATGGAGGCTGGATGTCCAGAACCCCTTTCACGAAGGTCTGAACCTCTGGAAGAGAGGCCAATTGTTTTTGGAAGAACACTGACAAGGCCGAAATCTGGACCTTGATTGATCCCAATCGTAGGCCCGCCTCCACACCATCCTGCAAAAAATGGAGAAAGCGTCCTAAGTGAAACTCTTCCATAGGAGCTTTCTTGGATTCACACCAAGACACATATTTTGTCCAAATACGGTGGTAATGTTTCGACGTTACTCCCTTTCAGGCCTGAATAAGGGTGGGGATGACCTCCTTAGGAATACCCTTCCTGGCTAGGATACGGCGCTCAACAGCCATGCCGTCAAACGTAGCCGCGGTAAGTCCTGGTACACGCACAGCCCCTGCTGCAGCAGGTCCTCCCGAGGAGGAAGAGGCCGAGGATCTTCTATGAGCAACTGCTGAAGATCTGGGTACCAAGCCCTCCTTGGCCAGTCTGGGGCAATGAAGATCGCTCGAACCCTTGTTTTTCTTATGATCTTGAGTACTTTTGGGATCAGCAGAAGTGGAGGGAAGACATACACTAACGGAAAAACCCACTGGGTCAGCAGTGCATCCACTGCTACTGCTTGAGGGTCTCTTGACCTGGAACAGTATCTCTGAAGCTTCTTGTTGAGACGGGACGCCATCATGTCTATTTGAGGAACTCCCCAAAGACTTGTCACCTCTGCGAAGACTTCTTGGTGGAGGCTATGGTGGCCAATCCCGGGATCGGGATCGGCGGGATCCCGGGATTTAGGCCCAAAAATGGCCGGGATTCAATCCCGGGATTGGAAACTCCAATCCCGGGGATTAAGGGATCAGCGTTGAGCGTCCACAGGATGCTCAAACACTGCCCAGCTTCCTGCTGCCGGGTCCCCAGCGCAGCGTGAGTGGTCACGCTGCGCTGTTAGCTGCTGCTGGGAGCAGCCAGCAGCGTTCACATGTTCCTCTCCCGCCCGCCCCCGGTATATGGTGAGTTATATGTGCGGGGCAGGTGGGGCAGGGTGGGGCGAGGGGGCGGCCACCTAGGTAAAAGCCAATCCCGGGTATCCCGGGAATCCCGGGTATCCCGGGAATCCCGGGATTGGCCATTTTTCAATCCCGATACCCGGAATTGAAAAAATGGCCCAGGATTGGCTTCCCTAGTGGAGGCCCCACTCTCCTGGATGGAGATCGTGTCTGCTGAGGAAGTCTGCTTTCCAGTTGTCTACTCCCAGAATGAATATTGCCGACAGAGCTTGTAGATGTTTTTCTGCCCAGCGGAGGATTTTTGTCGCCTCTGCCATTGCCTCTCTGCTTTTCGTTCTGCCCTGCCTGTTTATGTATGCGACTGCTGTTACATTGTCCACCTGGATTTGCACGGGACGGTCTTGAAGAAGATGTACCGCTTGTTGAAGGCCGTTGTAAATTGCTCTTAGCTCCAGTACGTTTATGTGAAGGCAGGCTTCCTGATGTGACCAATGTCCCTTGAAGTTTTCTCCCTGGGAGACTGCTCCCCAGCCTCGGAGACTTGCATCCGTGGTTACAAGGACCCAGTCCTGAATCCCGAACCTGCGTCCCTCTAGCAGGTGAGAGCTGTGCAACCACCACAGGAGCGAAATCCTGGTTTTTGATGACAGGATTATCTTTCTGTGCATGTGTAGGTGTGACCCCGACCACTTGTCCAACAGGTCCCACTGGAATACTCTGGCATGGAACCTGCCAAACTGTATGGCCACGTAGGCCGCCACCATCTTCCCCAACAACCGAATGCACTGATGGATCGACACACTTGTTTTACCATTTTCTGGATTTCCAGAGCATTTTCCAGCGGAAAAAATACTCTCTGAACTTCTGTGTCCAGAATCATCCTGAGGAAAGACAACCTTGTCGTCGGTTCCAACTGTGACTTTGGGTTATTTATGATCCACCAGTGTTGTTGGAGTATTGACAGGGAGAGGGATATGTTTTGTAACAACTGCTCCCTGGATCTCGCCTTTATCAGGAAGTTGTCCAGATAAGGGATTATATTGACTCCTTTCTGACGAAGGAGGACCATCATCTCCGCCATCACCTTGGTGAATACCCTCGGCGCCATGGAGAGACCGAAAGGTAACGTCTGGAATTGGTAATGGCAATCCTGAACCGCAAATCTCAGATAAGCCTGGTGAGGAGGATAAATGGGAACATGCAGGTAAGCATCCTTTATGTCCACCGACACCAAGTAGTCGTCCTCCTCCAGACTGGCAATCACCGCCCGAAGTGATACCATCTTGAACTTGAACCTTTTCAGGAAGCAATTCAGATCTTTTAGATGTAGGATCGGTCTGACTGAGCCGTCCGGCTTCGGAACAACAAAGAGGCTTGAATAAAAACCCCGCCCTTGTTGTGACAACGGTACCAGGACTATGACCTGGTCTTGACAATTTTTAGATTGCCGCTGTTACTGCTTCTCTCTCTGGCGGAGAAACTGGCAAGGTTGATTTGAAAAATCGGCATTGGGGAACGTCTTCAAACTCCAGTTTGTATCCCTGGGATACTATTTGCAACACCCAGGGATCCAGGCCAGACAGAATCCAATCCTGGCTGAAGAGTTTGAGACGTGCCCCCACCCGAGTGGCCTC
This sequence comes from Pseudophryne corroboree, assembly GCF_028390025.1. Classification (NCBI taxonomy): domain Eukaryota; kingdom Metazoa; phylum Chordata; class Amphibia; order Anura; family Myobatrachidae; genus Pseudophryne; species Pseudophryne corroboree. The sequence goes on along the minus strand of NC_086445.1, from coordinate 590,975,994 downwards.
CCGCAAGGGAGATCCAGCGTCATGCAGGGGATTTGTCAGAAGTAGGGGTAGACTTCTGCTCCTGGGAACCTGGAGCCGGTGTGGGCTTCTTTCCCCTTCCCCTTCCCCTACCTGCAAAGAAGGGGGAACCTCTCATCTTTTTGTATTTATTGGGCGAAAGGACTGCATTTGCAGGTGATAGGTCTTTTTTGCCGGTGCAGGCGCAGAGGGCAAAAATGTCGACTTACCTGCGGTAGCCGCCGCAACTAACGCATCCAGGCCATCGCCAAATAAGGCCTCACCTTTATATGGGAGAGCCTCCATATTTCTCTTTGGAATCTGCATCCGTGTTCCACTGGTGAATCCACAATGCCCGCCTAGCCGATACTGCCATGGTAGCGTCTTGTGAACTCAAGAGTCCAATATCCTTCATTGCTTCCAGCATGTAGGCGGCAGCGTTCTTGATATTCCCTAACTTAAGGAGTATCTCATCTTTATCAATTGTGTAAATTTCTGATGACACGCTTTCTGACCATTTTTCAAAAGCGTACCATTAGTAACATAAATGGATTTCAATGTCGTTTCCATTTTGCGGTCTGCCGGCATTAAGAGAAGCCGTGCCAGAAGCAGGGAGAATTACCTTCTTTATCAACCTGGAAAGTGCACTGTCTGACACAGGGCGTGACACACATTTTTTCCTGTCTTCAGCCGGGAAAGGATAAGCTATGTGAATCCTTTTGGGAATACGAAATTTTTTATCAGGAGTCACCCACATCCCTTCAAACAGAGCATTTAGTTCATGTGAAGGAGGGAACATGACTTTGGATTTCTTTTCCTTACATAAATAAGCCTTCTCCTGAGGTACAGGAGTGCTTTCTGTAACCTCCAACACGTCCCTTATAGCCAAACTCATATATTGTATACTTTTTGCCAATTTATGATCTATCTCTCTGGATTCACTATCGTCGACACAAGAATCAGAATCCGTGTCGGTATCAGTGTTTACAACATTTGCAAATGGTCTCTTATGTGACCCAGAGGGGCCGCCTGCATAAGGAATAACTGCATCCTGAAAAATCACATCTTCCACAGATTTTCTCCAGCATGCAGCCTTAGATTCAGACTTATCCAATCTACGGTTAATCAGATGCATACTGTCACGTAACTCTTTCACCCATGCAGGCTCTTGGTGTGCCGGTAGCGCCACCACATTACAACTCTGTGTCCATAAAATGGCTTCCTCCGGGGAGGAACTCCCTGCCTCAGACATGTTTCACACGTGTACAGCACACTCACAGACACACTGGGACTTATTTTGGGGACAGACCCACAGTAAAATCTGTCAGAGGGACACAGGATAGGAGCAGCCAGTTCACAAACCCAGCGCCAGTATTGCCTGTGAACACAGAATGTCCACAGCCCAACAGCGCTTTTAAATAGTAATATACACTATCAAATGCACCACAATTGCTTTGTGCCCCCCATTAATAGCACCCTGTACTTGTCATAAGTGGAGGATAGGACCAGCAAGTTCTCTGCAGCCTGAGGAGAGAGAGAAAATGGCACTGAGTAGTGTGCTGGCTGCCTGAGGAAAAAGCTCCGCCCCCACAATGGAGCGTCCTTACACTCAGTATACTACATAATATTTATACTGGTGGGGGTAGGGCTGTGCCAGCGGCATCTTATGCTCCCTTTTAGCCAGTTTGAGGTATTTTTCTTGCAGCCCAGGGTGCCCTCCCCTGCGCCCTGCAGTGCCTGTGTGTGTGGGCAGCAATGGCGCGCTGCGCTCCCGCCAGCCGCGCCGCACCTCAGCCGTCACTTACTTGATTGAAGATCATTCTTCTCATACTCACCTGTCTTCTGACTTCTGGCTCTGCGAGGGGTGTGACGGCGTGCTGTGGGAGTGAGCATCTAGACACGGCTAGCGTTCAGTACCCTTCAGGAGCTAATGGTGTCCTGTCAGCCAGAAGCAGAGCCATGAAACTCTTTAGGAAGTTGGTTCTGCTTCTGCCCCCTCAGTCCCACGAAGCAGGGAGTCTGATGCCGGAATACAAAGATTACAACAATGGTGTGCAACGAAATTCCCCCACAATGCAGCTGTAGTTTCTGTGTGTGAGCAAGCACCAATTTACTCAAAATACGAAGAGTGAAAAAGAAAGTACACAACAACTATTCAGCGCTAGAGGGAAAACCACATTCACCAAGTGTAGTAAATTACACCACCACTTCACAAACGCCTATGAATGTATTACCACTTATTATACTTATTTAAAATTTGATAATACAGTCCTGTTCGTCCTTAGGGTACCATAATTCATCTAAAGGACAAGAAACATACAATAATGGTGCAGATTGATTTAAAATTGAATAATTCATTTTATTGCATGATGTACACTTACAAACAAGTGCTTTTTATAGCGTATTAGATCATCCACACAGGCAATGCAGCAAAGGACCATTTGGACCATTTGTCGGCCAGCAGATCTCCCTGAAAATAAAACACCTAACATAAGTCTTTTCAGAGAAACTCAGTAGAGCTCCTCACTCAGAGTGCATCCAGTCGAACTGGGCACATTTCTAAAACTGAGGTCTGGAGGAGGGGCATAGAGGGAGGAGCCAGTTCGCACCCAATGAAAAGTCTTTAGAGTGCCCATGTCTCCTGCGGATCCCGTCTATACCCCATGGTCTTGATGTTGTCCCCAGCATCCTCTAGGACGTATGACTGAGAAATCCTATTATTACTATATCTGTAAACTGCATTGGGTAAATGCTTTCACTGTTATTTTTCATCAATATCATAAAATAAAACAAACATTTTAGTAAAAGAAAAAGTTTATTAATAGCATATGTGTTCCAAAATGTTGTTTTCATTGAACAATTTCCATCACACAAATACAACATCTCAATATTATGATAATTGGGACCCAAAAAAGTAACTGTAACAGAACTATTAAACATCCAAAAAGTGTACAAACAAACGTTTTCTGCTTTCAACAATGGGGGTCATTCCGACCCATTCGCATGCAGCGGTTCTTTGCTGCTGTGCGAACGGGTCGGAAATGCGCATGCGCGGCGGGCACATTGCTCACACACGTCATTCCGGGGAGGATACTCACCGTTTCCAGCCATTTCGGGGAGTGGTAAGAAGAATACATGCATGTCCAGGGGCGAAAGGAGGGCGGATGTCTGATGTCAGGACCGGGACCTTCATCGCTGGATCCGTCGCACTGGGTAAGTAGCTGCAGGACTAGTCTTGTTTTGAGTGAAACTTTATTAGCATAGCAGGGCTGCACAAGCGTTTGCAGCCCTGCTATGCTAAAATACACTCCCCCATAGGCGGCATCTTGTTGATCGCACGAGCAGCAAAACGTTGCTACGTGCGATCAACTCGGAATGACCCTCAATGTTGCTACAGTATGTTTTACTTGGAGAATAGCTTTTTGTAGATACTGAAAGAAAAAAATCCACTGTAGACAAAGTTAGAATTGTAATACAGAAAGCAAAAATCATCTGGTTTTTGACGCCATACCCCTCTACCTCTCCCAAACAATTCCTGACTTTCAATCACTTTGTGAATAAATCCTTGCTGCGACCACCATCACAAATCCATCGCAGCACACGCATAGTGGGAAAACGTTGGGATTGCGTACAACTCTGAATCACGCTCATTGTCATGTTTTACAGTATGGAAGTCTTTTTTCTCTATAGAATAATTGGCTGACAATCACCTCAATAACTACTCAGCCAATTGGCAATTGTTTATTTGCGCACATTACAAATCAAGATGAAGCATAATTGTCCACCATAGCCTGCATATTATCTATACTCAGTGTAACTAATGTAAAAATCTGTACCAAATTACAATAAGAGAAAGGGGGAACTCCCCTTGGAGGGGAGGGTTTGCACTCCCATGAGAAATTGCTATTAGCTCAACGAGCAAATGAAATTAATTTATTGGTGTCATGCTTCTATTTGGCAAGTGTGTATGCAAATATTGCTATTTTATTTCTTATTTCCTTTGCACTTCTCATCCACATCTTTATATGAATAGGTATTAATTTGCTATCATTGCCCAGAATATGATACATACCGGCTGCCTGGATACAGTTGCAGAGAGCTGACGCAGACAGCAGGAAAATAAGTATCGGGGTGACTGATAGGGCCCGGGGGTGGGGAGGAGGGGTATTAGGAAAGACACTAGAGGGGGGATTAGCCATAGCCGCCAACCCCCTAGTCTAGCCCTTGCCGCCACCCCCGTACTCATAGCCCTAGCCACCACTCTAGGTGGTTCAGGGTAGGGGACAGAGGAGGGGTAAAATGATTACCCTGACGGCAGATTCATTGTCGGGATGCTGGTGTTAGTCATGTGACTGCCAGCATCCCAACCGCTGGGATGGAGTATCACTACCGCAAACTAAGCAGTATCCCAGAGTAACCCCCCCCCCCCAAATTAAGTATGTTTGGAAAAACGGCAGACTGCCAGCCAAGTCTTATACTTAATATCAGCAGGGTCCACTGCTGTAAGGCTTCTGTAATATTATATGATTGATGACAAGGTAGGCAAGACAGCTGGCTCTGGCCTGGCCAAGTGCTGTGCACATCTAATCAGAGCCCACAGTCATTTGTAGAGATGTGTGGTGGGCAGTTTTTTTATTAAGTCATCCATTGATTTTATTAATGGCCTCGCCGTCCACCCCTTACCCCCTTTTCCCCCCAATAAACACTCGGACAACTGAATTGCGATTTAAAAGGTCACAGCCAAATTTATTGATCGAATTAGAATTGGTACTCTATAAGTGGGTGGCGAGAAAGCAGTGCGTACCCCCGGCTACAGCCTCCGTATTAATTTCTTCTAAATTAAACAACGGGGCGGAACCTAAGTCCCGCCCTTGCGCAAGTTAGCTGAGCGGTACCACTTCCCACCATTGGCATAGCACCGGTCCACCCTTAAGATGACGACCGTGTCGGCCCTTGAGGCCACGACAAACTCGCCGAGGATCTGGGGGAAGTGCCGGCCAACCTATGTTGCGCTACTACAGACTGCCGAGGAGCACTGCTTGCCGCGCCTGCTGGACCTCTTTTGCCAGACCATAATTAAAGACCGAATTGGCCTGACGGTGCCTCCACCGGGCTTAAACTTAAAATCAACTTCCAGTTACCTCACCTTCGCCCTGGTGATAATGAAAACTCTGGATTGCCTATCGGTGCCACCACCGAAAATAAAATAAAAAGAAAAAAAAAACATTCAATTCCTAAATACCAGGGCCAATTGCCCTACCAACTGGGCGGGAGGGTGGGTGCCTTCTTGGATCCTTGATCAGCATGAAAGAGGGATCCTGCCTGGCATTCCTGGTCTTTTGTACCTCCCAGGTAAGTCTCCTCCCCCTTTTCCTATAGGATGCTGCTATGTTACCTGCTCTATCCCCCCCCCCCCTCCCCTCCCCTTTTCTCCCCTTCCCTGCCCCAGGCTCCTTCTTTAAAAAACCCAGGATGCTTATCTATTCTCGGGCCTAGTTTGTCCCTCGAATTCTTTAAGTCATCCATTGATTTTATTAATGGCCTCGCCGTCCACCCCTTACCCCCTTTTCCCCCCAATAAACACTCGGACAACTGAATTGCGATTTAAAAGGTCACAGCCAAATTTATTGATCGAATTAGAATTGGTACTCTATAAGTGGGTGGCGAGAAAGCAGTGCGTACCCCCGGCTACAGCCTCCGTATTAATTTCTTCTAAATTAAACAACGGGGCGGAACCTAAGTCCCGCCCTTGCGCAAGTTAGCTGAGCGGTACCACTTCCCACCATTGGCATAGCACCGGTCCACCCTTAAGATGACGACCATGTCGGCCCTTGAGGCCACGACAAACTCGCCGAGGATCTGGGGGAAGTGCCGGCCAACCTACGTTGCGCTACTACAGACTGCCGAGGAGCACTGCTTGCCGCCATAGCCTGGTTCCTAGAACCCAGGCCCGCCACCCGCTGCTACCTCCTGCCTCCTGCCGACGCTTTCTGCTATGTCGCCCAAGAATAAAGCTAAGCCTTTCTCTGTCAGGTGTACCCCGTCTTGCCTGAATAGTCCCTCTTCTCCGAACCTCAACAACGGGTGTCTGGCGATTGTATCGCCTTCTCCTGTTAAGAGCCGGGCTACCGCCTTGTTCACCTTTCTTCTGACCCTTTCTAACCCCGGGCCCCCCTGCGCCCTTGGGACTATATCAGACCATGTGATCCCTGTATTAGGCCACCGGCCCTTCAGCCATTGTATGTCAGCTTGTATTGCCGTAATCAGCTCGCTCCCCTTGCTTTTTCCTAGATCGTTGCCCCCTAGGTGTATTACGACCCTCCCCGGTATCCCTTGTGTCCTCTCGTTTCTTAGCAGCGTGTCCCGTAGCCCGTTCCACCTCAACCCCCTGATGCCTATCCATTCCACCTTTGTCCCCCACTTTTGTGCTAAGCCCCCTGCTGATTTGTGTCTGCTGGCCCAGTAAATATACGAGTGGCCGACCATCCAGACTTTCTCGTCCTTCTTTTCCCCTCCTGAAAAGTAGAATTACACATATCCGTTACCCCCTGCTGTATGCGGACCTATGTTGCGAACTTTCGCGCGACCCATATGAAGGTGAAAACCACAAAACCTCTTTTTGTTTGAGGGCAAAAATGGAAAAAGTCCTTCATTCCCCCATTTTATGGCGGGCGGCTTAAGGCCTTGGGTTTCGCGAAAGACGCCGCGCTGCCTTCTAGTCTTGCTTTTCCGCGCGAAGGTATAACTTGTACGCTCCTGATTTCCACCTGCCTAGCTTTTTGATCTCGCTTGCCGGCAACCCCTCTGCTTCCGCACAAGTTGCCGCTCCTATTCTAAAGGAATGGGTACCGTACTGCCCTACGGGCAGCTGCAAGGCCCTCAGGCCTTTCTTGAATATGCTTTGGAACTGGAATTTAGTCAGGGGGGATCCGCTATCATGCACTAACCACTGCGGCCAGTGCCCCTGCGGGCGTTTCCGCTCGTAATCGCTTGCCAGTGCCACTGCGCATGTGCTTTCGTCTTCCTGCCTGCCTATCGCTACCCAGCGCCCCCAGCCTAACTGATCTGTTTTTGACTTGTGTATCTTGCAGAGCACCCTATCTTTCTCCACCGCTACGTTGCCTGACAGTAGGCCCGAATCTTTTGAACTCTTGGAGCTTGCTACCAGCTCCCCTACCCTGAAAGCCCCGAAGAAGGCGAGGGAAAAAGCTAGGCGGAATAGCCCTGTTTCGTACTCGTCCGCTGCGATGCGACTGACTACTTCTATTAAGCTCTTAAGCATGGGCCGCCCTATGGGCCTGCGCGCATCGCCTGGCGCTGCCTGCTCCCTTGCCCACCCTTTTAGGGCTTTTGCCAACAAAAATGACTTTGTAGGGTCTTCTTCCCCTCTCAGCTTAGAGACGTATGCTATCCCTGCCAGTGCTGCGGACATTGCTGCCTTAGATCTCCCCTTGCTATACCCCTGCCACACGTACTGCAACAGTTCCTCGCGAGCGTTCTTACCCGCCTCTCCTTTTCCTATCCTGAACGCCTGCCATTCGCTGAAAGCCGCCTCGTACGTCCTCAGCGTCCGCGGTGCCACTGCCTTTCTTGCTAGCCTTGCTAGTCCGGCTTGATAATCTGCCAGATATAATCAGGACAGTGTAAACCCTCCGACCTGGCGTGTGGCGCGAGCGTCCTGAATCCACCCCACTGGAACCTGGAAAGCGCATCCGCAATCTCATTTTCCACCCCCGGGACGTGGCGCGCTATGAAGTCTATGTTCTTTTGCAAGCAGCGCAGCACTAGGTGCCTCAGTAGCCTGAGCGCTTGTGGTGATTCCGCTTTTTGGTTGCTTATCGCCTGTACCACCCCTAAATTGTCGCACCAGAATACTATGCTTTTGTTAGCCAACCTGTCTGCCCATAACTCCACCGCCACTATTATCGGGAAGAGCTCCAGCAGCAACATGTTTTTTGTCCATCCGGCCTCTCTCCATGCCTCCGGCCAAGGCTGCGCACACCACTCCCCCCCCAAGTAAGCCCCGAAGCCGACTGCCCCAGAGGCGTCGGTGTATAACTGTAGCCCTGCGCTGTGCACCGGCTCGGGCATCCATATTCGGACCCCATTGAACTCCTTTAGGAACTCCAACCATACCCGCATGTCCCGCCTCAGCTCGCTTGATATGCGTATCTTATATCGCGCTTTCTTGACCCCGCAGGTCGCCTTCTCTAACCTGCGACAAAACACTTTGCCCATGGGAATGACCCTGCATGCAAAATTCAACAATCCTAACAGCGACTGCATCTGTTTAAGCGTTACTTTTTCCGCCCCTGCGCACTCCAGCAGCATGCCCTTCAGTTTTTCTATCTTCTCTACCGGTAGGCGGCACAGGCCAAGCTCCGTGTCGATCTCTATGCCTAGAAACGTTAGCCTCGGCGTGGGCCCCTCCGTCTTTTCTGCTGCTATCGGGACCCCTAGCTGACTGAAAAGCGCCTGCGTCGCAAATAACAGCTCCTTGCACTCCTTGCTGCCCTTAGGGCCCATTAGCAGGAAGTTGTCTAAGTAATGCGTTACTCCGCTCGCGCCTGTCCCTGCCCTTACACACCATTCTAAGAATGAACTGAATCGCTCGAAGAAAGCGCATGAGATGGAGCAACCCATTGGTAAGCATTTGTCTATGTAGTATTGCTCCCCTAGCTTAAAACCCATGCACTTGAAGGAATTTGGGTGGAGTGGTAGCAGGCGAAACGCGGACTCGATATCCACTTTCGCTAGCAACGCCCCTTTGCCGCGTCCCTGCACCATGGCCAGCGCCTGCTCGAACGATTGGTATGATATGCTACAAGCCTGGGGGTCTAGGGCATCGTTTACTGATTCGCCCTCTGGAAAAGACAGGTGCTGTATCAACCGGAACTTCCCTGCCTCCTTCTTAGGGATGACCCCTAGCGGTGAAACGCACAGCCCTTCTAGGGGTGGCGAGGGGAATGGTCCCGCCATGCGCCCCAATTGAATTTCCCCGTCTATTTTGGCCTTGACCACCTCCGGGAAATCTCTTGCTGATTTTAAATTCCTCTTCGCTACTGCTGACACTGGCCTCTCTAGTGGCAACTTGAAACCCTCCGTGAACCCCTTCTCCAAAAAGGCCGCCTCCCCTCTTAGCGGGTAGCGGCCTAGCCACCGCTGTAGCGGTTCAGTATTTATTGGGGAGGGCACCTTGCTTATCCCCCCCTTTACCCTGGGCGCGACTGCAGTCCCTGGCTGAATGATTTGCGCTGCAGCGCATGCATGTGTGCTTGTAACGGCAACCCGCTCCCCTGCTGCATGTGGCGGAATTAAACGCATAGCATTTTCCTTTTGCTGTGGTGCTACCGCCTGCTTTTGGCAGAAAGGGCTGCCTGCGTTCTGCTGCTTGCGCCGCCTGATTTGTGACTTCCAGCCAAACTTCTACGTCTTTCACCCCGAAGCTAATGACCTTCAAACCTTCTTGCTTTTTTCTAAATTTCTCGTCATATTGCCTCCAAACCCATGCTCTGGCCGTCATGTACATGCTATGTATCATGTGCATGTACCGGAGGATGTTTAAAGCCTCGGCTGGCCTTGATTCAATGTAGCATGCTGCGAAAACATACATACCCTCCGTCCAATGCGCGTAATCTCTCCGCGCCTCCTCCTCCCTTGCGCCCGCTGCCTTAGCCGCCTCTAGACTGCGCTTTGCTTCCTCCGTCATTGCGAAGACGTCCACAAACTTCCCCTTACGTATACCATCCTTTATCTTTGGCCTAATCCCCCTCAATATTGCTGTATTGGCGCAGTGCACCATGCTCACTTGCGAATCTGGCCCCGCGTCCCCTTTCTTCCCCGCTTCCCTGTTGCGCTTCTTGCTACTCCTTTTGCGCTTAAAATATTTTCTGAACTGCCGCCTCCTTTCGGCGGAGCTAGATGAGTCGCTCGAGTCAGTGTATGATTCGCTGCTGCTAGAAAAAGACTTTTGTTCACCTGTTCCTGACGTCGCGGGTGTCTGATTGTCCATCTCTGCCGCTCCGTTCTGTCGCTCGTCGCGCAGCGCGCCCGCCGCGACTTGATCCGTTGATGACCCGGTTGCCGGTTGTCTACCTTCTATGGGGGCTGGAACCTGTAAACTCACATAGGACACGTGTAACGTATCTGGCGGTTGCGCCTGTGTGCACTCCGCCTGGCGCCCCTGCTGCTGCCCTTCTAACGGCTGTGGGGCCTGTGCCCCATGCTCTTGTCCGGGGTCCCCTGCCCTCGCTCTACCGCTGTCCCCTGCCTCCCTTGCTTGCCCCTGCTGCTGCGGCCCGCCTTCTAAGGGGAGGAGTAAGCCGCACGGCTGGTGTGTGGTTACCCCTATATGTGCTCCTCCCGGGTGTGCATGCTGGCTTGCTGCTGTGGGCTGCGCAGGGGTTGTGTACCATGGGGGTTGGGTACTGGTAGGCCAATATCCCGCCCAGTGTGGGTAATGGGCCGGGGGGAGGTGCATGCTTGCCTGCCACCAGGGGGGGGGGAGCGCTGCGGGCTGTTGCCCCCACCCCAGCTGCTGCGTCGCCGCGTATTGCTGCTGCGGCGTGAGGGTGCCCCGGGACAGTATTGGGGGGTGCGGGTGGCTTAATTGCAGCACTGTGGGGGGGGGTGCACTGGCTCCGGCGGCGGGGTCTGTCCCGCCGGAGCCGCTAACTGAGTTTGCTGCCGCTCCCACACACCCAGGTGCGCGCCGCTACTGTGCAGCGTTGCTGGGGGCGTTAGTGCGGGCTCTGGTGGCGGGGCCTGACCCGCCGTAGACGGGGTTTGTTGCTGGGCGGCGCCGAGCGCGACGCGATCGCTCGGCGCCGGAAGGAGGGGGGGTGCGGCCTGCGGCTGGGTGTGTGCTGGCTCGCCGGAGGCCGCTTCCGGGCCGCCGCGCGCCAGCCACGTGTGGAGGGGTGACGCGGGCGGCGGTCTCGCCGATCCCGGCCGGGTCCCTCGGGGGGGAGCTGCGCGCTGGGGACCGTGCGTTGCCTGGTCCGCCTGGATGAGGCGGCGGGGGGGGGGGGGGGGGGGCATTCCTCCTGGGTCTGGGCATACTGGTGTGCGGGCGCTAGCTGCCTGGGCTGCGTCTGGTGTATGGCTTGAATTGTGTGGTGACTGTAATGAGGGGGGTTTTGACTTTGTGCTGCAGTGTGGGTATAATGAAGTGTATAAGAGGGCTTATAATAAACTTGTACTTATTCCTTTCTCTTGATTCCAGGAGCTGTGATGGCGGTGCCTTCTTGGATCCTTGATCAGCATGAAAGAGGGATCCTGCCTGGCATTCCTGGTCTTTTGTACCTCCCAGGTAAGTCTCCTCCCCCTTTTCCTATAGGATGCTGCTATGTTACCTGCTCTATCCCCCCCCCCTCCCCTCCCCTTTTCTCCCCTTCCCTGCCCCAGGCTCCTTCTTTAAAAAACCCAGGATGCTTATCTATTCTCGGGCCTAGTTTGTCCCTCGAATTCTTTATTAACCTCAATAACATTCATTTCCACTCTATTCTGAGCACCTCACACCTCACAATATTGTTTTTAGGCCAAAAGGTTTCACCAAGGTGGCTGGATGACTAAGCTAAGCGACACAAGCAGTAGCGGGACTTTTGCCCGTGGCGCCGCCTTCCGGAGGGCGCCGGCACCCTCCGGAGGGTGCCGCACCATGGCAAGATCCGCTACTGCAGTGCTGTGCCATCCGCTGTGTCCCGCTTCCGCTGCATCCCGCTGTGAAGGGCGTCAGGGAACTAGACGCGTAGCGTCTAGTTTCACTTCGTGGAGAGGACCTTTACTGTGCGGTGCGTGATGACTTCATCGCGCACCACACAGCAAAGGTCCTCTCCACGAAGGGAACTATTCGCGTAGCGTCTAGTTTCCCTTTGTGGAGAGGACCTTTGCTGTGCGGTGCGCGATGACGTCATTGCGCACCGTACAGCATTTCAGCGGCGCTACTATTGTACAGGGGGCGTAACTGACCACGCCCCCTGTATGAAGCCACGCCCATACTACCCGCCCGGGGTGCAAAAAGACCGAGAACCGGCCCGGGACACAAGTGTGCGGCACAAACACCTGGCCCATCTAGGAGTGGCACTGCAGTGGCAGACAGGATGGCACTTAAAAAACTAGTCCCCAAACAGCACATCATGCAAAGAAAAAAAGAGGTGCACCAAGGTCGCTGGATGGCTAAGCGACACAAGTGTGCAGCACAAACACTGGCCCATCTAGGAGTGGCACTGCAGTGGCAGACAGGATGGCACTTAAAAAAACTAGGCCCCAAACAGCACATCATGCAAAGAAGAAAAAGAGGTGCAATGAGGTAGCTGTATGACTAAGCTAAGCAACAAGTGTGAGGCATAAACAACATGGGACATGCTGGAATTTGCCCAGATGTAATACACGCACAATATTGGTGGCACAGGAGAGCATACCCCTAAAACACACACACGGCAAAGCCTGTAAAATAAATTTGGCTACTAATAACCCTTTTATTTGGAGCTATTATAATAATATGCAGCACAGGCGAGCGTACCCCTACACCACACAGGACAAACCCTGTCAAAATTATTTGGATTAAATATTAAAAACCCCCTTAAATGGAGTAAATAATATACAGCACAGGACAGTACAACTGGATTTATACGGCAGTATCACTGGACATATATACGGCAGTACCACTGGAATTATACGGCAGTATTACTAGAGCAGAATTATACGGCAGTATCACTGGAATTATACGAAAGTATCACTGGAATTATATGGCGTATCACTGGATTTACACGCCAGTACCACTGAAATTATACTGCAGTATCACTGGAATTATACAGCAGTACCACTGGAATTATACGCCAGTACCACTGGAATTATATGGTAGTACCACTGGACATATACGGCAGTATCACTGGATTTATACGGCAGTACCACTGGACTAGATTTATATGGCAGTACCACTGGACATATACGGCAGTACGACTGGACATATATGGCAGTATCAATGGACATATACGGCAGTATCACTGGACTGGATTTATACCCCAGTACCATTGGATTTATATGGCAGTACCACTGGACACATACGGCAGAATCACTGGAATTATATGGCAGTACCACTAAACATATACGGCAGGATCACTGGAATTATACGGCAATACCACTGGACATATATGGCAGTATCACTGGACTTATATGGCAGTATCACTGGACTGGATTTAAACGCCAGTACCACTGAATTTATACGGCAGTACCGCTGAATTCATACGGCAGTATCACTGGACATATACGGTAGTATCACTGGACATATACGGCAGTACCACTGGACATATACGGCAGTACCACTGGACTTATACAGTAGCACAGGGACATACCCTCTGGACTGATGCAGGACAACACAGCACCACTGCAATGGACTGGACTTATACAGCAGCACTGTATATATGGCAGCAGAGGACACCACCACTGTGACTGGACTGATGCAGCACAAGACACCACCACTGGACTGATGCAGCACAACACAGCACCACTGGACTGGACTTATACAGCAGCACTGGACATATGGCAGCAGAGGACACCACCACTGTGACTGGACTGATGCAGCATAAGACACTACACTGGACTGAGCAGCACAAGACAGCACTGGAATTGTCACCCCACTTTCCCTCCCGCACAGCCACTGAGGATGGAGACACCTCCTCTCGCTACACTCTCCAATGACGGAGTGAAAATGGCGGCGACGCGGGGCTCCTTATATGGAATCCAAAACCCGTGAGAATCCGACAGCGGAATGATGACGTTTTGCCTCGTTCTGGTTTCAGAGTCAGGTGGGAAAACCCGAGCCGGGCTCGGAGCCGTGCTTGGGTAGTGAAGTTCGGGGGGTTTGGTTCTCAGGGAACCGAACCCTCTCATCTCTAGTTATTTGTAATAAAATGTGAAAAACTTTAAAAAAAATATGTGGTAAAAGTGTATAGAAATAGAATGATATAAACTATAATAAGCACCAAGACTGGTGCATATTGTTGCATGGGTTTTCATAAGATGACATCAAAAGTATTTCATTTTATAAATACATAAATGTATAAGACAGCAATTAAAATAAATGTAACTTTCAAAGTTATGTAATAATGATTACTGATCAACCACTATTTTTAAATGCAGCTATTATAAAGGTGTTGGGTACAAGTAACTGGCGGCCAGGATCCCGTCGGTCAGCATCCTGACGCCGGGATCCCGACCACCAGTATGCAGGCAGGGGGCGAGCACAACGAAGACCCTTGCGGGCTCGCCACAGGTTCTATTCCCACTCTATGGGTGTCGTGGACACCCATGGGTGGGAATAGCCCCAGGCCCTCTGCTGGCATTCTTGCGGTCGGGATCCCGGCATCGGTATGCTGAGTGCCGGGATCCCGACTGCCAGGATGGCAACTACATCCTTTATAGCGCACTAGGGAATTTGGCCTCTACCTGCCCATCCAATATATAACTGATAATTTATTTTCTTTGCGAAACTCCATGGCATTCCTGACTCATAATCTTCCTTGTCTTTAGGGACTTCCCATGCTGCATCTTAATAATAGTAACATAATATATGGGAGGGAATGATGGGCTGCCATAGAATTATTCAATGAAAAAAAGTGATTATGAAAATGAGATTAAAAAATGATGGCACGTCAGCCAGCCGTAAATCATGGGATATACTCATGCAATCAAATATGACGAGTTGGGGGAACATAATGAAATCAGCTTGAAACTCTTCCACTCATCTGGCCAGTGTAATTGCAAACATGGGGGGGAATTCAGCATGGATCGTTATTGAGATTGACATTGCGATTGTCTAAAAAAAACTGCTAATGCTAAAAATCACATGTGAGAAGCTGCCCTAAAATGATAAAAGATGCCCACCGATGCGATCGCAACTCTGCATATGCATTTGCAGATTGGCGATCCATACGCAGGAACCAAGTACCGTTGATAGTTGTGATTGACCCATGCCTACTCAGAATAATGCAAATGCAGTCACACTGGCACCATGTTTTTAATCGCAAGGGATCGCAGCTGACATCAGATAAACTTCCCGAAACGGCCATGACACACCTGTGTTTTCCCAACCACTCTCCAAAAACGCCATGTTGCCTCCCACAACTGGTCACTTCCTGTCAATTTGTGATCGCACCTCTCACTGAACCTGCAGATGCACGGCAATTGCAATTCGGCCTTTGCACAAGCGCAACGCATTCACAGCACATCCGCAGTCTGACGAACGGCCGATTTGCACTTTTGCAGGTTAACGATCCATGCTGAATGAGGGCCCTGAATATTTGTTTGAATGTGAGTCATTTGAAAGATGTTTCAAGTAGTGTTTCACAGGGTTCTCCTGTTTAGAAATCCCAAAACCATATTGCAATTCCTTGGTGCCAAACATTGCTTTATACCTGGGCAAAAACTTTTATCAATTTGAAAGATTTTTTTCATTAAATCTGTAAACAAAATGTGTTCAAGAATGCACCTAATGTCGTCACTTGTACTTTCAGTGTTCTGAGCTCAAAACTTGCACAAGGTCGACATGACAAAAAGATTGACACAAGCAAAAGGTTGACATGAAAATGGTCGATACATGAGATGGTCGACATGAGTTTTTTTAAATTTTTGGGGTGTCAATTTTTAACTTTGAGCATATGGACACCCAATTGGTGCACCACATCCCCTTGCATGCTTCGGGCAAGGTGTCTCACTTCATTACCACTGTGCTCGGTACAGGTTACCATTCTCAATCGTAGTCTGGGTTCAATATGATTTACCAGCAGTGAGTCCCCTTGTGGGCTCGCTGTGTTGCATGCATTACAGTCCTTGGGAATCCTTGGGAATCAGTCTGCATCACTGTTCTCACAACATTGCTCTCACAACATGTCCCAGGAGATAGGCGATTAGCTTGACCTTGTATCCCAGAGGAACTTCTAACTAATAAAATGTCAGCATTACTTATAACTTTTTGCAAAAGCATTTTTTCATATTCACATGGCTACTGTGATACAGGATGGCTTAAAACTACTTTTACATAATGCTGTCTCTCTCAGTCCCTCCTTTTTATAATAATCTGACATTACAGTTGAGCTGTGAGGCATTACAAAATCTCTACCTAACGAGTCTAGGCATTTTCTCTGAATGCATCCTTAAGTTCTTGTACTTTATTTAGGTGGTCTTCTATGACTCCTCGATAGATGTGGTTTGGTTCAGATAATTGCAGCATGCTCCTTCTACTACCATACACATTCCCCCTTCCTTGGCTGTTAGATAATCTAAAACCATTCTGTGAGCCTGTACCTCTCGCTTCACCATTTTTATGTCCTCTAAAATTAGTTTAAATGTGTCATCATATATAGGAGTAATGTTATCAAGCAGCTTTGCTAATGCTTCTATGTTATGCGAGTTCTGAACAGTTCCTCCCGCAAGGGCTAATCCCATTTTCTTATACCATGTAATGTAAATAAGATCATGGGCATGAGTTTTGCTTTTTCTTAGTTCCCTTTTTTCCAAGGGACTAGAATGGGCTGCGGCATCCTTTATCTCGGGGTTATCTATTGCTCTAATCGCAGGTATCACTTTCCCTAGGGTACAGGTACCTTGTCCTCCATAGGGTATCCACTTGTAAGCCTTTTTACCACATAAAAAGTACACATCTGGTTGCAGAATATAAGGTGCATTAATTACTATCCCATATGCAATCATTAGCCTGTACAATGGGATGGAAAGATCTTGGGTTATAATGAACATGTCTCCAATAGAACTGTTGCGCCATTCAATTTCTGAAGATTGGCTGTATTCTGAACTATTGAACCATTTGATTACTTGGGGATTGGAAGGGTTTGCCTGAACCTTAATGCCCTTAAGTGGAAATGGGTGTATATAACCTCATGTACCGCATGTGGTGATGTGCAACCACTTGTTAGTTGTGACATTTACTAGGGTTTGGGAACAGTCTACATGACCCAGTTTTCGAGTGACTGATTTTAAAATTATCCCATCAGTTATGGGTCGACTCTCAGCGGTGGGTGGTGCCTGTATACAAAAGCTAGGTGGACCGGTCATTCCAGCTGTAAGTAAGCTCACTGGTTTTCCACCCATGGGTCTGTTATAATACTCCCCTAGTGAATAATTCAGGGACTGTAATTCAGTCAGTGTTAAGGGGACTGCATACCAATGCATGGATCGGGCACTTACTGGTGGGTGGGTGAATACCCAACAATTGGACAAATTGAGTGCCTTGGCTACTTGAAAATGAGATTGGACTAATGAGTTTGGCCAGATAGTAGCACTTCTTCTGTCTCTTACAAGATTGCTATGGTTTTCATGGGGTGGAAGTTGGTGAGTAAAATTTCCCTTTATTTCACCTGTTTTATTGTTCTCAAAGAGAAATGCAGAGTATATGATTAGGGCAATAATGGCTAAGGTTCCTAATATGACTCCCCATAATGGCTTGTCTGGCTCAGGCCCAAATTACCTTTGCATGTTTGTGTATTTTACTGTTCAAACTTAACTTGGGCAAGTTTGCAGTGAGATGCATGTATCCGAGCTTCTCTTTCCTTAACCTTCACAGCACTGGGTATGGACCATCAAATCTGGGCTCAAGTGACTTTCTCACGTGTCTTTTCAGATAGACCCAATCTCCTAGTTGAAGCTTGTGGGGATTCAGCTCTGCTCCTGAATCTGGGAGAGAGGCAAAAGCTAAAGAATGCAAAGATGTTAGTTTCTCAGTAAGACTCTTTATATATGCAGTCAAATTACCATGTTTATGCTGTAACTCTTGTGGATAATATCCTATCTTAGGTATGCTACCAAACAAGAGTTCATAAGGTGAATAACCTGTGGTCTTACTAGGTGTGGTTCTAATACTGAACAAAGCTATTGGCAGACATTCTAACCAATTTTTCCCAGTGTCCTGCATAGCTTTCTGTATTTTAAGCGTGGGAGTTCCATTGTATTTTTCCACTAGGCCACTAGCCTCTGGTCTATAGGCCCCATGCAAGGCCTGCTGTATCCCCATATCTTGATTGATATGAGTCATCACTTCTCCTGTGAAATGGGCACCTCTATCTGATTCAATAGTCTCTGGTACTCCATATCTGCAGACAACTTCTGATAGGCTTTTCTTGGCTGTGTTTCTAGCTGTTGCCTTGAAAACTGGCCAAGCTTCCATCCATTTACTAAAGGTATCCAGGCTTACCAGGACATACTCATAGGTTCCTACTCTTGGCATTTGGATGTAGTCAATTTGCAGTTTCTGGAATGGGAAGTAGCTCTTAGGGATTGCTCCAAGGGCTGTCCTGACCTTTTTCCCTGGATTAGAGATTCCACATATCCAACAAGCTTGTACAAATTTCGCTGCAGCTGGGTAAAATCCTGGAGCTACCCATCTCTGTGACTAAATTGGCTATCTGGTCTTTTCCCAAGTGTGTGACTCCATGGCTGACCTGGCACATGGGTGGATACAAACTTCTTGGTAGACATATTTTGTCCTCTGCTTTCCATAGGCTGGTTTCGTCTTACTTGGCTCCTCTTTTTTCCCATAATTTCTTCAGGTCCAGCTTGTTCCTGAAGTTTCTTCAGATCCTGTAAGTCAGGCATTTGAGGCTCATCTTCTTCTTTAGTTACTTCTACTTGTGCATTGTAGACTGTTGCCTTTACTGGCTGTTTGGCCATTCTCTTGGCTTCTTCATGTGCAAAAGTGTTTCCTCGTGTTTCCTTTGACTGATTCTTTGTATGTGCTTGTAAATTGATTATGGTAACCTTTAGTATTTTGTCAAGTGCCTTGAACAAGTCTCTAATTAGGTCAGCATGTTGTATTTGTTTTCCTGTTACAGTCTTAAAGTCTCTACTCTTCCATATTTGACCATAATCTTGGGCCACTCCCAAAGCGTACCTGGAGTCCATGTATATGTTAGCTGTGGTATTTTCAGCATACTCCAATGCCTTAGTGAGAGCTACTAGCTCTGCTGCTTGTGCTGATAGGTGAGATGGCAGGGATCCTTAATACACAATTTCATGTTCAGTGGTCACTGCATATCCTGTATAGGGAGTTCCATCCTCATAGTACCTTGATCCATCCACATATAGCTCATGATAAGCATTGGGTAGGGCTATATCTGTAACATGTGGTAAGGGTTGAGTTTCTTGTTTCATTTAAGCCATACAATCACGGGAAAAAGAAAACAAGTTCTTCTTCTTCTTCTTTTTTGAGATTCAACACCTTTATTTATTAAAGTTGGTAAAAGGGTTGCTGGGTTGAGTGTAGTACATCTTCTGATGGTCACATTTGTTGCACTTAGCAGTGTTACTTCATACTTGGTTACAGAGCTGGCCATAGGCATAGGCAAACTAGGCAATTGCCTAGGGCATTTGATATGCCTAGGGGCATCATCAGCTTCTGCTGATTAAAATGATATGCGACATGCCTATATTCTGTATGTAGCATTTCATATGCAGATACAGCCACAGTCTCACACAGTATATTGGCATGCTGCATATCAGTTTAATCAGCAGAAGCTGCTTGTGCATCCTAGCCACATAGCAATGCAAATAAGATGCATTTTCATAAAAAAAAGTGCCCGACATTAGCATTGATGCAAGATTTGTGAGGACACATCTGTATCCAAGCAGAGGCAGAGGTCACAGTGTTAGTGGAAGTGTGAGTGCTGTGTGCATGTGAGAGGGTTGGTTGTGCAGTAGTGTTCAGAATATGTGTAAGGAGCATTATGTGTGTCATGTAAAAATGCATTAATAATGTGCAACATATGTGTAAAGGGCCACTATGTGTGTCATTAAGTGTATAAGGGCATTAATAATGTGCGGCATATGTGTAACAGGGTACTAATGTATGTGTGTCATTATGTGTATAGGGGCACTAATAATGTGCAGCAAATGTGTAGGGGGCACTATGTGTGTCATTATGTGTATAAGGGCATTAATAATGTGCGGCATATGTGTAAGGGACATTATGTGTAAAAGGGCATTAATAAAGGTTGTCATAATGTGTAAGGTGCATTATGTTTATAAGGACATTAATGTGTCTCATATGTGTAAGGGGCATTACTGTGTGGAATTGTGTATAAATGCATTACTAATGTGTGGCATTATGTGTATAAGATGCTCTACTATGTGGCGTTGCAAATAGAAAGGGCACTACTGTGTCGTCTAATGTGAATAAAGACCAATAAGGTGTGGTGTAATGTGAATAAGGAGCAATTCAGTGTGATGTAATGTGAATAAGGGGCTCTACTGTGAGGAGTAACGTTTATAAGGTAAAGTGATACTACTGTGGGATGTAATATGAATTATGGACACTATCGCAAGATAAAATGTGAATAAAGTTGCAGTACTGTGTGGCGTAATTGGAATTGGGGTTACTATTGTGTGGCCATGTCCCTTCCCAGCAAGAAGATGCCCCTTTTTGGGCTGTGCGTCAAATGTGCGAACTGTTCCTATTTAAAATATAGGGGGTACAAGGACTGCTATGGGTGAGGGGTAATGGTGCTGGGAAAGATGTGCAAGGTCAGAGGCAGAACCAGCGGTGGTGCTAGGGGGCACCAGCCAAAATCTTGCCTAGGGCATCATATTGGTTAGGGCCGGCTCTGCTTGGTTAGTCTTGCTGCTGATAGATGCTTGGTTCTTGCTTGTTGAAGAATTTCTGTAACCGCATGTGGCACCTGAATGATAAGTTCATGATTGAGCACTATGTCTGTGCTTTTGTCTTTTAAGACAGCTGCAGCTGCCACTGATCTGATGCAGGTAGGAGCTCCTTGAATAATGTTGTCAAGCTTGCTTGAGTGGTAGGCCACTGGTATTTGCTTTAGTGAATTTGCATGAGGACTCCCAGTGCATGGCCTCCTTCTTCATGACAATACAAGGTAAAAGATTTACTGTAGTCAGGTAGTCCTAGGGCTGCAGATGAGTCAATTGCTGTTTTTAGTTGCTTAATTGCTTCTTCCATCTCTAATTGGGTGGGGTGTGGACCTTCCTTTTTGGTGCTGTCATACAAAGTTTGCATGTAGACTGAAGCTAGAGGTATCCATTCCCTGCAGTATCCCACTAGGCCTAGGAATGATTTGACTTGCTTCACAGTAGTTGGCATTATTGTTTGCAGTATGAGCCTTTTCCTGTCCTCTGTCAGGTGCCTGGTGCCTTGAGAAATACAATGTCCTATGAAGATTATCTTTTGGTTTTGCTAGCTGCAATTTCTCCTTTAAGACTCTGCAGTCTTGTTCTTCTACAAACATCAATAAGGACACTGTCTCTTCTTGACAATTCTTTTAAGTGGTGGTGGCAATTAGCAGGTCATCCACATACTGTATCAGCTGTGATTTTTCTGGATAGAGTTGTCTCCATGCTTGTATTATTATAGACATGGCTTCATTGAAATCACTTGGTGATGTGGCCCCTCCCTGGGACAGTCTTGTCCAGGAGTATGTTTTTCCTTTATGTGTAAAGGCAAGCAAGTACTGAGAGTCTTGTGTAATGGGTACTGAGAAGAACGCGTTGGCCAGGTCGATCACCATGAACCAGGCTGCTGTAGGTGGGATTTGATTGAGGAGTGTGTGAGGGTTAGGAACCAAGGGTGTGTTGACCTTCAACCTCTTGGTGACCTCTCTTAGATCATGAACAAGCCTATATTGGACATTCCCACCTTTGGCCACAGCCTTCTTCCTCACCGGAAATAAAGGAGTATTAAAAGGTGATCTGCACTGGACAATGACTCCCATGTTCAGGTAAACTTTAAGTTGTTTGGTAATCGCCTCTTCCTGTGCTGGGGTAAGGGGGTACTGCTTGATGGACACTGGTACCATTCCTTCCTTCAGTTGCAGCTGTACTGGCTGTACCTTAAGTAGGACTACATCTGTTTTTCCTTTGGACCATAATCTATCAGGGATTGATGATGTCCATGCTGGGAGTTGCTGTTCTTCTTTATTTTTCTTGTCCTGTGAGAGATAGACTTGTATACAGCTTCTAATTCAGGTTGTATCTTTGCTGGAATGTTGCTGGTTTACTTAATGCCTTTTGGGGTGTACCGGATTGTTGCTTGCATTAGGGCTAGGATGTTCGCTCCCAAAAGGTTGATTGGACAGGTAGGTGAGGTCAGGAATGCCACTGGCACAGATGTGGCTTCGTCATTGATGGACATCATCTTGCTTTCTTGCAGGGGTAGGGCTCGACCTTCTTAATCCAGTTGCTTCGATGGCCTGATCTGTAAGTAAATGTGGTGGAATCTGGTTGTGCACAAATACAGTTCTTGAAGCCCCTGTGTCTATTAAACAATCAAGTTCTTGTCCTGTGGGTAAAGTCACTGTAATGGTACCGTTTGTTGAAATTTCAGTTGCTGTAGGATACACAGACACTGCTGCTGACACAGGGGTTGCGCACCTTCATGCTTTGTCATCTTGTGTGTGCTACTTCACATATGGCTGGTCAGAAGCCTGTTGCTGTGCCTGGATGTGCTTAAGGTATTTTCTGATGTCCTGGAAGTCTACACCAAAAATATTTGTCAGTTATGTCATTACCACTGCATCAAATTGTTTTCTGGCCTGGAACGGTTTTCCTTCTTGTCTCCCCCTAGTTTTGGGATTCCAGGTTCTCTGGGGGTTCCAGGTACTCTGGGGACCCTCTACCAGGTGGAGAGTCACTGCAGGGACTTTTGACACGCGCTTCTCCTTCTTTTCTTTCTCCATATCTTCAATGCCTTCCAGTACCTGTAGTATAGCTGTTATATCCATTGTCATGGCTTCAGGTCCGGGGTTTGTCAGTGGTTGCATACGAGCATCAGCCGCATTGTCATCTGCTGGCAGGAGTGTTTAGTAATCCTGGACACAATGCCCCCATGTAATGTTGGAGATAAACTCCTCTGCCAATGGCCTTCAGTTGTCTGTCTAATACCTGTTACCAATGCTTTGGGAGCTCACAAAGTAAACACAATGCGAGGTATGTTCAACAGAATGAGACCACTTTGGTTTATTGTCTAGGGGTTCTTATAGGATACATACAGGAATACAGGAATTTGTTACACGTCACAAAACACAAGCATACAGTTGTGCTCATAAGTTTACATACCCTAGCAGAATTTGTGCTTTTCTGGCCATTTGTCAGAGAATATGAATGATAACTCACAAACTTTTCTTTCACTCATGGTTAGTGGTTGGGTGAAGCCATTTATTGTCAAACAACTGTGTGACATAATGACAACAGAAACTACCCAAATGACCCTGAGCAAAAGTTTACATACCCCAGTTCTTAATACCGTGTATTGCCCCCTTTAACATCAATGACAGATTGAAGTCTTTTGTGGTAGTTGTGGATGTGGCTCTTTATTTTCTCAGATGGTAAAGTGGCCCATTCTTCTTGGCAAAAAGCCTCCAGTTCCTGTAAATTCTTGGGGTCTTGCATGAACTGCATGTTTGAGATCTCCCCAGAGTGGCTCAATGATATTGAGGTCAGGGACTGAGATGGCCACTCCAGAACCTTCACTTTATTCTGCTGTAGCCAATGACAGGTCGACTTGGCCTTGTCTTTTGGATCATTGTCATGTTGGAACGTCCAAGTACGTCCCATGCGCAGCTACCGGGCTGATGAGTGCAAATTTTCCTCCAGTATTTTCTGATAACATGCTGCATTCATCTTGCCATCAATTTTGGCCAAGTTCCCAGTGCCTTTGTAGCTCACACATCCCCAAAACATCATCAATCCACCTCCGTGTTTCACAGTAGGAATGGTGTACCTTTCATCATAGGCCTTGTTGACTCCTATCCAAATGTAACATTTATGGTTGTGGCCAAAAAGTTCAATTTTGGTCTCATCACTCCAAATGACTTTGTTCCAGAAGTTTTGAGGCTTTTCTCTGTGCTGTTTGTAGTATTGTAAGCGGGATGCTTTGTGGCATTTGTGTAGTAATGGCTTTCTTCTGGTGACTTGACCATGCAGCCCATTTTTCTTCAAATGCCTCCTTATTGTGCATCTTGAAACAACCACACCACTTTTTTTCAGAGAGTCCTATATTTCAGCTGAAGTTATTTGTGGATTTTCTTTGCATCCCGAACAATTTTCCTGGCAGTTGTTGCTGAAATTATTGTTGGTCTACCTGACTGTGATTTGGTTTCCACAGAATCCCTAATTTTCCACTGCTTAATTAGAGTTTGAACACTGCTGATTGGCATTCTCAATTGCTTGGATATCTTTTTATATCTCTTTCCTGTTTTATACAATTCAATTACCTTTTCCCACAGATCCTTTGACAATTCTTTTGCTTTCCCCATGACTCAGAATCCAGACACGTCAGTGCAGCACTGGATGAAAGGTGCAAGGGTCTTTCAGGAGTCCAGAAACTCCCTGACCTTTTATACACACACACTGATTACAAGCAAACAGATCACAGGTGAGGATGGTTACCTTTAGTAGCCATTCAAACCCATTTGTGTCAACTTGTGTGTATGAGGCCAAAATCTCCAGGGTATGTAAACTTTTGATCAGGGTCATTTGAGTAATTTCTGTTGTCATTATGATTTAAAAAGAGTAAACACAGTTGTTTGACAAGAAATGGCTTTACCCAACCACTAACCATGAGTGAAAGAAAAATTTGTGAGTTATCATTCATATTCTCTGACAAAATGGCCAGAAAATCACAAATTCTGCTAGGGTATGTAAATTTATGAGCACAACTGTAAGCGTAATTTCTCACACATAGAAATCATGAGACATTACAGTTCTTGGGAATCCTTGGGAATCAGTCTGCAGACACTGTTCTCACAACATCACTGTTCTCACAACATCACTGTTCTCACAACATGTCCCAGGAGATAAGCGATTAGCTTGACCTTGTATCCCAGAGGAGCTTCTAACTAATAAAATGTCAGCATTACTTAGAACTTTTCGCAAAAGCATTTCTTCATATTTAGACAAATGGCTACTGTGATACAAGATGGCTGAAAACTACTTTAGCATAATGCTGTCTCTCTCACTGTTTTTAAGAGTGGATACCAAGCATTGCTACCTCCTGTGCTACTTCTTTTTAATGTTCTTTCAATTACTGAAAATAGAGCAAACACATACTCTAAATTTGATATTCCAAGATTTTATATATTCTCTCTACGTGTATTTATGTGATGAGAAGAGAACTGGGGGTATATTTATTAAGGCTAAAGGCTCCAACTATAAGTCTTGTTTAAAGAGACTACTTGCAATGATAAAATGTCTTGTGGAACAGTCTCTCTAAGGTATCTTACCTTCCCCTTCTTATTAGCATGAATGAAAACGATATCCTGCATAGTAATATCTGAGCTTTCCCGAAAATGTCCCCACTTAGGATTCATATAATGTTGAACTTGTTTTGCAATGTTTTGATTTGGGGTTTAATTCCACCGAATGGGCTTCAATGTTTGTTCATGACGTGCAGCAGGGGAAGACGCGTGTGTGCATGTCCTCCACGCCCTTCCCCTCCTGATCAGAGCTGCTTGTTCCCACCAATGATGCATGTGCACTGTACCATTCAATCTGCTCTCCTGCTGCCAGTGACACTGGATCCTCCATACTGGACTTTCCACCATGAAGCATCTCAGTGCTCACCTAGTGGCACTCAGACATCATATGCAGTCTGAGTGCCGCAAACTAGCCACTTCTGAGCAACTGAAGGCCAAACCCAGCACTTCCAAGGTGGCCAGCAGAGCCCAGGGCACAACGCACTGCTGGTGAAGGAGGGTATCTGTGAGAGTGTCAAGTTAGCAAGACTGAGTGATCCCCAAGGGGAAAATGGTGGAGGAAAAGGGTAGAGAAGGAGCAAGTTGGGGGTGGTGGTGAGAAAATATAAATGTAAGAAAAGAAATATAAATGTCCTAAATATAAAAAACTGTATAGGAAACAAAGAAGACTAAAACACAGAGGCATTAAATAAGAAAAGAGGGGGAAGAAATAAAAGATAGGAAATAATGTAAGAGAGTAACAAAAGGAGGAAGAGAGGGCTCATGAGCCGGTCCTGGTTCTGGAAATACAGGGGTGTAATGCTGCAGCAGGAAGACACACTTGATGGAGTCCCCTCTGCCAGAATATTCTCATCCCCAAACTGATCACCCCTGCGTTGGGAATCCTCCGAAAGTAAGGGAACCCCAATAAAGGACACCCAAGGACTAGGGTGAAGCACGGACCTATACTCTGTACCCCTGTGCCAGTGGGTGTGGGGTTGATTGTGGGACTACAGCTCCCAACCAGGACAGTTAGGGCCCGTTAGCACCTATAGTCCCCCTGTAAAGTAATATAAAAAAAGAGTTATGGTAAAACTAACCCTTGTTGATTCTTAAGCTTTGAGGTCCATAGGATCCACAGGGATAAACTTGCGGAGGGGTGAGGGGTATGCTGGTAGAGACCAGGACAGGTACTAAACAGTTAAGCTTTTTAGGAGCTCCCAGGATGCACTGGACCTTCTCCCCTCATACCCAACCCACAGCTCAGGCACTTCAGTTTTAGTTGATAAGCTCAAGGCAGAAGCTGGAGAGGAGAGAAGGAAGGATAGTACACACAGAAAACACACTCACAACCAGGAGACGGGAATTGGTAACCGAGAATAGTAACCCATTGAAGCCAGGTGTGTTAAGGTGGGCACCCTATGGATCTCAAAGAAAAAGAGTTAACGAAGGTAAGTTTTACCATAACTCTTATTTTCTTTTTCAGGATCCATAGGTATCCACAGGGATACCCTTGGGGATGTCCCAAAGCAGTTGAAATAGGGAGGGAATGCTCCTAGTCTGAAATGTGGACATTGTGGCTAAAGGATGTCAAGGCCAGCCTGTAAAAATGCCAAGAGTCTAGAAATCCGAAACACGCTCATACCGTCGGTGAGCGCACCACTGCAAGAAGAGTGCCATATGCTGTAATAGATACGAGTTGAGACTAGTTTCCGTGCTCTGAACATAGTTTGAATAACAAAACAGGAAAATCCTTTATTCCTCAAGATGGATGAGTCAAGAGCCATGCCTTCAAAGACAGACGAGCTAGGTCTAGGTGTAGACAGGGACCTTGTGACAAGAGGTCTCGTTGAAGAGGAAGTGGATATGGCACGTCTATGAAGAGACACTAAAGATCCGTGAACCAAAGGCATCTGGGCCATGCTGGAGCAATTAAGATTAACATGCCGCCTTCCTCTTTGGATTTGCGGAGTACTCTGGGAAGGAGAGCTACCAGAGGGAAGAGACAAGCCAGACGGAAGGACTATGAGACTGTTAAGGTGCCCTCGAAGGTTGCGTCTGGATCCCTCATTCTGGACCCGTATACGGGTACTTTGTAGTTGTGTCTGGAGGATATGAGGTCCACGTCTGGAAGACCCCATTTGTCCACCAGAAGAAAAAAGGCTTCTGGGTGTAGAGAACACTCTCCGGTGTGCACATCCTGGCAACTGAGGATGTCTACTTCCCAGTTGAGAGCTCCCAGGATAAACACTGCAGAGGCGGCTGGTAAATGGCATTCCGCCTAGGTGAGAGTCTGAGCCACTTCTGCCATTGCGGAGGCACTGCGAGTGCCCCCCTGACATTTGAGATAAGCTACTGCCGTGGCGTTGTCTGACAGTACTTGAAGAGGAGATCCATGAAGTAGGTTCTGAGGGTTCTGTAAACTGTACGAAAGTCCAAGACGTTGATTAGAAGGTCCATTTCTGCTGGGCCATTGGCCCTGAAAAGAGTGACTGCCTGTGACAGCTCCCCACCCCTGGAGACTGGCATCTGTGGTGAGAAGCAACCAGTGTGGAATCCAGAACAGACGACCCTTGTCCAGGTTGGAAATTTGCAGTGACCACGAGAGGAACATCTGAACATCCCGAGCAAGGACCATCGTCTGGGATTTGATCTGTTTCACCTGCAAGAATCAAGGCTGGAGTGGAATTGGACTTATTCAGAAGATTCCTCAGAATCTGAGAGCGGTGTAGACTGTAACAATGGCACAGTACGCTTGGTGGCAGTAGCTGGAGGCCTTGTAACATAACATTTGGTGAAAAATAGCCGATGAGGCTGCGAGGCTCTGCACAAAGAAAAAGACAGGTGGGACGGTATAGGTTGATAAATTGGTTGTAGTAATTGTGGAGTCAGACCCATAGGGGGAGCTAGAGCCAGGGCTGAAATATGCAATTTTTGCCAGCTTATGTGAAAAGGAAGCCAAAGAAGGCTCTTGTGCTGGCACAGGGGGGAAGGAGGGCTTACTCGCCCGGGGGTGCATAACAAGAGGTACACTGACTGTCTTGTAACACAACCTCAGGTGATAAACCTGCTGAACAGGTTCCACAGGTTACCTTTGTTAGACATAACTGCAAGGAGAAATGTACATACAATATGGCAACATACAGTGTGTAACACAATATGGTATATGACAAGAAGCATCCACAAATAGAGTATATTGTAATGTGGATAACAGAACCCTGTACACACCAGCATCTAAGGGTTACTGAGAGAAAAAGGGAAAGCTATATGGCTGAATGTGGCTGCCCAGCATCTATGTGAGGAAAGAGGGTGGAGAAGGAGCAGCCTAGGACAGGAAGACCTCAGTGGAATGGTGTCCTGGACTGAGAGAGGGGCCACTGGGGAAGCGCTGACCTCCCCTAGCTGATGTTAACCACCAGTTCCCTGGCCATAATTAAAGTGTCCCCAGCACCAGTAACGTGCCCTGGTGGTCTAGTGTAGGCAATCACTGGGGTGTGGGTACACATCAGCACCTCTGGTCCGTCTCCCGGGACCAGAGGTATGCACTGCCCTGATAGCAGGTCCCGAGAGCGGGAACTCACCTTACCTGTCCCCCAAGGACAAACCAGGGTAGTCCTGTGTGCCCCTGCTAGCGAAGGCTTCAGGGACTCACCAAAAGTTCCTCACTGTGGCTGGAGTTGCGGCTCTGATGGGGGTGTTGGAGCAGCAGTGCTGGCTTCCCAAGTGTGACACCCAGGTAAGTATGGATGCAATGTGGTTATGACTTTCTTCACATGACAGGAATTGTTCCAGTTATCTTCAAAGAAGTTTGGTTTATTAGTACAAACAAGTGTGAATAAATATAATTACATCAACATCTTACTGAGTATTAAAAATCAATACAGTCACTAACAATTTCATTCAATTAGCAAACGCAGAAAACTTGTACATTTATTTATCAGGAACTCTGCAAAGTCTATAGGGAGTCATTCTGACCTGATCGCTCGCTGGCGTTTATCGCAGCGCAGCGAACAGGTCAGAAGTGTCTTTACCTAGCGATTGCCTCTGCCTGACTGACAGGCAGAGGCGGTCGCTGGGCGGGTGGGGGTGGCACAGCAGCGTTTGGCCACCGTTTTGTGGGCGCAGTGCGGCCAAAGCAGGCGTGGCCGGACCGTGCGTGGGGCGGGCCGCATCGGCTGCATGACGTCACATGCAGCTGCAGCTACAAGTAGCTCCCGGCCAGCATGCAAATCTGCTCTGACCGGTAGCTACTCCAGAAGTGCTAATGCATCGCTGCTGTGCGATGCTTTTGCACTTCTGCGCGGGGGGGGGGGGGGATGACATGCGGGACGGGCTAGCCCTGTGCTGGGTGTCCCCCCGCATGTGAGTGTTCCTGATTGTAGCCCTGCAAAATTTTGGAGGGCTATGATCAGGTCTGAATTAGGCCCATAGTCTCCTGCATTTTCAATCAACGAATATCTGAAATCTGGAATTACTAAGAACTATAGGTTACATCATATAAAGTTAAACTTTATACACCATATCTTTGCATGCAAAACCAGATTGATAGGTTACTGAAGTAAAAGTACACTATATAACATGGTATACTATTTGAAATGGTCTCATTACAACTTAGGGGGTCATTCTGAGTTGATCGCACATAGCAACTTTTTGCTGCTCGTGCGATCAACTAGACGCCGCCTATGGGGGAGGGTATTTTAGCATAGCAGGGCTGCGATCGCTTGTGCAGCCCTGCTATGCTAAAAAAGTTTTGTGTAAAATAAGACTAGCCCTGCAGTTACTTACCCTGTGCGATGGATCCAGCGATGAAGGTCCCGGAATTGACGTCAGACATCTGCCCTCCAAACGCCTGTACACGCCTGCGTTTGCTGCTCCACGCCTGGAAAACAGTGAATTGACGTCCCGGAACGCCTTCCTCCTGTCAATCTTCTTGCGTTCGCCGCTGCAACTGCTTTCTTCATACGCAGTGTCGCTGCCCGGCGACATCCAACGACGTGCCTGCGCAATGCGGCCACTGCGCATGCGCAGTTCCGACCCGTTCGCACCGCAGCGTCCAGACAATAGTACGTCCAGACAATAGTCCAGACAGCGTCCAGTGTCCAGACAATAGTAGCAAGTACTGAATGTCCTCTCTACTCAGTTTTGAAAATTTCTTAGATGAGTTTCTCTATACACTTAGCTAGCAATTAAGCTGTCTGCTATGCAACTGTATCACTATAGTCTCTCCTGGGGCTGTCAGTTATAATTATGAAGCTATCACGATCTAGGCCTCGATATTCAGGCTAAAGTTAGGTTGAATTAGTGCCCATATGAAAGGTTATACTCTGCTCCAATGCAGTTAATCTTAGTTTGTAAAAGTGTTTAACCACCATCTGTTCCCGTCCCCATGAGTTTAAACTCTCCAGCTGTGAGAACAGGTAAGTATTCAGTGTTCATATACTGTAGTACTGCAGCTGTCAGTAATTAGGGACAAACTACAAGCTGTAAATGTCCTGTCCCCTGTAGCTTCTCTTACACAGCGTTTACTTTGGAAATATACTTAACTGAAGCACTGGCAGCTGGGCTGTAAGTGGAGATAAATCCCAGAACTTATTTTAGAGGGTCTGATAGATTCACTTTAAGTGGGTACCACTCTGAGAGGTAAACACCTCCCTCTTACTGCAGCCCATTCAACTACTTTGTTACTGCCCATGGACTGCCTTGTGGGAGGGAAATGCTCAGGCTCACCACCTCTCCTTAGATTCTGCTGCCATTTGGCCTGCCTGTTGGGGAAGATATCTGCCTCTCTGGTCTGCCTCCTTAGGGAGGGTGCTGCATCAACCACACCTGTCAGGGACACCAACGGAAAACCTCCACTGCTGGTTTCAGCACATTCAGCCACTAGCCCCGTACCACAGGTAACCAGAGACCAGGGGATACCTTAAAGCATAGTCCTGCTCCCCTTCACTGTGGACCAACTGCCACTAACTGTCAGTGCAGCCCCTTTTATCTCCTCTCCCATGAGCCTCCATTGCTGCCAGGGACCTTGAGGTGCTGACACTGCCCACTGTCACCAATATATATTAAGCATGCAATACAGGACACAGTATACACTATTGCCTTAACTAAATATACATGAACTAATGGTACTCTTAGTGGGGTGCCACACAAGTACTGCCTAGCGCTGCATGCACAAAAAGAAAAATGTAAAAGATGAATGCAGACTGCAGCCCCACTGTTAATCCGGTGACCAGCTCCTACTGGCACCAAACAAAAACTGAAGAGCCTGAGCAGTGGGCGTGGTATGAGGGGAAAGGGTCCAGTGTAACCTGGAAACTTCTAAATAGCTTAGATGTTCAGTACCTGTCCTGGTTTCCACCTGGGGATACCTATGGACCCTGAAGAAGAATAACAAAATACAGTATACACACACACACACACACACACACACACACACACACACACACACACACACACACCTAATGTTGTAATATTTTATTACACATTAACACGCACTCACACTACATACTCACCTAGCCAACAGTGTTGGTCAGTCTCCTTCTACAGTAGGATCCTGGGCCTTGGGAAAAAAAAAACAACAACACAATATCCTAAGCCCACGGACTTCGCAAAGAATGTTTTGGCAGGGAGACCCCATCAAGCGAGTCCCTAGCATTATACTCCAGCTGGTTGAGCCTCGTGCTGGTTGATGTAAATATGAGTAGACCCCTATGCGTGCTTTCCACCATATTTCTAGAACCAGGACTGGCTTATGAGCCCGGGGCTGGTAACACTTTTTTTTTTGGTTGGTAAGGGGGAGCAACAAAATTTTTATTACGATTTTTACACAAAAGAATTGTGCAGTGCTTCCCCCAAACACAAATGCCACAGGCAGGCCTGTTGTTCAGGAAACTTTAGCCGTTGGGTTTTTGGTCGGTTTTTAATCGTTATATAAACTGTCCATTAGTAAATCTCTTTTTTTTAATGTATGTTACACTGTTAAAACATTGATAACTAGGTCGATGTTCTAAAGTCAGATTTCAGGTTGATTTATCAGTCGGTTTTGCCTGAAATACCCGATTTGCAAAATCACTTTAAAAAATTAACTCAACGTTTAGTAAATATACTCCGAAATGTCTTTTGCCCATAGTGCTGTAAATTACAGGTCTGATAACACTCAGTAATGTCAGTGCATGCTGCACACTTAACATGTGTTTAACTACATACCCATGGGCAGGGCCGGTTCTAGACCCTGTGGCGCCCAGGGCGAAAGTTTCCTTTGCCCCCCCCCCCCCTCCTCCGACAGGCAAAACAGGTTTAGTGCGCACCAATAGCACGCGTTAAAAAATTTGGGCGTGGCTTCATAGGGAAGGGGTGTGGTCCCTGTAGTTGTGCCCCCTGTAGATTTGCCCCCCAATAGATGTGCCCCCATAGTTATGCCCTCTGTAGATTTGCCCCCAGTAGATGTGCCCCCAGTAGAGATGCCCCCTTAGATGTGCCCCCAGTAGATTTGCCTCCATTATATGTGCCCCCAGTAGAGATGCCCACCTATAGATTTGCCCCATTAGATGTGCCCCCAGTAGAGATGCCCCTGTAGTTTTTCCCCTATAGATGTGCCCCGAGTAGAGATGCCCCATTAGACATGCCTCCAGTAGAGATGCCCCTGGAGTTATGCCCCCTTAGAGGTGCCCCCAGTAGAGATGCCCCCATTAGATGTGCCGCCAGTTGAGATGCCCCTGTAGTTATGCCCCTTTAGATGTGCCCCCAGTAGAGATGCCCCCATTAGATGTGCCCCCTTGTAGCGCCGCTTGCAAACACACAAAAAAAAAATACTAGCCTCACTCATGCTTCCCGACCTCTGCTGCCACTGCTGCTCCATCTCAGACTGCCGCCAGCTCCTCTCTATGGGAGAGACGTCATGATAGCAGCGCCGCACAGACACTGGAGGTCAATTATGTCCTCCAGTGTTTGTCAATGGAGCCAGCTGCAGCGGGCGCCCACATTGCCCATGGCGCTTGCTGCAGCCGGAGTGTGGGATGCGGGGTGCAGGTATATAAAAAGACCAATCTCCTATATAATAGCCCAGAGTGACTGTGTGTATAATGCTGGGCGGAGTCACAATGCTGGGCAGAGTCACAGATCTGGCCAAATATCTATGAGATGGGTGGTCACTAGCGCACTCAGAAGGGGGTTCTGAGTACCTAGACATCCCCCCGCTAGCCCAATCTACTACTGCAGGACAACAAATTTCCCCCCCTCTGAGACAGACTGAGTTGGCCAGGCAGATGAGTGAGGATACTCAGTGGGTGAGGAGCTGGCTGTGAGCCATGCAGCAACCCGTCCAAGCGGCGGAAGAGTGATGAGGGCTTCGGGCCTGTGGAACCATCATGCAAAGAAAAAATAGTAAACACCTGCGCTGGAACAGTGAAGGCAGCAAATGAAAATCTTCCAGTGTTATAAAAACTGGAATAAATAAGGAACAGAACAAAAATGTGATATTCAATCTGCGCCAAACAAATGAAGGGTAATAGATACTTATTTTTGAGAACGGTCCATGTACACTTTTCAAAAAGTCCCAATTTCTTGTTTCGTTAAATAGAACCTAGAGACAGTCTCCTCCAAATGGATACCATATGTAAAAAGAGAACACACAAAGAAATCCAATGTGTAGTATAGTTTTTTATTTTAAAAGTCTGGATAGAGGGGGATAAGAGAGGATCCGATGATACTCTTTAATTCCGTGAACTTCGAAGATTATAGGGTCACCCAAAATCGTGCACTGATCAATAGAAATAGATGCTCACTCTTGGGCTTACATGAAACAGAGGGTCCTATGCTTATAAAGGTATCTTTGCTTTATGCATCCCCGATTGACACCATAGTGAACCTTATTCATACAACCAGAAGAAAATCATGATGTACGTTCATGTAGCGGGTCTTTAATATTCTTCCCACACTATCAAGTGTCTCCTCACAAATCCACGCCAATATTCCGGGGAAACACAAATCAAAGAGTGTCTCAGGCTAAAAGGACATTTCTCATACCTGTACAACTTTACATACAGTATACGTAATTCAAACTTAAGATGTCAAACATGCTTACACGTGTGCTTACTTGAAATGAATATGGTCAAATCCCGTAGCGTTTTCTTTTTCTCCCCACACGAATAATTTGATTCCCAAAACACACAACCGTTTGTGAATAAAAACGGTGTTTATTGGGTACATAAAATCACAAATAAAAACAAAATAACAACTAGGACACCAAGCTGTCAAAGCCTGACCTGGGTCATAGGACGAATTTCACTACTCAGTGGGTATCGAACAAAAAGGGCCCATCTATTCTCACCACTAGGCTGGATGCCAGAGGTACAGGTCCAGGTGTCCCAAAACACCTGTGGAACCATCATGCAGACCGCTAAGAGGCCAGAGAGAAAGTGCAGCCCCAGCATGCGGTGCTGTGAGAGCGGCACCCCGCCCCCCCTTATCGTGCAGCCCATCTACAGCAGCCCACGGAGGAGAAGGAGGAGGTGGCGGTGACCAGGCTGCGTATTCCCGGCGCCAGCTTCCTGCTCTGCTACAACTTACAGCTGGGAGATCGGGCGCAGGAGTGGCGTCTGCGGCGGTAGCGGTGGCTCTTCTATGACTCAGGATGATGTCAAGGGAAGCAGGTGAAACTAACCCTTCCACTGCTACAGGCGCCTTCCTGGGTGTGGGAAGGGATAATCTACAGTCACTGTGTGTGTTCTGCAGCTGGAGGGGGGAAGGGGACGGGGGATACTGTGAGTGTGTGTGTATATTAATCTGACTGCAGTCGGAGTATGTGTGTGTGTGGGGAGGCAGTCTGAGTGTGTGTGTAATCTACAGTCTGAGTGTGTGTGTGAGGGGGGACTGTCGCTGAACTCTCCATAGCGGTTAATCAGCACTGCGCTCCCCCTGTCAGTCGCGCATGCGCACACTGGTTATGGCACACAGCAAAGACAAGTGCGCATGCACGACTGACAGGGGGAGCGCAGCGCTGATCAACCGCTATGGAGAGTTCAGGACGGACTGAGTGACCATGGCGGTGATGAGGCGGAAGCGCAGTGAGGAGAAAACTACGGACAGCAACGGGCAGCGGGCGGCAATCCTATTACCAAGGAGAACACATGCAATAAGCCAGATATCGCGGCGGCAGAGGTTAGTACATTCCGCCCCCTAAGTCCCCCCCCCCACATCCGTCCCTCCCCCATATGTGGCACCCCCGTGCTCACCCCTCCCTCCCCCGCAACACCCCTGGGCCCACCCCTCTCCCATCGCGGAACCCCCACACCCGCCCCTCCCCCACCTGCAGTACCCTTGCACCCACCCCTCCCACACCCCTGGTGCCCCAGCACCTGTTGTGCCACAGGACCCCCAACCGTGGAAACCCCGCAGCCACCCCTCCCCCAACCGTGGCGTCTCCAGACCCACTACCCAAACTGTGGCACCACCGCACCTGCCACTCCACCACCCACAGCACCTATGGACCTCATCCCCCATCTGCAGCACCCCCGCACCTGCCACTCCCCCACTCACATCAACCCCACTTCTCCCCCACCCGCTGCACCTCCCGACCCCCTATCCCACTCTCAGCAACCCCGTACCTGCCCCTTTCCCACCTGCAGCACCTCCGTAACCCCTCCCCCATCCGCAACCTGCCCCTCCCCCACCCACGGCACCCCCACGCTCCACCACCCGAAGCACCTCCAAAACCGATCCCCCATCCATGGCCCCCACTTATCTCCCCCACCTGCAGCACCCCCTCTGCACCCACCCACTCCACCACCCAGCCCACCCACAGCACCTCCTGCCCCCCTCCCCCATCCATGGCCCACCCGCAGCCACCCCTCCCCCACCCACAGCATCTACAGACCCCATCTGCGGCACCCCACAACCACTCCTCCCCCACCGACAGCACCTCTGCAACCCCTCCGCCAAACACATCCTACACTGCCCCACCCCTCCCCCAAATGCACCCCCCCTGCACCCGCACCTCCCCCACGGACAGCACCTCCAGACCCGCTCCTTCATTCACGGCCCCCCACACTTACCCCTCCCCCACCAACAGCATCTACATACCCCCTCCCCCCCACCCCCAGCACCTCTAGAACCCCTCCCCCATCCACGGCCCCTCTGCAAGCGCCTCTCCCCCTCCCACGGCACCACCGCACCCGGCCTTACCCCACCCGCAGTGGTTCAGGACTCCCTCCCCCACCCACGGACCCCTGCAACTGTCCCTCCCCCACCCCCCAACACCCCTCCCCCATCCGCAGCTCACACGCACCTGCCACTCCCCCAACCACAACACTTACTAGGTGATTCATCGTGCCCTGCGTGCGATGTTCACACCGTTGCAAGGGGCTCCAGCCCCTTAAGCTTCCCACACCCTTTGTCCATGCAATATTTAACCATTTACAAAATTATGATTGGAGGTAATACTCCATATAATACAAATATTGCATGCCCCAAGGACGTGCAAGGGTTAAAAGGGCGTAGCCCCTTACGACGGTGTGAAGAGCACCTAGTGTTTACATCAATGTTCAGTGTCATTACGAGGTTCTTCTACCGATCCCCCAGACTCCCGCAGTAGCTCCAGTGTTCTGCAGAGTGGGAGACTGTGGATTCCATTTGAAAACCCCGTTCTAGAAATCCTGCGTTTGCTACTGACTGCGGCAGCGCCCCAGACGCCCGCCCTGCTTGCCCTTGCCTAGATCCGCTCCTGCCCATGGGATCCAAGTGAAAGTTAAACACATATATACAGAACAGCAAGGTAAAGTTACATGGTTAAACTTACAGCAGGCTGATCTTTCAAAGCTAGATAGTTTTATTTTCAGTTAGGTGATCAGGGTATGGAATTGCCAAGTCAGCAGACCTGCCTATTACAGTCGGCCCACCTCACCAGTGTAATCAAGTGAACATCAAAGTAAAAAAGTGTGTGGGGGGGTGGGGTGGAGGGGGGAGGCTAGACTGCACGGCCTATTGCTAAAGATATTGAGAGGTGCTATCAGGATGGTATTCATGTAACCTCCCCCAAAAAAACGCCCTTACTATCGAGACGGTCGGCATGCCGACCAACAGGGACTATTTCCACTCTTGGGTGTCCACGACACCCATAGATTGGGAATAGAACCCGTGGCGACCACAGCAAGCTCGCAATCCCAGCGTCGGTATGCTGACCGGCGGTCAGGAGACCATCGGCCAGCCATACCACACCCATGCTATCATACTGAGGCTTCTAATGCTATGCTGGAGGGAGAGAGATGCAGATGCACACTCTTGCCACTAAGAGCACCATAACTCCCAAAATTTGGAGTACTGGAGGGACTCCTGGTGCGACGTAGCTGCGCGGTGCCGAAAAGGGGGCTTGGTATATTGTAAAGGGGCGTGGCCTCACGTGGATGACGCGATTGTGAGTCATGCCTCCAATTTTCATCACAGTGGGAGCATGGCCACTGCTTTCTGAGCTGCTGACCATGCCCCCAGTCCCTCTGCCTCACTGGAATAGACGCTGTGCACATGCGCACAGCGTCTATTCACCGCGGCTCTGCTCTGAACTGAGCAGAGTAGCAAGTGATAAGGAACCTCCCAACTGCCCCCACCACCACCGCGGGACAGTTGGGAGGTATGGAACACTGATAGTAAGAATAATTGAAATAAACCCTCACAATTAACATGGAGTATAATTGAAGTTCTTAACACACATGTACCGCGATCAGGTGACTTCATCACATGGGTCCCTAACATTCCTAATACTATCACATTATATAAACATCAAAGTAAAGTGGCTCACTAATAACTACTACTTGTACTTATAAATCTATGTACTATAAGATGTGTAGTTGTTCACTGTACCTACAGGTGAGTCTCTGGACCATTTGTTGTTACAGTAATTGCACATTTTTATACATTTGTAGTTAACTCTTTGAGGCAATGGCTCTAAGAAGGAAAAAACAGTTGTAAAGTTCTATTAGAGATTAAACATATGTACTGTACTGTAGGATTCTCAAATAAAATTTGTAGCTAGAAACAAGTTAAATATTGCACTATTACTAATTAAGAGATTAGAGCAATTAAAAATGAAATATAGTAAATAAAGACAAAGCCGTATAGACAAATCCTTATCTAATATTTAAAAACACCAATGTAGTGTTGTGAGGATGAAAAGTCAATTAAATAGCACAATGGGAGTAATTCTGAGTTGATCGCAGCAGGATTCTTGTTAGCAGTTGGGCAAAACCATGTGCACTGCAGGGGAGGCAGATATAACATCTGCAGAGAGAATTAGATTTGGGTGGGTTATTTTGTTTCTGTGCAGGGTAAATATTGGCTGCTTTATTTTTACACTGCAATTTAGATTGCAGATTGAACACACCACACCCAAATCTAACTCTCGCTGCACATGTTATATCTGCCTCCCCTGCAGTGCACATGGTTTTGCCCAACTGCTAACAAAAATCCTGCTGCGATCAACTCAGAATTACCCCCAATGTACGTAAGGAATTGAAGGGTTAAATCTCCTCTGTCATTGTGCATTGTGTAAATATTGTTTCTTTTTCTTTTGCCTTGGATTTAGCTTGCATTGCATAAAATAAATATAGCTCCACCCATAGTTTGTTGGGAACTGTGTGAAATCACCACCCCTAGATGAAGTACTAGGCTGTATCCTACATCCCCCCCATGTAGCCTGTTTTATCCCTCCTATGCAGTAAAGTTAAACCAATAAAGTATTTACTTTTGCCTACCCTTTCCTGGACATTCCAATCCCTCCCTAGACAATGATGCCTTATATACCATTGTTATGAACAATAAACGCAGAGTGATTCTTAACTACATGGTGTCGTGTATTATCTGTAACGTTAAGGATTGCTCTCACTGACGTCAGTGGCCATCACATCGAGGTAATCAAAGAGAGGTAGGGATCCTTTCAGCTGGGAGCTCTATGTCCGGGATTCAGTGATCGTCCCTGAATGGTAAAAAATAGAGAATTTATTGTCTATCTTTGCCATACAGGATTGCGGTCATACACTGAAGCTGAATCCGTGTCAGTGTTCCGGGAACACGTGACAAGGTAATATTTAAGTCCGGGACTTAATATTACGAAGTTTTATGTAAAAACATAAAACAGGTATCAGGGATACCATAGAATCTTTAATGTCTGGGACTTAAAGATACGTCTGAGAAAGGACCAGGAGTCCAAGCGCAATTCTCCAAAGACGTTAGTATCTGGGATACTTAAAAAAAAAAATATATAGACCTGGGGTCTATACATAACGTAGACTATACCTCGATCTGATCGTCTATATATATATTCTTGTATGTTGTAGTGAGATAAGTTCTTATATTTGGTTCAGACGGCTGGTAAGTTTTCGTCTGCCAGATATCTTTACTCAAAACTCTTTTCTTGCTTCCTGTTTAAAACGCTGTATTTTTCTGACATCTTGTACGAAGGTAAGCGTACCCGTCAAAAGATTTCATGTTCTCATTATACAGATAATATTGTGATATTGTCAATGACTAATTAACTGGTGTTAGCTAATGCATGCATAGAAAGTTTTTGTAAATTGCATTTTTTTTTTGTTGTGAAATTGCATAGAAAGTCTTTTTGTTGTGAAATTGTATAGAAGGTTTTTTTTTAAACTGCATTTTTGTTGTGATATTGCATAGACAGTTGTTGTAAGTTGTTGTGGAAATTGCGTAGAAAGCTGGTGTAGATTGTATTGTTTACTATGGGAGGGGGTCAGAGTAAAACAGTCATTTATCCTCCACCTTTACCAGGGGAGACATGTAAAGAGTATGTTGCCCGTAACTCCACCACAGATTATTATTTAGTTAACCCTTGGGTGGATAACTTAGCAGGATGGACAGAGAAAGTTGGCAGCCCCAGTCCATTCCCCCGTGACGGTATTAATTATCCCTTTTATATGGACATGGTCAAAGGTCTTTGTCTGGAAGACAAGGAAGCCTGGCCATGGTATGATCATGACCCACAATGGGACATGACATATATGCGTGCTGGAGGAGAGCAATGGCTCACGATAGCACCTCATTGGTATGACAAGAATATCAAGCAGAAACAGCGTAGAATAAAATCTGTAACTTCCAGACTGCATAAAGCTGAGGAATTTAGAAGCAACAAGTTTCTGAAAAATTCTTCTCCCCCGCCTTACACTCCCCTATATCCCTCCTTAAAGGACACAGATCTTTTAGCTGCAATTGCTTTGTCACGAATGCCAATGCAAGGAGGAGGGGGAGGAGGAGGAGGGGAAGGAGGCTCAGGAGGCTCTGAAGG
Organism: Pseudophryne corroboree; assembly: GCF_028390025.1. Taxonomy (NCBI): domain Eukaryota; kingdom Metazoa; phylum Chordata; class Amphibia; order Anura; family Myobatrachidae; genus Pseudophryne; species Pseudophryne corroboree. The sequence goes on along the minus strand of NC_086445.1, from coordinate 590,935,512 downwards.
AGAAACAGCCCCCCCTGACAGTACCCTCCACACAGGCGTAACCACCCCCGCCCCTAGTGCCCCTGACGCAGCTGTTGTGGGTAGCGACCCTGACATTCCTACTGAAGGTGGTGGCCGCTCAGGCCATGATCAAATATATGTAACCCAGCTTGAAACTACAGTCCAGACTCCTAGCAAACAAATCACCTCCCGCCGTAATGCTGACTCAACTGTTGTCATTAACCACCCTCTTACCCCCTCCATAACGCGATCCGGCACTGGTTTCCTTGAAAACAGTGCTGGTGCCAGCGGTGTCGCTACACACCTGCCCTTTATGACAGTAGGGGATCAGTTGTTAAAGAAACCCATTGAAATAGAGGATTTAGACAGAATTGTTAAGAACTGTCCCAAACCCACTGTTGCACCTGACGGCTGCATAGCTTACTTGAAAAAGGCTTGCACAGGACGCAGCTATACTCAAGAAGATATGAAGCTGATCATAGATGGGGTTATAGACCATTACAACGGGTGGGATTGGAAAAAGATTCCCACCATAAACACTCCTACCATCCTTAACGATGCCGTTCGCTACCCTCTCAATACTGGGGATGGTGTAAAGGCGATGTGGAAGGAAATTGAGACCCATATGAAAGAGATTTTTAAAACCCGAGCTTCTCTTCCTATTGCCGTAGCATGTAAACAAAAGCCCACTGAAACTGTCACTGAGTTTTGGAAGAGGTTTAAAAAGTGTTGGTCTGAAGATGCAGGTCTTACTCTTGTAGATACAGACCATTTACTAATTTCTACCTTTGTAAATAACTTGTTGCCATCTGTTATGGTCCCTGTTAAGCAAGCTGTTTCTTCCTGGACCTCTGATAATATTAAGGAATTTGAAAAGCACTTATATGAAAAGGAAGCTGCAGGATGCTTTGATGTTAAAAAACCCTTGCAGAATGCCCCAACTCATAATTACCAAAATCAGAGAAACCGGGGAGATAGACGCCAGCAGCACTTTACTGGCCCACCCCGCAATCCAGCCCGATATCAAAACCCACAAGCCAGGCCACCCCACCCCCCTGACTCTGCCAGCAGGAAACAAACCTCCTGCTTCAACTGTGGAAGGGACGATCACTGGGCAAGGGATTGCCCTTGTCCCCCACAAAACCACCGACAGCCCCAAGCTCCGGCTCCCTCCCGGGATCATCCCCGACAGTCACACAACAACCCCTTTCAGGATCATGTCCGATTCCGGGTTGACTGGCAGGATCCCTCCCACTGACGGGGCCCGGAGGAGGGTATCCCAGCCTTTGCCCAACTCACCAGACACTGGAAGGACCCACCGCTACTAACCTTGATTATAGGAAAGAGAGCAATCCCTTTCCTGGTGGATAGCGGGGCAACTACTAGTGTTTTGTGTGTCGACCTGTACGATGGTCATTTGGAAAAGACTGCTCCTTCAATGGGAATCAATGGGATACCCACAGATGCTTACCTGACAGATGCCCTTAGTGTCAGAACCACGGGAGGCACGTATATGGGTAAACACAATTTCACTGTAATACCTGAATGTCCAATTAATCTTCTGGGAAGGGATCTTCTTAGCAAACTCGAAATCTCCATTCTCCCTTCACCCACTAGCAGTGGCCTGGAGGTCGAGTCCCCACACCTACCGGTGTGGGAAGCAACAGACATTACACCTGATTTTGACAAAGTAAACCCTGCTCTATGGTCGGAGGGTCCCTATGACACTGGCCTCATTCCTTGCACACCATATAGAGCAACCCTGAAACCTGACACACAACCTGTCTATCAAAAGCAATACCCCTTGTCACAAGAGAAGGTTGAAGGTCTTAGACCAATGATACAACAGTTTCTCCAACAAGGCATTCTCAGACACATAATCTCACCTTACTGCACACCAGTCAACCCTGTTGCTAAGTCAGATGGTAGTGTAAGGTTTGTACAAGACCTCAGGGCAATTAACCAACTCATTGTGCCTATAGCACCCATTGTACCTGACATTAACTCACTCATTTCAGCTATCCCTGCAGATGCTGCAATTTTTTCTGTGATTGATTTAAAAAATGCATTTTTTAGCATTCCAGTGGATGCACATACACAGTTACTTTTTGCATTTTCTTTTGAGGGCAAGCAACTCACCTGGTGTCGTTTACCCCAGGGCTACATTGACGCACCTGTTGTGTATAGCATTGTACTCCAGGCCACATTGGGGCCCTGGCAACCTCACCATGGTTCAGTCCTGCTACAGTATGCAGATGATCTGCTGCTCTGTAGTCAAACTGAGGAGGCCTGCCGGGAGGATGGTATATCACTGTTAAACTGGCTCTGTGAATGTGGACACAAGGTGTCCAAAACAAAAATGCAATGGTGTAAGAAGCATGTGGATTACTTAGGTTTTGTGCTCACTCAGGGGGAAAGGAAAGTCAGTCCACAGCGCATTCAGTCTGTATTGGGCCTGGTCACCCCAACTACCCAGAGAGAACTGCTGTCTTTTCTGGGTATGGTAAATTACTGCAGACAGTGGATATCTGATTGTTCCTATTATGATAACATCTTGAGACAAGCCACACTGAAAGACAAACCTAACACTGTACAATGGTCACAGGAAATGTTAACTGCATATGAGAGCTTAAAGTGTATGTTAATGAAAAGTCCGGCACTTGGCCTCCCCAACTATGTACTACCTTTTCATTTGTTTGCAAGGGACAATTGTAAAACCATGGCGGGGGTGCTCACACAGTTTCATGGAGGAAAGTTGCGCCCAGTGGCATTTTTTTCCAAAGTAATGCCTGTCACTGTGCAAGGTATGCCTGCTTGCCTCAGGGCACTTGCAGCCTGTGCAATGGTAACTGAAATGGCCACCACACTCACCCTAGGCCACACAACAATACTTCACACCACTCATGATGTTCTAACCATTTTAAAAGGGTTACACACACAACACATGTCAGCTCAGCGCCTTAGTGGATATGAGGTTCTCCTTTTGAACAACCCCTCACTCACCATTAAGTATGCCACCAACTCTTCAGGTCCTGCACCCATTCTCAACGCTCTACTGGGGCTCAAAGGTCCTGAAGACCACCCTCCTGAACCCCATGACTGCTCGGCCTCCATTGAGTCAGAAACATCCCCCAGACTGGACATGTCCCCTGTCCCTGTCCCCGACGCGGATGTCATTTTTGTAGATGGTTCCTGTAGCAGACCCAATGACACCACGTACCAAGCGGGTTATGCTATTGTCACTCTCCCTGACATTATTCTGGAAGCGCAGCCTATTCCTTACCAGTCAGCACAGGCTGCAGAGCTCATTGCTCTCACAAGGGCTTGTCACCTTTACCGGAATAAACCAGTCACCATCTACACTGACTCCAAATACGGGTACGGCGTCGTGCATGACCATGGGGTCATTTGGCAACGCCGTGGTTTCCTTGGAGCTGATGGAAAAGGCATATCACATGCCCAACTCATCTCTGACCTTCTGCATGCCATAACCTTACCCTCTGACATTGCAATCCTCCATTGCAGGGCACACACCGGGGGGAAGGATGCAGTCTCCCTTGGAAATGCCCTTGCTGACTCTGCTGCCAAACATGCAGCCTCACAGCCCATCACTCAGGCCCACATGACCATCATGACCCCCCCAGCTCTCGACAACCATTACCTGATCACCCAGTTACAGGCCTCAGCCTCCAATGCCGACCTAGCTGACTGGACTTACCCAGTTTTGCAGAAGAATCCTAAAACAGGATTAATCTGCAAAGAGGGGAAACCTTGTATACCCCAGTCCAGTGCACCCTTGTTTATTGCCCACTACCATGGCATAGGACACCACAGTAAGGCAACAACTACCTTACTCTTACGTAATGATTTCTATGTCACGGATGCCAAGTCATTAGTAGATCAGTATGTCAGTAGATGCATCACTTGCCTGCGAAACAACCCCAACAACCCTGACAAGGCAAAACATCAGCATCTTGAATACCCCACCACACCCTTTACACACCTGCAAATTGACTTCACCCATATCCCAGGTACTGGTAAACAGGAATATGCCCTGGTCATTGTAGACATGTTCTCTCGATGGCCAGAGGTATTCCCCACTAAATCTGAGGATGCAAAGACAGTTGCTAGGATCCTAACTCAGGAAATCATCCCCAGATGGGGGTGCCCATTGCAAATCAATAGTGATAAAGGCTCCGCCTTTACAGCAAAAATTACACAGGCCTTGGTAAAGGCCCTGCAGGTGGAATGGAAGTTCCACATCCCGTATCACCCGCAAAGTTCAGGGGTCGTAGAACGCATGAATAGGACCCTCAAAGACAAGCTTAGGAAGGCCACAGGAGGCACCTTCCACAAATGGAAGCAAGTCCTTCCCATTATCTTGGCAGAAATTAGAATGACACCACAAAAGACTTTGGGTTACTCCCCCTTTGAAATATTAATGGGTAGGCCCTTCCCTACACCTTGGGCTAAGAAACCATTAGTAATACAGGAGGGAGATCTAGAACTTATCAGAGAAGAGTATGTCAGGTCCCTGATAACAAAACTGAATGAAATTGAACATGAGGTTGTTTGTAAAAACCCTTTGAATCCACAGGAACCTACACACCCCTTTAAAGTCGGAGACAGAGTCGTGGTGAAGGTGCTCCCCAGGAACAAGAGCCCAGGAGACTTTACCTACGGTCCAGAGACAGAGGTCGTAGCAGTAACCAGAACAGCAGTCCTGACAGAGGAAAGCCCCACCTGGATCCATGCATCCCGAGTGAAAAAGATTCCTAGACCAGACCTAGAGAGGGAAGCAAGTGATTCCAGCGAGGTACAAACGGGGGCAGACAGCCCTGACCTCCCACCTAGCGAAGACAGAAGAACAGAGGAGGATGAGGAACCTGTCCCCTACCTCTATCCTGGGGACTATGTTGATAATCCTAATGGTCCTCACTTGCCAAGCTACAGCTGAAGTAGACATTACACAAAAATCCGGCACCTACACATTTTGGTATAACTCCTCCAATACTGAGGTTGCCGCCTATAAAATAGATTTCTGTACCATTGCTCCCTGTCTTAACAAACATTATGCCTGGCAGTGTGATCAGTATGGTACACGTAATACCCCCACTGAAGCCTATATTTGTGTTACTAGTAAATATTGGGGAAATAAATGTGCGTATTGGGGATCAGTGGGATGGAATTCTGGCCATAGTTATGGATACCAGCCCAAAGAGGCTCTCTCAAGAAAAGACAAATATGGTGAGTCCCTGCTTACCCGTCTTACCCTTCATAGACAAAACAGATGTGATAGTAAATTCATATTAAGCATAAAACATCCCCAGTCTACTGATGCAGGCACCTATGTCCTAGGTGAATCCTTTTTTTTAAACCCATCCCTTACACCATTCTTGTTACAGGATATGTTTAACAATGAAAAGTATGCCCAGCTCAAGCCCCCTAAACCACGCCCCAACCTCTTGAAACCTCATATAACCACCTTCAAGGATATGATGGCCGTTAACAATCCCACCTTTAAAGACACCCTAGCTATTGAAACTGGTTTCTCTGACATCAATTTCTGGTTAGAATGGATGAAGTATAGTGCTAGCAAACATAATAAAAGTAACTGTTATGTCTGTGGCAAATCTAGGCCCCACCTAGGTACAGTGCCCCTTAATATACCCCTAGAACAGGAAAATTGTTTTTTCAGCCTTTTTAATGACACCAAAACAAATGACAGTCAGTGCGAAATGTGGAAAAGGGAATATCCCATATTGTCAAAAAATCCCAACCCAGGAAGCACCATAACCATATATCCTGGAAACTATACCTGTTATACATCTAACACTACCACAGGTAGAAATTTAAAAACCTTCCCACCAGGGTATTGTGCAAATAAAAGAACAACTGTTTTAGTTAACCAAACTAGATCACTAGGTGACATTTATTATATATGTGGGGATATGAAGCTTAGAACTAAATTAGACACACCATGGTATGGTGAGTGTGCCCTGGCCAAAGTCATAATGCCACTCCTAATGATCACCGATGACCCCACTCCTCCCTCTAATACTCCTGCTAATCGAAAGAAAAGAGCACTCCCAGGAGGTAGCTTTGACCCCCACGTATACATTGATGCTATAGGGGTCCCAAGAGGTGTTCCAAATGAGTTCAAAGCTAGAGATGAGGTGGCTGCGGGTTTTGAATCATTGTTTCCTATAGTAACTGTAAATAAAAACGTAGCCTGGATTAATTATATATATTATAATCAACAAAGATTTGTTAATGATACCAAAGATGCTCTTAAAGGTATAGCTGAACAGCTAGAAGCCACTTCCCAAATGACCTTCCAAAATAGAATGGCTCTTGACATGATTCTAGCAGAAAAAGGCGGTACATGTGTTTACATTAGTAAGGTGGAAGGCTGTTGTACATATATTCCTGACAACACTGGTCCTAATGGTAAGGTTACTTTAGCCATAAACAAATTAGAAACCTTATCCATAGAACTTAAGAAAAATTCAGGTGTTGATAACCCATGGAGCCAATATTTTGGGTGGATTGAAAATTGGAAACAGGCTCTTGTGCAAATAAGTATATTCATAATAATAACTTTAATCTTTATAGGTCTCATAGTTTATTGTGTGATTCCCTGTGGAAAGAAACTCACATCTAAAGGTATTGACACAGTCTTGATGTATTATGATGTTACCACTAGCCCCATCACCTCCTCTGATAGCAAAGGCCCCGATGATTATGTTCAATATCTAAAAAATTGGAGAAACAAAAAGGGGGCTCTACAGAAGAATCATGTCGTATAACAATCATGATTCTAAGAGGGGATTGAAGGGTTAAATCTCCTCTGTCATTGTGCATTGTGTAAATATTGTTTCTTTTTCTTTTGCCTTGGATTTAGCTTGCATTGCATAAAATAAATATAGCTCCACCCATAGTTTGTTGGGAACTGTGTGAAATCACCACCCCTAGATGAAGTACTAGGCTGTATCCTACATCCCCCCCATGTAGCCTGTTTTATCCCTCCTATGCAGTAAAGTTAAACCAATAAAGTATTTACTTTTGCCTACCCCTCCCTGGACATTCCAATCCCTCCCTAGACAATGATGCCTTATATACCATTGTTATGAACAATAAACGCAGAGTGATTCTTAACTACATGGTGTCGTGTATTATCTGTAACGTTAAGGATTGCTCTCACTGACGTCAGTGGCCATCACATCGAGGTAATCAAAGAGAGGTAGGGATCCTTTCAGGAATATAGGGTCTAATTCAGACCTAATCGCAAAAGCAAAATTTTTCTCTAATGGGCAAAACCATGTGTACTGCAGGTGGGGCAGATATAACATGTGCATAGAGAGTTACATTTGGGTGGGTTATATTGTTTCTCTGTGGGGTAAATGCTGGCTGCTTTATTTTTACACTGCAATTTAGATTTCAGTTTGAACAAACCCCACCCAAATCTAACTCTCTGTACTTGTTACATCTGCCCCACCTGCAGTGCACATGATTTTGCCCTTTAGAGAAAAAGTTTGCTATTGCGAACAGTTCTGAATTAGGCCCATAGACCTCCTATTTGGCCTAATCAGAGCCTTTTCCTTGATTTACAGTTTTATTCTAAAACCACATAAAAACACATTTAAAACTTATTTTTTTATACATATAGATGTCATGACCATTGAGGGACGGATGTTGATAACACTTGGTGTCTTCTTAAAAAGTGCAAGCTCTTGGACAGCCTATTCAACCTCCTTTGGATCCTGATATCTTGTCACCAAGGATCCAAAGAGGGCCAAACAGGCTTTCAAAGAGCTTGCCCTTTTTTTTATAAGTTCTGTCCCACCTCCAACATGCATGCTCTCACTGCTAGGGATACGAGACAGACCTTAGCTTAGCAGGCGAGGAGGATGATGAACATCAGGGCTGATGGGTCCATGGTAAATATGGCGGTAGAACGGAATAGGTGGTGAGACAGAGCTGTAGGGCAAGTGCTGGGGTGGGCAGCTAGGCTTTTTGTCACCAGGGTCAAAGACTCAGCTCGCCCCCACCCCCACCTTCTCCAATAGATAGTAGTCAGTCACCCTCTACCTATATGACTTTAAGATGGTGCAGAGAATATTGCAGTGACCGCCATATACTACAGAAAGAATCAATGACCTCCATATGATGCAGAAAGCATTGCAGTGACCTGTCACATAATGCAAAAATCATCAGTGACCACCATTCAGTACACCAAGTGACTTCCATAAAATACAAAGGGCATTGCTACAATTGCCATGTAATACAGACAACAATGACCACCATAAAATGCAGAGGACATCACCGCCACACAGCTTTGGTCCTGGAAAGGAAAAGGTCATAAATCAAACCTCTGGTGTGTGTATATATAGATACATATATCCGCAGTGTATATATATAATATATATATATATATATATATATAACTATCCATCCAATGAATCCACACTCACTGCTGCAAATTACATCATAGGCGGTGCTCCATAAAGGGCTCTCAAGTAGTCCAAAATATATCCAAGAAGAGTATAGGCACTCACCACTTTCTTAATGATTATAGATTTATTGTACCTCACTGGTGTATCTCACGTAGAGATGAAAGACAGCATGTCAGCAAAATGTCGACGTTTCGGCTCCATCTGAGCCTTTGTCAAGACAGGCAAAATCACATCAGGTAATCATGGGCTGCTGGGTGATTACCTGATGTGATTTTGTCTGTCTTGACAAAGGCTCAGATGGAGCCGAAAACGTCGACATTTGGCTGACATGCTGTCTTTCATCTCAACGTGAGATACACCAGTGAGGTACAATCAATCTATAATCATTAAGTAAGTGGTGAGTGCCTATACTCTTCTTGGATATATATATATATATATATATATATATACATACACTGTGTATACACACACACAGAGTATACATATATACTGGGGGGGGGAGGGCTCGAGAATAGTCCCAGCTTGTCAGCATGCCGCCTGTCAGGATTGTGAGGAGGCGGGATGTAGGGGGAGGTAATGTGACCGGCGGTCCCCTAACCACCGGTCACGTAACTACATCCTATATATGTGTATACATAATATACTGTATAATGGATCGGCACTCCAAAAGCAAAAAACACATGTGGCCGGTGACCTCATAGCATTCAAATAGTAGCACAAGGATGCGGCACTCATGGCACTTTTCAATAAATCAATACAAACACATAGGTCTGATTAGCAATGATTCATTCATCTGCGCTTTAGCCTGACGACAGTCGTGCTGAGGACTGAAACGTTGCTAATCAGATCTATGTGTTTGTATTGATTTATTGAAAAGTGCCATGAGTGCCGTATCCTTGTGTTACTATATATCCAATCAAATAAAGACCTAGATGTGCCTACTTTAGGTAGGTTCCACTGGTATTCTTGTGGAGTCGTTTGTCTTACAAACCACTGGTGTTTAGGGATTAGGAAACGCTGGGCGCTGCCTCCATTCAGGCTCCTTAACAGTATGCTGCAGATCAAGCACATTTCAGCCTCCCACCTACCTCCTCCTCATGGCTCCTGTCATAATACTGTCCGCCAGTCTAGAGGCCAGGGGCGCTGCTGAAGTTAACCCACCTTTTCAAGTGATCACCCGGCTGCAGCTCCTGACCAGCCAGAGCCCTCCTCTCGTCCTTTATCGCGGCAAACGGAGCTGGGGAGGCACTGTAACACTATGTGGCACAGGGAAGGCGTAATACACTTTTAACTGTGCTGCTGCCATTTGTATTTGACACCCTGTTGTCTGAACGGGTGGCCAGTGGTGATGAGCCGGTGGGGATCTACTAGGCGGGACTTCAGGCGGCTGATTGCTGGAGACAGGTAAATAAATGTTCCTGTCTCGAGAAGCATTGCAACCCTGTGGGCCTATTTTAATGTGGGGGCCTGGAGCAGCAGCTCCATCCACCCTACTGTTAATCCATCTCTGTATCCAAGGGAAACCACAAAGAATGATACTGATTGAGGAGATTGGGGAAGACAATCTCTATTAAGAACTTGAAGGGCAAGTGATAAATCCTGATTGGTCAGAATATTCAATTTGTAATCTTTGGACATAGGGGTTTATTCATGAAGCAGTGAAAAGTGTGGAGAAGTGAGCCAGCGGAGAAGTTGCCCATGGCAACCAATCAGCATTGAAGTAACATATATAATTTGCATACTATACAATTATACAGAGCAGTTGATATGGTTGCCATGGGCAACTTCTCCACAGGCTCACTTCTCCACTCTTTTCACTGCTTCATGAATAGACCCCATAGTATGCAAACTGTAACACACTGGTTCCCTGAAAATCTGTTGTTTAGTAACAAGCTCTCCCTCCTTCTATAAGTGGATGCAGCTCTTCTGAAATGTGTTCTGAGATTCTTTGGAGGATCCCTGTAAACTGATCTTGAATGAACTGACTTTATTTTCCCCTTGTTATAGAATAATGTGATTTTTGGACTTACGTTAAAACCTTTTCTCATACAAGTTTTTTGAGAAAATAAGAATAACAGGAAAATAAGCCAATAAAGAGAACAGAACACAAATAGTGTAAAAGGTGGGATCTAGTGTCCCCCAATAAACTATGAAAAAAGTATTTAACGTAGTCAGGATGATGCAATTCATTACGAATTGTGTCACCAAGCTGCCTCACTTCCCAAGCGAGCAGTGCAGTGGAATAGCACAGTGAGCGAGCAGGATGCAGGAGACTTGTTCAGGAGCCAGGAGAGGCACCCGAGATTCAGGAGTCTCTCAGACATTGCGTGTGAGTAGGTAAGTATAGTCTATGGGTGGGGCACCTGTGTGCAGAACAGGTCCTGCACGCAGTGCTCCAAGCCGCCGCCTGATTTACAGTTGAGGGTGTTTGGGGATGGGCGTAGCTGGGCAGTGTTCCAGAAAATGGGGTGTTATGACCCCCTTTCCTGGAAGTGGTGAGGCTAGAGTCTGCATCTTTGGATGCAGATTTCCTGGCCCAAGCAACTTGAACAGAACGGCCATCCCGTGTAACCTGACAGATGGTCAACGTTCACACAAGTGATCTGATGCTGTGCCTTCGGACGCAGCAGTGAATCACACAAGTACTGTATGCAGGAGGTGTCGATTTCCCCAAGACGCCTCCTGCAGCTTTTGCATATTTTCCAGAGTTGCAGCTGCTGTACAAACTGCACCCAACTCCGAATCAGGCCCTATGTGTATAGCCCAGTTGCTCCAAATTTTCACCTGCTTAGCTGCAAGTTCACACATCAATGATTCAGAATACCTGTAGTTGCATATGCAGGTTCAGATGCATGCAGAGATGCTAAAAATCCTAAGATCCTCCTACAAAGCAGACTTGCATGTAACTTTGAATAAGGCCCAGAATGTGTAAGTGTCACACAAAATACCTGATGATGTCTCTATAGGTTTCTTAAAATTCCCCCCTTTTGTAGCCATGATCTAACCATGACAGAGGAGCGTGCAACTGCTATTAAATAACAATGTTAAATTAAGTCATACTGTTATTTGACTGTTTTGTAATCTTTTTTCAAAAGACAATATATATTGCGAAAAACAAAGCAGTTTAACTGTACAGACCACTTCAAGCAGTTCTGTATCTTAAGGTAAATTTTCAAGTGCATGCATAGTACAAAAAAAAAAGGATTTTAATCTTAAATATAAGTCTTGCAGCTAACTATATGACCCACAAAGTGTGTATGTGCAAAGGTATGAGGGATTGAATTAAGGGGGAAAGTGGGGTGGGGAGTTTTGTGAGGACTGTCAGGAGTATCAGATGTTCAGAGATTTAAGCCATCTTAGAGTTACAGAATCTATGGTTGTCAATGGGATAAGGAATTCAATAATGAGAGATATGGTAGACTTACTTTTGTTAACTCTCTTTGTTCGAAATCCATAGGGTCCACAGGGATGATGCTGGAGTGTAAGTGGTTGGAGACTGGCCGGGCACTAAACAGTTAAAGCTATTGCTCCCAGGATGCACTAGTCCCTCCTCCCCTACACCCCACCCCCAGTCCCAGGCTAGCCAGTTTAGTGAACAAGCCCAAGGCAGGAGCAGGATAGAGGAGAAGCAAGAATGATAGACTCAAGAAACACACACTAGAAGAGGCGAACTCAGTGACCACATATAAATACCCAGAGGAGCCAGGTACATCAGGGTGGGTGTGCTGTGGACCCTATATACCTTGAAGAAAGAGAGTTAACAAAGGTAAGTCTACCATAACTAATTTTCTTCTTCAGGAACTATAGGGATCCACAGGGATTACACTGGGGATGTCCCAAAGCAGTTTCCCTTACGGGAGGGGACACTGAGCAGACAAGAGAATTCGGCACTCCAAGGAAGCATCCTGAGAGGCAAAGGTATCAAAGGCATAGAATCCAAGGAAGGTATGGACGGAAGACCACGAAGCCGTCCTGCACAATTATTCTGCAGTGGCGCCACGATGGACCACCCACGAGGATCTTACAGAATGTGTAGAATGGGCAGTAACTGTATTCAGAACAGGTAGGTCAGCCTGCGTGTAACTCTGCAAAATGGTCATGTGAAGCCAACGAGCCAAACCTGTTTGTTAGCAGGCTAGCCCCTCTTGTGAAACCCGTATGATACAAAAGGAGTAGCAGATTTATGTAGGGAGCTTTTGCAATCCACATAAATCCGAAGAGCGCAGACCACATCCAGGGAAGCTTCTACTCCAATTGTAAAGCACAACGAAATATGCTGCACTGTGTGCTACACTATAAAAGAAACTAATATGCTGAATATGCTGCACTATAAAAGAAACTATTAATAAATAAATAATTCTGCAGAGAGGTCTGGGGATTGGAAGGCCGGAGCTAAAATCTCTTCACTAAGATGGTACTTAGATACCACTTTAGGCAGGTAGCCAGCCCGGGTTCATAGAACAGCCATGTCCAAATTAATAATCAAAAAGGAAGAGTGACAGGAGAGTGCACCCAAGTCATATATTCTGCGTGCCGAGGCAACAGCAAGCAGGACAAGCATTTTTGTTGTCACAAACTTGAGTTCTACTGAATCCAGTGGCTCAAATGAATGCACTTGTAGAGGCTGGAGAACCAAAGACAAGTACCAAGGAGCCCTCGGAGGGATAAAAGGAGGTTGAAGGTGAAGAACACTGAAGGGACCTTTTAACATCAGGCAGGGGAGCCAGACTGACAAAGCTGGGATTTGAACCTTTAGGGATGCTAGGTAGAGGCCAAGATCTAACCCAGTCTGGAGAAAGACAAGCACCCGAGACACTCTGAAAAGTGTAGGGTCATAGCCTCTGGTACAACACCAATGAAAGAGCAACAAACTCTGTAATAGACGCGAGCTGATGTAGACTTATGCGCCTTGAGAGTTGTCTGAAAAAAAGAGTAGGAGAAACCCATGACTCTTAGGATGACTCAAGAGCCATGCCATCAAAGACAGACAAGTTAGGTCAGGGTGCAAACAAGGGCCAGTAGGTCGGTAAACCAATGGTGCCTGGGCCAGGCTGGAGCTATCAACAGCACGGTGCCTACTTCCTGGTTGAACTTGCAAAGAACCTTCATAAGGAGGGAGACTGGAGGGAAGAGGTACGCCAGATTGAAGCTCACTCCCAGAGCATCCACAAAGGTGGCTGTGGGATCTCTGGTCCCGAGCCCGTATAAGGATACTTTGTGGTTGTGGCGTGAGGCCATAAGGTCGACCTCTGGTAGACCCCATTTGTCCACAAGGAGTTGGAAAACATCTGAAAGTAGAGCTAACTCTCCGGTGTGGATATCCTGGCGAGGAAGTCTGCCTCCCAATTGAGGATTCATGGTACGAACACCGTTGAGATGACCAGGAGATCACATTCGACCCAAACAAGGATGTGTGCCACTTTCCTTATGGCTGCTCAACTTCACGTGCCTCCCTGATGGTTGAGGTAAGCTACCGCAGTCACATTGTCTGGGATTCAGAAGGGACAACCCTTTTCCAAGTGAGGCCTGTGTAGCCACCACGAGAGGGAAAGCCAAACCTCCGGAGAGAGGACTATAATCTGACCACTGGGACAGGATCAGGTGTTGAAGAGGCCTGGATTGAAACTTGGCATATTCCACCATGTTAAAGGTAGACACCATGGACCCCAGAATTTGCATTGCAGAGTAGATAGACACTCATTGACTTCAAAGTAAATTGCGTATATGCAGGTGAAGTGAAGTGATTTTGTCTGCTGGTAGGAGTGCACCTAGATGTGAGATCCTCTGAGAGGGAGATAGGGAGGACTTTTCCAATTAATGAGCCAGCCGTCTTCCAGTAGGAAGGCCATAGTTAGCTGAAGATGGTGCAGCCCTGCTATGCTAAAAAAGTTTCAAGCAAAACTAGACCCGCCCTATACCTACTTACCCTTTGCGACGGATCCAGCAATGCAGGTCCCGGATTTGACGTCAGACATCCACCCTCAAAATGCCTGGACACGCCTGTGTTCGCTGGAGCACTCCTGGGAAATGGGCAGTTGACGCCCGACATGCCTTCCTCCTGCGACCGCTTTCGTTCCCGGCGTCGTTGCCCGGCGACTTACATCGCCAGGCAACGCCGCGCATGCGCAGTTTCGACCCAATCGCACCACTGCGAAGAACTGCAGCGTGCGATCGGATCGGAATGACCCCCATGTGCACTGCAGGGAGGGGGCAGATATAACATGTGCAGAGAGAGTTAGATTTTTGTGGGGTGTGTACAAACTGAAATCTAAATTGCAGTGTAAAAATAAAGCAGCCAGTATTTACCCTACACAGAAACACTATAACCCACCCAAATCTACCTCTCTCTGCAAATGTTATATCTGCCACATCTGCAGTGCACATGGTTTTGCCCAACTGCTGACAAATTTGCTGCTGCGATCAACTCAGAATTACCCCCTCTACTAATGATGTCCTGTATGCTCACAATTAAGTTATGGGGGGGAAAAGTTAATAGTTTAAAAGCCTGTTCAGTGTAGTCAGTCTGATCCTTATAAAAAACAAGTCTGATTTTTCCATATTAAGTGTGTCACATTAAACAAACATCCTGAAAAAGGGTTTGGTAACTTGTATAGCTGAGTGGTCTGTTTATCATATGTAATCATACAAATTATCAGCGACGCCACTTCTATGAATATGTCAGTACCAACGAGGTTTTACATCAGCTTTTGGGTCTTGCAACTCCCAATTACAAACACTAGTAAGTTTTTTAAGCTGGCATAGTTCCGGTATGTAAGTAGTGTGAGGGCATGCCAGTCCATTATCAGTGCTAGTGCATAGGGATAGCTCATGAGTTTTATTTTCTGGATCAATATACTGTCCTCTGAACTGTGGTGTCCACAAATCAGAGTTACCTAGTTTTGTGGTAAAGGGAACCGCTAAAATAAAGTATTTACACATGAGCTTAGGTTCTGTTATGTTGTAGGTTTCAATTTGTCCCCAGCACCACCTGTCTATGCAATAAACCTCATGTCCATATAGCTTGACCCATAACTCAGATGCTATATTAAACAATTTTCTATAAACCTGTATGTTCCCAGTCATCAACTGGGTCTGGGCTAGATTCTACTGCCTGATACACAGTTCTTATGGAACATTCTGTCCATTTAAATAAGCTAAAGGTTTTTTGAGTCAGTTTTAACATGTTCATAGAAGAACTATTAACTAAGGTTAAAAAGGAATGATCCCAATTAATGACCTTTAAAATCGGATTGAAAACAGTGGGCATCCCCTTTGCCTGCATGTGAACCACTCTTTCCATATCACTGCCTGCATCACTCATCTTGTTAGTCAATGTTTCTATGTCTATAGAATTTAAAGCTCCCATTGTTGCTCCTGCTCCACCCAGCAGGATATCATACCATTCTCTTTTCCTTCGGTTACACTTAGGGCCTTTAGGAAAATAAATATTAAATTGATTTACTGTCCTAAATTGTTTTATTCCCACTTTCTGACAGGTTGCTGGTATTTTAACCAAAGTATCATTTCTTATTTCTGGCTTATTTTGCAAAATATACAATTTTGATCCGTAACTAGACATTTTAGCGCTGTGTGCAAGATACAGCATCAGCGCCCCCCCCTACATATACAAGACAGGGCCAGTGTCAGCTTTAGGCGTGTACAAAATATGTAGGGGCGTGGCTTCATGGGGAAGGGGCGTAGCCACGGAGCTCCCTTTTACACATTATGGCAGCAGAGCCCCCCTTTTTACACCAGCAGAGCCCCCCTTTTTACATATTACGGCAGACAGCGTCCCCTTTTTACATATTACGGCAGACAGCGTCCCCTTTTTACACATTACGGCAGACAGCGTCCCCTTTTTACACATTACGTCAGACGGCGTCCCCCTTTTTACACATTACGGCAGACATGGTCCCCTTTTTACACATTACGGCAGACGGCGTCCCCTTTTTACACATTACGGCAGACGGCGTCCCCCTTTTTACACATTACGGCAGACAGCGTCCCCCTTTTCACACATTACGGCAGCAGAGTCTCATATATAAACTGTGGGCCAGACACAAGTTATGATGAAGGAGGGAGGGACTCACCACAGCCAGGGACTCATGTCTGGCACAGGGACTCTGTGTCAATATGGACGGCAGGGGATGGGTGCTGCGGGTTGTTGCTGCGCTTTGTATGTCCCCCATAGACTCATGTCTGGCGCCGGCGGGAGACTGGGCAATAGCATTGCTGGTCTCAATAGAGTGCGCTGCGGTGGGGGACATGGAGAAGTGCACAGCACAGGTTCCGGCTCGTTATGCCCGGCACCAGGTCTTGGGAGCCAAGGGCGTAAGTTCAAACAAGATGCCCGGAGGCGAAATAGAAGATGGTGTGACCCCCGTTCGCACACAGTCAACAGGCAGGTTAGGGTTAGGCTGTGGGAGGGGACAGTTAGCACTAGGCTGCAGGAGGGGTGAGTAGGGGTATGGTAAAACATTTACTGGGCTCTGTCGGGATGCCAGTGTCGGCTTTCGGACTGTTGGGATAGGCAGCGCTGGGATTTCGATACCAACCCGAAGAAACTACTAAAGAAGTCCAATAAAGTCTACTTTGAAGGACGTTCCTGTGTTATGGTGGAAAGCGGTAATGGGCAATATGATCTGGTCACTCCAACAATACGCTTCTAGTAGAAAAAAAAAAGACCTGGGAATAAAGTATGATTATGGAGGAAGCTGGCAGGGGCTCATGTGCAATACCTGGGCACAATCTCTGCAGGCACCCACCAATTACATCTGAGCTCCCAAACCCCATGAGTGAGACCTATGCTGTGGGGACCTATCATGTCAACCACTGGCAGGTCTGCACTATACAGTGATAAAGCAATAGGCTCTGCCCCCCTGCTAATAGAAGGGGTTTCCTCTCTCTCCTCCCAAAAAGGTGGCTAATTAAAATACTGTATTTTTAAAAATTGTCCTGTCCCCCCCTCCCCCACAGGCCAGCCAGACGCTATGTACTGTACTCACCTTGACCGCAGCGTTGGCAGCGGAGGAAAGATTAAGGAGAACAGACAATTCACGCGGCTGCAGTGCATTGTACAGTGGCCGCTAGTCTCTGGGGAGGGGCCACCCAGCCACCAGGCAGGAAGTAATCTGCCCCTTCCCTCCCTCCCCATTGTAGGTTGACAGATCATTTACAATCAGACCACAGTCATTCCCTCAGCTGTAGAAGGAGAACTGTGGCAGGCATCCAGCACAACACAGAATCTTCCCCTCTGGGTCCGCATCTATGTTGCTCCGCCTGAGAGCAGTGCCCTGAACGCGGCTGCACAGCAGCGTTGTCACTACTCACTATCGATGTGACGGCAGCTGCTGATGGTGTCTGTCTAAGCTGGCATTTCACTACCGCCAGCATCACTGTCCATTTCCCCTCCCCTGTACTTTTTTGGTCCATACCGTCCTGACTGCCCGCACACACTGCTACGCGGCGCCTGCTGCTCTCCCACCCACCTGCCAAGTGACAGCCGCATCACCCTCTCTGCACTCCCACACACATTGCCACGGTATCCCGGAGGGCTCCCCTGTTAAGCTCTGTGTTACAGTCGGATGTCACATCCGTGACCAAAGCACAGCAAAGAGCAGTGAGCACCGTAGACCATCACAGGGAGGAGGAGCGAGTGCCTGTGATGCTGACAGGCACTGCGCCCGGCGGTGGCTCCTCTCTATTACAGCAGATGGGTACGGATGGAATGGGAGATAACGGAGGAGGTGTCCCCTACACGGTTGGAGAGCGGCGGCAGCCGACTCCGTTGTCTACGGCATTTCCGCCACTGCATTCAGCTGCAGCGCGCCGCTGCCCATGTTATCAGTCAGAGAGGGAGCCGGGCTTGGGTGCTCTCCTCCTCGGGCAGCCGCAGCGCTGCAGATAACTGGTGATGGCTGGCTGGGAGCGGTAGTGTGGCGAGGCCCGGCGGGTGTGTGCGGAGATTTTTCCGCCTCTCAGCGCATTGCGCTGTGTGCAAAGCCCCGCTCGCCCATAGGTAGTTACGGCACTGGTACACACAATTACTGTACTTGCGTAGTCTTGAGCGGACAATTCAGTATTAAGAAGTAGCTCCTTAGAACCATTGATACATCTTGATAGAGCCTGGGTTGCCCCCATATATCTTATTGGGTTTATAAATGGTTCTACACAGCATTTCATCTTAATTTTGGTACCACGAGATAATGTGAATGTAGGGGGTAATTCTAAGTTGATCGCAGCAGGATTTTTGATAGCAATTGGGCAAAACCATGTACACTGCAGGGGAGGCAGATATAACATGTGCAGAAAGAGTTAGATTTGGGTGGGTTATTTTATTTCTGTGCAGGGTAAATACTGGCTGCTTTATTTTTACCCTGCAAATTAGATTGCAGATTGAACACACCACACCCAAATCTAACTCTCTCTGCACGTTATATCTGCCTCCCCTGCAGTGCATATGGTTTTGCCCAATTGCTAACAAAAATCCTGCTGCGATCAACTTGGAATTACCCCTGTAGTGCGGTTATTTGGCAATAGAAAAAGATGTATTTCTGCACCAATTCTTTTCTCTCATACATTTTTCCTCCATTTAAAATAATCTTAAGAGCTTTACACGCCCTCCACCATGTCACCTCTTGTTCTGACATGTTTTTTGTTGTCCCATAAGCAAGAGTTCTTCCTTTTTTATGAAAATAAAAACAAACAGAGGGTTGTGTGTTTAGATTATAGTAGTCCCACTGCTGGTCATCAAAACTCCACCAGCAGGAATCTGATTTTCCCTTACCAGGTGTCCTATCATCAGAGCCGGCCCTAGCCAATTTGATGCCCTAGGCAAAATTTTGTCTGGTGCCCCCTAGCTCCGCCGCTAGTTCTGCATCTGTACCTGCAACGCTCAGTTAGTGGGGCCCACCGGGGGGTTACCCTGTGGGCCAGTTCAACTCTGCACAATGCCACACAGTAATGACCATAATACATATAATTCCACACAGTAAAGGAACCTTACACATATGCCCCACATTAGTAATGCCCATAATACACATAATGCCACACAGTAATGCACCTTACACATATGCCCCACATTAGTAATGCCCATAATACACATATACTGCCACAGATACTGCCACACTTGCTGGTTATACAAAAAGACCAGTATCAAACATGTAGAAACTGTCCATTCTTTTCACTATTCAGTGTGTTTGCTGGTGTCTGTTACTGCATGCCCTTTACTTTATACTGTGGGAGTGATATGCTCTGCCCTCCAGTCTGATGTGTCCGAAAGTCATGCTGCACTGATGTTTCATATAGAAAAGCATAACGCAACTTACTGACCACGTTACAGTGCTGGGTGGCAGGGGAATTTTACGGCATGGACTGACTAGGAAATAAAGTGTGGGGAGAACATTGCCCATGTTATGTCCCTGCAGACACCTGGGAATTGCACAGGGATAAGGGACACAGGATAACAGGGTCCCCCTCCCCTATGTGCACAAGCAGTATAGGTGATGTCAGGTTTCTGTGAAGCAGTCTTCCAAAATACACATGTGTTATAGAAGCCATCCAGTAATAACCTTATATAGTCAGTGAAAATGTCACAGGTCCAGGAATTGCATTTACTTGGCTTCTGCTGTCTGTCTGAGGTCTCACAAGTCAGGGGCATTCAAGCATGTCAGAGGAAGTTTAAGGCACAGTGTGCATTTTTTTTTACAAATGTAAACAGCAGTGTATACAAGTACTGATTGAATACATTTGGAAAGTAACAGTTAGTTTGCGGACTGTCCCTCCCAGCATGAGATACTGCAGGGACATGCTTGGATGCCCCTAGACATGCTTGGATGCCCTAGGCAAATGCCTAGCCTGCCTATAGCTAAGGCCGGCTCTGCCTATCATGACACTCCCTTTAAGTAAACCATACCCCTGGACGTAAAGTTTCAACCATGGGGATTACCCCTAAACACAGGCAAAGGATATGCAACTTCATTCTCCTGATTGGAGAGATACTGTCAACTTTTTACAGTCAGAGACGTGTACCCAAGTATCTCTTCCTTCCACTTTTATTGAGGTAGGTGTGGTGAGCAGCACTTGATATGGACCATCATATCTTGGTTCAAATGTCTTTCTCACATGTCTTTTCCGATAGACCCAATCTCCTGGATTTAGCTTGTGCGTAGCTGATCCTTCCGGGTCTGGAATGGAAGATAACACTTGGCAGTGGAGGTTAGTGAATGTTTTACAGACTTCCTGTACATAAACTGTTAAATCACTATGATTATGCTGTAAAGGTGGGTACACACTGATAGATATATCTGCCGATCAATTGATTGGCAGATATATCTATGGATGGATCGGGCAGTGTGTTGAGCATGCACACTGCCCAATCCATCAGGGACTGACGTCATGAACTGGGCGGGCGTGTACACATGCCCGCCCTGTTCAGCTGTCAATCACTGCTGCCAGCCGCAGCATATGTACAGGCGGTCGGCCGCCCGCCCGTACACACACAGTGACGCGCCAATATATCGGTAGATATATTGGCCGTCGGCTGTGTAGCGGGGCCAACGCGAAATATCTGTGAATGACGGAGTTCACAGACGTATCGGCTGTACACGCTGGCCGATGGACCCGCGATATATCGGCCGTTCAAGAGAACGGGCGATATATAGGCCAGTGTGTACCCACCTTAACTGTTGTGGATAATAACAACCTGTTCTTGGAGCTGATCCAAACAGTATATCATATGGAGTCAGTTTGCTAGGTCTCTAAAACATTCTGGCCAAGTTTACTTACGTCCTAGAGGAAGCTGGGGACTCGGTAAGGACCATGGGGGTAGACAGGCTCCGCAGGAGACACGGGCACTTTAAGAAAGACTTTAGGAATGGGTGTGCACTGGCTCCTCCCTCTATGCCCCTCCTCCAGACCTCAGTTTACTACTGTGCCCAGAGGAGACTGGGTGCATTACAGGGAGCTCTCCTGAGTTTCCTGTCAGAAAGTATTTTGTTAGGTTTTTTATTTTCAGGGAGCCTGCTGGCAACAGACTCCCTGCATCGAGGGACTGAGGGGAGAGAAGCAGACCTACTTCTGTGAGTTTCAAGGCTCTGCTTCTTAGGCTACTGGACACCATTAGCTCCAGAGGGATCGGTACGCAGGTCTCACCCTCGCCGTCCGTCCCAGAGCCGCGCCGCCGTCCTCCTCACAGAGCCGGAAGATAGAAGCCGGGTGAGTATGAGAAGAAAAGAAGACTTCAGAGGCGGCAGAAGACTTCATGATCTTCACTGAGGTAACGCACAGCGGTGAAGCTGTGCGCCATTGCTCCCATACACCTCACACATGGCAGTCACTGTAAGGGTGCAGGGCACAGGGGGGGGCGCCCTGGGCAGCATATAAACCTCTTTCTGGCAAAAATAGGTATATATACAGTTGGGCACTGTATATATAAAGAGCCTCGCCAGTTTTCAGTATATTTGAGCGGGACAGAAGCCCGCCGCTGAGGGGGCGGGGCTTCTCCCTCAGCACTCACCAGCGCCATTTTCTCCACAGCACAGCGCTGAGAGGAAGCTCCCCAGACTCTCCCCTGCTTAACCACGGTGAAAGAGGGTTTTGAAGAAGAAGGGGGGCACATAATTTGGCGCATTTATATATGTACAAACAGCGCTACTGGGTAAACATATATTTATATAGTGTTTTTTCCTGGGTCATATAGCGCTGGGTGTGTGCTGGCATACTCTCTCTCTCTGTCTCTCCAAAGGGCCTTGTGGGGGAACTGTCTTCAGATAAGAGGATTCCCTGAGTGTGTGGTGTGTCGGTACGCGTGTGTCGACATGTCTGAGGTAGAAGGCTTTCAGGGGGAGGGGGAGGAGGAGAGAATGAGTGTGGTGTCTCCGTCGACAACGCCGACACCTGACTGGATGGATATGTGGAAGGTTTTAAGTGCTAATGTAAATTTATTGCACAAAAGATTAGACAAAGCTGAAGCTAGGGAGCAGCCAGGGAGTCAACCCATGTCTGTCCCTATGTCGCAGGGACCTTCGGGGTCTCAAAAGCGCTCACTATCCCAAATTGTAGACACAGATACCGACACGGATTCTGACTCCAGTGTCGACTATGATGATGCAAAGTTACAGCCAAAAGTGGCTAAATGTATGCGATATATATAAGTAAAAAAACGAGCGCTAAATTATACGTATAGAAAGTAAGTGTGGCACCTGTAAAAAAAGAGTGATGGTTAATTCTTAAAAACTTCTGTTTACAGCTCTTTTGAGATAAGGTTAGGTTGGTGGTATCCAGATATAGATGTAAAAGTCCGGAATCTAACTGTCCCTAACTTACCCACGGGGATTCCTCAGCCGTTGGTATTGCTGTGAGGGCTGTCCGTGGCCGGCTTTGTGAGTCGCGGCTCTCACCGCTGCATCCAGCGGGAGAGAGATGTTGTAGAAAAGCCGGAAAGTGAGCCGTCAATCTGGGTCCGCCAAGCGGCGTGGATGTCCTTCTCTGTAATACCACTTGTCCACCAACGCGTTACGTGCTGTTCAAAGCACTTTTTCAAGGTGGTTAGTTAGTTAAAAAATCGTTTATTTATACTAAAACTTTATTGTTCCCATTTGGAAAAAACTGAACTTCCGGGACTTCCGGTCCGGAAGTGACAACGAAAATTGCGGGAAGCACATGGTAAAAAAGGAAATAGGAGTGCTCCATTTTTCTTAATTAAAATTTGAAGATTTGAAAGTTAAGTATGTTTAAAACAGGTGCCACTTAATGTAAGGAATGTGTTTATAAAACAAAACAAAACATTAAGGTCGATAACAATATTGTGGCCAGATGGTTGTAAGGTTTTTAATCCGAATATCCATTTACTTTCTTGTTTTCTTAGATCAATAGTGTCACGATCTAGGTAATTCCTTATCAGTATTTACCTTCCAAATGCCTCCTGAGACTGTCCCAGTGTTCCAAGCCTGGATTCTATCTGCACTGTCTGTGTGCAGCACGCTGCATCTCATTGTCTCAAATCTCTTTACTGTGATTCTGGCAGCTTCATGGTTAAAGCTCACATTCAAGTTACAAACAATCTTTCCCTCCAAAAGCTACCATGGGCGCAGCCATGTTTTCCTAATCACATGTTACCTTTCAGCCTATCAGCTGCACTCTGCTCTCAGCCTGATTACACAGCAGCTGCACTCTGGTCTCTGGTTAATCAGCCAGCCAATCCCTGCTTCCCAGCAGGTATAAATATCCTGTTCCTGGGGTGGAAAGATGTCAGTGCTTCAATTGTCTTCAGTGATTCCAGTGTGCAGTTCTCCCATGGACTTTCTCTGCAGTACAGCCTGACTCCCTGGTGATTACACTCTGCAGTGTAACCCGACACTCCATTGATTAACCCTCTACAGTCTACCCTGATTCACCTGTGTCTGAACTCCGGCTTCCCAGCATCCATTCTCCAGCTTCTTCTACAGCTCTCCAGCGATCCCCAGCATCACTTCATGCTTCACCTGTGCTTCTAAGTACAATAGTGCATTTCTATCTGCGAACCCCAGCTTCACTCAAAGCTTACCAACGATCCCCAGCATCACTTATGCTTCACCTGTGCTTCTAAGCACAATAGTGCATACCACTTACACCTCAGATTACAGGTCACAACCAGTAATATTTCAGAGACTCACTTGTCACTGTTTTGTTTGGTTGCACATTATCTGACTTTTCGTTTAATAAAAGCACTTAAAGATATTCTTGTTGTCGTGGTCACGCCCTCCTAAATTCAAGTACCCGTCAGCCCCTACAACTGAGGCTCCCAGTCACGGTCACCAGCCCTCAGTTGTGACAAATAGTTATGTCTCCTCCTCTCCAATTTGTTCGTATCTTTTGAATTGGTAGAAACGTGAGTCCAGTCGGATCTTTATGATGTTTCTCTAGGAAATAGTTTGATAAGCTGTGTGTGTTTTAAGTCCCTTTTTTACATTGTAGATATGCTAATGTAAATTTATTGCACAAAAGATTAGACAAAGCTGAAGCTAGGGAGCAGCCAGGGAGTCAACCCATGTCTGTCCCTATGTCGCAGGGACCTTCGGGGTCTCAAAAGCGCCCACTATCCCAAATTGTAGACACAGATACCGACACGGATTCTGACTCCAGTGTCGACTATGATGATGCAAAGTTACAGCCAAAAGTGGCTAAATGTATTCGATATATGATCATTGCAATAAAAGATGTTTTGCATATCACAGAGGAACCCCCTGTCCCTGACACGAGGGTACATATGTATAAGGGAAAGAAACCTGAGGTAACCTTTCCCCCCTCACATGAGTTGAACGAATTATGTGAAAAAGCTTGGGAATCTCCAGACAAAAAACGGAAGATTCCCAAAAGGATTCTTATGGCGTATCCTTTCCCGCCTACGGACAGGATACGGTGGGAATCTTCCCCTAAGGTGAACAAAGCATTAACACGCTTATCCAAAAAGGTAGCGCTGCCATCCCAAGATACGGCTACCCTCAGGGATCCTGCTGAACGCAAGCAGGAGGTTATCTTGAAGTCCATTTACACACATTCTGGTACCTTACTCAGACCGGCGATTGCGTCGGCCTGGGCTTGTAGCGCGGTAGCAGCTTGGACAGATACCTTATCAGCGGATATTGAGACCCTAGATAAGGATACCATTTTATTGACCCTAGGGCATATAAAAGATGCGGTCTCATATATGAGAGATGCTCAAAAAGACATTAGTCTACTGGGTTCTAGAATCAACGCGATGTCCATTTCGGCTAGACGAGTCCTATGGACCCGGCAATGGACAGGTGATGCCGACTCAAAGAGGCATATGGAGGTTTTACCTTACAAGGGTGAGGAATTGTTTGGGGAAGGTCTCTCGGACCTGGTCTCCACAGCTACGGCTGGTAAATCAAATTTTCTACCTTATATTCCCTCACAGCCTAAGAAAGCGCCACATTATCAAATGCAGTCCTTTCAATCACAAAGAAACAAGAAAGTACGAGGTGCGTCCTTTCTTGCCAGAGGTAAGGGCAGAGGAAAAATGCTGCACAACACAGCTAGTTCCCAGGAACAGAAGTCCTCCCCGGCCTCTACAAAATCCACCGCATGACGCTGGGGCTCTGCTACAGGAGTCCGCCCCAGTGGGGGCACGTCTTCGAGTTTTCAGCCACATCTGGGTTCACTCACAGGTGGATCCCTGGGCAATAGAAATTGTTTCCCAGGGTTACAAGCTGGAATTCGAAGAGGTGCCTCCTCACCGGTTTTTCAAATCGGCCCTACCAGCTTCTCCCCCGGAAAGGGAGATAGTGTTAAATGCAATTCACAAATTGTTATTTCAACAGGTGGTGGTCAAGGTTCCCCTGCTTCAACAAGGGAGGGGATATTACTCAACCCTATTTGTGGTCCCGAAACCAGACAGTTCGGTCAGACTCATTTTAAATTTAAAATCCCTGAATCTATACTTGAAATGGTTCAAGTTCAAGATGGAATCGCTCAGAGCGGTCATCGCCAGCCTGGAAGGGGGGGGGGGGGATTTTATGGTATCTCTGGACATAAAGGATGCATACCTTCATGTTCCCATTTATCCACCTCATCAGGCGTACCTGAGATTTGCGGTACAGGATTGTCATTACCAATTTCAGACGTTGCCGTTTGGGCTTTCTACGGCCCTGAGGATTTTCACCAAGGTAATGGCGGAAATGATGGTGCTCCTGCGCAAGCAAGGTGTCACAATTATCCCGTACTTAGACGATCTCATAAAAGCGAGATCAAGAGAGCAGTTGCTGAACAGCGTCTCACTTTCACTGAAGGTGTTACAGCAACACGGCTGGATTCTCAATATCCCGAAGTCGCAGTTGGTTCCTACGACTCGTCTGACTTTCTTGGGCATGGTTCTGGATACAGGCCTGAAAAGGGTTTATCTTCTGATAGAAAAAGCTCAGGAACTCATGACTCTAGTCAGGAATTTATTGAAGCCAAAACAGGTGTCAGTGCATCACTGCACTCAAGTCCTGGGAAAGATGGTGGCATCATACGAAGCCATTCCCTTCGGCAGGTTCCATGCGAGGACTTTCCAATGGGACTTATTGGACAAGTGGTCCGGGTCACATCTACAAATTCATCAGTTGATCACCCTGTCCCCCAGAGCCAGGGTATCTCTCCTGTGGTGGCTGCAGAGTGCTCACCTTCTAGAAGGCCGCAGGTTCGGCATTCAGGACTAGATCCTGGTGACCACGGACGCAAGCCTTCCGAGGTTGGCGAGCAGTAACGCAGGGAAGAAACTTCCAAGGTCTTTGGTCAAGTCAGGAGACTTGTCTTCACATCAACATCCTGGAACTGAAGGCCATATACAACGCCCTATGTCAAGCGGAGACCTTACTGCGCGACCGACCAGTTCTGATCCAGTCAGACAACATCACCGCAGTGGCTCATGTAAACCGCCAAGGCGGCACAAGGAGCAGAGTGGCAATGGCCGAAGCCGCCAGTATTCTTCGCTGGGCGGAAAATCATGTAAGCGCACTGTCAGCAGTGTTCATTCCGGGAGAGGACAACTGGGAAGCAGACTTTCTCAGCAGACATGATCTGCATCCAGGAGAGTGGGGACTTCATCAAGAAGTCTTCGCACAGATTGCAAGTCAGTGGGGACTGCCCCAGATAGACATGATGGCATCCCGCCTCAACAAAAAGCTGCAGAGGTA
Source organism: Pseudophryne corroboree (assembly GCF_028390025.1). Taxonomy (NCBI): domain Eukaryota; kingdom Metazoa; phylum Chordata; class Amphibia; order Anura; family Myobatrachidae; genus Pseudophryne; species Pseudophryne corroboree. The sequence continues at coordinate 590,908,379 of NC_086445.1, read as the reverse complement.
TTGCGCCAGATCAAAAGACCCTCAGGCGGTAGCTGTAGACGCCCTAGTGACACCGTGGGTGTTCCAGTCGGTCTATGTGTTTCCTCTTCTTCCTCTCATCCCAAAGGTGTTGAGAATAATAAGGAAAAGAGGAGTACAGACAATTCTCATTGTTCCAGATTGGCCACGAAGGACCTGGTATCCGGATCTACTGGAAATGCTCACAGAAGATCCGTGACCTCTTCCTCTACGACAGGACCTGTTGCAACAGGGGTCCTGTCTGTTCCAAGACTTACCGCGGCTGCGTTTGACGGCATGGCGGTTGAACGCCGGATCCTAGTGGAAAAGGGCATTCCGAATGAGGTCATTCCTACTCTGATAAAGGCTAGAAAGGACGTGACAGCTAAACATTATCACCGTATATGGCAAAAATATGTTGCTTGGTGTGAGGCCAGGAGTGCTACTCCGGAAGAATTCCATCTGGGCTGTTTCCTTCACTTTCTACAAACTGGAGTGAATTTGGGCCTAAAATTAGACTCTATTAAGGTTCAGATTTCGGCCTTATCCATTTTCTTTCAAAAAGAATTGGCTTCTCTCCAAGAAGTACAGACTTTTGTAAAGGGAGTGCTGCATATTCAGCCTCCTTTTGTACCTCCGGTGGTGCCTTGGGACCTTAACGTGGTGTTGAGTTTCCTTAAGTGGCACTGGTTTGAACCACTTCAAACGGTGGAGTTGAAATATCTCACTTGGAAAGTGGTCATGTTGTTAGCCTTGGCTTCGGCTAGGCGAGTGTCGGAATTGGCGGCTTTGTCTCATAAAAGCCCCTATCTAGTTTTCCATATGGATAGAGCGGAGTTGCGGACCCACCCTCAATTCTTGCCTAAGGTGGTGTCATCTTTTCATATGAACCAACCTATTGTAGTGCCTGTGGCTATGCGCGACTTGGAGGATTCCGAGTCCCTTGATGTAGTCAGGGCTTTGAAAATTTACGTGGCCAGAATGGCTAGAGTCAGAAAAACAGAAGCACTGTTTGTATTATATGCTGCAAACAAGGTTGGCGCCCCTGCTTCAAAGCAGACTATTGCTCGCTGGATCTGTAACACGATTCAGCAGGCTCATTCTACGGCTGGATTGCCGTTACCAAAATCGGTTAAGGCCCATTCCACTAGGAAGGTGGGCTCTTCTTGGGCGGCTGCCCGGGGGGTCTCGGCACTACAGCTGTGCCGAGCTACTACTTGGTCGGGTTCAAACACCTTTGCAAAATTCTATAAGTTTGATACCCTGGCTGAGGAGGACCTCCTGTTTGCTCAATCGGTGCTGCAGAGTCATCCGCACTCTCCCGCCCGTTTGGGATGGACCCGCGATATATCGGCCGTTCAAGAGAACGGGCGATATATAGGCCAGTGTGTACCCACCTTAACTGTTGTGGATAATAACAACCTGTTCTTGGAGCTGATCCAAACAGTATATCATATGGAGTCAGTTTGCTAGGTCTCAAAGGTGTGGTTCTAATATTAAACAAAACTATAGGTAAACATTCTGGCCAAGTTTACTTACGTCCTAGAGGATGCTGGGGACTCGGTAAGGACCATGGGGATAGACAGGCTCTGCAGGAGACATGGGCACTTTAAGAAAGACTTTAGGAATGGGTGTGCACTGGCTCCTCCCTCTATGCCCCTCCTCCAGACCTCAGTTTACTACTGTGCCCAGAGGAGACTGGGTGCATTACAGGGAGCTCTCCTGAGTTTCCTGTCAGAAAGTATTTTGTTAGGTTTTTTATTTTCAGGGAGCCTGCTGGCAACAGACTCCCTGCATCGAGGGACTGAGGGGAGAGAAGCAGACCTACTTCTGTGAGTTTCAAGGCTCTGCTTCTTAGGCTACTGGACACCATTAGCTCCAGAGGGATCGGTACGCAGGTCTCACCCTCGCCGTCCGTCCCAGAGCCGCGCCGCCGTCCTCCTCACAGAGCCGGAAGATAGAAGCCGGGTGAGTATGAGAAGAAAAGAAGACTTCAGAGGCGGCAGAAGACTTCATGATCTTCACTGAGGTAACGCACAGCGGTGAAGCTGTGCGCCATTGCTCCCATACACCTCACACATGGCAGTCACTGTAAGGGTGCAGGGCACAGGGGGGGCGCCCTGGGTACGGTAGCATATAAACCTCTTTCTGGCAAAAATAGGTATATATACAGTTGGGCACTGTATATATAAAGAGCCTCGCCAGTTTTCAGTATATTTGAGCGGGACAGAAGCCCGCCGCCGAGGGGGCGGGGCTTTTCCCTCAGCACTCACCAGCGCCATTTTCTCCACAGCACAGCGCTGAGAGGAAGCTCCCCAGACTCTCCCCTACTTAACCACGGTGAAAGAGGGTTTTGAAGAAGGGGGGCACATAATTTGGCGCATTTATATATGTACAAACAGCGCTACTGGGTAAACATATATTTATATAGTGTTTTTTCCTGGGTCATATAGCGCTGGGTGTGTGCTGGCATACTCTCTCTCTGTCTCTCCAAAGGGCCTTGTGGGGGAACTGTCTTCAGATAAGAGGATTCCCTGAGTGTGTGGTGTGTCGGTACGCGTGTGTCGACATGTCTTAGGTAGAAGGCTTTCAGGGGGAGGAGGAGGAGAGAATGAGTGTGGTGTCTCCGTCGACAACGCCGACACCTGACTGGATGGATATGTGGAAGGTTTTAAGTGCTAATGTAAATTTATTGCACAAAAGATTAGACAAAGCTGAAGCTAGGGAGCAGCCAGGGAGTCAACCCATGTCTGTCCCTATGTCGCAGGGACCTTCGGGGTCTCAAAAGCGCCCACTATCCCAAATTGTAGACACAGATACCGACACGGATTCTGACTCCAGTGTCGACTACAATGATGCAAAGTTACAGCCAAAAGTGGCTAAATGTATGCGATATATATAAGTAAAAAAACGAGCGCTAAATTATACGTATAGAAAGTAAGTGTGGCACCTGTAAAAAAAGAGTGATGGTTAATTCTTAAAAACTTCTGTTTACAGCTCTTTTGAGATAAGGTTAGGTTGGTGGTATCCAGATATAGATGTAAAAGTCCGGAATCTAACTGTCCCTAACTTACCCACGGGGATTCCTCAGCCGTTGGTATTGCTGTGAGGGCTGTCCGTGGCCGGCTTTGTGAGTCGCGGCTCTCACCGCTGCATCCAGCGGGAGAGAGATGTTGTAGAAAAGCCGGAAAGTGAGACGTCAATCTGGGTCCGCCCAGCGGCGTGGATGTCGTTCTCTGTAATACCACTTGTCCACCAACGCGTTACGTGCTGTTCAAAGCACTTTTTCAAGGTGGTTAGTTAGTTAGTTAAAAAATCGTTTATTTATACTAAAACTTTATTGTTCCCATTTGGAAAAAACTGAACTTCCGGGACTTCCGGTCTGGAAGTGACAACGAAAATTGCGGGAAGCACATGGTAAAAAAGGAAATAGGAGTGCTCCATTTTTCTTAATTAAAATTTGAAGATTTGAAAGTTAAGTATGTTTAAAACAGGTGCCACTTAATGTAAGGAATGTGTGTTTATAAAAATAAAAAAAAACATTAAGGTCGATAACAATATTGTGGCCAGATGGTTGTAAGGTTTTTAATTCGAATATCCATTTACTTTCTTGTTTTCTTAGATCAATAGTGTCACGATCTAGGTAATTCCTTATCAGTATTTACCTTCCAAATGCCTCCTGAGACTGTCCCAGTGTTCCAAGCCTGGATTCTATCTGCACTGTCTGTGTGCAGCACGCTGCATCTCATTGTCTCAAATCTCTTTACTGTGATTCTGGCAGCTTCATGGTTAAAGCTCACATTCAAGTTACAAACAATCTTTCCCTCCAAAAGCTACCATGGGCGCAGCCATGTTTTCCTAATCACATGTTACCTTTCAGCCTATCAGCTGCACTCTGCTCTCAGCCTGATTACACAGCAGCTGCACTCTGGTTAATCAGCCAGCCAATCCCTGCTTCCCAGCAGGTATAAATATCCTGTTCCTGGGGTGGAAAGATGTCAGTGCTTCAATTGTCTTCAGTGATTCCAGTGTGCAGTTCTCCCATGGACTTTCTCTGCAGTACAGCCTGACTCCCTGGTGATTACACTCTGCAGTGTAACCCGACACTCCATTGATTAACCCTCTACAGTCTACCCTGATTCACCTGTGTCTGAACTCCGGCTTCCCAGCATCCATTCTCCAGCTTCTTCTACAGCTCTCCAGCGATCCCCAGCATCACTTCATGCTTCACCTGTGCTTCTAAGTACAATAGTGCATTTCTATCTGCAAACCCCAGCTTCACTCAAAGCTTACCAACGATCCCCAGCATCACTTATGCTTCACCTGTGCTTCTAAGCACAATAGTGCATACCACTTACACCTCAGATTACTGGTCACAACCAGTAATATTTCAGATACTCACTTGTCACTGTTTTGTTTGGTTGCACATTATCTGACTTTTCGTTTAATAAAAGCACTTAAAGATATTCTTGTTGTCGTGGTCACGCCCTCCTAAATTCAAGTACCCGTCAGCCCCTACAACTGAGGCTCCCAGTCGCGGTCACCAGCCCTCAGTTGTGACAAATAGTTATGTCTCCTCCTCTCCAATTTGTTCGTATCTTTTGAATTGGTAGAAACGTGAGTCCAGTCGGATCTTTATGATGTTTCTCTAGGAAATGGTTTGATAAGCAGTGTGTTTTAAGTCCCTTTTTTACATTGTAGATATGCTAATGTAAATTTATTGCACAAAAGATTAGACAAAGCTGAAGCTAGGGAGCAGCCAGGGAGTCAACCCATGTCTGTCCCTATGTCGCAGGGACCTTCGGGGTCTCAACAGTGTCCACTATCCCAAATTGTAGACACAGATACCGACACGGATTCTGACTCCAGTGTCGACTATGATGATGCAAAGTTACAGCCAAAAGTGGCTAAATGTATTCGATATATGATCATTGCAATAAAAGATGTTTTGCATATCACAGAGGAACCCCCTGTCCCTGACACGAGGGTACACATGTATAAGGGAAAGAAACCTGAGGTAACCTTTCCCCCCTCACATGAGTTGAACGAATTATGTGAAAAAGCTTGGGAATCTCCAGACAAAAAACGGAAGATTCCCAAAAGGATTCTTATGGCGTATCCTTTCCCGCCTACGGACAGGATACGGTGGGAATCTTCCCCTAAGGTGGACAATGCATTAACACGCTTATCCAAAAAGGTAGCTCTGCCATCCCAAGATACGGCTACCCTCAGGGATCCTGCTGACCGCAAGCAGGAGGTTATCTTGAAGTCCATTTACACACATTCTGGTACCTTACTCAGACCGGCGATTGCGTCGGCCTGGGCTTGTAGCGCGGTAGCAGCTTGGACAGATACCTTATCAGCGGATATTGAGACCCTAGATAAGGATACCATTTTATTGACCCTAGGGCATATAAAAGATGCGGTCTCATATATGAGAGATGCTCAAAGAGACATTAGTCTACTGGGTTCTAGAATCAACAGGTGATGCCGACTCAAAGAGGCATATGGAGGTTTTACCTTACAAGGGTGAGGAATTGTTTGGGGAAGGTCTCTCGGACCTGGTCTCCACAGCTACGGCTGGTAAATCAAATTTTCTACCTTATATTCCCTCACAGCCTAAGAAAGCGCCACATTATCAAATGCAGTCCTTTCAATCACAAAGAAACAAGAAAGTACGAGGTGCGTCCTTTCTTGCCAGAGGTAAGGGCAGAGGAAAAATGCTGCACAACACAGCTAGTTCCCAGGAACAGAAGTCCTACCCGGCCTCTACAAAATCCACCGCATGACGCTGGGGCTCCGCTACAGGAGTCCGCCCCAGTGGGGGCACGTCTTCGAGTTTTCAGCCACATCTGGGTTCACTCACAGGTGGATCCCTGGGCAATAGAAATTGTTTCCCAGGGTTACAAGCTGGAATTCGAAGAGGTGCCTCCTCGCCGGTTTTTCAAATCGGCCCTACCAGCTTCTCCCCCGGAAAGGGAGATAGTGTTAAATGCAATTCACAAATTGTATCTTCAACAGGTGGTGGTCAAGGTTCCCCTGCTTCAACAAGGGAGGGGATATTACTCAACCCTATTTGTGGTCCCGAAACCAGGCTGTTCGGTCAGACCCATTTTAAATTTAAAATCCCTGAATCTATACTTGAAATGGTTCAAGTTCAAGATGGAATCGCTCAGAGCGGTCATCGCCAGCCTGGAAGGGGGGGATTTTATGGTATCTCTGGACATAAAGGATGCATACCTTCATGTTCCCATTTATCCACCTCATCAGGCGTACCTGAGATTTGCGGTACAGGATTGTCATTACCAATTTCAGACGTTGCCGTTTGGGCTTTCTACGGCCCTGAGGATTTTCACCAAGGTAATGGCGGAAATGATGGTGATCCTGCGCAAGCAAGGTGTCACAATTATCCCGTACTTAGACGATCTCATAAAAGCGAGATCAAAAGAGCAGTTGCTGAACAGCGTCTCACTTTCACTGAAGGTGTTACAGCAATACGGCTGGATTCTCAATATCCCGAAGTCGCAGTTGGTTCCTACGACTCGTCTGACTTTCTTGGGCATGGTTCTGGATACAGGCCTGAAAAGGGTTTATCTTCTGATAGAAAAAGCTCAGGAACTCATGACTCTAGTCAGGAATTTATTGAAGCCAAAACAGGTGTCAGTGCATCACTGCACTCAAGTCCTGGGAAAGATGGTGGCATCATACGAAGCCATTCCCTTCGGCAGGTTCCATGCGAGGACTTTCCAATGGGACTTATTGGACAAGTGGTCCGGGTCACATCTACAAATTCATCAGTTGACCACCCTGTCCCCCAGAGCCAGGGTATCTCTCCTGTGGTGGCTGCAGAGTGCTCACCTTCTAGAAGGCCGCAGGTTCGGCATTCAGGACTGGATCCTGGTGACCACGGACGCAAGCCTTCCGAGGTTGGCGAGCAGTCACGCAGGGAAGAAACTTCCAAGGTCTTTGGTCAAGTCAGGAGACTTGTCTTCACATCAACATCCTGGAACTGAAGGCCATATACAACGCCCTACGTCAAGCGGAGACCTTACTGCGCGACCGACCAGTTCTGATCCAGTCAGACAACATCACCGCAGTGGCTCATGTAAACCGCCAAGGCGGCACAAGGAGCAGAGTGGCAATGGCCGAAGCCGCCAGTATTCTTCGCTGGGCGGAAAATCATGTAAGCGCACTGTCAGCAGTGTTCATTCCGGGAGAGGACAACTGGGAAGCAGACTTTCTCAGCAGACATGACCTGCATCCAGGAGAGTTGGGACTTCATCAAGAAGTCTTCGCACAGATTGCAAGTCAGTGGGGACTGCCCCAGATAGACATGATGGCATCCCGCCTCAACAAAAAGCTGCAGAGGTATTGCGCCAGATCAAAAAACCCTCAGGCGGTAGCTGTAGACGCCCTAGTGACACCGTGGGTGTTCCAGTCGGTCTATGTGTTTCCTCCTCTTCCTCTCATCCCAAAGGTGTTGAGAATAATAAGGAAAAGAGGAGTACAGACAATTCTCATTGTTCCAGATTGGCCACGAAGGACCTGGTATCCGGATCTACTGGAAATGCTCACAGAAGATCCGTGGCCTCTTCCTCTACGACAGGACCTGTTGCAACAGGGGTCCTGTCTGTTCCAAGACTTACCGCGGCTGCGTTTGACGGCATGGCGGTTGAACGCCGGATCCTAGCGGAAAAGGGCATTCCGGATGAGGTCATTCCTACTCTGATAAAGGCTAGAAAGGACGTGACAGCTAAACATTATCACCGTATATGGCGAAAATATGTTGCTTGGTGTGAGGCCAGGAGTGCTCCTCCGGAAGAATTCCATCTGGGCTGTTTCCTTCACTTCCTACAAACTGGAGTGAATTTGGGCCTAAAATTAGGCTCTATTAAGATTCAGATTTCGGCCTTATCCATTTTCTTTCAAAAAGACTTGGCTTCTCTCCAAGAAGTACAGACTTTTGTAAAGGGAGTGCTGCATATTCAGCCTCCTTTTGTACCTCCGGTGGTGCCTTGGGACCTTTACGCGGTGTTGAGTTTCCTTAAGTCGCACTGGTTTGAACCACTTCAAACGGTGGAGTTGAAATATCTAACTTGGAAAGTGGTCATGTTGTTAGCCTTGGCTTCGGCTAGGCGCGTGTCGGAATTGGCGGCTTTGTCTCATAAAAGCCCCTATCTAGTTTTCCATATGGATAGAGCGGAGTTGCGGACCCACCCTCAATTCTTGCCTGAGGTGGTGTCATCTTTTCATATGAACCAACCTATTGTAGTGCCTGTGGCTACGCGCGACTTGGAGGATTCCGAGTCCCTTGATGTAGTCAGGGCTTTGAAAATTTACGTGGCCAGAATGGCTAGAGTCAGAAAAACAGAAGCACTGTTTGTCCTATATGCTGCAAACAAGGTTGGCGCCCCTGCTTCAAAGCAGACTATTGCTCGCTGGATCTGTAACACGATTCAGCAGGCTCATTCTACGGCTGGATTGCCGTTACCAAAATCGGTTAAGGCCCATTCCACTAGGAAGGTGGGCTCTTCTTGGGCGGCTACCCGGGGGGTCTCGGCACTACAGCTGTGCCGAGCTACTACTTGGTTGGGTTCAAACACCTTTGCAAAATTCTATAAGTTTGATACCCTGGCTGAGGAGGACCTCCTGTTTGCTCAATCGGTGCTGCAGAGTCATCCGCACTCTCCCGCCAGTTTGGGAGCTTTGGTATAATCCCCATGGTCCTTACGGAGTCCCCAGCATCCTCTAGGACGTTAGAGAAAATAAGATTTTAAACCTACTGGTAAATCTTTTTCTCGTAGTCCGTAGAGGATGCTGGGCGCCCATCCCAAGTGCGGACTACTTCTGCGAGACTTGTATATAGTTTTGCTTACATAAGGGTTATGTTATAGTTTTCATCGGTCTTGGACTGATGCTATGTTGTTTTCATACTGTTAACTGGTTAGTATATCTCAAGTTATACGGTGTGATTGGTGTGGCTGGTATGAATCTTGCCCTTAGATTAACAAAAATCCTTTCCTCGTACTGTCCGTCTCATCTGGGCACAGTTTCTCTAACTGAGGTCTGGAGGAGGGGCATAGAGGGAGGAGTCAGTGCACACCCATTCCTAAAGTCTTTCTTAAAGTGCCCATGTCTCCTGCGGAGCCCGTCTATCCCCATGGTCCTTACGGAGTCCCCAGCATCCTCTACGGACTACGAGAAAAAGATTTACCGGTAGGTTTAAAATCTTATTTTCTGTCATCATTTTCTGCAGCTTTAGCTTAATGTCATAGTTCAGACGTTCCACCCATCCACTGGCCTGGGGCCTATAGGGGATATGGATAGCCTGTTGTATCCCAAATTTTTCGCTATGTGTTGCACAACTTCTCCCGTGAAATGTGTACCTCAATCTGATTCTATGACCTTAGGTACCCCAAATCACTTTCTTTGCAGTAGTTTTTGCTGTGGCCTTACTCACTGGCCAGGCTTCGGCCCAGTGACTAAACATGTCCGTTGCTACCAGCACATATTCATATGATTCAGGGTAAATAATGAGCGCATTAATTATCTTATGTGTTTGATGCTTTCTAAAACATGTATTTATGAAATGTGTATATAAAAGTGGAACCTGAAAAGAAAAAAGTTTATTAATTGTAATTACAGCTCCTTTTTGGAGTTTATGTGTATCCCCTAACTGTCCCTACCTTCTATCCAGTTCATACATTGGCAGAAGAGATGTCCACACTTCTGACTAGCCGCTACCGCTGCGTCCACTGTGAGTGGCTAGCGGCGGGTTGATGAAACCGGGTGGAACTTGGGAGGTGCATGAGCTACAGGACAGCAAGTTCCACCCGATTGCATCAACCCACCACTAGCCACTCACAGTGTGATGTCATCGAGCCGCGACCTGACACGAAGCCGCGAAATGCTACTGCTGGACTCAGCGGTAGCGGCTAGTCAGAAGTGTGGACATCTCTTCTCCTGACGATGTGCGAACTGGCTAGAAGGTAGGGACAGTTAGGGGATACACAATTGCAATATTGTGAATCTGGAATGGACTGTGCTCATCTCACATAAACTCCAAAAAGGAGCTGTAAACACAATTAATAACCGTTTTTCTTTTCAGGTGCCACTTTTATATACACATTTCATAAATACATGTTTGAGAAAGCATCAAACACATAAGATAATTATAGCGCTCGTTATTTACCCTGAACAGTAAACTTCAACAAACTGAGCAGCTTTTATAATATATACACAGCGTAGTTGCTACATATTCATATGGGCCACTTTGTGGCAACTGTAGGTAGTCAATTTGTAGTCTCTGAAATGGGTAAAAGCTTTATAGTTCCTAGAGGTGTCTTCATTCTTTGTCCTTGATAGCTGATTCCACAGATCCAGCATCCTGCTACAAAGTTTGTTGCTGCTTTGTTGAAGTCCATGTTTAACTTCTTCTGCTCCCAACCGTGTCCATTTTTCCTTTTCTTCTTGTGATACTTGTTGTTGAATTTTAATCAGCTCCTCTTCGTTGGGCATTTGCTTTATATCTTGAGCTATTAAGACTTGTTCTGGATCTTTTGATAGTAATTCAATTCTTTTGGCTTCTGCATCTGCCATCGCATTTCCTTTAGCTTTCATGGTTTGGTTCTTCGTATGTGCTTGCACCTTGATTATCCCAATCCTTTTAGGTAGTTCTAATGCTCTAAAAAGTTCCATAATCAAACTGGTATGTTTGATGAGTTTCCCATTTGCTCCTTTGAAGTCTCTACTTTTCCAAATCGATCCATAATCTTGAGACACGCCCCAAGCATAGAGTGAATCCTTGTAGATGTTGGCTGTCATGTTTTCAGCATGTATACAGGCTTTAGTCATTGCTATGAGTTCTGTTTCTTATGCTGACATGTTTGATGGCAATGGACCGGAATCTATGACTTCAGTTTCGGTTGTTATTGCATATCCTGTCCTCGGGGATCCATTATCATAATATCTTGATCCATCGATGAACAGGTTCATGTCTGGATTGTCCAGTGGTGTATCTTGGACATTAGGAAGAGGTAGAGACTCTAATTCCATGAGAGCTAGGCAATCATGTGAATATTTTTGTGCAGTATTTTCTGTATCTGTAGCAGCATTTTCTTCACCGGGCAAATACTGGAGGTAAGGAATTGGACTGGAATGGGAGTTTCAACATTTTCAATGGTTAGTACCATAGGTTTACTTTCCTTTAGTTCCACTGTAGTGCCTTCTAAACCAGTTGCTTGAAGTGTTTTCGTGGTCATTAATTCATTTGGTACCTCCTGTTGTTGTAAAATTGTGCGGCTTGCCCTAAAATCTATAATGCACCTGTAATAGTGACCTGTTGGCAATACAAGGGTCACCTGATCATTTTCTTGTTCTGACAGTGTTTTCACAGGGAGGTACCCTGGGAATCTACGTTTGCATGCTTTAGATTTTTCTTGCTGATTTTCACACCACTTCCTGTAGTTCCTGCAGTCCTCTTGAAATGTCCTTCTTTCTTGCACAAAAAACATTTTCTGTCATCTTGTTTGGTTCCTTCTTTTAAGTCCTTTTCGGTGGCCCTTTGCTTTGGGCCCTTAACTTTCCACTTGCTTTGTTCCTGCATGACGTGTACTGTTACTTTCGGTGCTGCATTCTTTTCTTTGGCTTTTCTTGTATTTTCATTCTCCCTTTCCTCAGTTCCTTCTAGTACCTGGACTATTGCTTCCAGTTCCATATAGGAGGTTTGTGGCCTAATCTGGAACAACTGAGTTCTGTAGGTTTCTGACAATCCATTCAGAAATTTGGTCTTTAACAGCCTTTGATGTTGAGGGTTATCTATTGCATAACCTTCATCCATGTGTCGTATAGTGACTTTATCATAGTAAGTTCTGATGGATTCAGTCTTTTCCTGTTTCAAATCCGGGGCTGCTGGGAGCCCTAAGTTTCTGTTCATGAAACCATGTTTGAAGCCTTGCCATGTACTTATCGTCACTTTCAGATGTTTTGCGATCTGCATCTGCTGGGGCAGCCGTTATGGCTGAACATCCACGTTCTGCAGCTGTTACTGGCATGGCAGCCACTGCTTGGGTGGTTCCTGCTAATAGTATAGCTTCAGACAACTGGTGTATAGTAGGTCAACCCATGCTGGTGTCCATATGGCTTGAATTCTTTCAATATAGGCATAAAATGATGCTGGATTTCTTCTGGGATATGGTTACTTGGTAACTATATCTGCCATGTCACTGCCATACCATGGCCTGTGGTGTTGGCTCTGAACAATGTACAGATTGGCCACTTTGCTTGCATCATCCCGATTGTGTATTCCTTGCACCAGTACTGGATACAGAGGCATAGACGACGATGACCCTTCTTCAATATTTCTGACTGCATAGGTGTCTTGACACCATGGTTCATTGGATGAAATCCAGTTCCCACAATTTGTGCATCATTCATATCCTTCTGGTATGCAAAACTGGTAAACTGCACACAATTTTTCAGGAAAATTAGTCACCTCATTCTGTACATTATGTACCCATGTATGGAAGGCTATAGAGCCTGTATCTTGACCCCTCAGGTCTCCCCTTTGTCTGAATTATACTCATTTATTGTTCCTGATTGTGGACTAGTGTTTCCTGAACTCATAACTTGGATCCAGGTGTCCTGTAATTGTCTCAGCATAAAAGGACCTCTTGATAGCCAATATCTTTGGCTTGATCTCCTTGGAGTTTCTTGTGATAGAGTGTCGTGACACTGGGGTGCGCTCTGTACACAACACTCACGTGGACCATTCAAATTTTCAGCCACGGGACTTCCCAAGATAGGGCTAACTATTTGCCACTCCTTTTCTGGCTCAACTCTTTTAAACTTCATTGTCAGTGAGCCCATAGATAATTCCATTCTGTTCACGCTAGGGGTACCTGTGTGTGCAAGCATGTCTGGGTACAGGGGTGCAGCATAGGATGGAGGTACTGTTGGTGGTGCTATAGGCTATGAATTCAACACTGGTGGTGGTGCTATCTTCCTTTCTGTTCTCTGTTTCTAATTCTCTTGCTACAGTGATCCAGGTGATTACTTGATCTCTACAATTATGTTTGACTATCCAACTCTTGTTACAGGAGGCAAATTTTTCCCATTTTTCTAGGTCTAGTGTCCCCTCTGACGGAAAAGCATGTCTTCTGAAAAATTTACTTATTCCTTTCAGAGCCTTTTTGGCCTCCCTTTTACTAACAATATCCACTGGTTTGTTGGGCCCTGACATCTTTGCAGACCGCACTCCCATGCCTGGGTGTGTTTGCATGGAACCCCTCCTGATGTTGTATTTTAGTAACCCTGTATGAGGGACTTAAACTCTCCCTAAGAGACGTTGACTCTGAAGAATCTCTTCTATCCTTACACCTATAGAGTTCCTTAAATCCGTGTGTGGACAAATAGCTGGGGTTGTAGTATTACCCCTTTCTCCCTGTGATGGTTAAAATAAGATTTTACTCACCGGTAAATCTATTTCTCATAGTCCGTAGTGGATGCTGGGAACTTCGAAAGGACCATGGGGAATAGCGGCTCCGCAGGAGACTGGGCACAACTAAAGAAAGCTTTTAGGTCACCTGGTGTACACTGGCTCCTCCCACTATGACCCTCCTCCAAGCCTCAGTTAGGACACTGTGCCCGGACGAGCTGACATAATAAGGAAGGATTTTGAATCCCGGGTAAGACTCTTACCAGCCACACCAATCACACCGTAAAACTCGTGATACTATACCCAGTTTAACAGTATGAAAACAACTGAGCCTCTCAACAGATGGCTCAACAATAACCCTTTAGTTAACAATAACTATGTACAAGTATTGCAGACAATCCGCACTTGGGACGGGCGCCCAGCATCCACTACGGACTACGAGAAATAGATTTACCGGTGAGTAAAATCTTATTTTCTCTGACGTCCTAGTGGATGCTGGGAACTCCGAAAGGACCATGGGGATTATACCAAAGCTCCCAAACGGGCGGGAGAGTGCGGATGACTCTGCAGCACCGAATGAGAGAACTCAAGGTCCTCCTCAGCCAGGGTATAAAATTTGTAGAATTTTGCAAACGTGTTTGCCCCTGACCAAGTAGCAGCTCGGCAAAGTTGTAAAGCCGAGACCCCTCGGGCAGCCGCCCAAGATGAGCCCACCTTCCTTGTGGAATGGGCTTTTACTGATTTAGGATGCGGCAGTCCAGCCGCAGAATGCGCCAGCTGAATTGTGCTACAAATCCAGCGAGCAATAGTCTGCTTAGAAGCAGGAGCACCCAGCTTGTTGGGTGCATACAGGATAAATAGCGAGTCAGTTTTCCTGACTCTAGCCGTCCTGGAAACATAAATTTTCAAGGCCCTGACTACGTCCAGTAACTTGGAATCCTACAAATCGCTAGTAGCCGCAGGCACCACAATAGGTTGGTTCAAGTGAAAAGCTGATACCACCTTAGGGAGAAACTGGGGACGAGTCCTCAATTCCGCCCTATCCATATCAGATAAGGGCTTTTACATGACAAAGCTGCCAATTCTGACACACGTCTGGCTGAAGCCAAGGCCAGTAACATGACCACTTTCCACGTGAGATATTTTAGATCCACGGTTTTAAGTGGCTCAAACCAATGTGATTTTAAGAAACTCAACACCACGTTGAGATCCCAAGGTGCCACTGGAGGCACAAACGGGGGCTGAATATGCAGCACTCCTTTCACAAACGTCTGAACTTCAGGTAGCGAAGCCAGTTCTTTCTGGAAGAAAATCGACAGAGCCGAGATCTGTACCTTAATGGAGCCTAATTTCAGGCCCATAGTCACTCCTGCTTGTAGGAAATGCAGAAATCGACCTAGTTGAAATTCCTCTGTTGGGGCCTTTTTTTTTTTTTTTTTGGCCTCACACCAAGCAACATATTTCCGCCATATGCGGTGATAATGCTGTACAGTCACATTTTTCCTGGCTTTAATCAGCGTAGGAATGACTTCCTCCGGAATGCCCTTTTCCTTAAGGATCCGGCGTTCAACCGCCATGCCGTCAAACGCAGCCACGGTAAGTCTTGGAACAGACAGGGCCCCTGCTGCAGCAGGTCCTGTCTGAGCGGCAGAGGCCATGGGTCCTCTGAGATCATCTCTTGAAGTTCCGGGTACCACGCTCGTCTTGGCCAATCCGGAACCACGAGTATTGTTCTTAATCCTCGTTTTCTTATTATTCTCAGTACCCTTGGTATGAGAGGCAGAGGAGGGAACACATAAACTGACTGGTACACCCACGGTGTCACTAGAGTGTCCACAGCTATCGCCTGAGGGTCCCTTGACCTGGCGCAATATCTCTCTAGTTTTTTGTTTAGGCGGGACGCCATCATGTCCACCTGTGGCCGTTCCCATCGATTTACAATCAGCGTGAAGACTTCTGGATGAAGTCCCCACTCTCCCGGGTGGAGGTCGTGCCTGCTGAGAAAGTCTGCTTCCCAGTTGTCCACTCCCGGAATGAACACTGCTGACAGTGCTAGTACGTGATTTTCCGCCCATCTGAGAATCCTTGTGGCTTCTGCCATTGCCATCCTGCTTCTTTGCCGCCCTGTCGATTTACATGGGCGACTGCCGTGATGTTGTCTGACTGGATCAGTACCGGCTGGTGTAGAAGCAGGGATTTTGCCTGACTTAGGGCATTGTAAATGGCCCTTAGTTCCAGAATATTTATGTGTAGGGAAGTCTCCTGACTCGACCATAGTCCTTGGAAGTTTCTTCCCTGTGTGACTGCCCCCCAGCCTCGAAGGCTGGCATCCGTGGTCACCAGGACCCAGTCCTGTATGCCGAATCTGCGGCCCTCTAGAAGATGAGCACTCTGCAGCCACCACAGCAGAGACACCCTGGTCCTTGGAGACAGGGTTATTAGGCGATGCATCTGAAGATGCGATCCGGACCATTGGTCCAACAGGTCCCACTGAAAGATTCTGGCATGGAACCTGCCGAAAGGAATTGCTTCGTAAGAAGCCACCATCTTTCCCAGGACCCGCGTGCAGTGATGCACCGATACCTGTTTCGGTTTCAGGAGGTCTCTGACTAGAGATGACAGCTCCTTGGCTTTCTCCTCCGGGAGAAACACTTTTTTCTGGACTGTATCCAGAATCATACCCAGGAACAGTAGACGTGTCGTCGGAACCAGCTGTGATTTTGGAATATTCAGAATCCAACCGTGCTGGTGTAGCACCTCCTGAGATAGTGCTACTCCCACCAACAACTGCTCCTTGGACCTCGCCTTTATTAGGAGATCGTCCAAGTACGGGATAATTAAAACTCCCTTTCTTCGAAGGAGTATCATCATTTCCGCCATTACTTTGGTAAACACCCTCGGTGCCGTGGAGAGTCCAAACGGCAGCGTCTGGAATTGGTAATGGCAATCCTGTACCACAAATCTGAGGTACTCCTGGTGAGGATAGTAAATGGGGACATGCAGGTAAGCATCCTCGATGTCCAGGGATACCATGTAATCCCCCTCGTCCAGGCTTGCAATAACCGCCCTGAGCGATTCCATCTTGAACTTGAATTTTTTTATGTATGTGTTCAAGGATTTCAAATTTAAAATGGGTCTCACCGAACCGTCCGGTTTCGGTACCACAAACAGTGTGGAATAGTAACCCCGTCCTTGTTGAAGTAGGGGCACCTTGACTATCACCTGCTGGGAATACAGCTTGTGAATTGCCTCTAGCACAGCCTCCCTGCCTGAGGGAGTTGTCGGCAAGGCAGATTTTAGGAACCGGTGGGGAGGAGACGCCTCGAATTCCAGTTTGTACCCTTGAGATACTATTTGCAGGATCCAGGGATCCACCTGTGAGCGAGCCCACAGATCGCTGAAATTTTTGAGGTGGCCCCCCACCGTACCTGGCTCCGCCTGTGGAGCCCCACCGTCATGCGGCGGACTTGGAAGAAGCGGGGGAGGACTTTTGCTCCTGGGAACCTGCTGTTTGTTGCAGCCTTTTTCCCCTACCTCTGCCTCTGGACAGAAAGGACCCGCCTTTTCCACGCCTGTTTTTCTGAGTCCGAAAAGACTGTACCTGATAAAACGGCGCCTTTTTAGGCTGTGAGGGAACATGGGGTAAAAATGCTGACTTCCCAGCAGTTGCTGTGGAAACTAGGTCCGAGAGACCATCCCCGAATAATTCCTCACCCTTACAAGGCAAAACTTCCATGTGCCTTTTTGAATCTGCATCCCCTGTCCACTGGCGAGTCCATAAGCCTCTCCTAGCAGAAATGGACAATGCACTTATTTTAGATGCCAGCCGGCAGATCTCCCTCTGTGCATCTCTCATGTTTAAGACTGAGTCTTTTATATGCTCTATGGTTAGCAGAATAGTGTCCCTGTCTAGGGTGTCAATATTTTCTGACAGGGAATCTGACCACGCAGCGGCAGCACTGCACATCCATGCTGACGCAATAGCTGGTCTAAGTATAATGCCTGAGTGTGTATATACAGACTTCAGGATCGCCTCCTGCTTTCTATCAGCAGGTTCCTTGAGGGCGGCCGTATCCGGAGACGGTAGTGCCACCTTTTTAGACAAACGTGTGAGCGCTTTATCCACCATAGGGGGTGTCTCCCAACGTGACCTATCCTCTGGCGGGAAAGGGAACGCCATTAGTAACTTCTTAGAGATTACCAATCTTTTATCAGGGAAAGCCCACGCTTCTTCACACACTTCATTTAATTCTTCTGATGGGGGAAAAAATAAGAATTTACTTACCGATAATTCTATTTCTCATAGTCCGTAGTGGATGCTGGGGACTCCGAAAGGACCATGGGGAATAGCGGCTCCGCAGGAGACTGGGCACAAAAGTAAAAAGCTTTAGGACTACCTGGTGTGCACTGGCTCCTCCCCCTATGACCCTCCTCCAAGCCTCAGTTAGGATACTGTGCCCGGACGAGCGTACACAATAAGGAAGGATTTTGAATCCCGGGTAAGACTCATACCAGCCACACCAATCACACCGTACAACTTGTGATCTGAACCCAGTTAACAGCATGATAACAGAAGGAGCCTCTGAAAAGATGGCTCACAACAACAATAACCCGATTTTTGTAACAATAACTATGTACAAGTAATGCAGACAATCCGCACTTGGGATGGGCGCCCAGCATCCACTACGGACTACGAGAAATAGAATTATCGGTAAGTAAATTCTTATTTTCTCTAACGTCCTAGTGGATGCTGGGGACTCCGAAAGGACCATGGGGATTATACCAAAGCTCCCAAACGGGCGGGAGAGTGCGGATGACTCTGCAGCACCGAATGAGAGAACTCCAGGTCCTCCTCAGCCAGGGTATCAAATTTGTAGAATTTAGCAAACGTGTTTGCCCCTGACCAAGTAGATGCTCGGCAAAGTTGTAGAGCCGAGACCCCTCGGGCAGCCGCCCAAGATGAGCCCACTTTCCGTGTGGAATGGGCTTTTACAGATTTTGGCTGTGGCAGGCCTGCCACAGAATGTGCAAGCTGAATTGTACTACTAATCCAACGAGCAATCGTCTGCTTAGAAGCAGGAGCACCCAGCTTGTTGGGTGCATACAGGATAAACAGCGAGTCAGATTTTCTGACTCCAGCCGTCCTGGAAACATATATTTTCAGGGCCCTGACTACGTCCAGTAACTTGGAATCCTCCAAGTCCCTAGTAGCCGCAGGCACCACAATAGGCTGGTTTAAGTGAAAAGCTGAAACCACCTTAGGGAGAAATTGAGGACGAGTCCTCAATTCTGCCCTGTCCGTATGAAAAATTAGGTAAGGGCTTTTATAGGATAAAGCCGCCAATTCTGAAACACGCCTGGCTGAAGCCAGGGCTAACAGCATTACCACTTTCCATGTGAGATATTTTAAGTCCACAGTGGTGAGTGGTTCAAACCAATGTGATTTTAGGAATCCCAAAACTACATTGAGATCCCAAGGTGCCACTGGAGGCACAAAAGGAGGCTGTATATGCAGTACTCCCTTGACAAACGTCTGAACTTCAGGAACAGAAGCTAGTTCTTTTTGGAAGAATATTGACAGGGCCGAAATTTGAACCTTAATGGACCCTAATTTGAGGCCCATAGACAGTCCTGTTTGCAGGAAATGTAGGAATCGACCCAGTTGAAATTCCTCTGTAGGGGCCTTCCTGGCCTCGCACCACGCAACATATTTACGCCAAATACGGTGATAATGTTGTACGGTCACATCCTTCCTGGCTTTGAGCAGGGTAGGGATGACTTCATCCGGAATGCCTTTTTCCTTCAGGATTCGGCGTTCAACCGCCATGCCGTCAAACGCAGCCGCGGTAAGTCTTGGAACAGACATGGTCCCTGCTGGAGCAGGTCCTTTCTTAGAGGTAGAGGCCACGGGTCTTCCGTGAGCATCTCTTGAATTTCCGGGTACCAAGTCCTTCTTGGCCAATCCGGGGCCACGAGTATAGTCTTTACTCCTCTCCTTCTTATGATTCTCAGTACTTTTGGTATGAGAGGAAGAGGAGGGAACACATACACTGACTGGTACACCCGCGGTGTTACCAGAGCGTCCACAGCTATTGCCTGAGGGTCCCTTGACCTGGCGCAATATCTGTCCAGTTTTTTGTTGAGGCGGGACGCCATCATGTCCACCTTTGGTTTTTCCCAACGGTTCACAATCATGTGGAAGACTTCTGAGTGAAGTCCCCACTCCCCCGGGTGAAGATCGTGTCTGCTGAGGAAGTCTGCTTCCCAGTTGTCCACTCCCGGAATGAACACTGCTGACAGTGCTATCACATGATTTTCCGCCCAGCGAAGAATCCTTGCCACTTCCGTCATTGCCCTCCTGCTTCTTGTGCCGCCCTGTCTGTTTACGTGGGCGACTGCCATGATGTTGTCCGAATGGATCAACACCGGCTGACCCTGAAGCAGAGGTCTTGCCTGACTTAGGGCATTGTAAATGGCCCTTAGTTCCAGGATATTTATGTGAAGTGACGTTTCCATGCTTGACCACAAGCCCTGGAAATTTCTTCCCTGTGTGACTGCTCCCCAGCCTCTCAGGCTGGCATCCGTGCTCACCAGGACCCAATCCTGAATGCCGAATCTGCGGCCCTCTAGGAGATGAGCACTCTGTAACCACCACAGGAGAGACACCCTTGTCCTTGGAGACAGGGTTATCCGCTGATGCATTTGAAGATGCGATCCGGACCATTTGTCCAGCAGATCCCACTGAAAAGTTCTTGCGTGGAATCTGCCGAATGGAATCGCTTCGTAAGAAGCCACCATCTTTCCCAGGACCCTTGTGCATTGATGTACTGACACTTGGCCTGGTCTTAGGAGGTTCCTGACTAGGTCGGATAACTCCCTGGCTTTCTCTTCCGGGAGAAACACCTTTTTCTGTACTGTGTCCAGAATCATTCCTAGGAACAGCAGACGTGTCGTCGGAATCAGCTGCGATTTTGGAATATTTAGAATCCATCCGTGCTGTCGTAGTACTACTTGAGATAGTGCTACTCCGACCTCTAACTGTTCCCTGGACCTTGCCCTTATCAGGAGATCGTCCAAGTAAGGGATAATTAAGACGCCTTTTCTTCGAAGAAGAATCATCATTTCGGCCATTACCTTGGTAAAGACCCGGGGTGCCGTGGACAATCCAAACGGCAGCGTCTGAAACTGATAGTGACAGTTCTGTACCACAAACCTGAGGTACCCTTGGTGAGAAGGGCAAATTGGGACATGGAGGTAAGCATCCTTGATGTCCAGAGACACCATATAGTCCCCTTCTTCTAGGTTCGCTATCACTGCTCTGAGTGACTCCATCTTGAACTTGAACCTTTTTATGTAAGTGTTCAAGGATTTCAGATTTAAAATGGGTCTCACCGAGCCGTCCGGCTTCGGTACCACAAACAGCGTGGAATAATACCCCTTTCCCTGTTGTAGGAGGGGTACCATGATTATCACTTGCTGGGAATACAGCTTGTGAATGGCTTCCAATACCGCCTCCCTGTCGGGGAGAGACGTTGGTAAAGCAGACTTCAGGAACCGGCGAGGGGGAGACGTCTCGAATTCCAATTTGTACCCCTGAGATACTACCTGCAGGATCCAGGGGTCCACTTGCGAGTGAGCCCACTGCGCGCTGAAATTCTTGAGACGGGCCCCCACCGTGCCTGAGTCCGCTTGTAAGGCCCCAGCGTCATGCTGAGGACTTGGCAGAAGCGGGGGAGGGCTTCTGTTCGTGGGAAGAGGCTGTCTGCTGCAGTCTTTTTCCCCTTCCTCTGCCCCGGGGCAGATATGAGTGGCCTTTTGCCCGCTTGCCCTTATGGGGACGAAAGGACTGAGCCTGAAAAGACGGTATCTTTTTCTGCTGCGAGGTGACTTGGGGTAAAAAGGTGGATTTCCCAGCCGTTGCCGTGGCCACCAGGTCCGATAGACCGACCCCAAATAACTCCTCCCCTTTATACGGCAATACTTCCATATGCCGTTTGGAATCCGCATCACCTGACCACTGTCGCGTCCATAACCCTCTTCTGGCAGAAATGGACATCGCATTTACTCTTGATGCCAGAGTGCAAATATCCCTCTGTGCATCACGCATATATAGAAATGCATCCTTTAAATGCTCTATAGTCAATAATATATTGTCCCTGTCCAGGGTATCAATATTTTCAGTCAGGGAATCCGACCAAGCCACCCCAGCACTGCACATCCAGGCTGAGGCGATTGCTGGTCGCAGTATAATACCAGTATGTGTGTATATACTTTTTAGGATATTTTCCAGCTTCCTATCAGCTGGTTCCTTGAGGGCGGCCGTATCAGGAGACGGTAACGCCACTTGTTTTGATAAGCGTGTGAGCGCCTTATCCACTCTAGGGGGTGTTCCCCAACGCGCCCTAACCTCTGGCGGGAAAGGGTATAATGCCAATAATTTTTTAGAAATTAGCAGTTTTTTATCGGGGGAAACCCACGCTTCATCACACACCTCATTTAATTCATCTGATTCAGGAAAAACTACGGGTAGTTTTTTCACACCCCACATAATACCCTTTTTTGTGGTACTTGTAGTATCAGAAATGTTCAAAACCTCCTTCATTGCCGTGATCATGTAACGTGTGGCCCTACTGGAAAATACGTTTGTTTCCTCACCGTCGACACTGGAGTCAGTGTCCGTGTCAGTGTCTGTATCGACCTGAGGTAACGGGCGTTTTATAGCCCCTGACGGTGTTTGAGACGCCTGTACAGGTATTAACTGATTTGCCGGCTGTCTCATGTCGTCAACAGTCTTTTGTAAAGTGCCGACACTATCACGTAATTCTTTCCATAAGACCATCCAGTCAGGTGTCGACTCCCTAGGGGGTGACATCACTAACACAGGCAATTGCTCCGCCTCCACATCATTTTCCTCCTCATACATGTCGACACAGCGTACCGACACACAGCACACACACAGGGAATGCTCTGATAGAGGACAGGACCCCACTAGCCCTTTGGGGAGACAGAGGGAGAGTTTGCCAGCACACACCAGAGCGCTATATATATACAGGGATAACCTTATATAAGTGTTTTTCCCTAATATAGCTGCTGTATATATTAATATGCCAATTTAGTGCCCCCCCTCTCTTGTTTTACCCTGTTTCTGTAGTGCAGGACTGCATGGGAGAGTCAGGGAGCCTTCCTCCAACGGAGCTGTGAGGAAAAAATGGCGCCAGTGTGCTGAGGAGATAGGCTCCGCCCCCTTCTCGGCGGCCTTTCTCCCGCTTTTTAATGGAAAAATTGGCAGGGGTTAAATGCATCCATATAGCCCAGGAGCTATATGTGATGTATTTTTTGCCAAATAATAAGAATTTACTTACCGATAATTCTATTTCTCGTAGTCCGTAGTGGATGCTGGGGACTCCGTAAGGACCATGGGGAATAGCGGCTCCGCAGGAGACTGGGCACATCTGAAGAAAGCTTTAGGACTATCTGGTGTGCACTGGCTCCTCCCCCTATGACCCTCCTCCAAGCCTCAGTTAGGATACTGTGCCCGGACGAGCGTACACAATAAGGAAGGATTTTGAATCCCGGGTAAGACTCATACCAGCCACACCAATCACACCGTACAACTTGTGATCTGAACCCAGTTAACAGCATGATAACAGAGGAGCCTCTAGAAAAGATGGCTCACTACAGCAATAACCCGATTTTTTGGTAACAATAACTATGTACCAGTATTGCAGACAATCCGCACTTGGGATGGGCGCCCAGCATCCACTACGGACTACGAGAAATAGAATTATCGGTAAGTAAATTCTTATTTTCTCTAACGTCCTAAGTGGATGCTGGGGACTCCGTAAGGACCATGGGGATTATACCAAAGCTCCCAAACGGGCGGGAGAGTGCGGATGACTCTGCAGCACCAATTGAGAGAACTCCAGGTCCTCCTCAGCCAGGGTATCAATTTTGTAGAATTTTACAAACATATTTGCTCCTGACCAAGTAGCTGCTCGGCAAAGTTGTAAAGCCGAGACCCCTCGGGCAGCCGCCCAAGATGAGCCCACCTTCCTTGTGGAGTGGGCATTTACAGATTTTTGGCTGTGGCAGGCCTGCCACAGAATGTGCAAGCTGAATTGTACTACAAATCCAATGAGCAATAGTCTGCTTAGAAGCAGGAGCACCCAGCTTGTTGGGTGCATACAGGATAAACAGCGAGTCAGATTTTCTGACTCCAGCCGTCCTGGAAACATATATTTTCAGGGCCCTGACAACGTCTAGCAACTTGGAGTCCTCCAAGTCCCTAGTAGCCGCAGGCACCACAATAGGTTGGTTCAGGTGAAACGCTGAAACCACCTTAGGGAGAAACTGAGGACGAGTCCTCAATTCCGCCCTGTCCGAATGGAAAATCAGATAAGGGCTTTTACAGGATAAAGCCGCCAATTCTGACACGCGGCTGGCCCAGGCCAGGGCCAACAGCATGACCACTTTCCATGTGAGATATTTTAACTCCACAGATTTAAGTGGTTCAAACCAGTGTGACTTTTGGAACCCAAAAAACTACATTGAGATCCCAAAGTGCCACTGGAGGCACAAAAGGAGGCTGTATATGCAGTACCCCTTTTACAAACGTCTGAACTTCAGGGACTGAAGCTAGTTCTTTTTGGAAGAAAATTGACAGGGCCGAAATTTGAACCTTAATGGACCCCAATTTCAGGCCCATAGACACTCCTGTTTGCAGGAAATGTAGGAATCGACCCAGTTGAATTTCCTCCGTCGGGCCTTACTGGCCTCGCACCACGCAACATATTTTCGCCAAATGCGGTGATAATGTTTTGCGGTTACATCCTTCCTGGCTTTGATCAGGATAGGGATGACTTCATCCGGAATGCCTTTTTTCCTTCAGGATCCGGCGTTCAACCGCCATGCCGTCAAACGCAGCCGCGGTAAGTCTTGGAACAGACAGGGTCCTTGTTGGAGCAGGTCCCTTCTTAGAGGTAGAGGCCACGGATCCTCCGTGAGCATCTCTTGAAGTTCCGGTTACCAAGTCCTTCTTGGCCAATCCAGAGCCACGAATATAGTGCTTACTCCTCTCCATCTTATCAATCTCAGTACCTTGGGTATGAGAGGCAGAGGAGGGAACACATACACTGACTGGTACACCCACGGTGTTACCAGAGCGTCTACAGCTATTGCCTGAGGGTCCCTTGACCTGGCGCAATACCTGTCGAGTTTTTCCCAACGGTTTATAATCATGTGGAAGACTTCTGGGTGAAGTCCCCACTCTCCCGGGTGGAGGTCGTGCTGAGGAAGTCTGCTTCCCAGTTGTCCACTCCCGGAATGAATACTGCTGACAGTGCTATCACATGATTTTCCGCCCAGCGAAGAATCCTTGCAGCTTCTGCCATTGTCTCCTGCTTCTTGTGCCACCCTGTCTGTTTACGTGGGTGACTGCCGTGATGTTGTCTGACTGGATCAACACCGGCTGACCTTGAAGCAGAGGTCTTGCTAAGCTTAGAGCATTGTAAATGGCCCTTAGCTTCAGGATATTTATGTGAAGTGATGTCTCCAGGCTTGACCATAAGCCCTGGATATTCCTTCCCTGTGTGACTGCTCCCCAGCCTCGCAGGCTGGCATCCGTGGTCACCAGGACCCAGTCCTGAATGCCGAATCTGCGGCCCTCTAGAAGATGAGCACTCTGCAACCACCACAGGAGGGACACCCTTGTCCTTGGTGACAGGGTTATCCGCTGATGCATCTGAAGATGCGACCCGGACCATTTGTCCAGCAGGTCCCACTGGAAAGTTCTTGCGTGGAATCTGCCGAATGGGATTGCTTCGTAGGAAGCCACCATTTTACCCAGAACCCTTGTGCATTGATGCACTGAGACTTGGCTCGGTTTTAGAAGGTTCCTGACTAGCTCGGATAACTCCCTGTCTTTCCCCTCCGGGAGAAACACCTTTTTCTGGACTGTGTCCAGGATCATCCCTAGGAACAGAAGACAAGTCGTCGGAACCAGCTGCGATTTTGGAATATTGAGAATCCAATCGTGCTGCCGCAACACTAGTGCTACACCGACCTCCAACTGTTCCCTGGATCTTACCCATATCAGGGAATCGTCCAAGTAAGGGATAACTAAAATTCCCTTCCTTCGAAGGAATATCATCATTTCGGCCATTACCTTGGTAAAGACCCGGGGTGCCGTGGACCATCCATACGGCAGCGTCTGAACTGATAGTGACAGTTCTGTACCATAAACCTGAGGTACCCTTTGTGAGAAGGGTAAATTTTGACATGAAGGTAAGCATCCTTGATGTCCCGAGACATCATGTAGTCCCCTTCTTCCAGGTTCGCAATCACTGCTCTGAGTGACTCAATCTTGAATTTGAACCTCTGTATGTAAGTGTTCAAAGATTTTAGATTTAGAATCGGTCTCACCGAGCCGTCCGGCTTCGGTACCACAACAGTGTGGAATAATACCCCGTTCCCTGTTGCAGGAGGGGTACCTTGATTATCACCTGCTGGGAATACAGCTTGTGAATGGCTTCCAAAACTGTCTCCCTGTCAGAAGGAGACATCGGTAAAGCCGACTTTAGGAAAACGGCGAGGGGGAGACGTCTCGAATTCTAATTTGTACCCCTGAGATATCACCTGAAGGATCCAGGGGTCTACTTGCGAGTGAGCCCACTGCGCGCTGAAATTCATTGAGACGGGCCCCCCACCGTGCCTGATTCTGCTTGTAAAGCCCCAGCGTCATACTGAGGGCTTGGCAGAGGCGGGAGAGGGTTTCTGTTCCTGGGAACTGGCTGATTTCTGCAGCCTTTTTCCTCTCCCTCTGTCACGGGGCAGAAATGAGGAACATTTTGCCCGCTTGTCCACGAAAAGACTGCGCCTGATAATACGGCGTCTTCTCATGTTGAGAGGCGACCTGGGGTACAAACGTGGATTTCCCAGCTGTTGCCGTGGCCACCAGGTCTGAAAGACCGACCCCAAATAACTCCTCCCCTTATTAAGGCAATACTTCCAAATGCCGTTTGGAATACGCATCACCTGACCACTGACGTGTCCATAACCCTCTACTGGTAGAAATGGACAACGCACTTAGACTTGATGCCTGTCGGCAAATATTCCGCTGTGCATCACGCATATATAGAAATGCATCTTTTAAATGCTCTATAGGCAAAAATATACTGTCCCTATCTAGGGTATCAATATTTTCAGGTAGGGAATCCGACCACGCCAACCCAGCACTGCACATCCAGGCTGAGGCGATTGCTGGTCGCAGTATAACACCAGTATGTGTGTAAATACATTTTAGGATACCCTCCTGCTTTCTATCAGCAGGATCCTTAAGGGCGGCCATCTCAGGAGAGGGTAGAGCCCTTACAAGCGTGTGAGCGCTTTATCCACCCTAGGGGGTGTTTCCCAACGCACCCTAACCTCTGGCGGGAAAGGATATAATGCCAATAACATTTTAGAAATTATCAGTTGTTATCGGGGGGAAAACCACGCATCATCACACACCTCATTTAATTTCTCAGATTCAGGAAAACTACAGGTAGTTTTTCCTCACCGAACATAATACCCCTTTTTGGTGGTACTCGTATTATCAGAAATGTGTAAAACATTTTTCATTGCCTCAATCATGTAACGTGTGGCCCTACTGGAAGTCACATTTGTCTCTTCACCGTCGACACTGGAGTCAGTATCCGTGTCGGCGTCTATATCTGCCATCTGAGGTAACGGGCGCTTTAGAGCCCCTGACGGCCTATGAGACGTCTGGACAGGCACAAGCTGAGTAGCCGGCTGTCTCATGTCAACCACTGTCTTTTATACAGAGCTGACACTGTCACGTAATTCCTTCCAACAGTTCATCCACTCAGGTGTCGACCCCCTAGGGGGTGACATCACTATTACAGGCAATCTGCTCCGTCTCCACATCATTTTTCTCCTCATACATGTCGACACAAACGTACCGACATACAGCACACACACAGGGAATGCTCTGATAGAGGACAGGACCCCACTAGCCCTTTGGGGAGACAGAGGGAGAGTTTGCCAGCACACACCAAAGCGCTATATATATACAGGGATAACCTTATATAAGTGTTTTTCCCCTTATAGCTGCTGTATTGTTAATACTGCGCCTAATTAGTGCCCCCCTCTCTTTTTTAACCCTTTCTGTAGTGTAGTGACTGCAGGGGAGAGCCAGGGGAGCTTCCCTCCAACGGAGCTGTGAGGGAACATGGCGCCAGTGTGCTGAGGAGATAGGCTCCGCCCCTTTTTCGCAGACTTTTCTCCTGCTTTTTTATGGATTCTGGCAGGGGTTAAAATTCATCCATATAGCCCTGGGGGCTATATGTGATGTATTTTCGCCAGCCAAGGTGTTTTTATTGCTGCTCAGGGCGCCCCCCCCTAGCGCCCTGCACCCTCAGTGACCGAAGTGTGAAGTGTGCTGAGGAGCAATGGCGCACAGCTGCAGTGCTGTGCGCTACCTTGGTGAAGACAGGATGTCTTCTGCCGCCGATTTTCCGGACCTCTTCTGTCTTCTGGCTCTGTAAGGGGGCCGGCGACGCGGCTCTGGGACCCATCCATGGCTGGGCCTGTGATCGTCCCTCTGGAGCTAATGTCCAGTAGCCTAAGAAGCCCAATCCACTCTGCACGCAGGTGAGTTCGCTTCTTCTCCCCTTAGTCCCTCGATGCAGTGAGCCTGTTGCCAGCAGGTCTCACTGAAAATAAAAAACCTAAACTAAAACTTTCACTTAGAAGCTCAGGAGAGCCCCTAGTGTGCACCCTTCTCGTTCGGGCACAAAGCTCTAACAGAGGCTTGGAGGAGGGTCATAGGGGGAGGAGCCAGTGCACACCAGATAGTCCTAAAGCTTTCTTTAGATGTGCCCAGTCTCCTGCGGAGCCGCTATTCCCCATGGTCCTTACGGAGTCCCCAGCATCCACTTAGGACGTTAGAGAAAAAGGTTTTTTATTGCGTCTCAGGGCACCCCCCCCAGCGCCCTGCACCCTCAGTGACCGGAGTGTGAAGTGTGCTGAGAGCAATGGCGCACAGCTGCGGTGCTGTGCGCTACCTTATCGAAGACAGGACGTCTTCTGCCGCCGATTTTCCGGACCTCTTCACTCTTCTGGCTCTGTAAGGGGGCCGGCGGCGCGGCTCCGGGACCCATCCATGGCTGGGCCTGTGATCGTCCCTCTGGAGCTAATGTCCAGTAGCCTAAGCAGCCCAATCCACTCTGCACGCAGGTGAGTTCGCTTCTTCTCCCCTTAGTCCCTCGGTGCAGTGAGCCTGTTGCCAGCAGGTCTCACTGAAAATAAAAAACCTACTTTAAACTTTTACACTAAGCAGCTCAGGAGAGCCCCTTAGCCTGCACCCGTCTCGTTCGGGCACAAAAATCTAACTGAGGCTTGGAGGAGGGTCATAGGGGGAGGAGCCAGTGCACACCAGGTAGTCCTAAAGCTTTTTACTTTTGTGCCCAGTCTCCTGCGGAGCCGCTATTCCCCATGGTCCTTTCGGAGTCCCCAGCATCCACTAGGACGTTAGAGAAACTACGGGTAGTTTTTTCTCTCCAAACATAATACCCTTTTTAGTGGTACCTGGGTTTATATCAGAAATTTGTAACACCTCTTTCATTGCTTCAATCATGCAACGAATGGCCTTAGTGGACATTAGACTAGACTCATCGTCGTCGACACTGGTGTCAGTATCCGTGTCGACATCTGCGTCTGCCATCTGTGGTAGCGGGCGTTTTAGAGCGCCCGATGGCCTTTGAGACGCCTGGACAGGCACGAGCTGAGAAGCCGGCTGTCCCGCATTTGGCATGTCGTCAATTTTTTTGTGTAAGGAGTCGACACGTGCACGCAATTCCTTCCATAAGTCCATCCACTCAGGTGTCTGCCCCGCAGGGGGTGACATCCCTTCTATAGGCATCTGCTCCGCCTCCACATCATTATCCTCATCAAACATGTCGACACAGCCGTACCGACACACCGCACACACACAGGGAATGCTCTAACAGAGGACAGGACCCACCAAAGCCCTTTGGGGAGACAGAGTGAGAGTATGCCAGCACACACCAGAGCGCTATATAATGCAGGGACTAACTGAATTATGTCCCCTATAGCTGCTGTTATATATACTGCGCCTAAATTTAGTGCCCCCCCTCTAATTTTTTACCCTTTTCTATAGTGTAGACTGCAGGGGAGAGCCAGGGAGCTTCCTTCCAGCGGAGCTGTGAGGGAGAAATGGCGCCAGTGTGCTGAAGGAGATAGCTCCGCCCCTTTTTCGCGGACTATTCTCCCGCTTTTTTATGGATTCTGGCAGGGGTAATTATCACATATATAGCCTCTAGGGCTATATATTGTGGTATTTTTGCCAGCCAAGGTGTTTTTATTGCTGCTCATGGCGCCCCCCCCTAGCGCCCTGCACCCTCAGTGACTGGAGTGTGAAGTGTGTATGAGGAGCAATGGCGCACAGCTGCAGTGCTGTGCGCTACCTTGGTGAAGACTGATGTCTTCTGCCGCCGATTTTCCGGACCTCTTCTTGCTTCTGGCTCTGTAAGGGGGATGGCGGCGCGGCTCCATGACCGAACACCAAGGCCAGTTCCATGCGGTCGATCCCTCTGGAGCTAATGGTGTCCAGTAGCCTAAGAAGCCCAAGCTAGCTGCAAGCAGGTAGGTTCGCTTCTTCTCCCCTTAGTCCCTCGCTGCAGTGAGCCTGTTGCCAGCAGGTCTCACTGTAAAATAAAAAACCTAATTATATACTTTCTTTCTAGAAGCTCAGGAGAGCCCCTAGTGTGCATCCAACCTCGGCCGGGCACAAAATCTAACTGAGGCTTGGAGGAGGGTCATAGTGGGAGGAGCCAGTGCACACCAGGTGACCTAAAAGCTTTCTTTAGTTGTGCCCAGTCTCCTGCGGAGCCGCTATTCCCCATGGTCCTTTCGGAGTTCCCAGCATCCACTAGGACGTCAGAGAAAAATCTATTAACACTGCCCCCCAAGTGAGGCCTGATTATTTCTTCTAGATCACTGAGGTGTGTCCCTATAATTATAGTTAAATTACTCCAAGGATCTATACCACTACATATATAGACCCATGCTTGCACCAGTACTTCTA
This sequence comes from Pseudophryne corroboree, assembly GCF_028390025.1. NCBI lineage: Eukaryota > Metazoa > Chordata > Amphibia > Anura > Myobatrachidae > Pseudophryne > Pseudophryne corroboree. The sequence goes on along the minus strand of NC_086445.1, from coordinate 590,877,843 downwards.
TTGTACCTGGTATTCTTTGTAAACTCACCACTATTCTTGGAATACATTTCCCTTGGGTTTGGAGAACTATATGTCCTGTATACCTTGGGCAATCATACCTGAGCCTCCTTCCTATTCGGTCTACCATAAATCATTCCCCTTGTTTCCTTTACAGTAGTGACTGGTCTTTGTTACTGACCCAATCCTACCACTCAATTTTGCATAAGGAGAAACAATAGGAGATTGTAAATTACCATGCCCCCCCCCCCCTGTCTGGCCAGGGTGTGAACATGCATACCCACTTTAATAAGGTTTTCCCAAGGACGGATCCTTAATCTCCAATATACACCTGGGGCTGCTTCAATTGGTAAAATTCCAACCACCTTAAGTACTCGTAACCATGTAGTCTGAATTACAATATATGCAGTACAATGTGAGCAGGAGGATCTAGACACTGGTACTGGTTCCATTACTTAGCAGACACCTGATTCACCCCACCCTTTCAGAAGCATATCGACAGATTACACACAATAATACAAGGATTCCAAAACAAAGAGTAACAATGAGCACTATATCTGATGGACATTCCACCATATCATATATCTGGTTTTCCTGTTTTGTGGGTACCCTTTTATCGTTATGTCTACTGCTTGAGTATGCGACAACTCTTTAAGGCTGTACAGGCAAATAGGTCTTATGTGATTCTAAAGGCCAGTACTGACGGGAGAGATGTGTGCTGAGCGATCTTAACACAGACCACTGAGCACACATCTCTCTCCCCGCTCAGCACAGCGCGATGTGCTGAGCAAGGGGGGGGGGGGGCGACAACGGGAGGCCGCTCACTTCACACAGTGCTGAAGTGAGTGACCCGCTAGATTGAGCCTGCATGCAGGCCAATCTAGCACCGGTGATAGCAATGCGCGGCCTGCTGGGGGGCATACACACGGTAGATCTGTGCTTAAAATCTAAGCAATCTAGTCAGATTGCTTAGACTTTAAGCACGGATCTCTCCGTGTGTACAGTGGTTCCCCGTGTTCCAGTCTCCAGTGGTTCCCCGTGTTCCAGTCTCCAGTGGTTCCCCATGTTCCAGTCTCCAGTGGTTCCCCGTGTTCCAGTCTCCAGTGGTTCCCCGTGTTCCTGTCTCCAGTGGTTCCCCGTGGTTCCTCTCATCATTTCATTCCACTCATCATTCTGCATTTCTCCTGCTTGTTCCAGACTCCAGCCACAGCCTGCCACAGTTCATCAGCAGTAAGAGACTTTCCTCAGGTGTTATTCATTGCCTAACTTGTGCACCTTATTACCAGCATTCCATTCTGTGCATTGCATCCAGCACTTAACAAGCATGCTGAGTTAGGACTGTCTCCTGCCTGGGCCTTGCTTGGCTAAAGAACTTTTATGTTACAGAGACTGTGTGCTTTTGCAAGTATTACCGGAGTTCTGTTTTCTAAACCATTTACATTTACTTACCAAGTCCTTCCACGTTTAGTTATCAGAGACTGTGTGCTTTGCAAGTATTACCGGAGTTCTGTTTTCCAAACCATTTGCATTTATCAAGTTATTCCACGTTACCGGAGTTTTGCTTTGTTTCCATTATTATTTACAAATCCGTTTACATCCAGCTACCAGGTTATTTCACATTTGTGTTATCAGTGACTTTATTTTGCTTAAAACCATTTGCATCCAGTTATCAAGTTATTTTCACGTTTTGTTGTCAGAGACTTTATTTGCTTTAAACCTTCTGCATTCAGCCATCAACTTATCACCAAGATATATCTGTGTTGCCAAAGACTTTTTATCATCACCTTGGATTCAGTTACCGTTTATCATTTCATTTCTGCTACTACCAATGCTACGTACCATCTATTATTATATTATTGTTCTGTGACTTTTGTGTTTATTAAACATCAGCGCATATGCACAGGACTTTATTCAGTCTCCACGTTTCATACGTCATTCCAACACTGACCCACTAGTTCCCCCTCCGGGAACAGACTAAATCATAATCCTGACAGACTGACAGTTTGTCCAAGGCCCATGGACCCGGACGGTGGTCAGAGTGTTGGGTCAGGGTCACTCCAGAGTTTTGTGTCACGACTCAATGGCTATGAGGCTGCACAACAGCAAGTGATCCTGTTTCTACAGGGAATGTCTACCCGTTTGGATACCTTGCAGCAATCCCTTCCAAGTTCTGTTGTTCCTCCGGTTCCAGTTCAAGTCACTCCTGCTCCAGTTATTCCAACTTCCCCTGCTCAATTCGTTCCTATAGATGGACCTCGCTCAGCCCTAAGGTATACCCTTCACAACTGATTCTCCTGAGAAGGCGACTTCCTCCTTTGCAAATTTCAGGACTCCTGTGTCTTCTGCTGTAAAACCTGATCTTATAAGCACTCTTTGTTATCTATTGGAACAACTTCAAAGTCTGCTATCAAGAATCAGTCCAATCATACCAGAAATCCTAGGTGGTGCTTTAAACACAGTGAAGAGTCCTGCTCAATGTATTGAGACTAGTGCGACCTCCGTGTCAAGCTTCCTTCAAACTCAAGTCTCTCCTTCTATGCAGAGAGAGGGCAGATTGCAGAGCTACCCGCGCTCCAAACTCACGGAAGCTGAACGCCGGCATCGCAAGCAGCTTCACCTCTGCTTTTACTGTGGGAGTTCTAGTCATCTTATTAAGGACTGTTCCTTCCGCAACTCAAAAGTTGGTGACAGGTCCCAACCTCACAGAGTTTTCAACTGCAAACCTTCCAGCGTATCCTCTACAGTTTCAAGTTCCTTTACCCCGGACAGGAGTGTCCAAAAAGTCTACGATTGGGGTCCTGTGACAAATAGACCCAATCCCAAGTTTGGAAATCAAAAGAGACTATCTATGTTACCCATACTGTAACTAAACTAGTTTCTGTGTCTACAGCCCGAGAAGGGGCATCTGTGTCTACAGCCCCAGGTGGGGCATCTGATGTTGTGACCCCAGAAGGGGTATCTGATGTTCAGGTTCCAGAAGTGGCATTCGGGCATGCAACTCAAAACAGTGTGTCTGATCTGTTAACCCCAGCAGGGGTCTTTGGAGTTTCAGCCTCAAAAGAGGAATCCAGGGCCAAGATCCCAGGAGGAATTCTTAAAGCCACAGATACAGACATGAACTTTTGTTTGCCAACTTCAGAGAGTACTACCAGCTCAGTACCACTCCAAGAGGGATCATCAGAACACCCGGATTCTGTCTATACAGAGTCAAGTGTCAATGGACCTTGCCCAGTTCCAGCCGATTCCAGTAAGACTCCACTGGTTCCAGCCAGCCTGAGTGGCTCCAATGATGGGCTACCTCCTTTGGTTCCAGCCGATTCCAGCATCTTCGGATCAAATCCGGTCCTATCCGTCAGTCCGAAGACTCCTCCTCCGGTTCCAGCCGGTTCAAGCTTTTCTGGACCCAATCCGGTCCCATCCGTCTGTCCAGATCAGCCTCCTTCGGTTTCAGCCGATTCCAGCATCTTCAGATCAAATCCGGTCCTATCCGTCAGTCCAAAGACTCCTCCGGTTCCAGCCGGTTCAAGCTTTTCTGGACCCAATCTGGTCCCATCCGTCTGTCCAGATCAGCCTCCTTCAGTTCCAGTCAATTTAAGTAGTCCTGGACAAATCCCGGTTCCATCTGTTTGTCCAAAGTTGCCGTCGGTTCCTACCGATTCCAGTTCCTCCGAACCCGGTGTGGTTCTCTCCAGTGTTTCAAGTAAGCAACTCCTGTCGCTATGTCCAGAGTCCACAGTCCTTGCAGATATTGCAGTTGCCTCAACCAAGATGGAGGCTCTAAGCATATCACCCCAAGATAAAGCTTCTAGTGTTCAGTCAACCTCAGCTGAGAATTCCTGTCAGTCAATCCAAGAGATGACGTCCTCTCTCCACCCTAGAGCATTTCAAGTTGATTCTACTCCTGCTTCTGAATGCTTATTCCAGTCCTCTACTCTCAAGTGTCCTACATTGTCTTCCGAGACTTCAACTGACATTCAGCCTTCCAAGTATCCACTAGATACACAAGCTCCAGTCTACTTTGATGGTGACTATGCTCAGTTCTGTGCATTGGCGAGCCAATACCTCGGTTTTACTGAGTCGGGATCTTTAGTGAGTATTACTCCAGCCAATGCAATCAGATACTTCCTCCTGTTCTTCAAAGGTAGAGCACTGGACTGGGCGAATCCTCTCATTGAATCTAAAGATCCGCTACTGAGTGTTAGGTTCCTGGTGCTCAGAACAAGGCAGATGTTATGAAGTGAGTCCAGAGCACCAGGACGTAACACTGGGAAAGGGGAATGGAAAGGGAATAGCCCCTGGCACCCTATCTCCGTTGTCTCGCCCGTGCTGTCAGTACACTCTTGCGAGACTATGGTTGCTTGAGCCCATGGCAGCCGCGTTTGAAGGGCGGATTACGTCTGCCCAACTTCGATGCCCCCTCAGGTCTTAATGAGAGACAAAGAGTGTACCGAGACAGGGTGATAACAAGGGGCCCTCTAACTGAAACAACAAAAGCCAGGGGCTACTAACTAGCCTAAAACTAAATGTATGTGCGGCTTGCCGCCAAAGGAAAAGAACAACAAAGGAAATGCTGACCACACGCCGACACAATACTTTTGTGTACCGGCGGTGACAGCATAAGCAGAACCCTCTGCAAAACACCAGTGACAGAAATAATAACGGAATACAGCGGCCTAGGCCGACGGACGCGGCAGAGCCGCTACTCACGGAACCGGTACGAATACTGGCAAACGGACAGGAACTCCCAATGCTGCTGACACAGACTCTCAGAACTGGAGGACAGGCAGAATCCCAAACGACAGACCGGTGGACACCAAGAAGCCAGAAACTTGACCAGGCACAGGCAAAGCCACTGGACCTCAGGACAGGAACGCCTCATGGCAGGACACGGGATCAGACACAGGAATCGACACAGGGACTGACACAGGAATCGACACAGGAAGCAGCTCGACTGACACTGCTACACCGGAGCTCAGGAACAAGCTCAGAACTCAAGCAGACTGGAAACCTAGAAATATCACCAGCGTCTGTGAATTGCACTGAGCCAGCATATAACAGAGAGGCCTAATTAATAATGTCATGCAGCTGCCCTGTTGCATGACTCCAAACTGACAAGATGCAATTAGCAGCCAGGTGAGGCTGAACACATGGGAACAAGCTGCAATTACACAGACTCACCAGCGGCAGCAACCAAGAGTATTCTTAAACAGAGCAACAGGAAATCCTGGCCTGCAAAACAACTTATAAACATAAAATAGGAATGAACCACTACCTGTGGTTCATAACAGTATCCCCTCCTTAAGGGTGAGCTCCGAGCACCCCATGACACCCACGGGGAACATGAACAGAAGAATAACATAAAATACCTAACTGACATGCAAAACAGGAATGAGCCACAGCCGTGGCTCATAACACTGAGTGATCTTCCCGCTTTCTGCGAAGCAGTAAAACAGGAGTTTGCTCCAAAGTTAATGCATTCAACGTCATCTGGGCATTCTGGCCAATTTGTCAACAGTCTGCCTACTGCTAAATTCTCTCCAACATCTCTGTCTGTGCAAAATCAGGATACATTAGACCAAGTTATTAAAGATTTCCAAGCTGCAAAGTCAAGACAAGGTTTTCAGACTTTAGATTTGAAAGTTGCATATACTTCCGTGTCTCCATCCTACAGCAACACTTCTGAAAGTATTGACTCCTCGGATTCAACATTTGCTCAGTCTTCTGATCAATCTTCCAATTCTCAGTTTTTCGACTCAACTCTTTCCAAACACGATCAGGTTCTGTTGAATCAATGTATCAGAGATTTCAAGAATTACAGGAATTGGAGATCTCCAAAACCAGTTAAAAGTCTACCATCTGTTGACGTAAGTGTTGGCTATGCTGCCGTTAACCCTAGTCCTGGTGTCTCATATAGCTTCAAATTCACTGGTCCACAGGTTGTCTCAGATACTGTTGTTCCTAAACAAAAGGCTCCCATGACCACACTAGACCTGGACTCTGACTCTGAAAGTGAGTTTGTTGATGACGACTCAAGTTACATTATGGGAGGTTCTATCCTTCCTAGCTATGCCTTTTCCCAGGAAGTAAATTCTGTCTCAAATGACCATGAATGGTCTACTTGTTCTGACGAGAAAAATCTGTCTTCTGAAGATGAAAGTTGGGAAGACTTTTGAGGACCTCTGATTTTGTGTATTCCTAAGTTCTTTTTCAAGGATCCTCCAAGTTCCAGCGTGGGTGTTCGGTGCCCACCCATTAAAAGGGGGGTACTGTCAGGAATCTGCATTCTCATTGCATCACTTCCAGTGAACAGGCGTCTCCTGGCTTCAGTCCTCTGTTTTCAGAATATTCCCTGTGAATTGGACCTGTGGAACTACAGGTCCCAGCAGTTTCAGTCTTCAGTCTCCTGCAGCCCACAGCTCACTGTGCTCCACCTAACCAGTTCTATCTTTTGGTAACCACTGGTTTCAGCCAGCAGCCTGGAGTACACAGTGCTTCTATTTAAACAGCATTAACTCCTGGCGCACTACTGATCCCAGCCAGCAACCAGCAGTGCATTGCATTAACTGTCTATAGAATTATTCTCCCGGTTAATCACCAGCTCCAGTTAACTCTCAGCTGATCTGGGCACCCAATCCTGGAGGGTGTGTTCTCACAGAGATTCATCCAATCATCACAGAGCAAGGGGTATAAACTCCAGTTCCTGGCTCATTCTCATCGCCTTGGACAACGAGTCACATTTGGTGTGTCAAGTCTCCAGTGGTTCCCCGTGTTCCAGTCTCCAGTGGTTCCCCGTGTTCCAGTCTCCAGTGGTTCCCCATGTTCCAGTCTCCAGTGGTTCCCCGTGTTCCAGTCTCCAGTGGTTCCCCGTGTTCCTGTCTCCAGTGGTTCCCCGTGGTTCCTCTCATCATTTCATTCCACTCATCATTCTGCATTTCTCCTGCTTGTTCCAGACTCCAGCCACAGCCTGCCACAGTTCATCAGCAGTAAGAGACTTTCCTCAGGTGTTATTCATTGCCTAACTTGTGCACCTTATTACCAGCATTCCATTCTGTGCATTGCATCCAGCACTTAACAAGCATGCTGAGTTAGGAATGTCTCCTGCCTGGGCCTTGCTTGGCTAAAGAACTTTTATGTTACAGAGACTGTGTGCTTTTGCAAGTATTACCGGAGTTCTGTTATCTAAACCATTTACATTTATTTACCAAGTCCTTCCACGTTTAGTTATCAGAGACTGTGTGCGTTGCAAGTATTAACGGAGTTCTGTTTTCCAAACCATTTGCATTTATCAAGTTATTCCCTGTTACCGGAGTTTTGCTTTGTTTCAATTATTATTTACAAATCCGTTTACATCCAGCTACCAGGTTATTTCACATTTGTGTTACCAGTGACTTTATTTTGCTTAAAACCATTTGCATCCAGTTATCAAGTTATTTTCACGTTTTGTTGTCAGAGACTTTATTTGCTTTAAACCTTCTGTATTCAGCCATCAACTTATCACCAAGATATATCTGTGTTGCCAAAGACTTTTTATCATCACCTTGGATTCAGTTACCGTTTATCATTTCATTTCTGCTACTAACAATGCTACGTACCATCTATTATTATATTATTGTTCTGTGACTTTTGTGTTTATTAAACATCAGCGCATATGCGCAGGACTTTATCCAGTCTCCACGTTTCATACGTCAATCCAACACTGACCCACTAGTGCCCCCTCCGGGAACAGACTAAATCAGAATCCTGACGGCCTGACAAGAAGATTTGGAGGAGGATGTAGAAACTGGAAGCACTTTGGAAAGACAGGTCTCAGAGCAGGGGGGACCCCATGCCAGGATATGGGTAGTCCTCCAATCAATTTGAGGATTATGAATACGAAGCCATGGAAGGCCTAGAACCACAGGATGAGTGGCCTTGGGAATCACCAGGAAGGAAATCCATTCAGAATGAAGAGCTCCCACCTTCAGATGGATAGGCAGGGTCTTAGAGGAAATTACTGCATCAGAAATCCTACTGTCGTCCACGGCAGTTAAGGATATGGAAGACAAAAGTCTCTCAGTGGGTAGGGACCACCGCTTGACGTATTCCTCAGTCATAAAGTTCCCAGTTGCTCCACAGTCTAACAGGGCAATAAGGTTCCTAGTGCACTGAGCCATTTGAAATGAAGCTGGGAGGTTACAATCACTGGAAGATGGAGAGGAGTTCATTACTCCTAGCCAGCCCTCTCCTTGGCGAGCTAGGACTTGGAGTTTCCCAGACACTTGGGACAAGCGTTGATGACATGGGAAGGTGCAGCACAATACAGGCAGAGATGTTCGGATAGGCATCTTCTACGTTCTGCCGGAGGTAGACGAGAATGACCTATCTGCATGAGTTCGTCCTTGGGCAGAGATGGCTGATGAGGAGGAGGAACAGTAGGAGTCTTAGGAAATGTTGACCTTCCTTGCTCACTTGCCCTTTCACGGAACCGCAGGTCAACTTTAGTGCAGAGAGATATGAGCTTGTTTAACTTTGAAGGTAAGTCTCTGGTGGCGAGCTCAACCTTGATACGTTCAGATAAGCAATGCCAAAAGGCTGCGTAAAGAGCGTCATCATTCCAGGAAAGTTCTGATGCCAGAATCTGAAACTGTATCAAATACTGTCCGACAGTTCGTGTCCCCTGATGTAGCCGGAGGATTTCAGAGGAGTCTGAGGTCACACGACCTGGCTCGTCGACGATGCGCCTAAATGTTGCCACGAAGTCTGTATAGGAGGACAACTTGGCATCTGATATCTCCCATAGGGGTGATGCCCAGTGGAGGGCGGAGCCACTGAGGAGAGAGATAATGTAGGCAACCTTGGTGCGGTCAGTTGGGAAGCTGCCAGGTTGTAACTCGAAATGAATCTCGCACTGGTTGAGAAATCCCCTACAGGCTTTTGGGGACCTATCAAATTTGGCAGGTGTTGGCAAATGAAGATGTGGAGCAGAAATGTGTATGGTGGGTGGGGTTACCACCGTAGGTACTGCAGTCGGCACACTGGACATCTCTGAACCACGGAGGGTTGTTTGAATTCCATCCAGCTAGAGGAGAGGTCCTGGAGACAGCGGATAACATGGCCTTGTGCAGCCTCCTGATGTTCAAGACGGGCTGCCAGTTCTTGCATCGGCCTGGCCATTTAGATTTGGTCTCCAGCCGGATTCATTAGGTCAGTGCTTACTGTCACAACTGAGGGCTGGTGCTGACTAGAGGAAGCCTCAGTTGTAGGGGCTGAGGTGTACTTAAACCTGGGAGGCAGTATAGGACTTTTAGACATGCAGATGGACTTGCAGTACCAAAGCCCGAAGGTGTGACCATGACAACAGGAGTATAGTTTACGGGTTTTATTAAGCACAGTTCAGATGGTACATTGGCAGTTGTAGAATGCAAGTATGGTAATGGTAATAGAAACAATACACAGTTCCTAGTTATGCAGCAGTGGAGAGGATGCCTCTGGGTGCGGTAATATCAGGAACAGTCTTAGGAGACAAGGAGTTGGTATGTCCTTAACCAGCACCCATCCGCTGGGTAACAGAGTGAGAGGAGGAACTGACCAGCAGATGTTCCACTGAAAGCTGGTAGTATTGTTGAGCACAAATGAACTGCCGGGTATGCTGGATGGAACCGGACCAGATGAGGAACTGTGTGGAAGTGCAACAGCACAAACGTAGCTAGAGATCGATGGAAACTGGAGAGCGATGATTACTGGAGGTTGATGGTTATTTGGAGAGTGATGGCGGAGCACCGATGGTTCTTTGGAAATCAATGGCGGAACACCGATGGTATTTTGGAAATTGATGGCGGAACACCGATGGTTTCTGGAAACAGGAAACCGCTGGAAGCTGGATGCTGGAAGCTGGTGTTTTGCAAACAGTCAGTCACAGGATGCAATGACAGAGCACTGCGGAGTCAGGCTGCACCGCAAGGTGGTAAACTAGTGCGGTTCTCTAGTGGAGTTGGAGACAGGAGCTGGAATACCTGGAGCGCATAGAACAACCACAGGGAGGAGAGACTGGTAACACTGGGTTTGACAACCAAAGCACTGACAACTTCCTGGTTTAGGAACAGGATATTTATACCAGCAGAGGGGCAGGCACTGACTGACCAATTATGCAGATTCCATCAGAGCAGCGGATTGGTGGAAGTAATGGCATGTGACTGGAACCAACATGGCTGCGCCCATGTTAGGACTTGGAGGGAAAGTCAAGTTTGTGAAACCATGTGGAGAATTGGTAGTAATGGCAGCGGAGGCCGCGGAGGACAGGAGACACCATTAGCACACTGGGATCACAGGGATGGCGGCGGAGGCCGCAGCGGGCAGGAGACGCCATGCTGGAATATTTATAAACTGGAAACACAGGAACGGCAGCGGAGGCTGCGGAGGGATGGAAACGCCATTCTGGGATTTAGCAAGCAACCTTATGAGGCCGCTGTCACAGTGCTGCGGGATGACAGGGAGGAGATGTGGAGTGTGGACATCAGCAACACCGCTGAGACCCGGCCCTGGAACGCTGAGCCAGCCTCAGGAGACACCTGAATGGTAAGTAATGGCGTCCAGTTACCCGGATCGTGACACTTTGCAGATGATGCTAAACTGTGTAAGGTAATTAATTCAAAAAGCGATGTGAAGTCTCTACAGAATGACTTATTTAAACTTGAAACCTGGGCGTCTAAATGGGGAATGAGGTACAATATAGAAAAATACAAAGTTATGTATTTTGGGACAAAAAACACACATGCATCCTACACTCTAAATGGGGAAAATCTTAGGGTAACTGTGGTGGAAAAAGATTTGGGGGTGCTCATAGATAATAGCTTAATAACAGTACACAATGTCAAAATACAGCAAAAAAGGCAAGTAAAGTGCTTGCTTGCATAAAACAGGACATTGAGACAAGGGACGAGGATGTAATCATGCCACTGTACAAATCATTGGTACGTCCGCACCTGGAATATTGTGTTCAGTTTTGGGCACCATATTATAAAAAAGATATCAGGGAACTAGAAAGAGTTCAAAGGCGAGCTACTAAATTGATTAAAGGGTTAGAGACACTGGAGTACGAGGAAAGGATTACTAGGTTAAATATGTATACACTAGAAAGGAGGCGTCTAAGAGGAGACATTATTAATACCTTCAAATATGTAAAGGGTCATTACAAGGAGTTATCTGGGGATTTGTTTAATAAAAGAACTCTGTATAGGACACATGGGCACTCGCTGAGACCAGAGGAGAGAAAATTCTGTACACAGTCGTAGGAAAGGGTTCTTCACGGTAAGGGCAATAAAGATTTTGAACTCCCTGCCGGAGAAGGTAATAATGGCAGACTCTGTAAATGCATTTAAAAAAAATACTAAGTGAAAAAAGTATCCAGGGTTATAGCATTTAACATAGTGACATTAATATCTGGGAGTGGTAAGAGTCATAGTTGTCAATTGGTACTAAACCATTACTTCAGCAGGTCCATTATAATATGAACAGCTTAACACAGAATACAGGTTGAACCCAATGGGCATTTTGCCTCTTTTCAACCTCACCAACTACGTAACTATGTAAGAGTAGTAGAGAGTGTTAAGGAACCAGTCACTTCTGCTTTTGCCCATCTGTTGCCATCGAATGGGCAATGAGAGAGTGTATGCACCCAGATATTCTTGTTTAAAAGAAAGAAAAGTACACTTCTGCTTTCCTAGGTAAGTGAATTGATGGCACAATCCCTTTGTACTACAGTACCTGGTATTCCCAGAAGGTCTACCTTTCAGGTACTGACCTGACCCAACACTGCTTGGCTTCCAAGATCAGATGAGATTGGGCATGTCCAGTGTGGTATGACTGTAGATGATTGGTAGGGAGTGTTGGTTTTCATGCAGGGGTACCCAACTTGGATGAGAGAGTGTTTTGAAGTTAAAACCAGTGCTTGGAGAATAAAGTAAGTATTAGAAATAAGTTAAAATTAGGAAGAAAGGTAAGTGTAACAATTCTGCTGTCTACAAGGGGGCCCCTGTTGCTGTTAGGTGCATTGCAGAGGGCAGCCCTAAATTATGGATGAGAGAGTGTAAGAAAAAAAAGGAAGGAGAGAGGGAGCATGATATTCTGGAGTTATCTGTGTTTCTAAATTCTAAATGACAAATAATTCATTCGTCAATATCAGGAACTCCCAATGTCCCTTATTGTATTTGCAATCCAAGACACGTGTAAGAAATTCAATTCCTTCAAGTCAAACAAAATTCCGCATAATCCACATACTAGATTATTTGCTATGTCTATAAACACACAAGGGGATATATTTACTAAGATTCGTGTTTCTGCCGATTTTAGTTGAAAATGAATTCGACTGACACCGGCCGTGCAAAATTGCAGCTTTTTGAATTTGTTCTTGGTAATTTACTACGCTTTCGTGTTTGTCGTATTCGTATTTTCTGATGTTGATGTCATTCGTATCAGTGTTAGTGTTCGGCCGAAGATGGATATTTTGATGCATGATTCGTATATTTCAAGTGCGGCAGTGTTTTGTGGACTTTGCAGCCGCATTTTTACATTTACTTTCAATTTTGAAGGTGATTCATGATTGGTTCTGTGGAATACGTGGGAGTGTCAAAGCGCAGCCATATAAATACGCCCCAAACCGTCCGAACCTCGTGGGTTTAGTTAGTGGAGAGGTGAGAGATAGTGCTGTAAAGAGTTGGTGAGTTTTGTGGTTAGTAGTTTTACGATTTCTGAGTGCTGTATTGTTGTTGAAAGTTGTCTTGTCTTTATTGTTGTATTTTTAATTATTAGTTTGTCATATTTTCTGTCAGTGTATTTTTAATTTCGTCTCTTGTCAGTGTGTGTGGGGTGTGCTGTGTAGAGATGGAGGAGGAGTGTGTTTTGTTTGTGTTTAATTTTTAGTGTTTGTCCTAAGCATTTCACATTTTTAGGTTAGTGAGGTTGGTGAGGTGGAGGTGGTTAGTGAGGTGGAGGTGGAGGAGGGTAGTGGAGGAGGTGGCAGAGGAAGCGCGTGAGTCCACTAGTGATAGTGATGTGGCTCCGCAGCCACGTAACAGGACCAAGACAGGGTGCAATGTAAAGTTCACTTTTGCAGAGAATGTTGCCCTGGTGCGGGTGATTATAAAATACCATCGCCAGCTTTTTGGTCCTGATGCAGCTAAGGTGTCATCCCGCAAAAAAGCACTCTTATGGAAGAAGGTGGTAGTTGCTGTGAAGAGTGAGGGCCTGGTGATGTGAACAGAGAAGACCTGCAGAAAGCGCTTCTACGACATTAAGCGTTGTGTGAAAGCCAAAATGGCGAAGGAGGCCAAGTCGGCACGTCAAACTGGAGGTGAACAGCCTTTTATCGCCACTTATTTGGAATATGCAGAATCTAAGTCCTCCGGAGGTAGTGAGGGGGACTTATGTCCGGGACTCAGATCGGCCCAAGGAGGCTGGTAAGATTTGATCATTAATATATTCATTTAGAAGATGCAGTAATATTTACATTGTATTTACTGTGTTTTTTATTGTGCACTTTTTAAATGTTTTTTTTGCAGTAAGTATGTTGACTGATTTAATCTTCTAATTTACCATTGTGTATACTGGCAACACAGAAATGTATGTTTTGTGTTTGTTTTGTTTTTTTATCATCATAAATAAAAAATTATGTTGTGAGAGTTTAAAATATATGACATGGCTTTTGCAGTAGATTCATGCACACCAATATTTATTATGTTATGTGGATATTGTGCATAAATAGTTTTCCTAACATACTGGGATCAATTCAGCATTGTATTTTAGTCAAATGAAAGAGAGGTGGTGATTTGTGTAATATATGGTTACGGTCATTTGTTTAATTAATATTATCCATTATTTATATGGCACCACATGGGATCCTCTGCGCCCAATTACAGAATAAACAAATATGCTAAACATGAAGACAGTGTATTACAGTTCAATACAATATCGAACAAGTAAAGGGGATAAACATAGCTGTGTCAGTAAACAGCACAGAAATAAATATCAGGATGGCAGAAAACCTAAGGATTTGGTGCCATCAAAGGGAGTATTGTAAAGAAGATAAGGTAAGAGACGTAAAAGCACATGAGGTCAGAGGACCCTGCTCGTGATAGCTTACTTTCGAAATTTATGTTATGTAGAAGTATTAAAAGTATTAATTTTTTTTCTTTGTTGTTTTTGAGAAACTTACATTCTACAATATGCTTAGGAGTAATGTTTTGGCACATTTTTATTTATTTTTTTAGTATTTTTTTTTAAATGCTTCCTACCCTTTTTCAGTCTTGAAAAAGTCACAAAGACCTTCTGGCCCTGTGTCCACTCTTAGTGAATCAGGGGATGCTGCTGATGCTGGTAAGTACATTAGCATTGGGTTCTCACCTCAATTTGGTTCCAATAATAATTCTAAAATTTTATGTTAAAGGACCATCCACACATGTATTGCCACCGCGAAAGCGCAGTCTGGGTGTGTCTTCCAGACCAGCACAAGAGCCTCCACCATGTTGATGCATATCGCAGGTCTCAGACCACAGCAATTCCTCGACAGTCCGCCGCCCTTGTCACCGCTTTCGCCACGCCTGCCTGATGAGTTGATTTACACAGTCACCCATCACACATATTTTCACACGCACATTTTACCCTAATACAAACATTGATCACATTACACTAAGATTTGTTTGCTACTTAAGATGGGATGTTGGCCTTAAAAACCAATCACATTAAACTTGTCATTAATGCTGCACCTTCTAGAGGGGAACACATGAAATGTGATTGATTGATTGATTGATTGATTGATTAATATATGCTATATCCCAGATTAAATAGAAAGCCAATCTTACTTATAATACACCATTGTATTTTCATAGTTTAAGGAAGCAACTTAGTGACCAAATTTATTGGAAAAAATTCCGTCGCTAACTAAATTACCATTTTGGCCTCAAAACACTTAGTATAAAAGATTGGAGGTGCATATGTTGGCCAAAGTCACCAAACAAAGTTATTACATAAAGTAAGAAATGAATGACCATAAAGAAAACAAAAAATAAAAATATATATTTGTAGCGCTAGTAAACATAACACATATTATATTCTTCATTAAGTATTCCAATTATACTTACACAAAACTGGTCTCTCATTTCAGGGGATACCATTCTTCAGCCATGTCAGCCAGGCCAAGTGCAGGAATCTCACAATGAGGAAACATTCACACTCAATCTACCAGCAATACCACCGCCTGACCAACCAACAACACATTTTGCAACTCCGCCCACTCAACAGCAGGACAGAAGCCCTACCACACAAATACCACAGTGTCAAGAACAGGCATTTTGGGACAGCTGGTCCAATAAGCAGGCAAATAACTTATATTGTTTACCTAGGCAAACCCAATATATTTCCAGTCTAGCCCATCACGTTCCAAGACTCTGCAGAGGCAACAACAGATAAACAACAGAACTAACCAGAATGGCTAACACCCTAGAACTAATGAGGGCAGACAATAATAGAATGCTAGATACTTTCCAAAGAGTCATGGATGACAATCACAGGCTCCATCAAAGCCTACTTGCAGATCTTAACTGCAACACAAACCCCACAAGACACCATGGTCAGAATCATGGAAAACCACACGTTAGCCACGAGAGACTTGAATGTGACTCTTACTACCCTTACCCAGCATCTCACTCTTCAAGCTGAACACACAAGTTCAAGTTCGACAACCACAACCCCCTTAGTGACACCTGTAACATCACCACCAAGACGTTCTGGTCGAACACGACCAGACACCAGTGGGAAAGGTCCATCCATCTCCAGAGGATGACATGCAAAATAATTGATAACAATCACGTGTTTTAATTAGTCAGTGTTAATGTTATGCAAGTTGCATTTTTCTTGTTCTGGTCACAATTCAGAACATGGTTTAGTTTTGGTTAACAAATGTACATCTTTTACAAATTCACAAGTGAAAATGAGGTGAAACAGGAAAAAGTTGTATGTGTATTTTTAATTGAACGATTTAAAAATAGTTGTTTCATTATATAATATACATGGTCACAATCAAGCAACATAGATTACACATGCAGCAGTGGTAAAGTGTCGATATAGAGTAAAGTGTATTAAAAAAAACATTATTACATTTGTCAAAAGTACCTTAGGGAGATGTGTAAGCATGAGGTAACATTCAGAAAGCAAACAAAAAATAACATAAATGCTGTGCTACTATAATGTTTAGAATAACTGTACTGGAATTTCATATATATTAAATTGGATAATGCATACACCAAAAAGTGTTATG
The DNA here is from genome assembly GCF_028390025.1 of Pseudophryne corroboree. Taxonomy (NCBI): domain Eukaryota; kingdom Metazoa; phylum Chordata; class Amphibia; order Anura; family Myobatrachidae; genus Pseudophryne; species Pseudophryne corroboree. Next base: position 590,861,558 of record NC_086445.1, on the reverse strand, counting down.
TTGTTAAAAACATAACAGTAACAAAAAAAAACCCATACACAATACATACAAAACCATAAAGAAATATTCTAACACTTACCTTAGTAATTGGAGAGTAGTGATAGATGTCAAAAACGCCAGCCAAAAGCAGTTCTATTTGAAATGTGAACTTTTGTATGAATCGAGGCCTTTTGAGGCCGAGTTTAAGCTATTTCCGTCCGCAATCATAAATACGAAACCTTTGTAAATTACCATATTTTATTAAATAACAACAGTATTTGACCAATGGTCTATTCATTCATATTTGTGTATGCTGCCGTGGAAAAAAATACGAATGCCCCAAACACTGCCGAGTTTATTGTTTAGTAAATTACCGAGATGCCACCTAGAAAAAAAAAACTCGAATGGATTCGAAAGAATTCGGGACCTTAGTAAATATACCCAAAGGAGTGGGTGTAATTCCTCCAAACCAAAATACTCTTCCCAAAATATCCACATAACAGACAGATTGCTTGTGGGCACAATGTACACAAAATTAGGCAAAAACCCAACAAGTGTCTGTTATTCAGTGATAATGCAATAATGTATTGGTTCTTTAAATCAGACATTTCACATCACTGTCCAAACGGGAATTTTAAGTAGTCATATGTTGTGCACCAGAATGAAAAATAAAACAATAATAGATAATGTTCAAATTTATCTGCCGGGATGAAACACACTGTGGGTTTTACACATAAATGGTTACCATGGGATGTATCAATAGGAATAAAAATCAATACATGGTGTGTGAATACAAAATAGTATAGAGCACTGAGTGTGGCACGATATAGAGAATCAAATATGGTACAATAAACTCTGAGATTTACAACAAATATTTTTATATTTATATGTATTGTGGCAGAGACAGCATTTTCCCATTTGAAAGTAATGTGAAGGATCCAGACCAGGTTTTGGAAGCAGTAGCAGAATCCCAGGTGTGTGATCAGCAGCACCTGGGATTTCCTGATATAAGGGTTCCCAGGGCAGAGTCACCTTGCTCTTGATGGTGGAATAGCTGCCCAAGTGATAGGCCGGGGTGTGTGGGTTAGACTAGGGACCACTGGAGCCTATCAAGAATCTGCTATGCTGAGAGTGCCTGTATGCTACTGCCTGTAATACCGACTGCATACGGATGTAACTTGCTATGTGGTAACCTGCTGTACAAAATAAACACAGAATGTGTTCATATGAGTCCCCGTGTTTGTGCACCTTGTCACAAGTGGTGGAGAATGCGAGCAAGTACACAGTGAACAGCAGAAACTGTTGGTAAGCATACTGGTGTTTAAACTACAAGTTTTTCCCTTTTATTTTCTTCCTCTTTGGTTATGCAGTGCAAGTGGCAGCCTTAAAGGGCCATAGCATTATAGGCAGACTGTTTGCTGTTATGTGTTAAATAGCCAGCAAAGCAGACGAGTGTCGGCTTGGACTGTTTGATAAGCCTGGCACATTATATTAAACCTCCTAGATTTGTCCTTAAAGGGGCCACGCAGGGCAATAAGGAGGAATTGCTAAAACAATTTGCTGAACTTGCAGCTGGGCAACAAACCAAGATAGCTGGGCAACAAACCCAGATTCAAATGTTATATGAGCGGCAACAAACCCAGATAGCTGGGCAACAAACCCTGATTTAAATGTTACACGAGGGCCAAAGAGCCCAGGCTGAAAGACAGTAAACTCAAATTCAAATGTTGTGTGATGAGTTAAAAGCGCTTAAAAAATCTGAGCAGGAGCGGGAAAGGCTACTGAAGCTTACCCCAGCGCATGACATAGAGGCATTCCTTTGCACGTTTGAGCGCACGGCCACGTGGTTGTGATGGCCTGCGGAGGAATGGTCTGACAGGCTGGCTCCCTGTTTAACAGGGGAGGCACAGCAGTCGTATGTGGACATGACTGTGGCTGAGGCATGCACCTATCCTGGCCTGAAAAAGGCTATACTGGATAGGATTGGAGTGATGGGGCCCAGCAAAGCCCAGGAGTTTCATGATTGGCAGCTGGAGAGCTCTGAGCCTCCCAGGATTCAGCTGGCCAAACTAGCCCGACTGGCAAGGGCCTGGTTGCAGCTGGATAAAAACTCTGCAGTACAAATTGTGGAGGTAGTTGCACTGGACCAGGCTATACGGGTGTTAGACTGATCGGTGCCGCAGTGGGCCCTCAAGGCTGACCCCCAGACATTTGAGGAGACATTTGAGGAGTTGGCTATGGTGATTGAGCGGCACCTGACCCTGGGAAAGCTGAATAAAGCCAGGTCAGGATACGGGCCAACACCTACACCCAGAACTCAGGTCCCAGTGGTTAAAACAAAGGCTCCGACTCCCTTAGTGTGCTTTGAGTGCGGTGAGCCTGGTCATGTGCGGCGGGACTGCCCGAAACAGGATGAGCCGATGGATTGCAGTGCGGGAAAAACGGCTCAGCCGTTGGTCAGCATGGCGATGGGGGTATCCTAAGCAGAGTCCTCCCTTTTCCGAGTGCAGTTGCAGGTGGAAAACCGGGAGATTTGGGCCCTGGTGGATACCGGCAGTGAGCTCACCATTGTCGCAGCCAACATCGTTCCTCTGGGAGACTCCTGTCAGGGTGTTGTGTGTCCATGGCGATGTGGAGGAGTGCTCATGTGTCTACTTACACCTGACTGTTCAAGGTTGGTCATTAAAGGTGGTAACTGCGGTGATCTCCAAACCCCTGTATCTGCTGATCCTCGGCCGGGACTTTCCATTGCTGCAGGAGCTGGTTACCTGGCATGACACCAACAAACCGTCAACCAGTGACACAACTTAGAACCCAGAGACCCGAGACTTTCAAAGTTTAGCATCCTGGAGAGAGGCTACCGGTCCCAGACCACCCCAAGAGACCGAGGCCCATTGGAACCCATTTGGTGAGAAGATATCACTGCAGGACTTTGGGAGAGATCAACGCGTTGACAGCAATTTGTCACACGCCTTTGAGACTGTTAAAATAGTTAACGGCAGGGTAGTTGATGCTTTACCATTAGAGGGTGTACCATATTTTGTGTTGAAAAATGATTTGCTATATCGTGTCACTACTTTACAAGGGAAAAAAGTAGAACAGCTCTTAATTCCCCGAAAACTGGAGCAGTTGGTGTTAGAAGCTGCCCATACGCATTTGTGGGGTGGCGATCTAGGGGAGGTGTTAAGAGGTATTGTCAGGAATGCCCAGTCTACCAGCGGACAGCCCCACGGCCAGAGTTTAGAGCTCCACTGGTACCCCTCCCTATCATTTCCGTACCTTTTGAGCGGATTGGTATGGATCTGATAGGGCCAGTGGAAAAATCTGCTTGAGGGCACCAATACATATTGGTGGTAGTTGATTATGCCACCAGGTACCCAGAGGCTATACCCCTGCGCAATATGAAAGCTGGCATTATTGCCATAGAACTACTAACCATGTATACCCGGTTAGGAATACCGAAAGAGGTCTTAACGGACCAAGGTACACCTTTTGTTTCTAAACTCATAAAAGATTTATGTGTCACGATCCTGACTGTAGTTCTCATATTTGGTGACTTACCCCTGCCATCTGTGTTGGGTCATGTGTCTTTTTGCTCACTGGGATAAACAGCTTGTCAGTTCATGAGTTTCCTGAGTGCAGAGTTAACGTGCTCCACCTGGGGTGATTAATCTTCTGTGTGAATCTGAATTCAGCAATCTGAAGTTTAGGCCTATAAGCCAGCATCCTCTGTTCGCTTGCAGAAGTTCAGGCTTCAGTGTTCTTTTGGCCTGCTAGGCCTCACTCCACATCAGAGCCTAGTCTAGAGTACTCACGTGACAGTGACTGTTCACCTGACCCAGGGTTGTCCAATCCTGTGCCAGCCAGAGACTCTCTGAATCACCTGACACTGCTCACTAATCACCAAGGACCAGGAAGTATAAGTCAGGAGACTTGAGTTGGAGACTCTGCCAGTTCCTTGTGTCACACACAGCTCTGTGTGAGCTTAGAAGCTGAGCTCCCTAAGGTCCTATCTTAAAGCCACAGCTGCAGTATTCTACAGTCCCATCTTAAAGCCACAGCTGCAGAATTCTACAGTCTCATCTTAAAGCCACAGCTGCAGTATTTTTCAGTCTCATCTTAAAGCCACAGCTGCAGTATTCTACAGTCTCATCTTAAAGCCACAGCTGCAGTATTCTTCAGTCTCATCTTAAAGCCACAGCTGCAGTATTCTACAGTCTCGTCTTAAAGCCTTAGCCGCAGTATTCTTTAGTCTTGTCTTAAAGCCACAGCCGCAGTGTTCTTCAGCCTTGTCTTAAAGTCACAGCCACAGTAATCGTTCCACTTTCAGTTGTGTTTCCAGCTATATCCAGTACCAGACCGGATTACAGTTGCGTTCCAGTATACCGGTACAACAGCTTGGTTCAGTGCAGTTCCCAGTCTCACCTGTAACCAGCCCGGTTCTCTGTCTCACCAGTAACCAGTCCGGTTCTCAATCTCGCCAGTAACCAGCCCAGTTCTGCGCAACTCCAGAGAACGTATTTCATAGTAACCTTGAGTACACAAGCACCCACTCCTGTGACAGTATATCCAGGTCAATCTCACCAATACATTCACCATCCTGCTATCAACACCAAGTCCCTGGTGATTCAGTGGTCAGAATACGGCTTCCTCTGTCAAGGCCCATGTTCGATCCCCAGTCAGGGATTTCTCCTTCTTCTCACTGATTCCTACAGACCAGCCTAATATACACAGTCACCCGCACAGACTTCACTGACACCGGGTTCACAAAAACCACGGCCATCACATTATGTCGGTTACTAAACGTAGACAGGATTACCACCTCGGTGTACCACCTGCAGACAGATGGCCTTGTAGAAAGATTTAATAAAACCCTTAAGCAAATGACAAAGAGGGCAGTGTCGCAAGAAAAACAAGATTAGGATCTGCTCCTACCTTACTTGATGTTTGCGGTCAGAGAGGTACCCCAATCCTCTACAGGGTTTAATCCCTTTGAGCTCCTCTATGGGAGACAGCCCAGAGGAATTCTAGATCTCTTAAAAGATGGGTGGGAAGAACAACCATGCCAGGACCCTAATGTCGTTCAGTTTGTGGCCCAGTTATACGGCCATCTAAGACAGATTGCACCACTACTGAACGAAAACATGGAAAGGGCCCAACGTCAGAAACAGAGGTGTGACGTCACCTCAGTCAATCGGTCCTTTAATCCGGGAGACAAAGTGTTAGTGCTGGTGCCCACCACAGAAAGCAAGATGTATGCTCAATGGTGGGGCCCTTATGAGATCATCGAGGCAGTGGAATCGGTCAATTACAGGGTCCGACAGGAGGGTAGGAGGGAGGTACAAGTCTACCATGTAAACCTGTTAAAACCCTGGAAGAAAATTGCCAATCGGCCCACTTTGGTAGCTAAAAAGATTTCAGAATGCCAGGTACCCACTGAAGTCATGCTTACTCCTGAACAGAAATGGGAACTTGGTGAAACGCTACCAAGATGTGTTTTCTGCCATTCCGGGAAAGACACAGATCATCCAACATGATGTTGTGACTCCACCCGAGGTGGTTATTAAACAGAGGCCATATTGCATACCCGAAGCGAAGCAGGCAGCGGTAAAGCAAGAGGTGGAAGAGATGTTACACCTAGGGGTTATAGAGGAATCCACTAGTGAGTGGAATAATCCAATTGTCCTAGTACCAAAGCCTTCAGGTGCCTTACGGTTCTGCAATGACTTCCATAAATTAAATCAAGTGTCCCGGTTTGATTCTTACCCTATGCCCCAGGTGGATGAGTTTGTAGAAAATTTAGCCAATAGTCAATATCTCACTACACTTGATTTGACAAAAGGTTATTGGCAGATTCCATTAACAGAAGCTGCTAAGGCAAAAACAGCCTTCTCTACCCCAGAAGGCTTATTCCCTTATAAAATGCTCCCATTTGGTTTACATGGTGCCCCAGCAACCTTCCAGAGAGCTATGAATAAGTTGCTGCGGCCCCAGAGGGAATATGCAACTTCATATTTAGATAACATTGTTATTTTCAGTTCTGACTGGGAGTCACACCTACCAAAGGTAGAAGCCGTTTTACAGTCTCTACGGGCACACGGGTTTACCGCCAACCCTGAAAAATGTGCCATTGGTATGATTGAGGCCAAGTATTTGGGGTAGATTGTGGGCAGAGGACAGGTTAAACCTCAGCCTAGTAAGGTAGAAGTAGTCCTCACCTGGTCTAGACCTAAATGTAACTCACAACTTAGGACATTTCTCGGTTTGGTCTGATATTATCGCAGGTTCATTCGGGATTTCGCTGCTACAGCGGCTCCACTAACCAAATTTCTTAAAAAACAATTCCCAGACAAGATAACGTGGTCTAGACCAGTGGAAACTGCTTGGCAGGATTTAAAATGAGCTTTGTGTACTGAACCTGTCTTGCAAGCTCCTGACTTTAAAAAGCAATTTGTGTTACAAACGGATGCCTCTGGGACAGGATTAGGAGCAGTCCTATCCCAAGAGGTAGATGGAGAGGAGAAGCCCATCCTCTGCCTTAGCCGTAAATTATTGCCCAGGGAGCGCAGGTACACAACTGTAGAGCAGGAGTGCTTGGCCATTAAGTGGGCGGTTGAGTCATTAAGGTATTATTTATTGGGATGAGAGTTTTTGTTGCTCACAGACCATGCACCCTTACAGTGGATGCATACAAACAGAGAGGTGAATGCTCATGTGACCTGTTGGATTTTTGTTTTGCAGCCATTTAAGTTTGAGGTGAGGCATCGTCCGCGGAAACAGGAGATTTGTAGTTTTTTCCCTCCAAGCAACCCTATGGTGAAGCTAGGGGAGGAGGAAGAAGGCAAGGTTGGTGACCTCTGGAAGGTAGTGGAAGGCTGTGTACCTGGGTGGATGGCACAAGTAGGGGGGGGGGGGGGGGGGGGCGAGGCAGATAGCTCACCTGAAAATGGTGTAGCTTCACCAGTGTGGTTGAAGCTAAGGGGGGAGGAGTGTGGCAGAGACAGCATGTTTTCATGTGAAGGTAATGTGGAGAATCCAGACCAGGTTTTGGAAGCAGTAGCAGAATCCCAGGTGTGTGATCAGCAGCACCTGGGGTTTCCAGGGCAGAGTCACCTCGCTCTTGACAGTGGAATATCTGCCCAAGTGATAGGCCGGGGTGTGTGGGTTAGACTAGGGACCACTGGAGCCTATCAAGAGTCTGCTATGCTGAAAGTGCCTGTATGCTACTGCCTATAATACCGACTGCATATGGATGTAACTTGCTATGTGGTAACCTGCTGTACAAAATAAACACAGAATGTGTTCATCTGAGTCCCCGTGTTTGTGCACCTTGTCACAAGTGGTGGAGAATGCGAGCAAGTACACGGTGAACAGCAGAAACTGTTGGTAAGCATACTGGTGTTTAAACTACAAGTTTTTCCGACTGCATATGGATGTAACTTGCTATGTGGTGACCTGCTGTTCAAAATAAACACTGAATGTGTTCATCTGAGTCCCCGTGTTTGTGCACCTTGTCACAATATATATATATCCAGGTTGTAGCCGGCACTCAGTAATAAGCTAAATGTTGCCCAGGTACCATCTATTGTCGCTGAATGCGGCCGAATGTGCAGAGAAAAGGGTATAGGTGGCTCTCACAGGCCTTCCATATTACTAAATCATAAGCAGGTGTCAAACACCATTCCTTGTGGTCAGCAGCGGGTGCATGTGTCAGTGGAGCAGGTACCGCGCTGATCACTGCCTGTCTTCTGCGGACGCTGCACTAGGGTATGTTCCTTCCCTTCCTGCTCCACATAAGCCCTCTCCTATTGGGGATCAGTACCCCCACACTGCTCCCCACTTGCCTACTGCTTCGGTGACCCAGCGGCTGCATTGGGGAACTGAGGACTCCCTTCCTCTCTCCCTCCTCCACCTGGACATCCTGACCAGAGTCCAAGACAGGCACATCAAACTGCACACTGTCTTTATCCTCACAGTCAGAGTCGGCCCTAGGCATGGGCAAACTAGGCAATTGCCTAGGTCATCTGGTAAGCCTAGGGGCATTGCTATGTGGCTAGGATGCACAAGCAGCTTCTGCTGATTAAAATGATATGCGGCATGCCTATATTCTGTGTGTAGCATTTCGTATGTAGATACAGCCACAGTCGCACACAGTATATAGGCATGCCACATATCATTTTAATCAGTAGAAGCTGCTTGTGCATCCTAGCCACATAGCAATGGAAATCAGATGCATTTTCATAAAAAATAGGCACCCGACGTTAGCAGAGCTGCCGGTTGACTCATGTCAGGAACTACATGTGTCATTATGTGTATAAGGGCATTAATAATGTGTAACACATGTGAAGGGGTACTATGTGTGTCATTATGTGTATAAGGGCATTAACATACAAAGGGGGGGTGCAAATCCCCACCCCTAAATTCCCTTCCGCACACTGAAAATTACCTGTAACCATCCGTGAACCTATCTGGTAATAAAATTCAGAGAATTAGTAACAAATGTTTGCAAACACATGTTTAGCTGCTGGCCACTTCACGGCTTCTCTGATACAGCAGTCCTAACCTACATAATAGCAGTGCCCACATAGGGCCATGTAATTTGTCACAGTAGGCCTCACGATAAAGGCTATTACTAAAACACTTCCAGACAGAGAGCTAACTTACCCAGGAGCCACCTGCAGGATCTCTCATTGGCACTACAAGGAACAGCATGCCTTCCAAATGCTGCTCCCATTCAATGCCTCTTGCACACAAGCAGACAATTTGGAAGCTGCTCAATCATACCTGGAGATAATTATATATCAGGTGCTGGAGGGGGGAGGGGTCTCAGACAAACAACATACAAAGAGGGGGGTGCAAATCCCCACCCCTAAATTCCCTTCCGCACACTGAAAATTACCTGTAACCATCCCTGAACCTATCTGGTAATAAAATTCAGAGAATTAGTCACAAATGTTTGCAAACACATGTTTAGCTGCTGGCCACTTCACGGCTTCTCTGATACAGCAGTCCTAACCTACATAATATCAGTGCCCACATAGGGCCATGTAATTTGTCACAGTAGGCCTCATGATAAAGGCTATTACTAAAACACTTCCATACAGAGAGCTAACTTACCCGGGAGCCACCCCCAGGATCTCCCATTGGCACTACAAGGAACAGCATGCCTTCCAAATGCTGCTCCCATTCAATGTCTCTTGCACACAAGCAGACACACAATATATAAGGGCATTAACAATGTGTGGCATATGTGTAATGGAAATTATGTGTATAAGGGCATTAATAAGGGTTGGCATAATGTGTAAGGTGCATTATGTTTATAAGGACATTAATAATGTGTGTCATATGTGTAAGGGGCATTACTGTGTGGTAATATGTGTATAAATGCATTACCAATGTGTGGCATTATGTGTATAAGGTACTCTACTGTATGGAGTTGTTATGAGCCACGGCTGTGGCTCATTTCCATTTTTGCATTTTGGTTATGTATTTTATGTTATACTTCTGTTCATGTTCCCCGTGGGTGTCATGGGGTGCTCGGAGCTCACCCTTAAGGAGGGGATACTGTTATGAACCACAGGTAGTGGTTCATTCCTATTTTATGTTTATAAAGTTGTCTTGCATGCCAGGATTTCCTGTTACTCTGTTTTAGAATACTCTTGTCTGCTGCCGCTGGTGAGTCTGTGTAATTGCAGCTTGTTCCCATGTGTTCAGCCTCACCTGGCTGCTAATTGCATCTTGTCAGTTTGGAGTCATGCAACAGGGCAGCTGCATGAGATTATTAATTAGGCCTCTCTGTTATATGCTGGCTGACTGCAATTCACAGACGCTGGTGATATTTCTGGGTATCCGGTCTGCTTGAGTTCTGAGCTTGGTTCCTGCTAGTTCCTGAGCTTCCTGTGTCGATTCCTGAGTCAGTCCCTGTGTTGATTCCTATGTCTGATCCCTTGTCCTGCCGTGAGGCGTTCCTGTCCTGAGGTCCAGTGCCTTTGCCTGTGCCTGGTCAAGTTTCTGGCTTCTTGGTGTCCACCGGTCTTTCGTTTGGGATTCTGCCTGTCCTCCAGTTCTAAGAGTCTGTGTCAGCAGCATTGGGAGTTCCTGTCCGTTTGCCAGTATTCGTACCGGTTCCGTAAGTAGCGGCTCTGCCGCGTCTGTCGGCCTAGGCCGCTGTATTCCATTATTATTTCTGTCACTGGTGTTTTGCAGAGGGTTCTGCTTATGCTGTCACCGCCGGTACACAAAAGTATTGTGTGGGCGTGTGGTCAGCATTTCCTTTGTTGTTCTTTTCCTTTGGCGGCAAGCTGCACATACATTTAGTTTTAGGCTAGTTAGTAGCCCCTGGCTTTGGTTGTTTCAGTAAGAGGGCCCCTTGTTATCACCCTGTCTCGGTACACTCTTTGTCTCTCATTAAGACCTGAGGGGGCATCGAAGTTGGGCAGACGTAATCCGCCCTTCAAACGCGGCTGCCATGGGCTCAAGCAACCATAGTCTCGCAAGAGTGTACTGACAGCACGGGCGAGACAACGGAGATAGGGCGCCAGGGGCTATTCCCTTTCCATTCCCCTTTCCCAGCATTACGTTCCAGTGCTCCGGTCCTTGCAATAAGATCTCCTCAGACCAGAGTGCTGGAATCATAACAGGAGTAATGTATAGAAAGGGCACTACTGTGTGGTCTAATGTGAATAAAGAGCAATATGGTGTGGTGTAATGTGAAAAAAATAAGATTTTACTCACCGGTAAATCTATTTCTCGTAGTCCGTAGTGGATGCTGGGAACTCCGTAAGGACCATGGGGAATAGCGGCTCCGCAGGAGACTGGGCACAACTAAAAGAAAGCTTTTAGACTACCTGGTGTGCACTGGCTCCTCCCACTATGACCCTCCTCCAAGCCTCAGTTAGGATACTGTGCCCGGAAGAGCTGACACAATAAGTAAGGATTTTGAATCCCGGGTAAGACTCATACCAGCCACACCAATCACACCGTATAACTCGTGAAACTATACCCAGTTAACAGTATGAACTATAACCTGAGCCTCTCCATAGATGGCTCACAACAATAACCCTTTAGTTAGGCAATAACTATATACAAGTATTGCAGACAATCCGCACTTGGGATGGGCGCCCAGCATCCACTACGGACTACGAGAAATAGATTTACCGGTGAGTAAAATCTTATTTTCTCTGACGTCCTAGTGGATGCTGGAAACTCCGTAAGGACCATGGGGATTATACCAAAGCTCCCAAACGGGCGGGAGAGTGCGGATGACTCTGCAGCACCGAATGAGAGAACTCAAGGTCCTCCTCAGCCAGGGTATCAAATTTGTAGAATTTAGCAAACGTGTTTGCCCCTGACCAAGTTGCAGCTCGGCAAAGTCGAAGCAGGAGCACCGAGTTTGTTGGGTGCATACAGGATAAAAAGTGAGTCAGTTTTCCTGACTCCAGCCGTCCTGGAAATATAAATTTTCAAGGCCCTGACTACGTCCAGTAACTTGGAATCTTCCAAGTCCCTAGTAGCCGCAGGCACTACAATAGGTTGGTTCAAGTGAAAAGCTGATACCACCTTAGGGAGAAACTGGGGACGAGTCCTCAATTCTGCCCTATCCATATGGAAAATCAGATAAGGGCTTTTACATGACAAAGCCGCCAATTCTGACACACGCCTGGCCGAAGCCAAGGCCAATAACATCACCACTTTCCACGTGAGATATTTCAGATCCACAGTTTTAACTGGCTCAAACCAATGTGATTTTAGGAAACTCAACACCACGTTGAGATCCCAAGGTGCCACAGGAGGCACAAAAGGGGGCTGAATATGTAGCACTCCCTTTACAAATGTCTGAACTTCAGGCAGTGAAGCCAGCTCTTTCTGGAAGAAAATCAACAGAGCCGAAATCTGGACTTTAATGGAACCCAATTTTAGGCCCATAGTCACTCCCGACTGTAGGAAGTGCAGAAAACGACCCAGCTGAAATTCCTCTGTTGGGGCCATCCTGGCCTCACACCACGCAACATATTTTCGCCAAATACGGTGATAATGGTTTGCGGTTACTTCTTTCCTGGCTTTTATCAGCGTAGGAATGACTTCCTCCGGAATGCCCTTTTCCTTTAGGATCCGGTATTCAACCGCCATGCCGTCAAACGCAGCCACGGTAAGTCTTGGAACAGACAGGGCCCCTGCTGTAGCAGATCCCGTCTGAGCGGTAGAGGCCATGGGTCCTCTGATATCATTTCTTGAAGTTCTGGGTACCAAGCTCTTCTTGGCCAATCCAGAACCACGAGTATCGTTCTTACTCCTCGTCTTCTTATTATTCTCAGTACCTTTGGTATGAGAGGCAGAGGAGGGAACACATAAACCGACTGGTACACCCACGGTGTCACTAGAGCGTCCACAGCTATCGCCTGAGGGTCCCTTGACCTGGCGCAATATCTCTTTAGCTTTTTGTTGAGGCGGGACGCCATCATGTCCACCTGTGGCCTTTCCCAACGGTTTACCAACAGTTGGAAGACTTCTGGATGAAGTCCCCACTCTCCCGGGTGTAGGTCGTGTCTGCTGAGGAAGTCTGCTTCCCAGTTGTCCACTCCCGGAATGAACACCGCTGACAGTGCTAAGACGTGATTTTCCGCCCATCTGAGAATCCTTGTGGCTTCTGCCATCGCCGTCCTGCTTCTTGTGCCGCCCTGTCGGTTTACATGGGCGACTGCCGTGATGTTGTCTGATTGGATCAATACCGGCTGGTTTTGAAGCAGGGGCCTTGCCTGACTTAGGGCATTGTAAATGACCCTCACTTCCAGAATATTTATGTGTAGGGACGACTCCTGACTTGACCAAAGTCCTTGGAAATTTCTTCCCTGTGTGACTGCCCCCCAGCCTCGAAGGCTGGCATCCGTGGTCACCAGGACCCAGTCCTGTATGCCGAATCTGCGGCCCTCTTGAAGATGAGCACTCTGCAGCCACCACAGTAGAGACAACCCTGTTTCCGAGGACCAGGGTATCAGCTGATGCATCTGAAGATGCGATCCCGACCACTTGTCCAAGAGGTCCCACTGAAAGGTTCTTGCATGGAACCTGCCGAATGGAATTGCTTCGTAGGAAGCTACCATTTTTCCCAGGACTCGTGTGCAGTGATGCACCGATACCTGTTTTGGTTTCAGGAGGTCTCTGACTAGAGATGACAGCTCCTTGGCTTTCTCCTGCGGGAGAAACACTTTTTTCTGTTTTGTGTCCAGAACCATCCCCAGGAACAGTAGGCGTGTGGTAGGAACCAGCTGTGACTTTGGAATGTTTAGAATCCATCCGTGCTGTTGTAGCACTTCCCGAAATAATGCTACTCCGACCAACAACTGCTCCTTGGACCTCGCCTTTATAAGGAGATCGTCCAAGTACGGGATAATTAAAACTTCCTTTTTTCGAAGGAGTATCATCATTTCTGCCATTACCTTGGTAAACACCCTCGGTGCCGTGGACAGTCCAAACGGCAGTGTCTGGAATTGGTAATGGCAATCCTGTACCACAAATCTGAGGTACTCCTGGTGAGGATGGTAAATGGGGACATGCAGGTAAGCATCCTTGATGTCCAGGGATACCATGTAATCCCCCTCGTCCAGGCTTGCAATAACCGCCCTAAGCGATTCCATCTTGAAATTGAATTTTTTTATGTATGTGTTCAAGGATTTCAAATTTAAAATGGGTCTCACCGCACCATCCGGTTTCGGTACCACAAACAGTGTGGAATAGTAACCCCGTCCTTGTTGAAGTAGGGGCACCTTGACTATCACCTGCTGGGAATACAGCTTGTGAATTGCCTCTAGCACAGCCTCCCTGCCCGAGGGAGTTGTCGGCAAGGCAGATTTGAGGAAACGGCGGGGGGAGACGCCTCGAATTCCAGCTTGTACCCCTGAGATACTACTTGAAGGATCCAGGGATCCACCTGTGAGCGAGCCCACTGATCGCTGAAATTTTTGAGGCGGCCCCCCACCGTGCCTGGCTCCGCCTGTGGAGCCCCACCGTCATGCTGCGGACTTGAAAGAAGCGGGGGAGGACTTTTGTTCCTGGGAACCTGCTGTTTGTTGCAGCCTTTTTCCCCTACCTCTGCCTCTGGACAGAAAGGACCCGCCTTTTCCCCGCCTGTTTTTCTGGGGTCGAAAGGACTGTACCTGATAATACGGCGCTTTCTTAGGCTGTGAGGGAACATGGGGCAAAAATGCTGACTTCCCAGCTGTTGCTGTGGAAACTAGGTCTGAGAGACCATCCCCGAATAACTCCTCACCCTTATAAGGCAAAACTTCCATGTGCCTTTTTGAATCTGCATCCCCTGTCCACTGCCGAGTCCATAAGCCTCTCCTAGCAGAAATGGACATTGCACTTATTTTAGATGCCAGCCGGCAGATTTCCCTCTGAGCATCTCTCATGTATAAGACTGAGTCTTTTATATGCTCTATGGTTAGCAGAATAGTGTCCCTGTCTAGGGTGTCAATATTTTCCGACAGGGAATCTGACCACGCAGCTGCAGCACTGCACATCCATGCTGAAGCAATAGCTGGTCTCAGTATAATGCCTGAGTGTGTATATACAGACTTCAGGATCGCCTCCTGCTTTCTATCAGCAGGCTCCTTTAGGGCGGCCGTATCCGGAGACGGTAGTGCCACCTTTTTTGACAAACGTGTGAGCGCTTTATCCACCCTAGGGGGTGTTTCCCAACGTGACCTATCCTCTGGCGAGAAAGGGAACGCCATTAGTAACTTTTTAGAAATTACCAATTTTTTATCGGGGGAAGCCCACGCTTCTTCACACACTTCATTTAATTCTTCAGATGGGGGAAAAACTATTGGTAGTTTTTTCTCCCCAAACATAATACCCTTTTTTGAGGTACCTGGGTTTATATCAGAAATGTGTAATACCTCTTTCATTGCCTCAATCATGCAACGAATGGCCCTAGTGGACATTAAATTAGACTCTTCGTCGTCGACACTGGTATCAGTATCCGTGTCGACATCTGTGTCTGCCATCTGAGGTAGTGGGCGCTTTAGAGCCCCTGATGGCCTTTGAGTCATCTGGGCAGGCACGAGCTGAGAAGCCGGCTGTCCCGCATTTGGCATGTCGTCAAATTTTTTATGTAAGGAGTCGACACTTGCACGTAATTCCTTCCATAAGTCCATCCACTCAGGTGTCTGCCCCGCAGGGGGTGACATCACATTAATAGGCATCTGCTCTGCCTCCACATAAGCCTCCTCATCAAACATGTCGACACAGCCGTACCGACACACCGCACACACACAGGGAATACTCTGACAGAGGACAGGACCCCACAAAGCCCTTTGGGGAGACAGAGAGAGAGTATGCCAGCACACACCAAAGCGCTATATAATACAGGGACTAACTGAATTATATCCCCTTATAGCTGCTATAATTATTATACTGCGCCTAAATTTAGTGCCCCCCCTCTCTTTTTTACCCTTCTGTAGTGCAGACTGCAGGGGAGAGCCAGGGAGCTTCCTTCCAGCGGAGCTGTGAGGGAGAAATGGCGCCAGTGTGCTGAGGGAGATAGCTCCGCCCCTTTTTCGGCTGACTTTTCTCCAGCTTTTTTATGGATTCTGGCAGGGGTATTTATCACATATATAGCCTCTGGGGCTATATATTGTGATTATTTTGCCAGCCAAGGTCTTAATATTGCTGCTCAGGGCGCCCCCCCCCAGCGCCCTGCACCCATCAGTGACCGGAGTGTGAGGTGTACATGAGGAGCAATGGCACACAGCTGCAGTGCTGTGCGCTACCTTGGTGAAGACTGAAGTCTTCTGCCGCCGATTTTCCGGACCTCTTCTTGCTTCTGGCTCTGTAAGGGGGACGGCGGCGCAGCTCCGGGAACGAACACCAAGGACGGGTCCTGCGGTCGATCCCTCTGGAGCTAATGGTGTCCTGTAGCCTAAGAAGCCCAAGCTAGCTGCAAGCAGGTAGGTTCGCTTCTTCTCCCCTTAATCCCTCGTTGCAGTGAGCCTGTTGCCAGCAGGTCTCACTGTAAAATAAAAAACCTAAAATATACTTTCTTTCTAGGAGCTCAGGAGAGCCCCTAGTGTGCATCCAGCTCGGCCGGGCACAGAAATCTAACTGAGGCTTGGAGGAGGGTCATAGTGGGAGGAGCCAGTGCACACCAGGTAGTCTAAAAGCTTTCTTTTAGTTGTGCCCAGTCTCCTGCGGAGCCGCTATTCCCCATGGTCCTTACGGAGTTCCCAGCATCCACTAGGACGTCAGAGAAATAAGATTTTACTCACCGGTAAATCTATTTCTCGTAGTCCGTAGTGGATGCTGGGGACTCGTAAGGACCATGGGGAATAGACGGGCTCCGCAGGAGACTGGGCACTCTAAAGAAAGATTTAGTACTACCTGGTGTGCACTGGCTCCTCCCTCTATGCCCCTCCTCCAGACCTCAGTTAAGGAAACTGTGCCCGGAAGAGCTGACATTATAAGGAAAGGATTTTGGAATCCAGTGTAAGACTCATACCAGCCACACCAATCACACCGTACAACTTGTGATAACATATCCAGTTAACAGTATGAACAACAAACGAGCATCACTCAACGGATGCCACATAACATAACCCTTTATTAAGCAATAACTATATACACGTATTGCAGAAAGTCCGCACTAGGGACGGGCGCCCAGCATCCACTACGGACTACGAGAAATAGATTTACCGGTGAGTAAAATCTTATTTTCTCTAACGTCCTAGTGGACGCTGGGGACTCCGTAAGGACCATGGGGATTATACCAAAGCTCCCAAACGGGCGGGAGAGTGCGGATGACTCTGCAGCACCAAATGGGCAAATACAAGGTCCTCCACAGCCAGGGTATCAAACTTGTAGAATTTTGCAAATGTGTTTGAACCCGACCAAGTAGCCGCTCGGCAAAGCTGTAATGCCGAGACCCCTCGGGCAGCCGCCCAAGAAGAGCCCACCTTCCTTGTGGAATGGGCTTTTACCGATTTAGGATGCGTCAATCCCGCCGCAGAATGAGCCTGCTGAATCACGCTACAGATCCAGCGAGCAATGGTTTGCTTTGAAGCAGGAGCACCCAACTTGTTGGATGCATACAGGATAAACAGCGAGTCAGTCTTCCTGACTCCAGCCGTCCTGGCTACATAAATCTTCAAAGCCCTGACTACATCAAGCAACTTGGAGTCCTCCAAGTCACGAGTAGCCACAGGCACCACAATAGGTTGGTTCATATGAAAAGATGACACCACTTTTGGCAGAAATTGCGGACGGGTCCGCAATTCTGCCCTGTCCATATGAAAAACCAGATAGGGGCTTTTATGTGACAAAGCCGCTAATTCTGACACACGCCTAGCTGAAGCCAAGGCTAATAGCATGACCACCTTCCACGTGAGAAATTTTAACTCCACGGTTTTAAGTGGCTCAAACCAGTGTGACTTCAGGAAACTCAACACCACGTTAAGATCCCAAGGTGCCACTGGAGGCACAAAAGGGGGCTGAATATGCAGCACTCCCTTTACAAACGTCTGAACTGCAGGAAGAGAAGCCAGTTCTTTTTGAAAGAAAATGGATAGGGACGAAATCTGGACCTTTATGGACCCTAATTTTAGGTCCATAGTTTTTTGTTGAGACAGGACGCCATCATGTCTACCTGTGGCAGATCCCATCGATTTGTAATCTGAGTGAAGACTTCGTGATGAAGTCCCCACTCTCCCGGGTGGAGGTCGTGTCTGCTGAGGAAGTCTGCTTCCCAGTTGTCCACCCCCGGAATGAACACTGCTGACAGTGCTTGCACGTGATTCTCCGCCCACCGAAGAATCCTGGTGGCTTCCGCCATCGCGACTCTGCTTCTTGTGCCACCCTGGCGGTTTACATGAGCCACTGCGGTGATGTTGTCTGATTGAATCAGCACCGGTTTGTTTGCGAAGCAGGGGCTCCGCTTGACTCAGGGCGTTGTATATGGCCCTCAGTTCCAGGATATTTATGTGCAGACAAGCCTCCTGACTTGACCACAACCCTTGGAAGTTTCTTCCCTGAGTGACTGCCCCCCAACCTCGGAGGCTCGCATCCGTGGTCACCAGGACCCAGTCCTGTATGCCGAACCTGCGGCCCTCGAGAAGGTGAGCACTCTGCAGCCACCACAGAAGAGACACCCTGGCCCTGGGGGACAGGGTGATCAGCCGATGCATCTAAAGATGCGATCCGGACCATTTGTCCAACAGATCCCATTGAAAGATCCTTGCATGGAACCTGCCGAAGGGAATGGCTTCGTACGATCTTTCCCAGGACTCGCGTGCAGTGATGCACCGACACCTGTTTCTGTTTTAAGAGATCTCTGACTAGAGTCACTAGCTCTTGAGCCTTCTCCGCCGGGAGAAACACCTTCTTCTGGTCTGTGTCCAGAATCATGCCCAGAAAGGGCAGACGCGTCGTAGGAATCAGCTGTGACTTTGGGATATTCAGAATCCAGCCATGCTGCTGCAACACTTCCTGAGAGTGTGCTACGCTGATCTGCAACTGCTCTCTGGACCTCGCCTTTATGAGGAGATCGTCCAAGTATGGGATAACTGTGACTCCTTGTTTTCTCATGATCACCATCATTTCTGCCATTACCTTGGTAAATATTCTCGGTGCCGTGGAGAGCCCAAACGGCAACGTCTGGAATTGGTAATGACAGTCCTGTACCACAAATCTGAGGTACTCCTGATGAGGCGGATAAATGGGGACATGTAAGTAAGCATCCTTGATGTCCAGAGACACCATAAAATCCCCCTCTTCCAGGCTTGCAATGACCGCTCCGAGCGATTCCATTTTGAACTTGAATCTTTTCAGATAAATGTTCAGGGACTGTAAATTTAATATGGGTCTGACCGAACCGTCCGGTTTCGGTACTACAAACATTGTGGAATAGTATCCCTTTCCCTGTTGAAGAAGGGGAACCTTTACCACCACCTGCTGGAGAAATAGCTTGTGAATTGCCGCTACCACTACTTCCCTTTCTATGGGGGAAGTTGGCAGGGCCGATTTTAGGTAACGGTGAGGGGGCATCACCTCGAATTCCAGCTTGTATCCCTGAGACACAATCTGTATAGCCCAGGGATCCACCTGTGAGCGAACCCACTGGTGGCTGAAATGTTGGAGACGCGCCCCCACCGCTCCTGGCTCCACCCGTGGAGCCCCAGCGTCATGCGGTGGATTTAGTGGAAGCCGGGGAGGACTTCTGTTCCTGGGAACTAGCTGTAAGGTGCAGCTTTTTTCCTCTACCCCTGCCTCTGGCAAGAAAGGAAGCACCTCTGAGCTTCTTGCTTCTTTGTGAGCGAAAGGACTGCATTTGGTAATACGGTGCTTTCTTAGGTTGTGAGGGAATATAAGGCAAAAAGTTTGACTTCCCAGCAGTTGCTGTGGAAACCAGGTCCGAGAGACCGTCCCCAAACAATTCCTCACCCTTGTAAGGTAACACCTCCATGTGTTTTTTGGAGTCGGCATCACCTGTCCACTGCCGAGTCCACAGGACCCTCCTGGCAGAAATTGACATTGCATTAATTCTAGAGCCCAGTAGGCAAATGTCCCTCTGGGCATCCCTCATATATAGGACAGTGTCTTTTATATGCCCCAGGGTCAGCATAATGGTATCCCTGTCTAAGGTATCCATTCCCTCAGACAGATTATCTGTCCACGCTGCTACAGCACTACATATCCAAGCCGACGCAATTGCCGGCCTCAGTAGAGTCCCTGAATGTGTATAAACAGATTTCAGGATACTTTCCTGCTTTCTATCTGCAGGATCCTTTAGGGCGGCCGTATCCTGTGACGGCAGGGCCACCTTCTTAGATAAGCGTGTGAGAGCTTTATCTGCCCTAGGGGAGGATTCCCAGCGTACCCTGTCCGCTGGCGGGAAAGGGTACGCCATAAGTAACCTTTTGGAAATCAGCACTTTCTTATCAGGGGAATCCCACGCTCTTTCACATAACTCATTTAACTCATGTGAAGGGGGAAAAGTCACCTCTTGCTTTTTCTCCCCATACATATAAACCCTCTTGTCAGGGACAGGGTTTACCTCTGATATGTGCAATACATCCTTTATAGCTATAATCATGTAGCGGATGGCTTTAGTCATTTTAGGTTGCAATTTTGCATCATCGTCGTCGACACTGGAGTCAGAATCCGTGTCGACATCTGTATCAACCATTTTGGATAGTGGGCGCTTTTGAGACCCTGAGGGCCTCTGCGCTGTAGGATCAGGCATGGGTTGAGACCCTGACTGGCCCAAGGTATCAGCTTTATCCAACCTTTTATGTAAGGAGTTTACATTATCATTTAACACCTTCCACATATCCATCCAATCAGGTGTCGGCACCGTCGGTGGCGACACGTCATTCATCTGCACTTGCTCTGCCTCCACATAGCCCTCTTCGTCAAACATGTCGACACACGCATACCGACACACCACACACACACAGGGGAAGCTCTAAATGAGGACAGGACCCCCACAAGGCCTTTTGGAGAGAGAGAGAGAGAGTATGCCAGCACACACCCCAGCGCTATATGTCCCAGGAATCACACAGTAACTTAGTGTTTACCCAGTAGCTGCTGTATTATGCTTAATGCGCCTAAATTTATGTGCCCCCCTCTTTTTTTACCCTCTCTATCGTGAATCTGCAGGGGAGAGCCTGGGGAGCTTCCTCTCAGCGGAGCTGTGGAGAGAAAATGGCGCTGGTGAGTGCTGAGGGAGAAGGCCCCGCCCCCTCAGCGGCGGGCTTCTGTCCCGCGATTTTGAGTAAAAATAATGGCGGGGGCTCATGCATATAACAGTGTCCAACTGTATATATGCTGCTTTTGCCAGGAGGTATCAATTGCTGCCCAGGGCGCCCCCCCCTGCGCCCTGCACCCTACAGTGACCGGAGTGTGTGGGTTAGTGTGGGCGCAATGGCGCACAGCTGCAGTGCTGTGCGCTACCTCATGTGAAGACAGAAGTCTTCTGCCGCCGATTTCGATGTCTTCTTGCTTCTGCCGGCTTCTGTCTTCTGGCTCTGCGAGGGGGACGGCGGCGCGGCTTCGGGAACGGACGACAAGGTCAGGTCCTGTGTTCGATCCCTCTGGAGCTAATGGTGTCCAGTAGCCTAAGAAGTGCAACCTAGCCGCAGTTAGTAGGTTTGCTTCTCTCTCCTCAGTCCCACGTAGCAGAGAGTCTGTTGCCAGCAGAAGCTCTCTGAAAATAAAAAACCTAACTAAAATACTTTCTAATTAGCAAGCTCAGGAGAGCTCACTAAAAGCACCCAGCTCTGTCCGGGCACAGATTCTAACTGAGGTCTGGAAGAAGGGCATAGAGGGAGGAGCCAGTGCACACCAGGTAGTACTAAATCTTTCTTTAGAGTGCCCAGTCTCCTGCGGAGCCCGTCTATTCCCCATGGTCCTTACGGAGTCCCCAGCATCCACTAGGACGTTAGAAAAAGGAGCAATATGGTGCTGTGTAATGAAAATAAAGAGCAATAGGGTGTGGTGTAATGTGAATAAGGAGCAATTCAGTATGATGTTATGTGAATGAGGGCACTACTGTGAGGAGTAACGTATATAAGGTAAAGTGGTACTACTGTGTGATGTAACCTGAATAAGGGACACTATCGTATGATAAACTGTGAATAAAGTTGCACTACTGTGAGGCATAATTTGAATTGGGGGTACTATTGTGTGGCCATGCCCCTTGGCAGCAAAAACACATACCTTTTTGGGCTGTACGCCGAATGTGCACACTGTTCTTATTTAAATTACAGGGGGTAAGAAAACAAAAAAAGGACTGCTGTGGCTGGGGGGTGATGGTGCTGGGAAAGGGGTGCAGGGTCAGAGGTGGAACTAGCAGTGGTGATAGGGGGCACCAGCCAAAATCTTGCCTAGGGTATCATATTGGTTAGGGCAGGCTCTGCCTAAATGAAATATTCAAAACTTATTAAATACGTTTTATTTAATAAGCTGATTAAGCTCATTTAAAATAAGAATTTACTTACCGATAATTCTATTTCTCGGAGTCCGTAGTGGATGCTGGGGTTCCTGAAAGGACCATGGGGAATAGCGGCTCCGCAGGAGACAGGGCACAAAAAAGTAAAGCTTTACTAGGTCAGGTGGTGTGCACTGGCTCCTCCCCCTATGACCCTCCTCCAGACTCCAGTTAGGTACTGTGCCCGGACGAGCATACACAATAAGGGAGGCATTTTGAATCCCGGGTAAGACTCATACCAGCCACACCAATCACACCGTACAACTTGTGATCTAAACCCAGTTAACAGTATGACAACAGAAAGGGCCTCTTAAAGATGGCTCCTTAACAATAACCCGAATTAGTTAACAATAACTATGTACAAGTATTGCAGATAATCCGCACTTGGGATGGGCGCCCAGCATCCACTACGGACTCCGAGAAATAGAATTATCGGTAAGTAAATTCTTATTTTCTCTATCGTCCTAAGTGGATGCTGGGGTTCCTGAAAGGACCATGGGGATTATACCAAAGCTCCCAAACGGGCGGGAGAGTGCGGATGACTCTGCAGCACCGAATGAGAGAACTCCAGGTCCTCCTTTGCCAGGGTATCAAATTTGTAAAATTTTACAAACGTGTTCTCCCCCGACCACGTAGCTGCTCGGCAGAGTTGTAATGCCGAGACCCCTCGGGCAGCCGCCCAAGATGAGCCCACCTTCCTTGTGGAGTGGGCTTTTACAGTTTTAGGCTGTGGCAGGCCTGCCACAGAATGTGCAAGTTGAATTGTGTTACAAATCCAACGAGCAATCGACTGCTTAGAAGCAGGTGCGCCCAACTTGTTGGGTGCATACAATATAAACAGCGAGTCAGATTTTCTGACTCCAGCCGTCCTTGCAATGTATATTTTTAAGGCTCTGACAACGTCCAACAACTTGGAGTCCTCCAAGTCGCTAGTGGCCGCAGGCACCACAATAGGTTGGTTCAGATGAAATGCTGATACCACTTTAGGGAGAAAATGCGGACGAGTCCGCAGTTCTGCCCTATCCGAATGGAAGATTAGATAAGGACTTTTATAAGATAAAGCCGCCAATTCAGATACTCTCCTGGCAGAGGCCAGGGCTAGTAACATAGTCACTTTCAATGTGAGATATTTCAAATCCACCTTTTTCAATGGTTCAAACCAATGGGATTTGAGGAAATCTAAAACTACATTTAGATCCCACGGTGCCACCGGAGGCACCACAGGAGGCTGTATATGCAGTACTCCCTTGACAAAAGTCTGGACCTCAGGGACAGAGGCCAATTCTTTTTGGAAGAATATTGACAGGGCCGAAATTTGAACCTTAATGGATCCCAATTTGAGACCCATAGATAATCCTGATTGCAGGAAATGTAGGAAACGACCCAGTTGGAATTCCTCCGTCGGAACCCTCCGATCCTCGCACCACGCTACATATTTTCGCCAAATGCGGTGATAATGTTTCACGGTGACTTCCTTCCGTGCCTTAATCAAGGTAGGAATGACTTCTTCTGGAATGCCTTTCCCTTTTAGGATCTGGCGTTCAACCGCCATGCCGTCAAACGCAGCCGCGGTAAGTCTTGAAAAAGACAGGGACCCTGCTGTAGCAGGTCCCTTCTCAGAGGTAGAGGCCACGGTTCGTCCGTGAGCATCTCTTGAAGTTCCGGATACCAAGTCCTTCTCGGCCAAACCGGAACCACTAGTATTGTTCTTACTCTTCTTTGCCGTATGATCTTCAATACCTTTGGTATGAGCGGCAGAGGAGGAAACACATACACTGACTGGTACACCCAAGGAGTTACCAGTGCGTCCACAGCTATTGCCTGTGGATCTCTTGACCTGGCGCAATATTTGTCCAGTTTCTTGTTGAGGCGAGACGCCATCATGTCTACAATTGGTCTTTCCCAACGGTCTATTAACATGTTGAAGACTTCTGGATGTAGACCCCACTCTCCCGGATGAAGATCGTGTCTGCTGAGGAAGTCTGCTTCCCAGTTGTCCACGCCCGGGATGAACACTGCTGACAGTGCTATCACGTGATTCTCCGCCCAGCGAAGAATCTTGGCAGCTTCTGCCATTGCACTCCTGCTTCTTGTGCCGCCCTGCCTGTTTACATGGGCGACCGCCGTGATGTTGTCCGACTGAATCAACACCGGCTTTCCTTGCAGGAGAAGTTCCGCCTGGCTTAGAGCATTGTAGATTGCTCTTAGTTCCAGAATGTTTATGTGAAGAGACTTTTCCAGACTCGTCCATACTCCCTGGAAGTTTCTTCCTTGTGTGACTGCTCCCCAGCCTCTCAGGCTGGCGTCCGTGGTCACCAGGATCCAATCCTGAATGCCGAATCTGCGGCCTTCTAATAGGTGAGCCTTCTGCAACCACCACAGAAGTGACACCCTTGTCTTTGGTGACAGGGTTATTCGCAGGTGCATCTGCAGATGCGACCCTGACCATTTGTCCAACAGATCCCTTTGGAATATTCCTGCATGGAATCTGCCGAATGGAATTGCTTCGTAAGAAGCCACCATTTTTCCCAGGACTCTTGTGCATTGATGTACTGACACTTTTCCTGGTTTTAGGAGGTTCCTGACCAGATCGGATAACTCCTTGGCTTTTTCCTCTGGAAGGAAAACCTTTTTCTGAACCGTGTCCAGAATCATTCCTAGGAACAGCAGACGAGTTGTCGGGATTAAATGGGATTTTGGAATATTCAGAATCCACCCGTGTTGTCTTAGCACCTCTTGAGATAGTGCTAAAGCTGTCTCCAGCTGTTCTCTGGACCTTGCCCTTATTAGGAGATCGTCCAAGTATGGGATAACTAATACGCCTTTTCTTCGAAGAAGAATCATCATCTCGGCCATTACCTTGGTAAAGACCCGAGGCGCCGTGGACAATCCGAACGGCAGCGTCTGAAACTGATAGTGACAGTTTTGAACAATGAACCTGAGGTACCCCTGGTGTGCGGGGTAAATCGGAACGTGTAGATACGCATCCTTGATGTCCAAGGATACCATAAAGTCCCCTTCTTCCAGGTTCGCTATCACTGCTCTGAGTGACTCCATCTTGAACTTGAACTTTTTTATGTAGAGGTTCAAGGACTTCAGATTTAGAATAGGCCTTACCGAGCCATCCGGCTTCGGTACCACAAATAGAGTGGAATAATACCCCTTTCCTTGTTGTAATAGGGGTACTTTGACTATCACCTGCTGAGCGTACAGCTTGTGAATGGCTTCCAACACCCTCTCCCTTTCGGAAGAGACGGTTGGTAAGGCAGACTTCAGGAAACGATGAGGAGGATCCGTCTCTAATTCCAACCTGTACCCCTGAGATATTATCTGCAGGATCCAGGGGTCTACCTGCGAGTGAGCCCACTGCGCGCTGTAATTTTTGAGACGGCCCCCCACTGTCCCCGAGTCCGCTTGAGAGGCCCCAGCGTCATGCTGAGGTTTTTGCAGGAGCCGGGGAGGGCTTCTGTTCCTGGGAAGGAGCTGCCTGTTGGTGTCTCTTCCCTCTTCCTCTGCCTCGTGGCAGGTACGACAAGCCCTTTGCTCTCTTATTTTTGTAGGAGCGAAAAGGCTGCGGTTGAAAGGTCGGTGCCTTTCTCTGTTGGGGAGTGACTTGAGGTAAAAAAGTGGATTTCCCGGCAGTAGCCGTGGCCACCAAGTCTGATAGACCAACTCCAAATAACTCCTCCCCTTTATACGGCAAAACCTCCATGTGACGTTTTGAATCCGCATCGCCTGTCCACTGTCGTGTCCATAAGGCTCTTCTGGCTGAAATGGACATAGCACTCACCCGAGATGCCAGTGTGCAAATATCCCTCTGTGCATCACGCATATAGATAAATGCATCCTTTATTTGTTCTAACGACAGTAAAACATTGTCCCTATCTAGGGTATCAATATTTTCAATCAGGGATTCTGACCAAACTACTCCAGCACTGCACATCCAGGCAGTTGCTATAGCTGGTCGTAGTATAACACCTGCATGTGTGTATATATTCTTTTGAATAACTTCCATCTTTCTATCTGATGGATCCTTAAGTGCGGCCGTCTCAGGAGAGGGTAACGCCACTTGTTTGGATAAGCGTGTGAGCGCCTTGTCCACCTTAGGGGGTGTTTCCCAGCGCGCCCTAACCTCTGGCGGGAAAGGGTATAATGCCAATAACTTTTTTGAAATTATCAACTTTTTATCAGGAGCAACCCACGCTTCATCACACACGTCATTTAATTCTTCTGATTCAGGAAAAACTGTTTGTAGTTTTTTCACACCATACATAATACCCTGTTTTACGGTATCTGTAGTATCAGCTAAATGTAACGTCTCCTTCATTGCCAAAATCATATAACGTGTGGCCCTACTGGAAAATACGTTTGAATTTCTACCGTCGTCACTGGAATCAGTGCCCGTGTCTGGGTCTGTGTCGACCGACTGAGGCAAAGGGCGTTTTACAGCCCCTGACGGTGTTTGAGGCGCCTGGACAGGCATTAATTGATTGTCCGGCCGCCTCATGTCCTCAACTGACTGTTTAAGGGAAGATAAACCATCACGTAATTCCACAAATAAAGGCATCCATTCTGGTGTCGACCCCCTGGGGGGTGACATCTGCATATTTGGCAATTGCTCCGCCTCCACACCAATATCGTCCTCATACATGTCGACACCACGTACCGACACACACCGCAAACTCACAGGGAATGCTCTAATGAAGACAGGACCCACTAGCCCTTTTGGGGAGACAGAGGGAGAGTCTGCCAGCACACACCACAAAGCGCTATATATACAAGGGATATCCTTATATTAAGTGCTCCCTTATAGCTGCTTTAATATATATATATATAGCCATTAATGTGCCCCCCCTCTCTGTTTTACCCTGTTTCTGTAGTGCAGTGCAGGGGAGAGACCTGGGAGCCGTTCTGACCAGCGGAGCTGTGACAGAAAATGGCGCCGTGTGCTGAGGAGATAGGCCCCGCCCCTTTTTCGGCGGGTTCTTCTCCCGCTATTTTTCCAGTCAGGCAGGGGTTAAATATCTCCATATAGCCCCTATGGGCTATATGTGAGGTATTTTTAGCCTTGTATAAGGTTTATATTTGCCTCTCAGAGCGCCCCCCCCCAGCGCTCTGCACCCTCAGTGACTGCCCAGTGAAGTGTGCTGAGAGGAAAATGGCGCACAGCTGCAGTGCTGTGCGCTACCTTATGAAGACTGAGGAGTCTTCAGCCGCCGGTTTCCGGACCTCTTCACGCTTCAGCATCTGCAAGGGGGTCGGCGGCGCGGCTCCGGGACCGGACTCCACGGCTGGGCCTGTGTTCGATCCCTCTGGAGCTAATGGTGTCCAGTAGCCAAGCAGCAAATCCACTCTGCATGCAGGTGAGTTTACTACTTTCCCCCTAAGTCCCACGTTGCAGTGATCCTGTTGCCAGCAGGACTCACTGTAAAGAAAAAAACCTAAACTAAACTTTCTCTAAGCAGCTCTTTAGGAGAGCCACCTAGATTGCACCCTTCTCGTTCGGGCACAAAATCTAACTGGAGTCTGGAGGAGGGTCATAGGGGGAGGAGCCAGTGCACACCACCTGACCTAGTAAAGCTTTACTTTTTTGTGCCCTGTCTCCTGCGGAGCCGCTATTCCCCATGGTCCTTTCAGGAACCCCAGCATCCACTTAGGACGATAGAGAAAAGCTGATTAAGCTCACTTGTAATCAGTTTGATTGTCTAGTGTCTCTGTGGGCACTTACTATATTCAAGGTGAGTACACATGCAGCAGCAGCAACAGAAATGTTTCATGACACTTGACTTAGATATATATGTAACTGCAGCAGCAGCAAACACACTGACAGTCTTTTTGCTTCTCCACAAAACCCCACGTAATACTCAGAGTGACCATCAGAACCAGTCAGCTCAGACCAGGAAGCCTGCGTCTGACATTTTGTAAAACAGATCTCGCTCCGCCCTCAAACACTGAAACATGCCATTCATGCTGCAAATAAGGAGGGGCAGTGAGGGATATCGCAGGACCTGTTCTGTACATGCACAGAACGGGTCTGTGCGTGTGTAGACCCCAAACCATCGGATTTGTATGTAAATCATAGGGTTTGAGTAAAAATCTGAATCAGGCTTTGAATACAGGCTGATTTGCACAAAAATGTGTGAATTTGGTGAGGATAGTGGTGTATTTGTGAGAATTTAGTGTTAATCCATGTGTGTTAGAGGGGATCCTGGTGTGTCTAGTATGGTTCTGGAAAGATCCAGGTGTGTTTGTATGAATTTAGCATTGATCAAAGTAGGTGTGTGGGGGCAGTGCTTTGCTATGGCATGTAGCCAACGCGTAGTAAACATTTGATGATGTACCATTGATGGTCTGCTGGTGTTTATGCACTGTGGACACAGAACGTTTACATACACACAAAGGTGATCTGCTCCGGACACTTCTTCCTGGTGTCCACAGAAGCATGCGATGATGGCAACTATCACAATCCCAGAACTGAATGGAAAAAGCATTTTGGGACTGGGAACATCAGTGATTAACAACTATTGGTTTCTGATGGCCATTCCTAGTGTATAGTATAGATCTGACATTTTGGGCCTGATTCAGAGCTGCACACAATGCTGATATTCAAGTAGTTGAGCGTTTTTTTTTTTTCTATTGTGCATGCGTGAAATTATCTAAAAACTCCTACAGTGTATGGCTGCAGTGTACGCACAAAGCCGATATTGTGATCGAGATGCACAGTATCAGCAGTGTCTTGGAAAAGTTTTGAGCGTTGACTGGGAGGTGGCTTAGTGTACGGTCAGAGGGCCTGATACAGATGTGCACGGAGAGGCTATTGCTGCTGCTTATATAGCAGCAGCAATAGCTTTAATAAGGTAATGCAGCAGGAGGAGTCAAGCCTCCTGCATGTATTACTGATCGGAGCTGTATCCACGGATGCAACATCAGATCATCTGAGACCCTATAGGCCATGGATCTTCAACCTGTGGCCCTCCAGCTGCTGTTAAACTACACATCCCAGCATGCCCTGCCACAGTTTTGCTATCAAGGTATGCTAAAACTGAGGCAGGGCACGCTGGGATGTGTAGTTCCTACCTAGAGGCCAAGAAAATAAGATTTTACTTACCAATAAATCTATTTCTCGTAGTCCGTAGTGGATGCTGGGGACTCCGTCAGGACCATGGGGATTAGCGGCTCCGCAGGAGACAGGGCACAAAAATAAAGCTTTAGGATCAGGTGGTGTGCACTGGCTCCTCCCCCTATGACCCTCCTCCAAGCCTCAGTTAGGATACTGTGCCCGGACGAGCGTACACAATAAGGAAGGATTTTGAATCCCGGGTAAGACTCATACCAGCCACACCAATCACACCGTACAACTTGTGATCTGAACCCAGTTAACAGTATGACAACGTAGGAGCCTCTGAACAGACGGCTCACAACAAGAACAACCCGATTTTTTTGTAACAATAACTATGTACAAGTATTGCAGACAATCCGCACTTGGGATGGGCGCCCAGCATCCACTACGGACTACGAGAAATAGATTTATCGGTAAGTAAAATCTTATTTTCTCTAACGTCCTAAGTGGATGCTGGGGACTCCGTCAGGACCATGGGGATTATATCAAAGCTCCCAAACGGGCGGGAGAGTGCGGATGACTCTGCAGCACCGAATGAGAGAACTCCAGGTCCTCTTTAGCCAGGGTATCAAATTTGTAGAATTTTACAAACGTGTTCTCCCCCGACCACGTAGCTGCTCGGCAGAGTTGTAATGCCGAGACCCCTCGGGCAGCCGCCCAGGATGAGCCCACCTTCCTTGTGGAATGGGCCTTGACAGATTTAGGCTGTGGCAGGCCTGCCACAGAATGTGCAAGTTGAATTGTGCTACAAATCCAACGAGCAATCGTCTGCTTAGAAGCAGGAGCACCCAGCTTGTTGGGTGCATACAGTATAAACAGCGAGTCAGATTTTCTGACTCCAGCCGTCCTTGAAATATATATTTTCAATGCCCTGACAACGTCCAGCAACTTGGAATCCTCCAAATCGCTAGTAGCCGCAGGCACCACAATAGGCTGGTTCAGGTGAAACGCTGACACCACCTTAGGCAGAAAATGAGGACGCGTCCGCAGTTCTGCCCTGTCCGAATGGAAAATCAGATATGGGCTTTTATACGATACAGCCGCCAATTCTGACACTCTCCTGGCTGAAGCCAGGGCCAGTAGCATGGTTACTTTCCATGTAAGATATTTCAAATCCGCCGATTTGAGTGGCTCAAACCAATGGGATTTGAGAAAATCCAAAACTACATTAAGGTCCCACGGAGCCACTGGGGGCACAACCGGGGGCTGTATATGTAGTACTCCTTTTACAAAAGTCTGGACTTCAGGAACTGAAGCCAATTCTTTCTGGAAGAAAATCGACAGGGCCGAAATTTGAACCTTAATGGACCCCAACTTGAGGCCCATAGACAATCCTGTTTGCAGGAAATGTAGGAATCGACCCAATTGAAATTCCTCCGTGGGGGCCTTCCTGGCCTCACACCACGCAACATATTTTCTCCAAATGCGGTGATAATGTTGTGCAGTCACCTCCTTCCTGGCTTTAACCAGTGTAGGAATGACCTCTTCTGGAATGCCTTTTTCCCTTAGAATTCGGCGTTCAACCGCCACGCCGTCAAACGCAGCCGCGGTAAGTCTTGGAATAGACACGGTCCCTGCTGAATCAGGTCCCGTCTTAGAGGTAGAGGCCACGGATTTTCCGTGAGCATCTCCTGAAGTTCCGGGTACCAAGTTCTTCTTGGCCAATCCGGAGCCACGAGTATCGTTCTTACTCCCCTTTGCCGTATAATTCTCAGTACTTTGGGTATGAGAGGCAGAGGAGGAAACACATACACTGACTGGAACACCCACGGTGTTACCAGAGCGTCCACAGCTATTGCCTGAGGGTCTCTTGACCTGGCGCAATACCTGTCCAGTTTTTTGTTGAGGCGAGACGCCATCATATCCACCTTTGGTTATGCCCAACGGTTCACAATCATGTGGAAGACTTCTGGATGAAGTCCCCACTCTCCCGGGTGTAGATCGTGTCTGCTGAGGAAGTCTGCTTCCCAGTTGTCCACTCCCGGAATGAACACTGCTGACAGTGCTATCACATGATCTTCCGCCCAGCGAAGAATCCTTGCAGCTTCTGCCATTGCTCTCCTGCTTCTTGTGCCGCCCTGTCTGTTTACGTGGGCGACTGCCGTGATGTTGTCCGACTGGATCAACACCGGCTGACCCTGAAGCAGGGGTTTTGCCAGGCTTAGAGCATTGTAAATCGCTCTTAGCTCCAGTATATTTATGTGAAGAGACATCTCCAGGCTTGACCATACTCCCTGGAAGTTTCTTCCCTGTGTGACCGCTCCCCAGCCTCTCAGACTGGCATCCGTGGTCACCAGGACCCAGTCCTGTATGCCGAATCTGCGGCCTTCTAACAGATGAGCACTCTGCAACCACCACAGAAGAGACACCCTTGTCCGTGGCGATAAGGTTATCCGCTGATGCATCTGCAGATGCGATCCGGACCATTTGTCCAGCAGATCCCACTGAAAAGTTCGTGCGTGGAATCTGCCGAATGGGATTGCTTCGTAAGAAGCCACCATCTTTCCCAGGACTCTTGTGCATTGATGCACAGACACTTTTCCTGGTTTTAGGAGGTTCCTGACAAGTTCGGATAACTCCTTGGCTTTCCCCTCCGGAAGAAACACCTTTTTCTGAACCGTGTCCAGAATCATTCCCAGGAACAGCAGACGTGTTGTCGGGGTCAACTGAGATTTTGGAAAATTCAGAATCCACCCGTGTTGTTGCAGCACTACTTGGGTTAGTGCTACTCCGTCCTCCAGCTGTTCTCTGGACCTTGCCCTTATCAGGAGATCGTCCAAGTAAGGGATAATTAATACGCCTCTTCTTCGCAGAAGAATCATCATTTCGGCCATTACCTTGGTAAAGACCCGAGGTGCCGTGGACAATCCAAACGGCAGCGTCTGAAACTGATAATGACAGTTTTGCACCACGAACCTGAGGTACCCTTGATGTGAAGGGCAAATTGGGACATGCAGGTAAGCATCTTTTATGTCCAGGGACACCATAAAGTCCCCTTCTTCCAGATTCGCTATCACTGCTCTGAGTGATTCCATCTTGAACTTGAATTTTTGTATGTACAGGTTCAAAGATTTCAGATTTAGAATAGGTCTTACCGAGCCGTCCGGCTTCGGTACCACAAATAGCGTGGAGTAATACCCCTTTTCCTGTTGTAGGAGGGGTACCTTGACTATCACCTGCTGAGAAAACAGCTTGTGAATGGCTTCCAATACCGTCGCCCTGTCTGAGGGAGACGTTGGCAAAGCAGACTTTAGGAACCGGCGAGGGGGAGACTTCTCGAATTCCAACCTGTAACCCTGAGATACTACCTGCAGGATCCAGGGGTCCACCTGTGAGCAAGCCCACTGCGCGCTGAAATTCTTGAGTCGACCCCCCACCGTTCCTGAGTCCGCTTGTAAAGCCCCAGCGTCATGCTGAGGGCTTTGCAGAACCCGCGGAGGGCTTCTGTTCCTGGGAAGGAGCTGCTTGCTGCCCTCTCTTACCCTTTCCTCTGCCTCGGGGCAGATATGACTGTCCTTTTGCCCGCTTCTTATAGGACCGAAAGGACTGCGGCTGAAAAGACGGTGTCTTTTTCTGTTGGGAGGGGGTCTGAGGTAAAAAGGTGGATTTCCCGGCAGTTGCCGTGGCCACCAAATCCGATAGACCGACGCCAAATAA
This sequence comes from Pseudophryne corroboree, assembly GCF_028390025.1. Classification (NCBI taxonomy): domain Eukaryota; kingdom Metazoa; phylum Chordata; class Amphibia; order Anura; family Myobatrachidae; genus Pseudophryne; species Pseudophryne corroboree. Next base: position 590,828,823 of record NC_086445.1, on the reverse strand, counting down.
TTCCTCCCCTTTATACGGCAATACTTCCATATGCCGTTTGGAATCCGCATCACCTGACCACTGTCGTGTCCATAAACTTCTTCTGGCAGATATGGACATCGCACTTACTCTCGATGCCAGAGTGCAAATATCCCTCTGAGCATCTCGCATATAAAGAAAAGCATCCTTTAATTGCTCTAAAGTCTGTAAAATACTGTCCCTATCCAGGGTATCAATATTTTCAGTCAGGGAATCCGACCAGACCACCCCAGCACTGCACATCCAGGCTGAGGCGATGGCTGGTCGCAGTATAACACCAGTATGTGTGTATATACTTTTTAGGGTAGTTTCCAGCCTCCTATCAGCTGGATCCTTGAGGGCGGCCGTATCAGGAGACGGTAACGCCACTTGTTTTGATAAGCGTGTGAGCGCCTTATCCACCTTAGGGGGTGTTTCCCAGCGCGCCCTAACCTCTGGCGGGAAAGGGTATAATGCCAATAACTTTTTTGAAATTAGCACTTTTCTATCTGGGTTAACCCACGCTTCATCACATACATCATTCAATTCCTCTGATTCAGGAAAAACTACAGGTAGTTTTTTCACCCCCCACATAATACCCCTTTTTGTGGTACTTGTAGTATCAGAGATATGCAAAGCCTCCTTCATTGCCGTGATCATATAACGTGTGGCCCTACTGGAAAATACGTTTGTTTCTTCACCGTCGACACTAGATTCAGTGTCCGTGTCTGGGTCTGTGTCGACCGACTGAGGTAAAGGGCGTTTTACAGCCCCTGACGGTGTCTGAGACGCCTGGGCAGGTACTAACTGGTTTTCCAGCCGTCTCATGTCGTCAACTGATTTTTGTAATGTGCTGACATTATCACGTAATTCCATAAACAAAGCCATCCATTCCGGTGTCGACTCCCTGGGGGGTGACATCACCATTACCGGCAATTGCTCTGCCTCCACACCAACATCGTCCTCATACATGTCGACACACACGTACCGACACACAGCAGACACACAGGGAATGCTCTATTGAAGACAGGACCCCACTAGCCCTTTGGGGAGACAGAGGGAGAGTTTGCCAGCACACACCCAAGCGCTATAATATATATGGGAACAACCCTATATAAGTGTTGTATCCTTATAGCAGCTTAAATATAGTAATATCGCCAAAAAAAGTGCCCCCCCTCTCTGTTTTACCCTGTTTCTGTAGTGCAGTGCAGGGGAGAGTCCTGGGAGCCTTCCTCACAGCGGAGCTGAGCAGGAAAATGGCGCTGTGTGCTGAGGAGAATAAGCCCCGCCCCCTATTTCGGCGGGCTCTTCTCCGGAGTTTGTGAGATCTGGCAGGGGTTAAATACATCCATATAGCCTCAAGGGCTATATGTGATGTATTTTTTAGCCATAAAAAGGTATTATACATTGCTGCCCAGGGCGCCCCCCCAGCGCCCTGCACCCTCCGTGACCGCTGTGTGAAGTGTGCTGACAACAATGGCGCACAGCTGCAGTGCTGTGCGCTACCTCAGGAAGACTGAAAAGTCTTCTGCCGTCTGCTTCTGGACCTCTTCCATCTTCGGCCTCTGCAAGGGGGGTCGGCGGCGCGGCTCCGGGACCGGACTCCATGGCTGGGCCTGTGTTCGATCCCTCTGGAGCTAATGGTGTCCAGTAGCCTAAGAAGCCAATCCATCCTGCACGCAGGTGAGTTGACTTCTCTCCCCTAAGTCCCTCGATGCAGTGAGCCTGTTGCCAGCAGGACTCACTGAAAATAAAAAACCTAAAAACTTTTTCTAAGCAGCTCTTTAGGAGAGCCACCAAGATTGCACCCTGCTCGGACGGGCACAAAAACCTAACTGAGGCTTGGAGGAGGGTCATAGGGGGAGGAGCCAGTGCACACCACCTGATCCTAAAGCTTTATTTTTGTGCCCTGTCTCCTGCGGAGCCGCTAATCCCCATGGTCCTGACGGAGTCCCCAGCATCCACTAGGACGTTAGAGAAATCTCCATTCTCTGGTGGAGATTCTGGCCTCTTCCCTCCCTGACTCTAAATGGCACGAGACCGTCAATCACTGACCACCTAATACCGTAGTGTGACTGATGTCGCAGACTCATACTGCGCAAGTGCTATACAGGTCCAGAACTTGGAGTCATGTGCTACAACAGCGTCAGGACCTGAATCAGACCGTCTTATTGGAGTGTCGCGAGAAGGGATTTATAGTAACATTTGAATAAAGTCCCAGATGGGAAACAGCCAATAGAGGCAGCCTTTCATGTCTGAATCAGACCCTTTTTGTAGACTGTTTTCAGTTTTTATTTAGTATGGATCTGTCCTTTACTGTGGATCGGTCTTTTTTCCGTCATCACATGGCTTTTACCTACACACCTTTAGCTGTTCTTTTGTAAAGCTTTTACCATTCATTTTGACTCGTTGCACTTTTACCAATATATTTCTAGAGTACCTGTTGAGAAATAAAGTGTTTGAAAGAAAAGTAGTGGGAACCGCACAAGTCCTTAATCCGGTAGATAATAACCTCTGAAAAACTGAATTATCACTGAATTGCTTCTAGATATAGCAACCTAATGTATGTGGATAATCAATCCTAATACCAATGCTTGTTGCTTTCAGTGGTGCTCCCAAGAGTCAAATTTAACAGTCAAGAAAAACCAAAACAGAGAAGTATTGGAAAGTAGACTCTTTTTTGGGAGCACTCTAATTCAGAGGGTAACATTGTAACATATTGATACTGATAAAAACATTTTTAATAAGTAAATCATAAAATAGGATTTAAGGAGTATCTGCGTATGAATATAGAAGCTTCACGAAAATATGAAAAAAGATTACAAATCATGCGTGATATCCATATCACAATCTATCAGTTGCCGGAAATTAATAGCTGTGGTACCGAAAATAATTAAACATTGCACATTGAAACTCATGTAATATGTGACCATCATTTATTCTGCAGATATCCATTATGGATTATTATAAATGCAGAGAATTAAATCATTGGTCATGTGAAAACCGAGTACCCAATAATAATAAGAATTTACTTACCGATAATTCTATTTCTCGTAGTCCGTAGTGGATGCTGGGGACTCCGTAAGGACCATGGGGAATAGCGGCTCCGCAGGAGACTGGGCACAAAAGTAAAGCTTTAGAACTACCTGGTGTGCACTGGCTCCTCCCCCTATGACCCTCCTCCAAGCCTCAGTTAGGATACTGTGCCCGGACGAGCGTACACAATAAGGAAGGATTTTGAATCCCGGGTAAGACTCATACCAGCCACACCAATCACACCGTATAACTCGTGATCTAAACCCAGTTAACAGCATGATAACAGAGGAGCCTCTAGAAAAGATGGCTCACTACAGCAATAACCCGATTTTTTTGGTAACAATAACTATGTACCAGTATTGCAGACAATCCGCACTTGGGATGGGCGCCCAGCATCCACTACGGACTACGAGAAATAGAATTATCGGTAAGTAAATTCTTATTTTCTCTAACGTCCTAAGTGGATGCTGGGGACTCCGTAAGGACCAAGGGGATTATACCAAAGCTCCCAAACGGGCGGAAGAGTGCGGATGACTCTGCAGCACCAAATGAGAGAACTCCAGGTCCTCCTCAGCCAGGGTATCAATTTTGTAGAATTTTACAAACGTATTTGCTCCTGACCAAGTAGCTGCTCGGCAAAGTTGTAAAGCCGAGACCCCTCGGGCAGCCGCCCAAGATGAGCCCACCTTCCTTGTGGAGTGGGCATTTACAGATTTTTGGCTGTGGCAGGCCTGCCACAGAATGTGCAAGCTGAATTGTACTACAAATCCAACGAGCAATAGTCTGCTTAGAAGCAGGAGCACCCAGCTTGTTGGGTGCATACAGGATAAACAGCGAGTCAGATTTTCTGACTCCAGCCGTCCTGGAAACATATATTTTCAGGGCCCTGACAACGTCTAGCAACTTGGAGTCCTCCAAGTCCCTAGTAGCCGCAGGCACCACAATAGGTTGGTTCAGGTGAAACGCTGAAACCACCTTAGGGAGAAAGTGAGGACGAGTCCTCAATTCCGCCCTGTCCGAATGGAAAATCAGATAAGGGCTTTTACAGGATAAAGCCGCCAATTCTGACACGCGCCTGGCCCAGGCCAGGGCCAACAGCGTGACCACTTTCCATGTGAGATATTTTAACTCCACAGATTTAAGTGGTTCAAACCAATGTGACTTTTGGAACCCAAAAACTACATTGAGATCCCAAAGTGCCACTGGAGGCACAAAAGGAGGCTGTAATTGCAGTACCCCTTTTACAAACGTCTGAACTTCAGGGACTGAAGCTAGTTCTTTTTGGAAGAAAATTGACAGGGCCGAAATTTGAACCTTAATGGACCCCAATTTCAGGCCCATAGACACTCCTGTTTGCAGGAAATGTAGGAATCGACCCAGTTGAATTTCCTCCGTCGGGCCTTACTGGCCTCGCACCACGCAACATATTTTCGCCAAATGCAGTGATAATGTTTTGCGGTTACATCCTTCCTGGCTTTGATCAGGATAGGGATGACTTCATCCGGAATGCCTTTTTTCCTTCAGGATCCGGCGTTCAACCGCCATGCCATCAAACGCAGCCGCGGTAAGTCTTTGGAACAGACAGGGTCCTTGCTGGAGCAGGTCCCTTCTTAGAGGTAGAGGCCACGGATCCTCCGTGAGCATCTCTTGAAGTTCCGGTTACCAAGTCCTTCTTGGCCAATCCGGAGCCACGAATATAGTGCTTACTCCTCTCCATCTTATCAATCTCAGTACCTTGGGTATGAGAGGCAGAGGAGGGAACACATACACTGACTGGTACACCCATGGTGTTACCAGAGCGTCTACAGCTATTGCCTGAGGGTCCCTTGACCTGGCGCAATACCTGTCGAGTTTTTCCCAACGATTTATAATCATGTGGAAGACTTCTGGGTGAAGTCTCCACTCTCCCGGGTGGAGGTCGTGTCTGCTGAGGAAGTCTGCTTCCCAGTTGTCCACTCCCGGAATGAATACTGCTGACAGTGCTATCACATGATTTTCCGCCCAGCGAAGAATCCTTGCAGCTTCTGCCATTGCCCTCCTGCTTCTTGTGCCACCCTGTCTGTTTACGTGGGTGACTGCCGTGATGTTGTCCGACTGGATCAACACCGGCTGACCTTGAAGCAGAGGTCTTGCTAAGCTTAGAGCATTGTAAATGGCCCTTAGCTTCAGGATATTTATGTGAAGTGATGTCTCCAGGCTTGACCATAAGCCCTGGAAATTCCTTCCCTGTGTGACTGCTCCCCAGCCTCGCAGGCTGGCATCCGTGGTCACCAGGACCCAGTCCTGAATGCCGAATCTGCGGCCCTCTAGAAGATGAGCACTCTGCAACCACCACAGGAGGGACACCCTTGTCCTTGGTGACAGGGTTATCCGCTGATGCATCTGAAGATGCGACCCGGACCATTTGTCCAGCAGGTCCCACTGGAAAGTTCTTGCGTGGAATCTGCCGAAAGGGATTGCTTCGTAGAAAGCCACCATTTTACCCAGAACCCTTGTGCATTGATGCACTGAGAGTTGGCTCGGTTTTAGGAGGTTCCTGACTAGCTCGGATAACTCCCTGGCTTTCTCCTCCGGGAGAAACACCTTTTTCTGGACTGTGTCCAGGATCATCCCTAGGAACAGAAGACGAGTCGTCGGAACCAGCTGCGATTTTGGAATATTGAGAATCCAATCGTGCTGCCGCAACACTACCTGAGATAGTGCTACACCGACCTCCAACTGTTCCCTGGATCTTACCCTTATCAGGGAATCGTCCAAGTAAGGGATAACTAAAATTCCCTTCCTTCGAAGGAATATCATCATTTCGGCCATTACCTTGGTAAAGACCCGGGGTGCCGTGGACCATCCATACGGCAGCGTCTGAACTGATAGTGACAGTTCTGTACCATAAACCTGAGGTACCCTTGGTGAGAAGGGTAAATTGGGACATGAAGGTAAGCATCCTTAATGTCCCGAGACATCATGTAGTCCCCTTCTTCCAGGTTCGCAATCACTGCTCTGAGTGACTCAATCTTGAATTTGAACCTCTGTATGTAAGTGTTCAAAGATTTTAGATTTAGAATCGGTCTCACCGAGCCGTCCGGCTTCGGTACCACAACAGTGTGGAATAATACCCCGTTCCCTGTTGCAGGAGGGGTACCTTGATTATCACCTGCTGGGAATACAGCTTGTGAATGGCTTCCAAAACTGTCTCCCTGTCAGAAGGAGACATCGGTAAAGCCGACTTTAGGAAACGGCGAGGGGGAGACGTCTAGAATTCCAATTTGTACCCCTGAGATATCACCTGAAGGATCCAGGGGTCTACTTGCGAGTGAGCCCACTGCGCGCTGAAATTCATTGAGATGGGCCCCCCACCGTGCCTGATTCTGCTTGTAAAGCCCCAGCGTCATACTGAGGGCTTGGCAGAGGCGGGAGAGGGTTTCTGTTCCTGGGAACTGGCTGATTTCTGCAGCCTTTTTCCTCTCCCTCTGTCACGGGGCAGAAATGAGGAACCTTTTGCCCGCTTGTCAACGAAAAGACTGCGCCTGATAATACGGCGTCTTCTCATGTTGAGAGGCGACCTGGGGTACACACGTGGATTTCCCAGCTGTTGCCGTGGCCACCAGGTCTGAAAGACCGACCCCAAATAACTCCTCCCCTTAATAAGGCAATACTTCCAAATGCCGTTTGGAATCCGCATCACCTGACCACTGTCGTGTCCATAACCCTCTACTGGTAGAAATGGACAACGCACTTAGACTTGATGCCAGTCGGCAAATATTCCGCTGTGCATCACGCATATATAGAAATGCATCTTTCAAATGCTCTATAGGCAATAATATACTGTCCCTATCTAGGGTATCAATATTTTCAGTCAGGGAATCCGACCACGCCAACCCAGCACTGCACATCCAGGCTGAGGCGATTGCTGGTCGCAGTATAACACCAGTATGTGTGTAAATACATTTTAGGATACCCTCCTGCTTTCTATCAGCAGGATCCTTAAGGGCGGCCATCTCAGGAGAGGGTAGAGCCCTTGTTCTTACAAGCGTGTGAGCGCTTTATCCACCCTAGGGGGTGTTTCCCAACGCACCCTAACCTCTGGCGGGAAAGGATATAATGCCAATAACATTTTTGAAATTATCAGTTGTTATCGGGGGAAACCCACGCATCATCACACACCTCATTTAATTTCTCAGATTCAGGAAAACTACAGGTAGTTTTTCCTCACCGAACATAATACCCCTTTTTGGTGGTACTCGTATTATCAGAAATGTGTAAAACATTTTTCATTGCCTCAATCATGTAACGTGTGGCCCTACTGGAAGTCACATTTGTCTCTTTACCGTCGACACTGGAGTCAGTATCCGTGTCGGCGTCTATATCTGCCATCTGAGGTAACGGGCGCTTTAGAGCCCCTGACGGCCTATGAGACGTCTGGACAGGCACAAGCTGAGTAGCCGGCTGTCTCATGTCAACCACTGTCTTTTATACAGAGCTGACACTGTCACGTAATTCCTTCCAACAGTTCATCCACTCAGGTGTCGACCCCCTAGGGGGTGACATCACTATTACAGGCAATCTGCTCCGTCTCCACATCATTTTTCTCCTCATACATGTCGACACAAATGTACCGACACACAGCACACACACAGGGAATGCTCTGATAGAGGACAGGACCCCACTAGCCCTTTGGGGAGACAGAGGGAGAGTTTGCCAGCACACACCAGAGCGCTATATATATACAGGGATAACCTTATATAAGTGTTTTTCCCCTTATAGCTGCTGTATTGTTAATACTGCGCCTAATTAGTGCCCCCCTCTCTTTTTTAACCCTTTCTGTAGTGTAGTGACTGCAGGGGAGAGCCAGGGGAGCTTCCCTCCAACTGAGCTGTGAGGGAAAATGGCGCCAGTGTGCTGAGGAGATAGGCTCCGCCCCTTTTTCGCGGACTTTTCTCCTGCTTTTTTATGGATTCTGGCAGGGGTTAAAATTCATCCATATAGCCCTGGGGGCTATATGTGATGTATTTTCGCCAGCCAAGGTGTTTTTATTGCTGCTCAGGGCGCCCCCCCCTAGCGCCCTGCACCCTCAGTGACCGAAGTGTGAAGTGTGCTGAGGAGCAATGGCGCACAGCTGCAGTGCTGTGCGCTACCTTGGTGAAGACAGGACGTCTTCTGCCGCCGATTTTCCGGACCTCTTCTGTCTTCTGGCTCTGTAAGGGGGCCGGCGGCGCGGCTCTGGGACCCATCCATGGCTGGGCCTGTGATCGTCCCTCTGGAGCTAATGTCCAGTAGCCTAAGAAGCCCAATCCACTCTGCACGCAGGTGAGTTCGCTTCTTCTCCCCTTAGTCCCTCGATGCAGTGAGCCTGTTGCCAGCAGGTCTCACTGAAAATAAAAAACCTAAAACTAAACTTTTCACTAAGCAGCTCAGGAGAGCCACCTAGTGTGCACCCTTCTCGTTCGGGCACAAAAATCCAACTGAGGCTTGGAGGAGGGTCATAGGGGGAGGAGCCAGTGCACACCAGGTAGTTCTAAAGCTTTACTTTTGTGCCCAGTCTCCTGCGGAGCCGCTATTCCCCATGGTCCTTACGGAGTCCCCAGCATCCACTTAGGACGTTAGAGAAATATGTATAAGTTACACTGTGTTGGGGAGTCAATTTGTTGCAGTACCAGGGTGTTCAGAGGTGGTCTCCCATCCTAGTACTAACCCGGTCATACCTCACTGGAGATGCCCAATCTCTTCTGACCTTGGAAGCTAAGCAGTGAAAGGCCGGGTTAGTACTAGGATGGGAGACCACCTCTGAACACCCTGGTACTGCAACAAATTGACACCCCAACACAATTTTCACATGACCAATGATTTAATTCTCTGCATTTATAATAATCCATAATGGATATCTGCAGAATAAATGATGGTCACATATTACATGAGTTTCAATGTGCAATGTTTAATTATTTTCGGTACCACAGCTATTAATTTCCGGCAACTGATAGATTGTGATATGGATATCACGCATGATTTATAATCTTTTTTCATATTTTCGCGAAGCTTCTATAGTCATACGCAGATACTCCTTAAATCCTATTTTATGATTTACTTAAAAACATTTTTAATATCAGTATCAACATGTTACAATGTTACCCTCTGAATTAGAGAAATAAAGTGTGCCACATTCCAATATGTTAATTACAATGCATACTTTAGAACGCTATAATGCAGGTTTCCAAACGCCACCATTACAGTCCAGGTTTTAACGATATCCATGCTTGAGCACAGATGACATGATTAAATCAAATTGATTGAAGTATTAATTATCTAGTCTCAAGAATGGATATCCTTAAAACCTGGAATGTAATGGTGGAGTTTGGGAAATTGTGCTATAATGGGAAAAGGAACATTAAAGGAAACAAAAGGGGAAAAAAGATAAAGCAATCATCCTACGGGTTTGGTACAGAATCCTCCCGACATTGAAGATCCCAACGTTGGAGGGGTAAGTATTAACAGTTACCGCAATACTTACCATCGTGATGTTGGCTGCCAGTGTTCTGGCGCCAGTCTCCAGAGTGGTGTCAGGATTCTGATGTTGGTCACATGACCGCAGGCATCCCATCCATCGTGATGCTAAACGCATCCCCATCCTACAATATGGGTTTCAGCTGAAGGCTGAGTAAAAGGAACACTCATTTACAATAGATGCGAATGAGCCCTGTTTTCATTATAGTAATAATGTTACACTGGTCAAATACAGAGGTAATTTGTGGCCATATTAACTTGTTCGTGTAGGGCTGGCGGACAGGCTGCATCCTCATAGACATCAGTGCTGTCCATATATGGTGGAAGATAGGAGCTGATTAGCTGGTACTTTATCTCTGACCGCTTTATCTCCATCCAAGGCTTAGTAAATAGACCCCTTCACATGTAGTTTTTTCTTTGATTCATGTCGCGTCCAAACTGACAGATTTAGCCGCTTTATGCTTTGACGCGACGCAGAGAGCGATGTTAGGACACCCAAACAGCTGACTTTTTCACACATTTCAGCTCACTACCTCAGGAGGCTAAAACTTGTGCACCTACGGCTATTCGCGACTGAAAGGAGCCACAATAGAATACCCTGGAGGACAAAGTGCTAATTCCAGAGAAAGGTAGGACGCTATATATTTTGAACATTATTTCCATTTTGATAAGTTCAGAATTATGACCCTTTAGTTTTGTGTTTCATTGGCTCAGTTAGGGAGCAGTCATATCGTATCACTGCTCTTTAAATTTGGGTCCTACCCCTTCTGGAAGGAAGCTCCATCCCCTATGTAATACTTATCATTTGTGTTTTATTTTTTATTGGATTTTATATATTTGTTAAGTGTGTGTAATAAATACGTTTTTTACGTTAACCACGCTGCTTTTGAGAATCAATTTGGCACAAAAGATACCTTTATATGAGGAGTCCTGCAATTTCAACCGTGAGTGGATGGTACGATTTAATCTATTGATAACCCTTAAAGATACCTTGATACGTGTCCACACAACTTTTCTTTGTAAGTTAGGTGTGTTGCTATAGAAGATATTCTCTATCTAGTAAACACGCTCATTGATTACAAGAGGGGGATAAGCACCATTCACATACAAAGATACCTTTACACGTTTAACAAAGTGTCTCACTTTGTAAGTGAGGTATGCCGATCTAGGTGTAAATTTGGAATAAATATTTTTTGACACTTCAAAAATGTTATGAAAATAAGATGCTCGTGGAGAGATCACTGCACATTATATTTTTTCTTCATGTTATTTTTTTCAGATACCAATGAGCGACTTACCCATCGTTTGAAACAACCACAATTTTGGAAGAAAAGTCCTTTACATCAGCTAAATATCATTAGCCATTTTTTCCATTCGACCCACTTCGTGGAAGTGCCATCTCCTTCACATCCCTCCTATTTATACATTAGAATTGCTCCGTCTGCCACAGAAAATAAATAGTTGCCGTAAAGACAAGATTGAATCGCACCCTGGGAGCATTAGAGCACAAGCACGATAAGTACTGGGTGCCCATGGCACTTACAGAACTGAATATCGCCATTTGGACACGCATTACATACACAAATGGGAAGGGGGGCAGTGAGTCATATTTATTATTTTGAGTTGGGGACATTGTTTCAGAGTGTCACAACGTGAGTTGGAGGAAAATAGTGTGGCATAGAGTTGGAGGAAAATAAGAATTTACTTACCGATAATTCTATTTCTCGGAGTCCGTAGTGGATGCTGGGGTTCCTGAAAGGACCATGGGGAATAGCGGCTCCGCAGGAGACAGGGCACAAAAGTAAAGCTTTTACAGGTCAGGTGGTGTGTACTGGCTCCTCCCCCCATGACCCTCCTCCAGACTCCAGTTAGGTACTGTGCCCGGACGAGCGTACACAATAAGGGAGGATTTTGAATCCCGGGTAAGACTCATACCAGCCACACCAATCACACCGTACAACTTGTGATCTAAACCCAGTTAACAGTATGATAACAGAGGAGCCTCTGAAAGATGGCTTCCTAAACAATAACCCGAATTAGTTAACAATAACTATGTACAAGTATTGCAGATAATCCGCACTTGGGATGGGCGCCCAGCATCCACTACGGACTCCGAGAAATAGAATTATCGGTAAGTAAATTCTTATTTTCTCTATCGTCCTAAGTGGATGCTGGGGTTCCTGAAAGGACCATGGGGATTATACCAAAGCTCCCAAACGGGCGGGAGAGTGTGGATGACTCTGCAGCACCGAATGAGAGAACTCCAGGTCCTCCTTTGCCAGGGTATCAAATTTGTAAAAATTTACAAACGTGTTCTCCCCTGACCACGTAGCTGCTCGGCAGAGTTGTAATGCCGAGACCCCTCGGGCAGCCGCCCAAGATGAGCCCACCTTCCTTGCGGAATGGGCCTTAACAGATTTAGGCTGTGGCAGGCCTGCCACAGAATGTACAAGTTGAATTTTGTTACAAAACCAACGAGCAATCGACTGCTTAGAAGCAGGTGCACCCAACTTGTTGGGTGCATACAGTATAAACAGCGAGTCAGATTTTCTGACTCCAGCCGTCCTTTAAATGTATATTTTTAAGGCTCTGACAACGTCCAACAACTTGGAGTCCTTCAAGTCGTCTGTAGCCGCAGGCACTACAATAGGCTGGTTCAGGTGAAACGCTGATACCACCTTAGGGAGAAAATGCGGACGCGTCCGCAGCTCTGCCCTATGTCGAATGGAAAATTAAATAAGGGCTTTTATAAGACAAAGCCGCCAGTTCAGATACTCTCCCGGCCGAAGCCAGGGCCAGTAACATAGTCACTTTCCATGTGAGATATTTCAAATCCACATTCTTTAGTGGTTCAAACCAATTGGATTTGAGGAAATCTAAAACTACATTTAGATCCCACGGTGCCACCTTAGGCACCACAGGAGGCTGTATATGCAGTACTCCTTTGATAAAAATCTGGACCTCAGGGACTGAGGCCAATTCTTTGTGGAAGAATATTGATAGGGCCGAAATTTGAACCTTAATAGATCCCAATTTGAGACCCATAGACAATCCTGATTGCAGGAAATGTAGGAAAACGACCCAGTTGAAATTCCTCCATCGGAGCACTCCGCTGCTCGCACCACGCAACATATTTTCGCCAAATACGGCGATAATGCTTCGCGGTGACTTCCTTCCTTGCCTTTATCAAGGTAGGAATGACTTCTTCTGGAATGCCTTTTCCTTTTAGGATCTGGCATTCAACGCCATGCCGTCAAACGCAGCCGCGGTAAGTCTTGAAAAAGACAAGGACCCTGCTGAAGCAGGTCCCTTCTCAGAAGTAGAGGCCACGGATCGTCCGTGACCATCTCTTGAAGTTCCGGGTACCAAGTCCTTCTTGGCCAATCCGGAGCCACTAGTCTTACTCCTCTTTGCCGTATAATCCTCAATACCTTTGGTATGAGAGGCAGAGGAGGAAACACATATACCGACTGGTACACCCAAGGTGTTACCAGCGCGTCCACAGCTATTGCCTGCGGATCTCTTGACCTGGCGCAATACCTGTCCAGTGTTTTGTTGAGGCGAGACGCCATCATGTCCACCATTGGTTTTACCCAACGGTTTAATAGCATGTGGAAAACTTCTGGATGAAGTCCCCACTCTCCCGGGTGAAGGTCGTGTCTGCTGAGGAAGTCTGCTTCCCAGTTGTCCACGCCCGGGATGAATACTGCTGACAGTGCTATCACGTGATTCTCCGCCCAGCGAAGGATCCTGGCAGCTTCTGCCATTGCCCTCCTGCTTCTTGTGCCGCCCTGTCTGTTTACATGGGCGACTGCCGTGATGTTGTCCGACTGGATCAACACCGGTCTTCCTTGAAGCAGAGGTTCCGCCTGGCTTAGAGCATTGTAGATTGCTCTTAGTTCCAGAATGCTTATGTGAAGAGACTTTTTCAGGCTCGACCACACTCCCTGGAAATTTCTTCCCTGTGTGACTGCTCCCCAGCCTCTCAGGCTGGCATCCGTGGTCACCAGGATCCAATCCTGTATGCCAAATCTGCGGCCCTCCAATAGATGAGCCTCCTGCAACCACCACAGAAGGGATACCCTTGTCCTCGGCGACAGGGTTATCCGCAGGTGCATCTGAAGATGCGACCCTGACCATTTGTCCAACAGATCCCTTTGCATGGAATCTGCCGAAAGGGATTGCTTCGTAAGAAGCTACCATTTTTTCCCAGGACTCTTGTGCATTGATGTACAGACACCTTTCCTGGTTTTAGGAGGTTCCTGACCAGGTCAGATAACTCCTTGGCTTTTTCTTCGGGAAGAAAAACCTTTTTCTGAACTGTGTCCAGAATCATCCCCAGGAACAGCAGACGAGTTGTCGGCATTAATTGGGATTTTGGAATATTCAGAATCCATCCGTGCTGCTTTAGCACCTCTTGAGATAGTGCTAAACCCATCTCTAGCTGTTCTCTGGACCTTGCCCTTATTAGGAGATCGTCCAAGTATGGGATAATTAATACGCCTTTTCTTCGAAAAAGAAATATTATCTCGGCCATTACCTTTGTAAAGACCCGAGGTGCCGTGGACAAACCAAACGGCAGCGTCTGAAACTGATAGTGACAGTTTTGTACAACGAACCTGAGGTACCCCTGGTGTGAGGGGTAATTGGAACGTGGAGATACGCATCCTTGATGTCCAAGGATACCATAAAGTCCCCTTCTTCCAGGTTCGCTATCACTGCTCTGAGTGACTCCATCTTGAACTTGAACTTCTTTATGTATAGGTTCAAGGACTTCAGATTTAGAATAGGCCTTACCGAGCCATCCGGCTTCGGTACCACAAATAGAGTGGAATAATACCCCTTCCCTTGTTGTAGAAGAGGTACCTTGACTATCACCTGCTGAGAATACAGCTTGTGAATGGCTTCCAAAACCGTCTCCCTTTCTGAGGGGGACGTTGGTAAAGCAGACTTCAGGAAACGGCGAGGTGGCTCTGTCTCTAATTTCAACCTGTACCCCTGAGATATTATCTGCAGGATCCAGGGATTTACCTGCGAGTGAGCCCACTGCGCGCTGTAATTTTTGAGACGACCGCCTACCGCCCCCGAGTCCGCTTGCGAAGCCCCAGCGTCATGCTGAGGCTTTTGTAGAAGCCGGGGAGGGCTTCTGTTCCTGGGAAGGAGCTGCCTGTTGCTGTCTCTTCCCTCGTCCTCTGCCTCGTGGCAGATATGAATAGCCCTTTGCTCTCTTATTTTTAAAGGAACGAAAGGGCTGCGGTTGAAAGGTCGGTGCCTTTTTCTGTTGGGGAGTGACTTGAGGTAGAAAGGTGGATTTCCCGGCCGTAGCCGTGGCCACCAAATCCGATAGACCGACCTCAAATAACTCCTCTACGCATCGCCTGTCCACTGTCGTGTCCATAAAGCTCTTCTGGCCGAAATGGACATAGCACTTACCCGTGATGCCAGTGTGCAGATATCTCTCTGTGCATCACGCATATAAAGAAATGCATCCTTTATTTGTTCTAACGACAGTAAAATATTGTCCCTGTCCAGGGTATCAATATTTTTGATCAGGGACTCTGACCAAACTACCCCAGCACTGCACATCCAGGCAGTCGCAATAGCTGGTCGTAGTATAACACCTGCATGTGTGTATATACCTTTTTGGATATTTTCCATCCTCCTATCTGATGGATCTTTAAGTGCGTCCGTCTCAGGAGAGGGTAACGCCACTTGTTTTGATAAGCGTGTTAGCGCTTTGTCCACCCTAGGAGGTGTTTCCCAGCGCTCCCTAACCTCTGGCGGGAAAGGGTATAAAGCCAATAACTTCTTTGAAATTAGCAGTTTTTTATCGGGGCACCCCACGCTTCATCACACACGTCATTTAATTCTTCTGATTCGGTAAAAACTACTGGTAGTTTTTTCACACCCCACATAATACCCTGTTTAGTGGTACCTGTAGTATCAGCTAAATGTAACATCTCCTTTATTGCCAAAATCATATAACGTGTGGCCCTACTGGAAAATACGGTTGATTCGTCACCTTCACCACCGGAATCAGTGCCTGTGTCTGGGTCTGTGTCGACCGACTGAGGCAAGGGACGTTTTACAGCCCCTGACGGTGTTTGAGGCGCCTGGACAGACACTAATTGAGTGTCCGGCCGCCTCATGTCGGCAAACGACTGCTTAAGCGAGTTGACGCTATCCCGTAATTCCACAAATAAAGGCATCCATTCTGGTGTCGACCCCCTAGGAGGTGACATCCTCATATTTGGCAATTGCTCCGCCTCCACACCAATAACGTCCTCATACATGTCGACACACACGTACCGACACACAGCAGACACACAGGGAATGCTCTATACGAAGACAGGACCCACTAGCCCTTTGGGGAGACAGAGGGAGAGTCTGCCAGCACACACCAAAAAGCGCTATATATGACAGGGATAGCCTTATGATTAAGTGCTCCCTTATAGCTGCTTTTATATTAATATATTGCCATTTATTCTGCCCCCCCTCTCTGTTATACCCTGTTTCTGTAGTGCAGTGCAGGGGAGAGACCTGGGAGCCTTCCTGACCAGCGGAGCTGTGACAGAAAATGGCGCCGTGTGCTGAGGAGATAGGCCCCGCCCCTTTTTCGGCGGGCTCGTCTCCCGCTATTTAGTACATTTAGGCAGGGGTAAATATCTCCATATAGCCTCTGGGGCTATATGTGAGGTATTTTTAGCCTTTTTAAAGGTTTTCATTTGCCTCCCAGGGCGCCCCCCCCCAGCGCCCTGCACCCTCAGTGACTGCCGTGTGAAGTGTGCTGAGAGGAAAATGGCGCACAGCTGCAGTGCTGTGCGCTACCTTAAGAAGACTGCAGGAGTCTTCAGCCGCCGATTCTGGACCTCTTCTTGCTTCAGCATCTGTGAGGGGGCCGGCGGCGTGGCTCCGGTGACCATCCAGGCTGTACCTGTGATCGTCCCTCTGGAGCTTCATGTCCAGTAGCCAAGAAGCCAATCCATCCTGCACGCAGGTGAGTTCACTTCTTCTCCCCTCTGTCCCTCGTTGCAGTGATCCTGTTGCCAGCAGGAATCACTGTAAAATAAAAAACCTAAGCTAAACTCTCTAAGCAGCTCTTTATGAGAGCCACCTAGAATTGCACCCTTCTCGGCCGGGCACAAAAATCTAACTGGAGTCTGGAGGAGGGTCATGGGGGGAGGAGCCAGTACACACCACCTGACCTGTAAAAGCTTTACTTTTGTGCCCTGTCTCCTGCGGAGCCGCTATTCCCCATGGTCCTTTCAGGAACCCCAGCATCCACTTAGGACGATAGAGAAAATAGTGTGGCATAATGGCATATATGTGAACGCTTTAAGTAGAAATCATTAACTTTTCCAGGGGAAGGAGGGAGGGAAAGCTTTTAGAGCCACACTACCTAGCGGCTCCCTCTCCCGCTCTGTCCCCGGATCCTACTGCAGTACTCCAGTACCCCTAAGCGGCGTATGCCTAAATTCAGTTTCTTACCGAAGCACGCCACAAGATGGCGCACAAACCGATGACCATCCCTAACACACTGTCGGACACACCTATAACCAGCGTTCAGTGGCTATCACTGACCAATAGTAACGCCACCATTACACCTCGCCCAGTCACCAATCAGCCAATCGTCTTCCTCTTATTTTATTTTTTTTCACCCCCTCCTTCACGGGCCATGAGGTCCCTGTCAACCAATCAGTGTCCTGCAAGGGCAGGCGCAGGCTGTTTACGTAGTTGCTTGGTGCCGGAAGAACAACGCGGCCAGGTTTTGCTGCTAGCAGGAGTTGTAGAGCGTACAGCGGTGATATATGCGGGTTTTTGCTGGGGCTGGCTGCTGAGATATGATCGAGCAAAACAAAAGGAAGGGCTTAGAGCTGGTCCCCCTCCCGGCTAAGAAGCCGCGCAATGAGCTGGTGGCGACGGTAAGTGATGAGTAGGGAGTGTGGTTTATCTGCTCGAAAGCCCTTGCTCCCGCACTGGGGGCGGCTTTTCTGCAGCGGGTTACTCTATAATACGTCCAGACTCTCTATCGCCCAGTCAGCTGCAGTGTGTGCCGTGCCGTTACCTGGCCCTGGGGAGTGTTCTCCTGCAGCTGTTCATGAAATTAAGTAGTGATGAGTGGAGAAGTTGCCCATGGCAGCCAATCAGCATTGAAGTAACACTTATAATTTGAATACTATAAAATTATACAAAGCAGTTGATTGGTTACCATGGGCAACTTCTCCACTGGTTCACTTCTCCACTGTTTTTACTGCGTTGTGAATAGACCGCTATATCTTATTTATACAGTGCTGCAAGGGTCTACAGTGCCTTACAGAGCACACAGTAAAAAAAAGTTCCTTACAGGACATTGCAGCCGGGCATGGACAGGATTTATAAACGTTGCTGCAGCGGCGGTCATAGGTGATGCTGGTAGCAGTGGGAAGGTGATGGTGTTAGTGAGGGAAGAGGGCCCAGGTCACCAGAGCTTGTTCTGTGGGAGCCGAGTACTGAGCAGCCGGAGTAGTCTGATCGGGTCTCTGTACACTGTTACCAATACAAGGGTCACAGAAGGTATATGTGCCACGGGTAGAGAATTCCTCTTAAGAAATATTCCTGCATGAGAATAGCTCTCTGTCTACATATTACAGTACCCTGTAGTATAATGGGATAATACTAGCAATTACCATCTTACTGTTTGTTTTGTTTTTTTATGGTTGCCAATGTAGAAACTGTTAATGCCACTAATTTCACTAATGACATTCAGTTGCTGCTAGCTGCAGCCATGTTTGACCATTCTTAAATAGGGATAAGCTCACCTAGTGCAGGTGGTGGCAGTGGGTTCAAATTTGTCGCATTGCACTATAATACCCTTGCAGCACTGTCTTGTACATGGTTACGTTAAGTAAATGAGACTAATGACGTAAGGAGGCTGTGTACTGTCATAGATATGGTTACTGTCAAATGTAGAAGCTAGAAACATGTAGGTATAACTTTAAAATTGAAGCATCCTTTTTTCTTTCCGTTCCATTTCCTTGTTCTTATTACTTTATTTGAAAATGATGGCCCATTGTTGATACTGTCTGCGTTCATTTGTTCACTCTGTCTACTTCTATGAGCTCTTTAAATAAAGAATAAAAAAAATAGAAGCATCCTGGCAGGTTTTGTACACTAGCTTATGATTCTTGTTTGGGAAGTGGGTCATCATTTAAAGCAGGGGGTTCTCAAACTCGGTCCTCGGGGGCCCACACAGTGCATGTTTTGCAGGTCTCCTCACAGAATCACAAGTGAAATAATTAGCTCCACCTGTGGACCTTTTAAAATGCGTCTGTGAGTAATTAATACACCTGTGCACTTGCTGGGTTACCTGCAAAACATGCACTGTGTGCGCCCCTGAGGACCGAGTTTGAGAACCCCTGATTTAAAGATTGCTCTTATTGCAATTGTTACTTTGCAGGGTCCACCAAGATCATCCAGTCTGCAAGCTCCAATCATGCTATTGTCTGGACATGAAGGAGAAGTTTACTGCTGCAAGTTTCATCCCAATGGACTCACCTTGGCATCTTCAGGGTTTGACAGACTTATTCGTAAGTTAATATGTTGAGGTACAGAAAATGATTCATTCTGTGTTTTGATTATGACAAATCAAGGACTGAGGACAAAATCAAATTATTTATGGTCAAAGTGATAGGCAAAACCACAGCTAGTGGTTGCCAGTCATAAAAGGTGTAAAAGCAAAACTGTACACCACCACATAACTGAACCTAAGGATGACAGGTGGGCACAATTTACTTAATTGAATAATTATAATTTTTTTCAGAATTTATCACTAAAAAAAATAAAAATAACCCTTTATCCTAGGGGTGCCGTGAAAAAATGTTGATACTCTAGGGCTTCGTGATTCAAAATAATTTAGAAGCCACCAGACTAGCCTATAGGTTTTATTTCCGAAATGGGCATCTAAAGTTTTTATTTTTTTATTTTTTTATTTCATTTAATTAAGAAACCTTTTGAAAACTGAAATAAAAATGATTAGATGGAGAGGAGACTGAGCTGACAGTGGAAAGTAGGAAACCTTTTGCGTATTTGAAACTCTGGCAGTAGAGCGATATATAAGACTGTTGAAATTGAAGTAAATAATCCAGTTGCTAAATGGTATGGGGCTAATTTTCAATCCTGGATATGGGCTAGCCTAATGTGGTTATTTATGTAGTGTCAGATTATGAAAAGTAAAATTTCTGATTGTGTTTATGCTCTATTTAAAAGGGGCATGTTTTTACTAGCAAGATACAGGTAATAAAAACATTGCTCTTTTTAATTATCCAGTATAAAACTTTCAGAAATGCCAGGCTTGACAACATGAGAGAGATGGATGGATAGATTAGTAAGTAATTCCCACTGTGTCATTGGACAGTAGATCTGGAAATGTATTTGACAAATGTTACAGATAAAATATCTGTAAGAGCTATGAAACATTCCTACTAATATATACTCTAACGTATTGTTATCTTGGAGGTGGGTTACTTTTAGTCGCAAAATGGCTTTGCTAAAAGAAAGTATCCTTAGGCTGTGAGGTAAGCTTGGGTGAAAATCATGTAGAATTAAAAGTAATAGGAGGTTAATTCAATTAGAAATAATAGAGGCTGTGTTATTACATTCTAGCCTTTCAGTGCATGTAACATAGAGGTAAATCTGTGTGTTTGCAGCACTTATGCACTGTACTTTTCTTGTTTGCTTGTATTGCAGTTCTCTGGAATGTATATGGAGACTGTGATAATTATGCAACTTTAAAGGGGCACAGCGGTGCTGTGATGGAGTTGCACTACAATACAGATGGCAGGTAGGTCAACCACACTGGGGTCCTTGTTTTACAAATCTAAAAAATGTAAAATTAAACAGACTTTTGTGATCGGATTGTGTGTATCATTTTGCCTTTTGATAATAAAAAAAAAATGTAAAAAATCGTGGCTGTGAATAGCACACATGTTATTGATGTCTGGTAATGAGCAGTGGATTCATTTAAAGCTCTTGGCGACACCAGACCCGATTGGGTGGAGTGCTTAAGAACTATTGAAGCCCCCTCCCATAGTTCTGTTACTGAGGACTAAGGGTAAATCATTAACATAACATAGTCCAGAAAATGTTATTATCTGGCATTTATACTTTTAAGTATTATTAACAAAGATGTCTGTCAATGTCCCTTTCTCTGTTAAGCTTAAAAACTTAATTTATGTAGTGAAACATTTCAAGTATTTGTGGCAACAATATTTAGGCATTTTCAGTGTCTTACTAGAGATAAATAGTCTAGGGATAGGCTAATTAGAGGTTTTTCAAGGTGCACTCTACATATTATTGTACAATATTCCCACTCAGTACGTGATATATTTAAATCCTAATATCAGCACATCTTTAAAAGGAATTGGATATATTTAACTAGTGAAGCATATCTGAAGTGAACACCCTAATCAGCCCAAGCGCTGATAACATGGTCTTTTTGGAGCATGTATTATCCCAACACTCTTGGGTACCATGAACTTGGAGTACAATATAAATTGGTGGTCTGTGCTGTTTACAGTATCACAGTAATTTAACCACTTAACTGTTGTGTTGTTGTGTTTTTTGTTTTTTTAAAGAAATGGCCCTCATTGTGTGGGGTTTTAGGGGGTCTTTTTTTTATTTATGAAAAAATTAATATAAACATTTTTATTGGGAAGGGGGATGATTAGATGGTGTCTTGCACCACCCCATCTCCATATGCCCCCAGTGTAAAATCCTCCCCCCAACCCCATTTGCAATAGACACCCCCACCCCACACCGTGTTTTCCATTGACATTAGCCCCTACACCCCCCATGCTAATTGATTGTGTAAACCCCCCACCCCCAGATCTGTATTGATATTTAATTTCGATTTATGTATTAATTAATTTCTATAATTTGTAGATGTCATACATAAATATATTAATTGTATATAGTGCATACACTGTGCAATCTGTCAAACGACCAAACAATATATCGTGTGTCGCTTGGTCATTTTGATATGACGTATGTAGGACGTGCGTACACACAGCATGATTAGATCAAGATCGTTCACGATATCGTCCAATTGACTTGCATAAACGGCAGATCTGTAGATGAGATGCACATTTAACAGTGCATACTCAATGGAAAATGTGGACAATTTATTGTTCTGCTTCGTCTCAAAATAACAAATCGTCCAAAATTTTGTCTAGTGTGTACCGACTTAACTTTTTATACACTTATCTTGGGCATCCCTGATAACAATCCTTTTTCTCTTATATGTATATTTCTCTGACGTCCAAAGTGGATGCTGGGACTCCGTAAGGACCATGGGGAATAGCGGCTCCGCAGGAGACTGGGCACAACTAAAGAAAGCTTTAGGACTACCTGGTGTGCACTGGCTCCTCCCCCTATGACCCTCCTCCAGACGTCAGTTAGAATCTTGTGCCCGGCCGAGCTGGATGCACACTAGGAGGCTCTCCTGAGCTCCTAGAAAGAAAGTAATAGTTTAGGTTTTTTATTTTCAGTGAGATCTGCTGGCAACAGACTCACTGCTACGAGGGACTAAGGGGAGAAGAAGCGAACCTACCTGCTTGCAGCTAGCTTGGGCTTCTTAGGCTACTGGACACCATTAGCTCCAGAGGGATCGAACACAGGGCCCGACCTCGATCGTCCGGTCCCGGAGCCGCGCCGCCGTCCCCCTTACAGAGCCAGAAGCAAGAAGTTGGTCCGGAAAATCGGCGGCAGAAGACTTCGGTCTTCAACAAGGTAGCGCACAGCACTGCAGCTGTGCGCCATTGCTCCTCATGCACACCTCACACTCCGGTCACTGATGGGTGCAGGGCGCTGGGGGGGGGCGCCCTGAGCAGCAATATAATATACCTTGGCTGGCAAATCTACACCATATATAGTCAGGAAGGCTATATAGGTGTAAAAATACCCCTGCCAGAGATCCAGTAAAAGCGGGAGAAAGTCAGTTGAAATAGGGGCGGGGCTATCTCCCTCAGCACACTGGCGCCATTTTCTCTTCACAGTGCAGCTGGAAGACAGCTCCCCAGGCTCTCCCCTGTAGTTTTCAGGCTCAAAGGGTTAAAAAGAGAGGAGGGGCACTAAATTTAGGCGCAGTATTGCATATATATAAGCAGCTATAGGGGAAAAATCACTCAGTTATAGTGTTATATAGCGCTCTGGTGTGTGCTGGCATACTCTCCCTCTGTCTCCCCAAAGGGCTTTTGTGGGGTCCTGTCCTCAGTCAGAGCATTTCCTGTGTGTGCGCGGTGTCGGTACGGCTGTGTCGACATGTTTGATGAGGAGGCTTATGTGGAGGCGGAGCAGGTGACGATAAATGTGATGTCACCCCCTGTGGGGCCGACACCTGAATGGATGGTGATGTGGAAGGAATTACGTGACAGTGTTGACTCTTTACATAAGAGATTTGACGACATAACAGATGTGGGACAGCCGGCTTCTCAGCTCGTGCCTGCCCATGCGTCTCAAAAGCCATCAGGGGCTCTAAAACGCCCGCTACCTCAGATGGCAGACACAGACGTCGACACGGATACCGACTCCAGTGTCGACGAGGAGGAGACTACTGTACATTCCAATAGAGCCACCCGTTATATGATTGCGGCAATGAAAAATGTCTTGCACATTTCTGATGTTACCCCAGGTACCACAAAAAAGGGTATAATGTTTGGGGAGAAAAAATTACCAGTGGTTTTTCCCCCATCTGATAAATTAAATGAAGTGTGTGAAGAAGCGTGGGCTTCCCCTGATAAGAAACTGGTAATTTCTAAAAAGTTACTAATAGCGTACCCTTTCCCGCCAGAGGACAGGTTACGCTGGGAGACACCCCCTAGGGTGGATAAAGCGCTCGCACGACTATCAAAGAAGGTGGCACTGCCGTCTCCGGACACGGCCGCCCTCAAGGAACCTGCCGATAGAAAGCAGGAGGCTATCCTGAAGTCTGTTTATACACACTCGGGCATTATACTGCGGCCAGCTATTGCTTCAGCATGGATGTGCAGTGCTGCAGCTGTGTGGTCAGATTCCCTGTCAGAAAATATTGATACCTTCGACAGGGACACTATATTGCTAACCATAGAGCATATAAAAGACGCGGTTCTGTATATGAGAGATGCACAGAGGGATATTTGCCGGCTGGCATCTAGAATAAATGCACTGTCCATTTCTGCCAGAAGGGGTTTATGGACCCGGCAGTGTACAGGGGATGCAGATTCTAAAAGGCACATGGAAGTTTTGCCTTACAAGGGTGAGGAGTTATTTGGGGATGGTCTCTCGGACCTAGTTTCCACAGCGACAGCTGGAAAATCAGCATTTTTACCCCATGTCCCCTCACAGCAAAAGAAAGCACCGTATTATCAGGT
Source organism: Pseudophryne corroboree (assembly GCF_028390025.1). Taxonomy (NCBI): domain Eukaryota; kingdom Metazoa; phylum Chordata; class Amphibia; order Anura; family Myobatrachidae; genus Pseudophryne; species Pseudophryne corroboree. The sequence goes on along the minus strand of NC_086445.1, from coordinate 590,804,911 downwards.
ACAGTCCTTTCGGCCCCAGAAAGGCAAGCAGGTTAAAGGCGCGTCCTTTCTGCCCAGAGGCAGAGGTAGAGGGAAAAAGCTGCAAAATACAGCCAGTTCCCAGGAACAAAAGTCCTCCCCCGCTTCCGCTAAGTCCACAGCATGACGCTGGGGCTCCACTGGCGGAGCCAGGTGCGGCGGGGGCCCGTCTCAAGTGCTTCAGCGATCAGTGGGCTTGCTCACAGGTGGATCCCTGGATTCTACAAGTAGTGTCTCAGGGATACAAGCTGGAATTCGAGACGTCTCCCCCTCGCCGTTTCCTAAAATCTGCCTTGCCAACGTCTCCCTTGGACAGGGAGGCTGTGATAGAGGCAATTCACAAGCTGTATTCGCAGCAGGTGATAGTCAAGGTACCCCTCCTTCAACAAGGGAGGGGTTACTATTCCACAATGTTTGTGGTACCGAAACCGGACGGTTCGGTGAGACCCATTTTAAATTTAAAATCTTTGAACACGTATATAAAACGGTTCAAGTTCAAGATGGAATCGCTCAGGGCGGTTATCTCAAGCCTGGAGGAAGGGGATTACATGGTATCACTGGACATCAAGGATGCTTACCTGCATGTCCCCATTTACTCTCCTCACCAGGAGTACCTCAGATTTGTGGTACAGGACTGTCATTACCAATTCCAGACGCTGCCGTTTGGTCTGTCCACGGCACCGAGGGTGTTTACCAAGGTAATGGCCGAGATGATGATACTCCTGCGAAAAAAGGGAGTTATAATTATCCCGTACTTGGACGATCTCCTGATAAAGGCGAGGTCCAAGGAACAGTTGTTGATCGGAGTAGCACTTGCTCGGCAGGTGCTACAACGGCACGGCTGGATCCTGAATATTCCAAAGTCGCAGCTGGTTCCTGCAACACGTCTATTGTTCCTGGGGATGGTTCTGGACACAGAACAGAAAAGGGTGTTTCTCCCGGAGGAGAAGGACAAGTAGTTGTCATCGCTAGTCAAAGACCTCCTAAGACCAAAACAGGTGTCGGTGCACCACTGCACGCGAGTCCTGTGAAAGATGGTAGCTTCTTACGAAGCAATTCCGTTCGGAAGGTTCCATGCACGGATCTTTCAGTGGGATCTGTTGGACAAGTGGTCCGGATCGCATCTTCAGATGCATCAGAGGATAACCCTGTCTGCAAGGACCAGGGTGTCTCTACTGTGGTGGCTGCAGAGTGCTCATCTTCTGGAGGGCCGCAGATTCGGCATACAGGACTAGGTCCTGGTAACCACGGACGCCAGCCTTCGAGGCTGGGGAGCAGTCACACAGGGAAGAAATTTCCAGGGACTATGGTCAAGCCAGGAAATGTCCCTACACATAAATATTCTGGAACTAAGAGCCAATTACAATGCCCTAAGTCAGGCAAGACCCCTGCTTCAAAGTCAGCCAGTACTGATTCAGTCAGACAACATCATGGCGGTTGCCCATGTAAACCGACAGGGCGGCACGAGAAGCAGGATGGCGATGGCAGAAGCCACAAGGATTCTCCGATGGGAAATCACGTGTTAGCACTGTCGGCAGTGTTTATTCCGGGAGTGGACAACTGGTAAGCAGACTTCCTCAGCAGACACGACCTCCACCCGGGAGAGTGGGGACTTCATCCAGAAGTCTTCCGGCTGATTACAAACCGATGGGAATGGCCACAGGTGGGCATGATGGCGTCCCGCCTCAACAAAAAGCTAGAAAACTATTGCGCCAGGTCAAGGGACCCTCAGGCGATAGCGGTGGACACTCTAGTGACACAGTGGTTGTACCGGTCGGTTTATGTGTTTCCTCCTCTTCCTCTCATACCAAGGGTGCTGAGGATAATAAGAAGGAGAAGAGTAAGAACTATACTCATTGTTCCGGATTGGCCAAGAAGAGCTTGGTACCCAGAACTTCAAGAAATGATCTCAGAGGACCCATGGCCTCTACCGCTCAGACAAGACCTGCTGCAGCAGGGGCCTTGTCTGTTCCAAGACTTACCGCGGCTGCGTTTGACGGCATGGCGGTTGAACACCGGATCCTGAAGGAAAAGGGCATTCCGGAGGAAGTAATTCCTACGCTGATCAAAGCCAGGAAGGACGTGACCGCAAAACATTATCACCGCATATGGTGAAAATATGTTGCTTGGTGTGAGGCCAGGAAGGCCCCAACGGAGGAATTTCAACTGGGTCGATTCCTGCACTTCCTACAGTCAGGGGTGACTATGGGCCTCAAATTGGGGTCCATTAAGGTCCAGATTTCGGCTCTGTCGATTTTCTTCCAAAAAGAACTGGCTTCCTTGCCGGAAGTTCAGACTTTTGTTAAAGGAGTGCTGCATATTCAGCCTCCTTTTGTGCCTCCAGTGGCACCTTGGGATCTCAACGTGGAGTTAAAATATCTCACGTGGAAAGTGGTCATGCTATTGGCCCTGGCTTCGGCCAGGCGTGTGTCAGAGTTGGCGGCTTTGTCATGTAAAAGCCCTTATCTGATTTTCCATATGGATAGGGCGGAATTGAGGACTCGTCCCCAATTTCTGCCTAAGGTGGTTTCAGCGTTTCATTTGAACCAACCTATTGTGGTGCCTGCGGCTACTCGGGACTTGGAGGATTCCAAGTTGCTGGATGTAGTCAGGGCCCTGAAAATGTATGTTTCCAGAACAGCTGGAGTCAGGAAAACTGACTCGCTGTTTATCCTTTACGCACCAAACAAGATGGGTGCTCCTGATTCAAAGCAGACTATTGCTCGCTGGATATGTAGCACAATTCAGCTTGCACATTCTGCGGCTGGACTGCCGCATCCTAGATCAGTAAAAGCCCATTCCACGAGGAAGGTGGGCTCTTCTTGGGCGGCTGCCCGAGGGGTCTCTGCTTTACAACTTTGCCGAGCTGCTACTTGGTCGGGGTCAAACACATTTGCAAGATTTTACAAGTTTGACACCCTGGCTGAGGAGGACCTGGAGTTCGCTCATTCGGTGCTGCAGAGTCATCCGCACTCTCCCGCCCGTTTGGGAGCTTTGGTATAATCCCCATGGTCCTTACGGAGTACCAGCATCCACTTAGGACGTCAGAGAAAATAAGATTTTACTCACCGGTAAATCTATTTCTCGTAGTCCGTAGTGGATGCTGGGCGCCCATCCCAAGTGCGGATTGTCTGCAATACTTGTACATAGTTATTGTTAACTAAAGGGTTTATTATTGAGAGCCATCTGTGCAGAGGCTCCGTTGTTGTCATACTGTTAACTGGGTATAATATCACGAGTTGTACGGTGTGATTGGTGTGGCTGGTATGAGTCTTACCCGGGATTCAAAATCCTTCCTTATTGTGTCAGCTCTTCCAGGCACAGTATCCTAACTGACGTCTGGAGGAGGGTCATAGGGGGAGGAGCCAGTGCACACCAGGTAGTCCTAGAGCTTTCTTTAGTTGTGCCCAGTCTCCTGCGGAGCCGCTATTCCCCATGGTCCTTACGGAGTCCCAGCATCCACTACGGACTACGAGAAATAGATTTACCGGTGAGTAAAATCTTATTTTTTTGTTTAAATCTAGGTTTGTTTGTTTTTCTGCAGTTTAGTAAAATATTTGATTTGTGTGGTAAAGAGGGTCTTGGCTTGAAATGTATTAAGTAGTATTAAACAAAATGTTTTACTGTTTACCATCTGTGACCTTAAGCTAAGAACTGTAGTATATTTTGCTGTGATTTGGAGCACTTTTTAGTTTTTTTTATGAAGTTCATTGTTAATCTCCAATGTGACTGGTTATAAGGTAATAAAATATGTAATAATTCATGTTTGCTGTGATCAGGTGTGTTTACTACTTGGTTAAGGACATTATAAGTGAAATGTATACCTCTCTCTTCACAGCTTGCTCTTCTCTGCTTCAACTGATAAAACTGTTGCAATTTGGGACTGTGAAACCGGAGAGAGAGTGAAGCGACTGAAGGGGCACACATCATTTGTCAATTCTTGTTACCCAGCCAGACGGGGGCCACAGCTAATCTGTACAGGCAGTGACGATGGGACAGTGAAGGTCCGTACAGCTGCTCTGTGGTGTTATACGTACTAGGTGGTCATTCCGAGTTGATCGCTAGCGCGCATTAGTTCGCTGTGCAGCAAGGAGGCAAAAAAACGAAACTTCTGCATATGCGGCGCAATGCGCACGTGCGACGTACTATTACAAATGAACGATGTCGTTTCACACAAGGTCTAGCAATGCTTTTCAGTCGCACTGGCAGCCGCAGAGTGATTGACATGAAGTGGGCGTATCTGGGTGTCAACTGACTGTTTTCAGGGAGTATTTAAAAAAAAAAACGCAGGCGTGGCTGAGCGAACGCAGGGCGTGTTTGTGACTTCAAAACAGGAACTGAACAGTCTGAAGTCATCGCAAGCTCTGAGTAGGTCTGAAGCTACTCTGAAACTGCACAAAACAATTTTGTAGCCGCTCTGCGATCCTTTCGTTCACACTTCTGCTAAGCTAAAATACACTCCTAGTGGGAGGCGGCATAGCGTTTGCATGGCTGCAAAAAACTGCTAGCGAGCGAACAACTCGGAATTACCACCTAGAGCTGAAATGATTGGATGCTTTGTGAAGTTAATTTAATTGATAAAACTGCTGAACATTAGGTTTCTTTCCTAACATATATCAAAGTTAGAGAATAAGTGTTATATAAAGTTTTTATTTGCTATGGTTATGTATGTTGCTGAGAAGGCACATAAATGTATTAGTATTTATATTATAAAATGGACCTGTCATATTCTCATCCTCGTGTTTGTTTTATCTCGAACACGTGTGAATGGCTTATCCTCATGGCCTTGTCATCACTCTGCAGGAAACACAAAATGTGATCTCTCAAGGGGCACGTTTGCATGAAAGACCCCATAATATTCAGAAATGGTGGACAATGTAAAACCTCTGTCGTTGCACCTGGAGCAAGTAACTAGCTGGGAGGTAACGATGGAATGTGCAATGTTAAGAGAAGTCTTTCAGTATAGATAATATTGGTCAGAATTGGTGGTAGGTAGATGCATTGTTCTGGAAGAAGCAGATGAGTCATAAATGTAGGTGGCTTTGGTTAAGGATAAAAACGAAGTGTCTACTCCATTTTCCCACCTCTTTTATTATGTGCTGCAGCTCTGGGACTTCAGGAAAAAAGCGGCAGTGCAGACCTTCCAAAATACGTACCAGGTATTGTCTGTCACTTTCAATGACACCAGTGACCAGATCATCTCAGGGGGAATAGATAATGACATAAAGGTGAGCACTTACCAGTTCTTTGTAATTTACTTCTCTTGAAAGTCTAAAATCATCAGTGAAGTAATTGTCATGTGTATTCTTTCATCATACATTCATTTTTAATAGTGTTTATATGGTACTGAATTTAGCACCATTTTTCTCCTAATTATCCATGTTGTGCTCCATAGCAGAAAAGTACATACAGGCTGTTTCTAACACCAACCTTACCCCCCCCCCCCCCCCACCCCCCCCCCTACAACGTATCAATAGGAGCTGGGTGTCCTCTTTTTTTTTTTTTTTTTTTTTTTTTACCTATCTCTAGTACAGACAAATAGCATTATATTTTGTGATTTAAAAAGCATGGGTTTGCCCATCTCTTTCCCCTCGGCGGTATCTGTAATGCTGTTGGAAATGGAGATTAGGTGGGAGTTTCCAGGCTGCTATTGCAACAGTTTCTGGCAATTAATGATCATTTGAATCTTCCCCCGCCAGTAATACAAGCAAAGTGGATGTACATGTCTGGCTTATACATGTCCAAATGGCAGAACGGGCATATATAGGAAGCAGGGACGTGCGGTGAGCTAAATGGCTTAGGAGCCACTGGCTAGCACCAGAGCCAGATTTACATGCAATATATGAGCCAAAGCGTACATCTGGGCTTTATACACGGGTGCAGCAGTATAAACTCCTGGAAACTTGGTTAGTGTTGATCAGAGATGTGCGCAGGCACGGCCTCACCTGCCATAGACTTTTCACTCTAGAGTTTTGGCTATAAAAATTATTAGAATAATACGAATAAGGTATGTCAAACAAATTCTTTGTATTTTCCATATACTTTATACAGTCAAAACGTTGGCACAAACGTTAGTATGGCAGGAAAGGCTCTGCCTCACCCCACTGCACATCACTGATAGGAAGTTTAAACTATGCTGTCTTCCAGTGTCGTTTTTCAGCAGCATGGAACCTCCTAAATCAATGTAGATGGGTGTGGTTCATTGGGTTGACCACTATCTGTTGACAGTGGCTAGGTCGACATAGAAAAGGTAAACATTGTCGTGTGTTTTTGTTTTGTTTTTAAACTGTGTAGTTTTCTTCGTAAAGTGACTGTGAACCCCAATTAGTACACTGTCGCTTGCCATACTTCGGGCAAGTTGCCCCGCTCTGCTACCGATGCGCTCGGCACAGGTTACTATTCCCAATCGTAGTACACGTGGATCGTGTGAAAAACTCCTGTCGACCTTTTCACGTGTCAAACTTTACCATGTCAACCTAAAGCATGTCGAGCAATAGTGGTCGACCTAATGACTGTCAACCTAAGTGTTCTCTAGCTAAAGACTGGATACCATGTAGACCTTGGGATATATTTCCTAAAGTGCGGGTTTATAGAATTGGAGATGTTGCCCATAGCAGCCTATCAGATTCTACTTCTCCTTTACCACCTTCTAGATGATGGCTAGAATATGATTGGTTGATATGAGCTACATTGCCACTTCTATAAACCCGCACCTGAGTAAATATACCCCCTTGCCTGAAAGGCCTAAAGATAATTCCAGCACGCGTTAACCTCCAAAAAGTTAGGTGGCCTTTTTGCTTCATTCCAGATTCTCGGATAGTAATAGACTCCTTTTTCTCAGTGTATTCAATACTATTGCAGACTCTTCTGTGAAAAACACAACCTCTTATAAGTCTTGTGACTTATGTGATTTCAAGTGTTTACTACAGTGATATGCAGAAGCAGGGTTAGATCACACCTTAAAGAAAAGGAGACTTCCAGCAGCATTGGTCATATGGGCCATAATGATGAGGGTCAGGTTGTCCCTTGTTAAGACCTCATAAGCAATATTTGCCATTATCAGCAGAATGTTTACATGTGTAGTTTCTCAGGATTGCATGGTAACCCAGAACAATAATAAACCTATTTTCTCTAACGTCCTAGTGGATGCTGGGGACTCCGTCAGGACCATGGGGAATAGCGGCTCCGCAGGAGACAGGGCACAAAAAGTAAGCTTTTAGGATCACATGGTGTGTACTGGCTCCTCCCCCTATGACCCTCCTCCAAGCCTCAGTTAGGTTTTTGTGCCCGTCCGAGCAGGGTGCAATCTAGGTGGCTCTCATAAAGAGCTGCTTAGAAAAAGTTTTTTTTAGGTTTCTTATTTTCAGTGAGTCCTGCTGGCAACAGGCTCACTGCTACGAGGGACTTAGGGGAGAGAAGTGAACTCACCTGCGTGCAGGATGGATTTGCTTCTTAGGCTACTGGACACCATTAGCTCCAGAGGGATCGAACACAGGCCCAGCCATGGAGTCCGGTCCCGGAGCCGTGCCGCCGACCCCCCTTGCAGATGCCGAAGTTGAAGAGGTCCAGAGGTCCGGAAACAGGCGGCAGAAGACTTTCAGTCTTCATAAGGTAGCGCACAGCACTGCAGCTGTGCGCCATTGTTGTCGGCACACTTCACACCAGCGGTCACTGAGGGTGCAGGGCGCTGGGGGGGGCGCCCTGGGCAGCAATGTATAATACCTTTTTCTATGGCTAAAATACATCACATATAGCCCTTGAGGCTATATGGATGTATTTAACCCCTGCCATATATCGCAAACTCCGGGAGAAGAGCCCGCCGTTTTAGGGGGCGGGGCCTATTCTCCTCAGCACACAGCGCCATTTTCCTGCTCAGCTCCGCTGTGAGGAAGGCTCCCAGGACTCTCCCCTGCACTGCACTACAGAAACAGGGTAAAACAGAGAAGGGGGTCATATTTTGGCGATATTTTTATATATTAAGCGCATATAACAGAAACAACACCTTTTAGGGTTGTTTATATACATTTTTATAGCGCTTTGGTGTGTGCTGGCATACTCTCCCTCTGTCTCCCCAAAGGGCTAGTGGGGTCCTGTCTTCGATAAGAGCATTCCCTGTGTGTCTGCTGTGTGTCGGTACGTGTGTGTCGACATGTATGAGGACGATGTTGGTGTGGAGGCGGAGCAATTGCCGGTAATGGTGATGTCACCCCCTAGGGAGTCGACACCGGAATGGATGGCTTTAATTATGGAATTACGTGATAATGTTAGCACGCTGCAAAAGTCAGTTGACGACATGAGACGGCCGGAAAACCAGTTAGTACCTGTCCAGGCGTCTCAGGCACCGTCAGGGGCTGTAAAACGTCCCTTACCTCAGTCAGTCGACACAGGTACCGACACAGATGAATCTAGTGTCGACGGTGAAGAAATAAACGTATTTTCCAATAGGGCCACACGTTATATGATCACGGCAATGAAGGAGGCTTTGCATATCTCTGATACTGCAGGTACCTCAAAGGGGGGTATTATGTGGGGTGTGAAAAAACTACCTGTAGCTTTTCCAGAATCAGAGGAATTGAATGACGTGTGTGATGAAGCGTGGGTTAACCCCGATAGAAAACTGCTAATTTCAAAGAAGTTATTGGCATTATACCCTTTCCCACCAGAGGTTAGGGCGCGCTGGGAAACACCCCCTAGGGTGGATAAGGCGCTCACACGCTCATCAAAACAAGTGGCGTTACCGTCTCCTGATACGGCCGCCCTCAAGGATCCAGCTGATAGGAGGCTGGAAACTACCCTGAAGAGTATATACACACATACTGGTGTTATACTGCGACCAGCAATAGCCTCAGCCTGGATGTGCAGTGCTGGGGTGGTGTGGTCGGATTCCCTGACTGAAAATATTGATACCCTGGATAGGGACAGTATTTTATTGACTATAGAGCAATTAAAGGATGCTTTTCTTTATATGCGAGATGCTCAGAGGGATATTTGCACTCTGGCATCGAGAGTAAGTGCGATGTCCATATCTGCCAGAAGAAGTTTATGGACGCGACAGTGGTCAGGTGATGCGGATTCCAAACGGCATATGGAAGTATTGCCGTATAAAGGAGAGGAATTATTTGGGGTCGGTCTATCGGATCTGGTGGCCACGGCAACAGCCAGAAAATCCACTTTTTTACCTCAGGTCACCTCCCAACAGAAAAAGACACCGTCTTTTCAGCCGCAGTCCTTTCGTTCCTATAAGAACAAGCGGGCAAAAGGACACTCATATTTGCCCAGAGGCAAAGGAAGGGGTAAGAGGTTGCAGCAAGCAACTACTTCCCACGAACAGAAGCCCTCCCCGGCTTCTACAAAGCCCTCAGCATGACGCTGGGGCTGTGCAAGCGGACTCAGGGGCGGTGGGGGGTCGACTAAAGATTTTCAGCACACAGTGGGCGCGCTCACAGGTGGACCCTTGGATCCTGCAGGTAGTATCTCAGGGTTACAAGTTGGAATTCGAAAAGTCTCCCCCTCGCCGGTTCCTAAAGTCTGCTTTACCAACGTCTCCCTCAGAAAGGGCGACGGTATTGGAAGCCATTCACAAGCTGTATTCTCAGCAGGTGATGGTCAAGGTACCCCTCCTACAACAGGGAAAGGGGTATTATTCCACACTATTTGTGGTACCGAAGCCGGACGGTTCGGTAAGACCTATTCTAAATCTGAAATCCTTGAACCTGTACATACAGAAATTCAAGTTCAAGATGGAGTCACTCAGAGCAGTGATAGCGAATCTGGAAGAAGGGGACTTCATGGTGTCCCTGGACATAAAAGATGCTTATCTGCATGTCCCAATTTACCCTTCACACCAAGGGTATCTCAGGTTCGTGATACAAAACTGTCATTATCAGTTTCAAACGCTGCCGTTTGGTTTGTCCACGGCACCTCGGGTCTTTACCAAGGTAATGGCCGAAATGATGGTTCTTCTACGAAGAAAAGGCGTATTAATTATCCCTTACTTGGACGATCTCCTGATAAGGGCAAGGTCCAGAGAACAGCTGGAAGTCGGAGTAGCACTAACCCAAGTAGTGCTTCAACAACACGGGTGGATTCTGAATCTTCCAAAATCTCAATTGACCCCGACGACACGTCTGCTGTTCCTGGGAATGATTCTGGACACTGTTCAGAAAAAGGTTTTTCTCCCGGAGGAGAAAGCAAGGGAGTTATCCGAACTTGTCAGGAACTTCCTAAAACCAGGAAATGTGTCAGTACATCAATGCACAAGAGTCCTGGGAAAGATGGTGGCTTCTTACGAAGCAATTCCATTCGGCAGATTCCACGCACGAATATTTCAGTGGGATCTGCTGGACAAATGGTCCGGATCGCATCTGCACATGCATCAGCGGATAACACTGTCACCAAGAACAAGGGTGTCTCTTCTGTGGTGGTTGCAGAGTGCCCATCTGTTAGAGGGCCGCAGATTCGGCATACAGGACTGGTTCCTGGTGACTACGGATGCCAGCCTACGAGGCTGGGGAGCAGTCACACAGGGAAGAAACTTCCAGGGCGTGTGGTCAAACCTGGAGACGTCTCTTCACATAAATATACTGGAGCTAAGAGCGATCTACAATGCTCTAAGCCTGGCAAAACCGCTGCTTCAGGCTCAGCCGGTGTTGATCCAGTCGGACAACATCACGGCAGTCGCCCACGTAAACAGACAGGGCGGCACGAGAAGCAGAAGAGCAATGACAGAAGCTGCAAGGATTCTTCGCTGGGCGGAAAATCATGTCATAGCACTGTCAGCAGTGTTCATTCCGGGAGTGGACAACTGGGAAGCAGACTTCCTCAGCAGACACGACCTCCACCCAGGAGAGTGGGGACTTCATCCAGAAGTCTTCCACATGATTGTGAACCGTTGGGAAAAACCAAAGGTGGACATGATGGCGTCCCGCCTCAACAAGAAACTGGACAGATATTGCGCCATGTCAAGAGACCCTCAGGCAATAGCTGTGGACGCTCTGGTAACACCGTGGGTGTACCAGTCCGTGTATGTGTTTCCTCCTCTGCCTCTCATACCAAAGGTACTGAGAATTATACGGCTACGGGGAGTAAGAACAATACTCGTGGCTCCGGATTGGCCGAGAAGGACTTGGTACCTGGAACTTCAAGAGATGCTCACGGAAGAGCCGTGGCCTCTACCGTTAAGAAGGGATCTGCTTCAGCAGGGACCTTGTATGTTCCAAGACTTACCGCGACTGCGTTTGACGGCATGGCGGTTGAACGCCGGATTCTAAAAGAAAAGGGCATTCCAGAGGAAGTTATTCCTACCTTGATTAAAGCCAGGAAGGAAGTGACCGCACAACATTATCACCGCATTTGGAGAAAATATGTTGCGTGGTGTGAGGCCAAGAAGGCCCCAACGGAGGAATTTCAATTGGGTCGATTCCTACATTTCCTGCAGGCAGGATTGTCTATGGGCCTCAAATTGGGGTCTATTAAGGTTCAAATTTCGGCCTTATCGATTTTCTTCCAGAAAGAATTGGCTTCAGTGCCTGAAGTACAAACCTTTGTCAAAGGTGTACTACATATACAGCCCCCGATTGTGCCTCCAGTGGCACCGTGGGATCTCAACGTAGTTTTGGATTTTCTCAAATCCCATTTGGTTTGAGCCGCTCAAATCGGTAGATTTGAAGTATCTTACATGGAAAGTAACCATGCTACTGGCCCTGGCTTCAGCCAGGAGAGTATCAGAGTTGGCGGCTTTATCTTACAAAAGCCCATATCTGATTTTCCATTCGGACAGGGCAGAACTGCGGACGCGTCCTCATTTTCTGCCTAAGGTGGTTTCGGCTTTTCACTTGAACCAGCCTATTGTGGTGCCTGCGGCTACTAGCGACTTGGAGGACTCCAAGTTGCTGGACGTTGTCAGAGCATTGAAAATATATATTTCAAGGACGGCTGGAGTCAGAAAATCTGACTCGCTGTTTATCCTGTATGCACCCAACAAGATGGGTGCTCCTGCGTCTAAGCAGACGATTGCTCGTTGGATCTGTAGCACAATCCAACTTGCACATTCTGTGGCAGGCCTGCCACAGCCTAAATCTGTAAATGCCCACTCCACAAGGAAGGTGGGCTCATCTTGGGCGGCTGCCCGAGGGGTCTCGGCATTACAACTTTGCCGAGCAGCTACGTGGTCAGGGGAGAACACGTTTGTAAAATTTTACAAATTTGATACTCTGGCTAAGGAGGACCTGGAGTTCTCTCATTCGGTGCTGCAGAGTCATCCGCACTCTCCCGCCCGTTTGGGAGCTTTGGTATAATCCCCATGGTCCTGACGGAGTCCCCAGCATCCACTAGGACGTTAGAGAAAATAAGAATTTACTTACCGATAATTCTATTTCTCATAGTCCGTAGTGGATGCTGGGCGCCCATCCCAAGTGCGGATTGTCTGCAATACTTGTACATAGTTATTGTTACAAAAATCGGGTTATTATTGTTGTGAGCCATCTTTTCAGAGGCTTCTTCGTTGTTATCATACTGTTAACTGGGTTCAAATCACAAGTTGTACGGTGTGATTGGTGTGGCTGGTATGCGTCTTACCCGGGATTCAAGATCCTTCCTTATTGTGTACGCTCGTCCGGGCACAGTACCTAACTGAGGCTTGGAGGAGGGTCATAGGGGGAGGAGCCAGTACACACCATGTGATCCTAAAAGCTTACTTTTTGTGCCCTGTCTCCTGCGGAGCCGCTATTCCCCATGGTCCTGACGGAGTCCCCAGCATCCACTACGGACTATGAGAAATAGAATTATCGGTAAGTAAATTCTTATTTTATGTAGTCTATTCTACTGAGAAACCCTGTAATTTCCCCAAATATGCCACAAATGCATAGACAGGATATCAACGGGACCAACTCTGTTAATCCTGCTAAAGTAATAAGTGTACACAAAAAGATCAGCTTGGGAAGGAAATGTATGGGAGAACAGCACTGTAAAGGTAAACCATCTACGTTAATCATTCTAGGAAAATTCAAAGACCACTGTTCTGTACAACATCAAAAAGGAAAATAGACTGCAAAACAGATCCATAAGGACTATGACAAGTCTCCACATTAGAGGTCCTAGACCAGATAAATGTGTCAATAGAGGGAAGGTTTGAAAGGAATGTAATTTCGCCAAGAGGATTTAAAATTTGGGATAGGTGATACGGACTGTCAACCATCCACAATTATTATTGGATTGGGAAGTATAGTATTGGGAAGGACATTACTGACTCGTTTGTATCTTCTGTCTCTAGTCAGCCCTCTTTTAAAATGAGTAGAGGAAAACATCAGTAAGAATTTTCCTTAAATTTTTCTTAAAATTAAAAAAAAAAAAAAAATGTCCAGTAACCATAAAATCATCTCGTAAGAACAGGATCTATGCCTCTTCATCTACACCAGGCTTTTTCAACCAGTGTGCCGTGGCACACTAGTGTGCCGCGACCAGTTGCAAGGTGTGCCGCGGAGCCAGAGCAGCTTCCTGCACCTTCAGAGTGCACTGTTGGCCCGGGCTCTTCTTATAGTATCAGTCGTGCTCTGACCGTGACCTATGCCTTGAAGACGCGGTGGTGTGATATCATAGGTTACAGCCGCCGCATCTCACCACCCAGCCAGCCCACCCGCCTGCATACACATCTTCCAGTTTCCGCCTGCATCCACAGCTTTCCTTGCACACCCACATCCACACCTGCTCGACCGCCCACTGCTCAATATTCACAGCATTCCACTATGAACAACGCCCGCCACTGAGGGACAGGGAGGACAGCTGACCGGAAGGGGCTATTATTTATTATTTTATTTCTCTTGTGGGGGAACAATAGGATTTATGTGGGGAGAATAAGAATTTATGGATTTATGGGGGGAACAATGTGAATAATTCATGTGGGAAGCAACATGATTTATGTGGGGAGCAATGTGATTGTTTTTTTCTATGTAGGGCAATGTGTGTGGATTTTTTTTTTTTACTGTGACGGCCAATGTGTGTGTGTTTGTGTTTTTTTTTTTTTTTTGGTGTTTTTTTCTGTGGGGAACTGATGGTGTGCCTTGGCAATTTTTAAATATTGTTCGGTGTGCCACGAGTAAAAAAAGGTTGAAAATCACTGATCTACACTAAGGGTCCAATGTACTGCCAGTATATAAAATGGCAACAGAATTGTTTAGGAAAAAGTAAAGGCTCTTCACACTTAAAGATATTTTATAGCGTTATCGTTTGAAAGATGAACGATATACATCGTTCAGTGTGGAGCCATGAACGATACTTGTCCCCCGCAGCCGTTCTTCGATGGTCTATCATCATTTATCACTGCGAGACAATTTGGACGATATACCTGTTAGTAATGTCAAATCGTTTAGTGCATATGCAAAAAATCGGTACAGGAAAATCGTTCATTGTTCATCGTTCAAATCGCCCAGTGTGTAGGGTCCTTTAGTGTCTGAGTAATGAATATCCTTATGACGGCAAGAAAAAAACTCTGGTATTTTACAAGGTGGTAGGAAGTTTACATCATGATGTGAACCCAGAATATGTTTCAAGCTTTTATTTCTCAGACTCTGTATTTATTTATTTAAGTTGGGCTCTGTGTAAACCTAGGCCTAGCCCTAACCACACTTAGGGGGGAATTCAATTTACTGTGAGAATTTAAAAAAAGTGGGGAGCCGCCGGGGGACCAGAGCAAGTCCCAGTGATTTTTCACTAAAAATAACTATTTTAGGTAAAATCTGACTTGCTCTGGAGGTGCGTGAAAAAAGACGCATAGAGATCACTGCATTTCCTTTTCTGTCATGCAATTGAATACCAAAACCCTGCAGCAGTGGTGAAAAACCCTGCGCTGTGGGGTTTTGTTTGCTTTTATTTCCCACCGCCAATTGAATTTCCCCCTTAAAATACAATTGTCTGCGTTAAGCATACTCTTAGGGACCAACCTGCCTTTAAAGAAAATTGGTAATTTTTGTTTCTGCAGCGGGGTACACTGGGTTTCCACAGGGATAACATCGGGGTGTAGAGTTGGATCTTGATCCGAAGCACCAACAGGCTAAAAACTTTGATTGTTTCCAAGATGCACAGCGCCGCCTCCTCTATAACCCCGCCTCCGTGCACAGGAGCTTAGTTTGTAAGTTGGTGCCTGCGGACAGCTAACAGGGAGGGCTGCGCAGAGCAGCCCTGAAAAGAGCTTTTAATGAAGAAAGAAGACTTCAAGGGCCGCAGCATAGGCACTTAAACGTGCTATATGTCATGCCTGACATCATGCTGCGGCTCCCTCACCTCCCAGCGGCGCTGTATACTCCCGCGCCCTGGTTGCCGGGTACTTACACAGCGGAGGGCTCCGGTGCTTCATTAGGGTGCGCACACACACTGACCGCTGCTCTCTGGGATTGCGTGGCCGCAATCACGAGGAAGTAAGAGGCTCCCCCAGGTGGGACCCGCTGCAAATCGCGATCCGGCACGATCTCTAGGAAATGGACCGAGCGCGCTGGCGTGGACACTGTGGCCGTGCAGGGACCCCACTAGACCACCAGGGCAGGGGCACAGGTCGGATTCTATGAATAATCCATTTTATAAGGCCCGCAGTACCTGGTGGTGAAGTCCAGCAAGGGGATAAGGCTCAGACCTGTAGCCCCAGCCCCAGGGCGCCATTTACTGCTAATGTTCCCGCCCTGGAGCTGCATCTCTCTGTCTCCCTCACTCCCTGTCGGCGTTTGGGCGCCATTACACACACAGCTTCACTGATCTGGGATTGCTGGCAAAGTCTCCTCTGTAAAGCCACCTGCATCATCAGCGCTGTGCATTTACAGGACACTTAAGTATTCTATATATTTTTAGACCGTGTTAGTTAAGAAAGAGTGCATGACTACAGGGATATTTAGTACAAGTATACATCTGGTCTTTACTGTGCATTGTTATATCTATATAGCTTTACTCAGTAGTATAGTTTGTACTTAGTATTGCTAGCCCAGTGCAGTTTTATTGTTTGTAATTTCTGCATTGTAAATGTGACCGAGTGTGTGCCATTAGCTGCTGTGTGGTCTCTATTTTGTGTATCACACATATTGCTATCCCTATATTCTGTACCCTGAAGGGGGCTAATTGCATCAGAGTTCTCATATAATATAGGTGTTTCACAGAATACACTATTTTGGTATTTCTCTAACGTCCTAGTAGATGCTGGGGACTCCGTAAGGACCATTGGGAATAGACGGGCTCCGCAGGAGACATGGGCACTTTAAGAAAGAATTTGGATTCTGGTGTGCTCTGGCTCCTCCCTCTATGTCCCTCCTCCAGACCTCAGTTTGAATCTGTGCCCGGACGAGCTGGGTGCTGTTCAGTGAGCTCTCCTGAGCTTGCTGTAAGAAAGTATTTTGTTAGGTTTTTTTTATTTTCAGGGAACTCTGCTGGCAACAGATTCCCTGCATCGTGGGACTGAGGGGAGAGAAGCAGCCCTACTCTCTGAAGATAGGTCCTGCTTCTTAGGCTACTGGACACCATTAGCTCCAGAGGGATCTTACACAGGATCTCGCCCTCGTCGTCCGATCCCGGAGCCGCGCCACCGTCCCCCTCGCAGAGCCGGAAGACAGAAGCCGGGTTAGCATAAGAAGCAAGAAGACTTCGAAATCGGCGGCAGAAGACTCCAGTCTTCACTGAGGTAGCGCACAGCACTGCAGCTGTGCGCCATTGCTCCCACACTACACCCACATACTCCGGTCACTGTAGGGTGCAGGGCGCAGGGGGGGGCGCCCTGGGCAGCAATTATGACCTCTTGGCAAAAGTTTGACACATATACAGTTGGGCACTGTATATGTGTATGAGCCCCCACCATAATATTGCACAGAAATGCGGGACAGAAGCCCGCCGCTGAGGGGGCGGGGCTTCTTCCTCCGCACTCACCAGCGCCATTTTTTCTCCACAGCTCCGCTGAGAGGAAGCTCCCCAGGCTCTCCCCTGCAGATACACGGTAGAAGGGGGTGAAAGAGAGAAGGGGGGCACATAATTAGGCGCAAATATTATTACAGCGGCTACTGGGTAAACACTAAGGTACTGTGTGATTCCTGGGTTATATAGCGCTGGGGTGTGTGCTGGCATACTCTCTCTCTCTCTCTCTCTCTCTCTCTCTCTCTCTCTCTCTCTCTCTCTCTCTCTCTCTCTCTCTCTCTCTCTCTCTCTCTCTCTCTCTCTCTCTCTCTCTCTCTCTCTCTCTCTCTCTCTCTCTCTCTCTCTGTCTCTCCAAAGGGCCTTGTGGGGAAACGGTCTTCAAAAAGAGCATTCCCTGTGTGTGTGTGGTGTGTCGACATGTCTGACGAGGAAGGCTATGTGGAATCAGAGCGGGAGCAAATGAAGGTGGTGTCTCTGCCGACTGCACCGACACCGGATTGGATGGATATGTGGAAGGTTTTAAATGAAAATGTTAATTCCTTACATAAAAGGTTAGAAAAAGCTGAAACCTTAGGACAGTCAGGGTACCAACCCATGCCTGATCCGATGTCGCAGAGGCCGACAGGGTCTCAGAAGCGCCCACTATCCCATATTGTTGACACAGATACCGACATGGATTCTGACTCCAGTGTCGATTACGATGATGCAAAGTTACAGCCAAAATTGGCTAAATCCATCCTTTATATGATTATTGCAATTAAGGATGTGTTGCACATCACAGAGGAAACCCCGGTCTCTGACAGGAGGGTTCATATGTTTGGGGAAAAGAAGCCGCAGGTAACTTTTCCCCCCTCACACGAGCTCAATGAGTTACGTGAAAGGGCCTGGGAATCTCCAGATAAAAAACTGCAGAGAGGCTTCTTATGGCGTATCCCTTCCCGCCAACGGACAGTTTACGCTGGGAAACCTCCCCTAGGGTGGACAAAGCTTTAACACGCTTATCCAAAAAGGTAGCCCTGCCGTCACAGGATACGGCTACCCTCAAGGATGCTGCGGATAGAAAACAGGAGGGTACCCTGAAGTCTATTTATACACACTCCGGTACCTTACTGAGGCCGGCAATAGCGTCGGCCTGGGTGTGTAGTGCAGTAGCAGCATGGACGGATACCTTGTCTGAGGAACTTGATACCTTAGACAAGGATACTATATTAATGACCCTGGGGCATATTAAAGACGCTGTCCTGTATATGAGAGATGCTCAAAGAGACATTAGCCTACTGGGCTCTAGAATAAATGCTATGTCGATTTCTGCCAGAAGGTTCCTGTGGACTCGGCAATGGACAGGTGATGCCGACTCAAAAAGGCACATGGAGGTTTTGCCTTACAAGGGTGAGGAATTGTTTGGGGAGGGTCTCTCGGACCTGGTCTCCACAGCTACTGCTGGTAAGTCAAATTTTTTTGCCATATGTTTCCTCACAGCCAAAGAAAGCACCGTATTACCAAATGCAGTCCTTTCGATCACAGAAAAACAAAGTCCGAGGTGCGTCCTTTCTTGCCAGGGGCAGAGGAAAGAAGCTGCACAACATAGCTAGTTCCCAGGAACAGAAGTCCTCCCCGGCTTCCACAAAATCCACCGCATGACGCTGGGGCTCCACAGGCAGAGCCAGGCCCGGTGGGGGCGTGTCACCGAAATTTCAGCCACAAGTGGGATCACTCCCAAGTGGATCCCTGGGCAATAGAGATTGTGTGTCAGGGAGGGATACAAGCTGGAATTCGAGGAGATGCCCCCTCACCGATACCTAAAATCGGCCCTGCCAGCCTCCCCACAAGAGAGGGAGATAGTGTTAACTGCAATTCGCAAGTTGTATCTGCAACAGGTGGTGGTCAAGGTTCCCCTCCTTCAGCAAGGAAAGGGTTATTATTCGACCATGTTTGTAGTCCCGAAACCGGACGGTTCGGTCAGATCCATATTGAATTTAAAATCCCTGAACATATACCTGAAAAGGTTCAAGATGGAATCGCTAAGAGCGGTCATCGCCAGCCTGGAAAGGGGGGATTTTATGGTGTCTCTGGACATAAAGGATGCATACCTGCATGTCCCCATTTATCCACCTCATCAGGCGTACCTCAGATTTGTGGTACAGGATTGTCATTACCCATTTCAGATGTTGCCATTTGGTCTCTCCACGGCACCGAGAATATTTACCAAGGTAATGGCGGAAATGATGGTAATCCTGCGAAAGCAAGGCGCCACAATTATCCCATACTTGGACGATCTCCTCATAAAAGCGAGATCGAAAGAGCAGTTGCTGAGCAGTGTAGCACTTTCTCTGGAAGTGTTAAAGCAACACGGCTGGATTCTAAATATTCTGAAGTCACAGTTGGTTCCTACGACTCGTCTGCCCTTCCTGGGCATGATTTTAGACACCGACCAGAAAAGGGTTTATCTCCCGATGGAGAAAGCTCAGGAACTCATGACGCTGGTCAGGAACCTATTGAAACCAAAACAGGTGTCAGTGCATCACTGCACTCGTGTCCTGGGAAAGATGGTGGCATCATACGAGGCTATTCCCTTCGGCAGGTTCCATGCGAGGACCTTTCAGTGGGACTTACTGGACAAGTGGTCCGGATCACATCTTCAGATGCATCGGTTAATCACCCTGTCTCCCAGGGTGTCACTCCTGTGGTGGCTGCAGAGCGCTCACCTTCTCGAGGAACGCAGATTCGGCATTCAGGACTGGGTCCTGGTGACCACGGACGCAAGCCTCCGAGGTTGGGGTGCAGTCACACAGGGAAGAAATTTCCAAGGTCTGTGGTCAAGTCAAGAGACTTGCCTTCACATCAACATCCTGGAACTAAGGGCCATATACAACGCCCTACGTCAAGTGGAGACTCTGCTTCGCGCCAACCTGTTCTGATCCAGTCAGACAACATCACCGCAGTGGCTCATGTAAACCGCCAAGGCGGCACAAGAAGCAGAGTGGCGATGGCGGAGGCCACCAAGATTCTTCGCTGGGCGGAGAGTCACGTAAGCGCATTGTCA
The DNA here is from genome assembly GCF_028390025.1 of Pseudophryne corroboree. Taxonomy (NCBI): domain Eukaryota; kingdom Metazoa; phylum Chordata; class Amphibia; order Anura; family Myobatrachidae; genus Pseudophryne; species Pseudophryne corroboree. The sequence goes on along the minus strand of NC_086445.1, from coordinate 590,784,969 downwards.
GCAGTGTTCATCCCGGGAGTGGATAACTGGGAAGCAGACTTCCTCAGCAGACACAACCTTCACCCGGGAGAGTGGGGACTTCATCAGGAAGTCTTTGCACAGATTTTCTCTATCGTCCTAGTGGATGCTGGGGTTCCTGAAAGGACCATGGGGGATAGCGGCTCCGCAGGAGACAGGGCACAAAAAGTAAAGCTTTAGGATCAGGTGGTGTGCACTGGCTCCTCCCCCTATGACCCTCCTCCAAGCCTCAGTTAGATTTTTGTGCCCGGCCGAGAAGGGTGCAATCTAGGTGGCTCTCCTAAAGAGCTGCTTAGAAAAGTTTAGCTTAGGTTTTTTATTTTACAGTGAGTCCTGCTGGCAACAGGATCACTGCAACGAGGGACTTAGGGGAGAAGAAGTGAACTCACCTGCGTGCAGGATGGATTGGCTTCTTTGGCTACTGGACATTAGCTCCAGAGGGACGATCACAGGTACAGCCTGGATGGTCACCGGAGCCTCGCCGCCGGCCCCCTTGCAGATGCTGAAACAAGAAGAAGGTCCAGAATCGGCGGCATGAAGACTCCTCAGTCTTCTTAAGGTAGCGCACAGCACTGCAGCTGTGCGCCATTTCCTCTCAGCACACTTCACACGGCAGTCACTGAGGGTGCAGGGCGCTGGAAGGGGGGCGCCCTGGGAGGCAATAAAAACCTATTTTTGGCTAAAAATACCTCACATATAGCCTCCGGGGGCTATATGGAGATATTTAACCCCTGCCAGAATCCGTTAAGAGCGGGAGACGAGGCCGCCGAAAAAGGGGCGGGGCCTATCTCCTCAGCACACAGCGCCATTTTCCCTCACAGAAAGGCTGGAGGGAAGGCTCCCAGGCTCTCCCCTGCACTGCACTACAGAAACAGGGTTAAAACAGAGAGGGGGGGCACTAATTTGGCGTTAGAAATATATAAAAAAGATGCTATAAGGGAAAACACTTATATAAGGTTGTCCCTATATAATTATAGCGTTTTTGGTGTGTGCTGGCAAACTCTCCCTCTGTCTCTCCAAAGGGCTAGTAGGTCCTGTCCTCTATCAGAGCATTCCCTGTGTGTGTGTGCTGTGTGTCGGTACGTGTGTGTCGACATGTATGAGGACGATGTTGGTGAGGAGGCGGAGCAATTGCCTGTAATGGTGATGTCACTCTCTAGGGAGTCGACACCGGAATGGATGGCTTATTTAGGGAATTACGTGATAATGTCAACACGCGGCAAGGTCGGTTGACGACATGAGACGGCCGACAAACAATTAGTACCGGTCCAGACGTCTCAAAAACACCGTCGGGGGTTTTAAAACGCCCGTCTACTTTAGTCGGTCGACACAGACAGGGACACTGAATCCAGTGTCGACGGTGAATAAACAAACGTATTCCTTATTAGGGCCACACGTTAAAGGCAATGAAGGAGGTGTTACATATTTCTGATACTACAAGTACCACAAAAGAGGGTATTATGTGGGATGTGAAAAAACTACCGTAGTTTTTCCTGAATCAGATAAATTAAATGAAGTGTGTGATGATGCGTGGGTTCCCCCCGATAGAAAATATGGGCGGTATACCCTTTCCCGCCAGAAGTTAGGGCGCATTGGGAAACACCCCTTAGGGTGGATAAGGCGCTCACACGCTTATCAGAACAAGTGGCGGTACCGTCTATAGATAGGGCCGTCCTCAAGGAGCCAGCTGACAGGAGGCTGGAAAATATCATAAAAAGTATATACACACATACTGGTGTTATACTGCGACCAGCGATCGCCTCAGCCTGGATGTGCAGAGCTGGGGTGGCTTGGTCGGATTCCCTGACTAAAAATATTGATACCCTTGACAGGGACAGTATTTTATTGACTATAGAACATTTAAAGGATGCATTTCTATATATGCGAGATGCACAGAGGGATATTTGCACTCTGGCATCAAGAGTAAGTGCGATGTCCATATCTGCCAGAAGATGTTTATGGACACGACAGTGGTCAGGTGATGCAGATTCCAAACGGCACAAAGGTGTATTGCCGTATAAAGGAAGAGGAGTTATTTGGGGTCGGTCCATCGGACCTGGTGGCCACGGCAACTGCTGGAAAATCCACCGTTTTTTACCCTAAGTCACATCTCTGCAGAAAAAGACACCGTCTTTTCAGCTTCAGTCCTTTCGTCCCTATAAGAGTCATATCTGCCCAGGGATAGAGGAAAGGGAAGAAGACTGCAGCAGGCAGCCCATTCCCAGGAACAGAAGCGTTCCACCGCTTCTGACAAGCTCTCAGCATGACGCTGAGACCGTACAGGACCCCTGGATCCTACAAGTAGTATCCCAGGGGTACAGATTGGAATGTCGAGACGTTTCCCCTGCGCAGGCTCCTGAAGTCTGCTTTACCAAGGTCTCCCTCCGACAAGGAGGCAGTATGGGAAACAATTCACGAGCTGTATTCCCAGCAGGTGATAATTAAATTACCCCTCCTACAACAAGAAAAGGGGTATTATTCCACACTATATTGTGGTACTGAAGCCAGAAGGCTAGGTGAGACCTATTCTAAATCTAAAAAAATTTGAACATTTACAAAGGTTCAAATCAAGATGGAGTCACTCAGAGCAGTGATAACGAACCGGGAAGAAGGGGACTATATGGTGTCCCGAGACATCAGGGATGCTTACCTCCATGTCCCAAATTTGCCCTTATCACTAAGGGTACCTCAGGTTCGTGGTACAGAACTGTCACTATCAGTTTCAGACGCTGCCGTTTGGATTGTCCACGGCACCCCGGGTCTTTACCAAGGTAATGGCCGAAATGATGGTTCTTCTTCGAAGAAAAGGCGTCTTAATTATCCCTTACTTGGACGATCTCCTGATAAGGGCAAAGTCCAGGGAACAGTTGGAGGTCGGAGTAGCACTATCTCGGATACTGTTACAACAGCAGGGGTGGATTCTAAATATTCCAAAATCGCAGCTGATCCCGACAACAAGTCTCCTGTGCTTAGGGATGATTCTGGACACAGTCCAGAAAAAGGTGTTTCTCCCGGAAGAGAAAGCCAGGGAGTTATCCGAGCTAGTCAGGAACCTCCTAAAATCAGTGCATCATTGCACAAGGGCCATGGTAAAAAAATGGTGACTTCCTTCGAAGCAATTCCAGTCGGCAGATTTCATGCAAGAACTTTTCAGTGGGATCTGCTGGACAAATGGTCCGGATCGCATCTTCAGATGCATCAGCGGATAACCCTATATCCAAGGACAAGGGTGTCTCTCCTGTGGTGGTTACAGAGTGCTCATCTTCTAGAGGGCCGCAGATTCGGCATTCAGTTTTGGATGTTGGTGACCACGGAGGCCAGCCCGAGAGGCTGGGGAGCAGTCACACAAGGAAAAAATTTCCAGGGAGTGTGATCAAGTCTGGAGACTTTTCTCCACATAAATATAGCTAAGGGTAAATTTATAATGCTCTAAGCTTAGCAAGACCTCTGCTTCAAGGTCAGCCGGTATTGATCCAGTGGGATAAAACATCACGGCAGTCGCCCACGTAAATAGACAGGGTGGCACAAGAAGCAGGAGGGCAGTGGCAAAAACTGCAAGGACTTTTCGCTGGGCGGAAAATCATGTGATAGCACTGTCAGCAGTGTTTCATTCCGGGAATGGAAACTGGGAAGCAGACTTCCTCAGTAGGCACGACCTCCACCCGGCAGAGTGGGAACTTCATGGGGAAGTTTTCCACATGATTGTAAACCGTTGGGAATTACCAAAGGTGGACATGATGGCGTCCCGTCTGAACAAAAAACGGGACAGGTATTGCGCCAGGTTAAGAGACCCTCAGGCAATAGCTGTGGACGTTCTGGTAACACAGTGGGTGTACCAGTCGGTGTATGTGTTCCATCCTCTGCTTTTCATACCTAAGGTACTGAGAATTATAAGACGTAGAGGAGTAAGAACTATACTCATGGCTCCGGATTGGCCAAGAAGGACTTGGTACCCGGAACTTCAAGAGATGCTCACAGAGGACTTATGGCCTCTGCCGCTAAGAAGGGACTTGTTTCAGCAAGTACCATGTCTGTTCCAAGACTTACCGCAGCTGCGTTTGACGGCATGGCGGTGGAACGCCGGATCCTAAGGGAAAAGGCATTCAGGAAGAGGTCATTCCTACCCTGGTCAAAGCCAGAAAGGAGGTGACCGCACAACATTATCACCACATGTGGCGAAAATATGTTGCGTGGTGTGAGGCCAGGAAGGCCCCACGAAGAAATTTCAACTCGGTCGATTCCTGCATTTCCTGCAAACAGGAGTGTCTATGGGCCTCAAATTGGGGTCCATTAAGGTTCAAATTTCGGCCCTGTCGATTTTTCTTCCAGAAAGAATTGGCTTCAGTTCCTGAAGTCCAGAAGTTTGTCAAGGGAGTATTGCATATACAACCCCCTTTTGTGCCTCCAGTGGCACTGTGGGATCTCAACGTAGTTCTGGGATTCCTCAAAACACATTGGTTTAAAACCAGTCAAATCTGTGGATTTGAAGCATCTCACATGAAAAGTGAACATGCTCTTGGACCTGGCCTGGACCAGGCGAGTGTCAAATTGGTGGTTTTTTTCTCAAAAAAGCCCATATCTGTTTGTCCATTCGGACAGGGCAGAGCTGCGGACTCGTCCCCAGTTCTCTCCCTAAGGTGGTGTCAGTGTTTCACCTGAACCAGCTTATTGTGGTGTCTTGCGCCTACTAGGGACTTGGAGGACTCCAAGTTGCTAGATGTGGTCAGGGCCCTGAAAATATAGGTTCCAGGACGGCTGGAGTCAGGAAAACTGACTTGCTGTTATCCTGTATGCACCCAACAAACTGGGTGCTCTTGCTTCTAAGCAGACTTTTGCTAGTTGGATGTGTAATACAATTCAGCTTGCACATTCTGTGGCAGGCCTGCCACAGCCAAAATATGTAAATGCCCATTCCACAAGGAAGGTGGGCTCATCTTGGGCGGCTGCCCGAGGGGTCTCGGCTTTACAACTTTGCCGAGCGGCTATTTAGTCAGGGGCAAACACGTTTGTAAAATCCTACAAATTTGATAACCTGGCTAAGGAGGACCTGGAGTTCTCTCATTCGGTGCTGCAGAGTCATCCGCACTCTCCCGCCCGTTTGGGAGCTTTGGTATAATCCCCATGGTCCTTTCAGGAACCCCAGCATCCACTAGGACGATAGAGAAAATAAGAATTTACTTACCGATAATTCTATTTCTCGGAGTCCGTAGTGGATGCTGGGCGCCCATCCCAAGTGCGGATTATCTGCAATACTTGTACATAGTTACAAAAATCGGGTTATTATTGTTGTGAGCCATCTTTCAGAGGCTCCGCTGTTATCATACTGTTAACTGGGTTCAGATCACAGGTTGTACAGTGTGATTGGTGTGGCTGGTATGAGTCTTACCCGGGATTCATAAATCCTTCCTTATTGTGTACGCTCGTCCGGGCACAGTATCCTAACTGAGGCTTGGAGGAGGGTCATAGGGGGAGGAGCCAGTGCACACCACCTGATCCTAAAGCTTTACTTTTTGTGCCCTGTCTCCTGCGGAGCCGCTATCCCCCATGGTCCTTTCAGGAACCCCAGCATCCACTACGGACTCCGAGAAATAGAATTATCGGTAAGTAAATTCTTATTTTAAGTCGGTGGGAACTGCCACAGGTGGACATGATGGCATCCCGCCTCAACAAGAAGCTACAGCGATATTGTGCCAGGTCAAAAGACCCTCAGGCGATAGCTGTAGACGCCCTGGTGACACTGTGGGTGTTCCAGTCGGTTTATGTATTTCCTCCTCTTCCTCTCATACACAAGGTGCTGAGGATAATACGAAAAAGAGGAGTAAGAACAATACTCATTGTTCCAGATTGGCCACGAAGGACTTGGTATCCAGATCTGCAAGAGATGCTCACAGAGGACCCGTGGCCTCTTCCTCTAAGACGGGACTTGTTGCAACAGGGACCCTGTCTGTTCCAAGACTTACTGCGGCTGCGTTTGACGGCATGGCGGTTGAACGCCGGATACTAGCAGAAAAAAGGCATTCCGGACGAGGTCATTCCTACGCTGATAAAGGCTAGGAAGGACGTGACGGCTAAACATTATCACCGTATTTGGCGAAAATATGTTGCTTGGTGTGAGGCCAGAAATGCTCCTACGGCAGAATTCCAGCTGGGCCGTTTCCTTCACTTCCTATAGGCTGGAGTGAATTTGGGCCTAAAATTGTGTTCCATTAAGGTCCAGATTTCGGCCCTATCCATTTTCTTTCAGAAAGAGTTGGCTTCTCTACCAGAAGTTCAAACGTTTATAAAGGGAGTGCTGCATATTCAGCCCCCTTTTGTGCCTCCAGTGGCACCTTGGGATCTTAACGTGGTGTTGAGTTTCCTGAAATCCCACTGGTTTGAACCACTTAAGACCGTGGAGTTGAAATATCTCACGTGGAAGGTGGTCATGTTATTAGCCTTAGCTTCGGCTAGGCGTGTGTCAGAGTTGGCGGCTTTGTCACATAAAAGCCCCTATCTGGTTTTCCATGAGGATAGAGCGGAATTGCGGACTCGTCCTCAATTTCTGCTGAAAGTGGTTTCATCCTTGCATGTAAACCAACCTATTGTGGTGCCTGTGGCTATTAAGGACTTGGAGGATTCCGAGTTACTTGATGTGGTCAGGGCTTTGAAGGTGTACGTAGCCAGAACGGCTAGGGTCAGGAAAACAGAGTCCTTGTTTATCCTGTATGCTTCCAACAAGCTTGGTGCTCCTGCTTCAAAGCAGACTATTGCTCGCTGGATCTGTAACACGATTCAGCAGGCTCATTCTGCGGTTGGATTGCAGCGGACAAAATCAGTTAAGGCCCATTCCACTAGGAAGGTGGGCTGCTCTTGGGCGGCTGCCCGAGGGGTCTCGGCATTACAACTTTGCCGAGCAGCTACTTGGTCAGGTTCAAATACTTTTGCAAAATTCTACAAGTTTGATACCCTGGCTGAGGAGGACCTTGTGTTTGCTCATTCGGTGCTGCAGAGTCATCCGCACTCTCCCGCCCATTTGGGAGCTTTGGTATAATCCCCATGGTCCTTACGGAGTCCCCAGCATCCACTAGGACGTTAGAGAAAATAAAGATTTTACTTACCGGTAAATCTATTTCTCGTAGTCCGTAGTGGATGCTGGGCGCCCGTCCCAAGTGCGGACTTCTTCTGCAATGCTTGTATATAGTTATTGCTTAAATAAGGGTTATGTTATAGTTGCATCAGGGTTGATCTGATGCTCTGTTGTGTTCATACTGTTAAATGGGTAAAGTTATCACAAGTTATACGGTGTGGCTGGTATGAGTCTTACCCTGGATTCCCAAAATCCTTTCCTTGTACTGTCAGCTCTTCCGGGCACAGTTTCTCTGAGGTCTGGAGGAGGGGCATAGAGGGAGGAGCCAGAGCACACCAGAATCCAAATTCTTTCTTAAAGTGCCCATGTCTCCTGCGGAGCCCGTCTATTCCCCATGGTCCTTACGGAGTCCCCAGCATCCACTACGGACTACGAGAAATAGATTTACCGGTGAGTAAAATCTTATTTTTTTTTCCTCTGTTTTACAGTCACCACATACCTCTTAAATCTTCTGTTTGTGCTCTGCTTGCAGTCACACTGTACAGGGGATTTTTGTCAGGTAATTTGTCTGCTTATCTTGTACTGTTATATGCTTGCATATCATGTCTGCTTTACAGGGTGATAAATCCATGGATGGTCCTGCACCATGCAGTGCTGACGCCACGAATTACTCCGAGGAAAACCATAGCAGCTGAGGGTTCAGGTACTGGGGGTTCTATACCCCATGGTCAGTCTGCAGCAACGGGGGCAAATCAAGACCCACCTTGGGCTGCTTTCTCTAATTTACTGACTACGCTAGTAACGAGACTTTCGCCCCCTGTGGGACCTCCTGTGTCATTACACATATTGTACTTGCAGTTAATCCACCATGGGCAGATACTCTCAGTTACAGCAATTAAATCAGTCTCTGGCAAAACAAAATCCTGACACTCGCCCGCCTAAGACCAAGGGGTCATCTAAACGGGCCATTACTTCCTCACAATCCACACATGTTTCAGATACCTCACCCAATGAAGATGGCACATATACTGACCCTTCAGACACTGATGCAGATGCTTCTGATGGGGAATCTCTGACACAGGTGGATGTTCCTGATCTCTTGGAGGCTATTGGGCTTGTACTTCAAATCGATGATGATGATGATGAAGATCCTCCGGCTACCTCTAAGAAACCAGATAAGTTTAAACGTCAGAAGGTTACTAAATTAGTTTTACCTCATTCTGACCATTTGGTTGATATTTGTCAGGAATCCTGGGAAAATCCATGAAAGAAGTTTTTCCCTGTCTAAGAAGATGCTAGCTCGTTATCCCCTCGCTGCAGAGTTAAGTAAAAATTGGGAAACCACCACCACCGGTGGATTCACAAGTCACGCGTCTGGTGGTGTCCTCTGCTCTACCTGTCGCTACCATCACCTCACTGTAGGAACCGATGGGTAAGCATGTGGAGGGTTGCTTGAAGTCCATTTACACTCTTGCTGGAGCTGTGCATAGACCCACTATTGCGGCTTCTTGGGCGGGACAAGCTATTGAAACCTGGGGTCAGGAAGTTGAAGCGGAACTACCGTTTAATTTTCCTGATAATGTCAGACAGTGTCTTTCATATATTATTACAGCCTCATTATATACAGGAGGCAGCATCTGATGCTGGTGTTCTGGCGGCCAAGGCGTCTACTACATTCATTCTGGCTCGCTGAATTCTCCGGTTGCGGTCCTGGCCAGTAGATCTGGACTCTAAAAAGACCTTGGAGGTAATCCCTTTTAAGGGAAACAATCTTTTTGGGGAAGATCTCAACAAGATTGTGGCTGACTTGGCATCAGCTAAGACGGCATGCCTGCCTAGTACTGCTCCGAAGGCTGAATACTTCCTTTCGTTCCTTTTGACCTCCAGGTAAAGCAAAAGGGTCAGGCGTACCCAAAACAGGCTCGCACTTCAAAATCTGGTAACCCCAAACCTAAACGTGCCTGTGCTGCCCGTCAGCCTGCTTCCACAACAGGCAGGCCTCCCTCTGGGGGATCCCAAGGTGGGAGGCCGATTTCTAAGGTTTGCTCAGGCATGGTTACAGACTTCTTTGGATGCCTGGGTAAGGGAAGTAGTCACTCACGGATACGCCATCTCTTTCAAGAAACGTCCCCCTCGCCAGTTTTGCTCAACAAACATCCCTTCAGGTTAGGTAAAAGCAAAAACTCTCCACTTGGTGGTACAATCTCTCCTGGATACAGGAATGATAGTGCCGGTGCCTCTGGCTCAGAGAGGCAGGGGGTACTATTCTACGCTGTTCCTGGAACCGAAACAGAATGGGTCTTCTCGGCCCATTCTCAACCTCAAATCTTTGAACAAGTTTGTGAAAGTTTCCAAATTCCGTATGGAAACGCTTCGCTGTATTGTTCTGGCTTTGGAGCCCAAGGACTATATGGTACCTGTTGCACTGTTGCATCAACAATACCTGCGGTTTGCTATTGGCAACCTACATTTTCAATTCCAGGCCTTGCCTTTCGGTCTGACCACGGCTCCAAGAATTTTCACCAAGATCATGACGGTCATGACAGCTCTACTCCGCCATCAGGGTATTAGGATCCTGCCGTATTTGGACGACTTGTTGATCTTGGCGAACTCTCCAGAAGTTTTCCTCTGTCATCTGGAACTGCCGGTCCAATTTCCTACAAGCCCACGGGTGGCTCATCAACTGGAAGAGTCCCTGGTCCCTGCTCATAGCATGGTGCACCTGGGAGCGCTATTGGACACCCACAACCAGCGGTTGTTTTTCTCTCCAGAGAAGGTCCTGAAACTTCAGGACAAAATAAGATGCTTCCTCTCTCGCCCACGTGTGTCGATACACTCGGCGATGCAAGTACTAGGCCTCATGGTGTTGACTTTCGACATGGTGGAGTACGCTCAATTTCATTCCCGCCCCCTGCAGAGGTTGATGCACTCCGACTGGGACGGCCTGCTGCACCGGGTCAGGACTCACTTGATCTCCTTGACTCCTGAGGTCTGCTTGTCATGGTCATCCCTTCTGGATCTCTAACTGGGTCCTTCCGACGACTGATGCCAGTCTGCAGGGTTGGGGCTTGGTGTTGGAGTCTCTCCTCCCGATAAACTTTCTGGAATTGCAGGCAGTGTTCAATGCGTTGACACTAACACTGCCTCTGGTACAGAACAGGCCTGTTCAAGTACAGTCGGACAACGCCACCACGGTGGCGTACATAAATCATCAAGGCGGTACTCGAAGCCGCATGGCATAACGCCATCTGCCAGCCATATCGGAAGTGTTCATTCCGGGAGTCCTCAACTGGGAAGCGGACTTACACGTTCGAGAATGGAGCCTTCATCCAGAAGTTTTTCAACTTCTAGTGGACAAGTGGGGTCTACCAGATGTGGCCCTGATGGCATCTTGACACAATCACAAGGTTCCGGTCTTCGGAGCAAGGACCAGCAGCGTTCGTGGACGCACTGGCAATTCCATGGAACTTTCGGCTGCTGTACATGTTCCCTCCGGTGTCACTTCTGCCTAGGGTGATGAGGAAGTTCAAGCAAGAAGGAGGAATACTACTTCTAATCGCTCCAGCGTGGCCCAGACAGCATTGGTTTTCAGACCTGCAGGGTCTCTCGGTAGAGCGTCCTTTTCTACTTCCGCAGCGCCCAGACCTCCTTGTTCAGGGCCCTTGTGTCTACCAGGATTTGGCCCGGCTGGCTTTGACGGCGTGGCTCTTGAAGCTTCCGTACTGAGGGCCAAAGGTTTTTCTGAGGCGGTCATTCAAACTATGTTGATGGCCTGTAAACCGGCTTCTGCTCTAATATACCATAGGGTCTGGAATTCTTATTTTGCTTGGTGTGCAACTAAAAATTATGATGCATACAAGTTCAGTACGGCCAAACTTTTGGCTTTCCTGCAACAGGGTGTGGACTTAAGCCTTCGTCTGGCCTCCCTCAAGGTTTATATTTCTGCCTTGTCGGTATGGTTTCAGAGAAAGATTGCGACTCTGCCTGATGTTCATACATTCTCTCGGGTGTTTTGCGGATACAACCTCCCTATGTCCCGCCTGTGGCTCCTTGGGATTTGTCGGTTGTTCTGGATGCCTTACAAGAGTCTCCGTTTGAACCTCTTGAGTCTGTGGTCCTTAAGTGGCTTACTCTTAAGGTCTTTTTTCTGCTGGCTACCGCCTTTGCTAGACGGGTTTCAGACTTTGGTGCCTTGTCCTGTCGTCACCCTTTCTGATTTTTCACCGTGACCGGGCTGTTCTTAGAACTCGCCCCGGTTATCTGCCTAAGGTGGTGTCGTCTTTCCACCTTAACCAAGAGATTGGTTCCAGCCTTTACCTTTCCAGGTTTATCCTCTAAAGAGCGGTCTTTGGATGTGGTACAGGCTCTCCATATTTATGTGAAGAGAACAGCTTCGCTTTGGAAATCTGATTCTTTGTCCTTTTTTTGTTTTAACAAACGTGGTTTGCCTGCTAATAAGCAGACCTTGGCCAGAGGAATTAGAATGGTGATTGCACATTCTTATGTACAGGTTGGCCTTCCAGCTCCTGCTACCATCAAAGCCCATTCTACTCTGTCTGTTGGACCTTCTTGGGCGGCCGCCGTGGTGCGACCCTTGAACTATTGTGCAAGGCAGCTACGTGGTCCTCAGTGAACACTTTCATAAGGTTTTATGCCTTCGATACTTCCGCCTCCCAGGATCCCTCCTTTGGACGCCGGGTTCTTGTGCCCGCTGTAGTGCGTCTCCCTCCCATGAGGAACTGCTTTAGGACATCCCCGATGTTATCCCTGTGGAACTCAGTGTACCCCGCTGCAGAAAAGGAGATTTATGGTAAGAACTTACCTTTGTTAAATCTTTCTGCGAGGTAATCTGGGTTCCACAGGGCGCCCACCTTGACGCACTTAACTTCTTTGGGTTTGTATGGCATTAGCCGCTGGTACCTTCTCCTGTCATGAGAATGTGGTATATGTGGCTACTAACGGTTGTCGTCTTTTACCTGCTACTGCATTGGACTGGTTAACAAAACTGAGCTCTTGTGCACGGAGTCGGGGTTATAGAGGAGGCGGCGCTGTGCATCTTGGGAACAGTCATAGTTTTTAGCCTGTTGGTGCCTCGGATCAAGATCCAATTCTACACCCCGATGTTATCCATGTGGAACCCAGTGTACCTCGCAGAAAGATTTAACAAAGGTAAGTTCTTACCATAAATCTCCTTTTATTTTATAATCCGTAAAAATAATCCATTCACTATTTTTTTTTATTTATTTATTTTTTTGTGGCTCTTGGGATCTTATTTTGGTACTAAAAAAAGCAGATGGGTTCTCCATTTATCAGAGAGCTTCTTTTTGATAGATGACACTAAAAGTAGTTTTCCTAGTGTCCCTTACCTCTGCAAGAAGTTGGTGACTTGCAAGCACTATGCTTCAAAGAACCTTTTTTAGATATTTTTGTAGACACTGATAACTAAGCCATCTTTCCTGTTTAAAGTGGTGTCATTTCATATCATTCAAGAGATTTTATTACCATCTTTTATGTCCACAACCGGTGAATGAAAAACAAACATATTGCATTTTCTAGTTCTTAAAGCAATCACTATCTAGAACAGAAAATCATAAAGTTACGGATAACTGTATGCATTCCAGAACAATGCAGAAGAGGCACCAGTGGTACTAAGAGTATTGTACTAGAGCAGTGGCAAGGCTCGCATCCCTGCAACAGAGCTCTGCAGCATTTTCAAGTCAAGTCTATCATCTGACTCTGTCCGGGAGACATTCTCTACACAGCCACATAAAATGTTTTATATACTGTATATATGTGGCTTATTGGGTACATCCCATTGTAATAGCTGCCAAGGATATTGTAGAAGAAAACTTATACTGCCTGTCTCTACATTTCTAGTGTAGAGCCTAACTAACCCAGTGTAATGACTTCTATGAAGTGCAGGTATTGTGAGTAGAATCTGAAACTTTATAGTTTAGTGACTGTATAAACTTATTTTTTATGTTCTTTGTCAGGTTTGGGATTTGAGGCAGAACAAGTTGATGTACACGATGAGGGGACATGGGGACTCTGTGACAGGTCTCAGCCTCAGTTCTGAAGGCTCTTACCTTCTCTCAAATGCTATGGATAATACAGGTAATATAAAGGAGAGGAGCAGAAGACATTGAGAAGGGGTTGCAATTTGTTAGAAGACTTGTTTTGCCCTGCTATATCATCTCTAATTGTCCTTATGACTTACTCACTCTGAAAAGGCTATTGCAGTCACCAATGTGATAAACTAGCTGAATGCAGCTACTGCAAGTGTCTCTCACTGCTACTTCTGTCCGTGTGCCAACGCAGCAGCTTTATTTAATAATTTATGTAAATAGTGTGTTTTTGGTTTTGAGATTTGTTTTTCACTATGGAGACAAATAGCTTATGTTATACTAAGTAAAACATGTACTTGTAATTTATAGATGTTGTATTATTGCGCTGGTAGTTTTTCTAACCCTGGTAAAATGCACTTTTGTCAAAGTTGATGATAGCTGGTGTAATCACTTTACCACTTGCCTAGCATTATCGTATCTGATACGACCTCAGCCAAGAGTCTGTTACCTGTCTTGGTCGTATCACATAGAATGGTGCTGCTTGCCCTTCTGTATGGAGGAAATCCATTCTGCACAAGTGCAGAACGGACTTCCTCCTGGTGCAGCAGCCCCCTGGGAGTGATGTGGCGGTCTCTGACCATTAACCTTACTCCCCGAAATAGTACCCCAGAATGCCTTGTGAGTGGCATTCCAGGATGCATGCGCTGGAACTAAACCTGCTTGGAGGGTAACATAGTACCTTTCCCCAGCGCAATTGTGCTGATCTCTGCGTGTGCCGTTATTAGCTGCAGCAGGGGGGACTGATGAGTCTGGCTGGGGGTGGGGATTCATAAATAAAATAACTATATAGTTACACATTGGGGGGGAGGTCCCATTGACACAGTGGGGGCTGGTCCCCATGGATCTATTACCAGTAGGGGGCGGGTGCTATTTCTGTTTGGGTAGGGAAGTATTATACAATGGGGGGCCTATGGACACGGTGATGGAGGGTGGGGTGCAAAATCAAATATTTAAATATATTTCTAAAAATTAATTTTAAGCTTTATTAAAGCATTAAAAAAAAAACCTGACACTTTTTTTTTTTTTTTTTTTTTAAGGGTTAGGTATGCGTGACCGCCAGTCACCATACATACGCCGGGATAGGTATGGCCGGTGTAACCAGTTCCTTGCGAGCTGCGCTCGCCACAAGTTCTATTCCCACTCCATGGGTGTCGTGGACACCCACAAGTGGGAGTAGTCCTTGCTAGTTGGCATGCCGACTGTCGGGATTCTAAGGGGGCGGGATGTAGGGGGAGGTATTGTGACCGCCGGTCACATAACTATGTCCCATTTTTTTAAGGATAAAATTTGTCTAAGTTGTTCAAATGTTTCTACAACACCTAAAACCTCTTTCCTTCCAAAGAAATAGCAGCTGTCACAGCCACATCTTTGTACTTCCTGTTCTCTGCCGTGTGTTGTCCTTGTTGCTTTGCCACAGATGTGTACTCCTCTATCGCTTCCATGTGTAATTTGCCCATATGCACAATCCCCTTTCCCTTCCTGTCTCCATGTTTTAGGCTACATTTCCAACTAGAACAGCTTTGGATTATTAATTCTCCAGCAAAGTAGCATAGGTGGTGTGTGAGGTTTCTCTCCATTCAGAAATAAAATGATAGGTGGAGTGTGCTTACAGGACCAGTCTCTCTATAGGCCAGAAGGGAGTGATAAAAAATGACTAATTACATATTCCTTTGCATCACACGTGAATAGTCATAAACATTGAAAAGCTGCCTCTTTCTCCATATTGTACGTATGTTATACTGTAAAACATACGTTTAATATGGTCTATTACCAGTGATTTCAATTATGCACTATATACAGACAGACCTGATAACCTTACTGAAAATGAGTGCACAGGAACTGGTGTTGCTCATAGCCAGTCCTAGGCATTTGCTCTCAATTCCTACAAAAATGACATGCTATAACATAGTTGCATGGGGTGGCAATAGAACGTGTGTGGGACAGCAAGGAGACAAAGCAGCCTTTGAAATGAAAGCGCATCTCTCTCATGCTTGTGTCTTCTTTATAGTTCGTGTGTGGGATGTCCGTCCGTTTGCCCCAAAGGAAAGATGTGTAAAGATATTCCAAGGGAATGTTCACAATTTTGAAAAGGTTGGTGGCTTTCATCCCTGGTCTATCTCTGCCAGTGCAGATGCTGTTAAAGACACGTGACCTCTTTCTATTACAGAATTTATTACGTTGTTCGTGGTCTTCTGATGGTAGCAAAATAGCAGCAGGATCAGCAGACAGGTAAAAGGATTTGTCCGCTATTTCTTTGACTCGTCTCACTCCCGACTTGAATTTTCCTTCATACATCCGTATAGTCATCTCTTGGTGCCGTTTACAACACTCCTCTCCACCTTTTTTATTTGTTGTATTGCAGATTTGTGTATGTGTGGGACACCACATCCCGCAGGATTCTCTACAAACTGCCTGGCCATGCAGGCTCAGTCAATGAGGTGGTATTCCACCCTGAAGAGGCCATTGGTGAGTTTCCTGAGGCTTTGCCATTTTTTCCAATCCAAACAATGTTAACAGAAAATTGGCAATGTAAGTCTGTGCCAGATATCTTGACCTTCTTTTTTTTTTTTTTCCCCCTTCTTTTATTCACAGTTCTTTCTGCGTCGAGTGACAAAAGACTGTACATGGGGGAAATCCAGTGATCACACCATTTTGTTTTAGAACGACTTTCATAACTGTGTCCTTCTCAGATGGAGAACTAGTTACCAGAGCCATAACTTTACTAGCTCCAGCCCGTGGTGACTTTTTTTATTTTATTTCCTTGTCTTCGTGGCTCCCTGATTTCTACAAAGAAAACGTACAAGAACTAAGTTTGTGGGTTTTTTTGTTTGTTTTTAAAAATATAAAAACAAATTGTGTATATTGGGGGGGGGGGAAATTCCACTTGGTTTTATCAATATACCCATACCCCAACCACCTAATAATGTTAACCTATTTTGTTTATGAATTACTGGTACAAGCAGTGTTTACCTCATATTTGAGGTGTTTTTACTATATATTTTTTTTTTTTGCAAGATAAACGGTCTTATTATATTTGTGAGTTGTTAGTGTTTTTTTTTTTTTTTGTTTTTTTCCATTCCTCTGAGAAACAAATTACTTTCCATAGGAGTCAGAGGACCAGATGTATTAAGCCTGGAGATGTGATAAAGTGGAAGGTTGCAACACACCAGCCAATCGGCTCCTACCTGTCAGGTTACAGGCTTTATTTTAAAAATGACAGGAGCTGATTGGCTGGTGTGTTATCACCCTCCACGTTATCACTTCTCCAGGCTTAATACTGTACATCTGCCCCAGAGTTCTTTTATCTATGATACTAACTGACATATTTCAGTTTTGATAATAATTTGGGCTTGCATCTGTAGTTTTTTTTTTTTTATTAGTATTGTACTGATTTTCACAGACCTTCAGTTATGTACCACCATTCTCTAAGAAATTATTACTTTAATTATTACCAGTTATTTATATAGCGCACACATATTCTGTAGCGCTTTACAGGGAATATTTGCCCATTCACATCGGTCCCTGGCCCAGTGGAGCTTACAATCTATATTCCCTACCACATGTACACGTGCACACATTCATACTAGAGTTAATTTTTGTTGGGAGCCAATTAACCTACCAGTATATTTTTGGATTGTGGGAGGAAACCGGAGTACCCAGAGGAAACCCACGCAAGTACGGGGAGAATATACCAACTCCGCACAGGTATAGCCATGGTGGGAATTGTACCCATGACCTCAGTGCTGTGAGGCAGTAGTGCTAACCATTACACCATCCGTACTGCCGAAATATAAATATTTTTTGTGTCTCATTTTATTAGATGCTAAGATACAGGAGGCAAACTAAAAAGTAGGATGACTAATGTAGCCATTCTCTTTTGTATTTTGCATTCATGGTTTAGATTCACTAAGTGTGTTTTTACTATGAGTCTCTTTCTTGACAAAAACTTGCCATGAGCGGACAGGCACATCATATGCTAAAATCAAAAGGGCAACCGGCCAGTGTCAAACCAAGATTGCTGAAAGCCTTTTAAGATATTTCTATGACTTTAACTTAGCTGGAAGCTGTTGTAAACCATTAAGCAGCTGAGAATATAACCTAGATACCTATCAGTCCCTGAATAGAAAAAGGATTTGTTTGTTTTTATTGTTCAGCAACCTTTATGTATGTAGTGCTCACATAGCAATGCAAATAAGATGAATTTTCTGCAAAAAAGACGCCCGACTTTAGCAAAACTGTATGGAAACTGCTCACTCACGCCAGGCATCTCACGGGGGTGGGGTATACAAGGTTGACACTGTTCCCAATGTGTTACCCAACAGTGGGGAACACTAACCGGCAAAGACTCCCACACAATAAATGAATGCCTTCATTAATGTAGATGTCCTATATCGCACCCAGGCCAAAATACACTAAAGTTTTTTTTTAAAGGTTTACTTATGGCTATTACGAACAGTGAATATTGTATTAATAGTGGTAAATACACAGTACGGATGGTGTAATGGTTAGCATTACTGCTCACAGCACTGAGTTTGTGGGTACGATTCCCACCATGGCCCTAACTGGGTGGAGTTTGTATTTTCTACCTGTACTTGCGTGGGTTTCCTCAGGGTGTGCTGCTTTCCTCCCACAATCCAAAAATATACTGGTAAGCGAACTGGCTCCAAACAAAATTAACCCTAGTGTGAATGTGTGCATGTACATGTGGTATGGAATATACAGTAGATTGTAAACTCCACTGGGGCAGGGACTGATGTGAATGGGCAAATATTCTCTATAAAGAGCTGCGGAATGTGTGTGCTGTATAAATAACTGGTAATAAATAAAATACATGCCACAATTATAGGACTTTTACAAACGGGACACTAAGTCGTATTGTAGTGAATGTAAGAAATACATACACAGCGCTATACCAGTCTATCACTGGGTACGCAATTCAGGCTTGTGTCAAAGCTGTGGTGGCTGCTGGCAAGGAAGAAGGAAGCCATCTGATTCCTCAGTCAGTCTGGCAGAAGCCTTAAACCCTCAACAATCCTGACACACAGTCCACGAACCCTCAGCATTACAAACAGACACACAAAACAGCAACGTGTGCTCACAAGACCATAACACACTAGGCTGCAGGAAAATCATGGAGGCCAGGGATGATGATTATCCTTTATTTATATGGCACCACAAGGGATCTGCAGCACCCAATACAGAGTACATAAACAAATGAGCAAAACAGCACTTACAGATTAAGACAATATAGGACAAGTACGTTAAACCAGGGGTTAGGTGCATCAAAGGGAGTATAAGATAGTGTAAGGGAAGAAGACTTACAATCTAAAAGATGGTGGAAGATCAACCTCCACACTGCTTCCAATGAACAAGGTTTGTTGCCTCTTTATTCCTTAGGAGTCTATTTACTAAGCCTTGGAGAGAGAGAGAGAAAGTACCAGCCAACCAGCTCCTAACTCCTTTTTGAGACACAGCCTGTAACATGGCAGTTGGGAGTTGATTGGTACTTTATCTCCATCCACATTATCTCTCTCCACGGCATAGTAATTAAATCACTGTGGGTATATTTCCTAAAGTGTAGGTTTTTAGAAGTGTAGATGTTGCCCATAGCAACCAGATTCTACTTATTTGTCTAGCACCTGTATAGAAGATAATAGTTGGAATCGGGTTGCTATGGGTAACATCTCATCTCCACTTCTGCAACCTTGCCCTTTAGTAAATATACCCCCTAGTGCGTACGTGTGATGCAATATACCCCTGCAGTACGGAAAACATAAGATTTCCATACATGGGGTAGGGCACCAAATGTATTTATCTTAACATACAGGCATAAACACGTGGGGCTGGGGCACAGAATGGAGTGCTCTTCTGTGTTGTCTAGTATTCAGCAGTATACCTGTTATTACACTGATAGAGATGTCCCTCTTTCAAATGATAACGTCCCTTAGCGGTATTCAGACTCTAGGTCGACAAGACTTAGATTGACAGTGTCTAGGTCGACCACTATTGGTCGACATGTTCTAGGTTGACAGGTCAAAAGGTCAACATGAGTTTATATTCACTTTCTTTTTTTAAAAACTTTTTCTTACTTTATGATCGACATGGACTACGATTGGGAACGGTAACCTGGGCCGAGCGCAGCGAAGTACCTTGCCTGAAGCATGGTGAGCGAAGCAGTGCACTAATTGGGGTTCCCGGTCACTGTGCGATGAAAACGACACCAAAAAAGATTCAAAAACTCATGTTGACTTAGAGGCCCTGTTGACCAATAGTGGTCGATGTACACACCGTCAACCTTCAATACCACATCTCCCCATAGCACCTGTAGACTGGATATCACCTAAAAGTATCTTGGACATTGTATTAAGCCCAGGTAAAAATCCATGCAATAACAATGCTTTTAGGAAGTGGGAATAACAGTCATACTGCAGTGAAATTAAATGGAGCATATTGTATAAGGGTTCGGTACAGGGACGTGTGGTGAGGTAAATGTCTCAGGAGGCACTAGCTAGTGCCAGAGTCAGATTTACACACAATATATGAGCCAAATGGTACATCTGGGCATTATACACAGGTACAGCAGTATAAACTCCTGGAAATTTGGTGAGTTTTAATTGGAGATTTGTGGAAAAGATAAGCAGGTGTGCTACTGCCTCACCTGCCACAGTCTCTAAAGATTTGACTATAAAAATGATTACAATTAAACAAAGAAGATATTATTAACATATTCTTTGTATTTTTCATATACACTGTTTAAAAAAATAAAGGGAACACTAAAATAACCCATCCTAGAGCTGAATGAATGAAATATTCTTATTAAATACTTTGTTCTTTACATAGTTGAATGTGCTGACCACAAAATCACACACATTATCAATGGAAATCAAATTTATTAACCAATGGAGGTCTGGATTTGGAGTCGCACTCAAAATTAAAGTGGAAAAACACACTACAGGCTGATCCAACTTTGATGTAATGTCCTTAAAACAAGTCGAAATGAGGCTCAGTAGTGTGTGTGGCCTCCACGTTCCTGTATGACCTCCCTACAACGCCTGGGCATGCTCCTGATGAGGTGGCGGATGGTCTCCTGAGGGATCTCCTCCCAGACCTGGACTAAAGCATCCGCCAACTCCTGGACAGTCAGCCACATGAGGTCTAGCATTGTCTTGCATTAGGAGGAACCCAGGGCCAACCGCACCAGCATATGGTTTTACAAGGGGTCTGAGGATCTCATATCGGTACCTAATGACAGTCAGGCTTCCTCTGGCGAGCACATGGAGGGATGTGCGGCCCCCCAAAGAAATGCCACCCCACACCATTACTTACCCATTGCCAAACCGATCATGCTGGAGGATGTTGCAGGCAGCAGAATGTTCTCCTTGGCGTCTCCAGACTCTGTCACGTGCTCAGTGAGAACCTGCTTTCATCTGTGAAGAGCACACGGCGCCAGTTTTGACTGTAAAAAGTACACTGCTCAAAAAAAAATAAAGGGAACACTTAAACAACACAATGTAACTCCAAGTCAATCACACTACTGTGAAATCAAACTGTCCACTTAGGAAGCAACACTGATTGACAATCAATTTCACATGCTGTTGTGCAAATGGAATAGACAACAGGTGGAAATTATAGGCAATTTAGCAAGACACCCCCAATAAAGGAGTTGTTCTGCAGGTGGTGACCACAGACCACTTCTCAGCTCCTATGCTTTCTGGCTGATGTTTTGGTCACTTTTGAAAGATGGCGGTGCTTTCACTGTAGTGCTAGCATGAGACGGAGTCTACAACCCACACAAGTGGCTCAGGTAGTGCAGCTCATCCAGGATGGCACATCAATGCAAGCTGTGGCAAGGTTTGCTGTGTCTGTCAGAGTAGTGTCCAGAGCATGGAGGCGCTACCAGGAGACGTGGAGGAGGGCAACAACCCAGCAGCAGGACATCTACCTCTGCCTTTGTGCAAGGAGGAGCACTGCCAGAGCCCTGCAAAATGACCTCCAGCAAGCCACAAATGTGCATGTGTCTACTCAAACGATCAGAAACAGACTCCATGAGGGTGGTATGAGGGCCCGACCTCCACAGGTGGGGATTGTGCTTACAGCCCAACACCGTGCAGGACCTTTGGCATTTCCCAGAAAACACCAAGATTGGCAAATTCGCCACTGGCGCCCTGTGCTCTTCACAGATGAAAGCAGGTTCTCACTGAGCACATGTGACAGAGTCTGGAGACGCCAAGGAGAACGTTCTGCTGCCTGCAACATCCTCCAGCATGACCGGTTTGGCAGTGGGTTAGTAATGGTGTGGGGTAGCATTTCTTTGGGAGTCCGCACAGCCCTCCATTTGCTCGCCAGAGGTAGCTTGACTGCCATTAGGTACCGAGATGAGATCCTCAGACCACTTGTGAGACCATATGCTGGTGCGGTTGGCCCTGGGTTCCTTCTAATGCAAGACAATGCTAGACCTCATGTGGCTGGAGTTTGTCAGCAGTTCCTGCAAGACGAAGGCATTGATGCTATGGACTGGCCCGCCCGTTCCCCAGACCTGAATCCAATTGAGCACATCTGGGACATCATGTCTCGCTCCATCCACCAACGCCACGTTGCACCACACACTGTACAGGAGTTGGTGGATGCTTTAGTCCAGGTCTGGGAGGAGATCCCTCAGGAGACCATCAGCCACCTCATCAGGAGCATGCCCAGGCGTTGTAGGGAGGTCATACAGGCACGTGGAGGCCACACACAGTACTGAGCCTCATTTTGACTTGTTTTAAGGACATTACATCAAAGTTGGATCAGCCTGTAGTGTGTTTTTCCACTGTAATTTTGAGGGTGACTCCAAATCCAGACCTCCATGGGTTAATAAATTTGATTTCCAATGATAATTTTTGTGTGATTTTGTTGTCAGCACATTCAACTATGTAAAGAACAAAGTATTTTAATAAGAATATTTCAATCATTCAGATCTAGGATGTGTTATTTTAGTGTTCCCTTTATTTTTTTGAGCAGCATGTATGTATGTGTGTGTGTGTGTGTATATATATATATATATATATATATATATATATATATATATATAATATATAGAGAGAGAGATATAGATAGGA
Source organism: Pseudophryne corroboree (assembly GCF_028390025.1). Classification (NCBI taxonomy): domain Eukaryota; kingdom Metazoa; phylum Chordata; class Amphibia; order Anura; family Myobatrachidae; genus Pseudophryne; species Pseudophryne corroboree. The sequence goes on along the minus strand of NC_086445.1, from coordinate 590,762,662 downwards.
AATGCGGCACTCCTGGCGACTTCATTTCCAGGAGAGTATTTGTTTATGCCTATTATGGAGGCACCTGCGCAGCAGTGCTTTAGTATTGGGAGAGCCAGGCACTCTGGTCGATATATATATAGCGGAGCGCTGATCTGAGGTTTGTGTGCTGGTCCAAATCCTCTGTCACTTCATTCGGGGTTGTCTTGGATAAGTGTGCTGTCTCACTAATACTGCACTGTGTTTCCTCATTATCTCTGATTTCTGCTGCAGCATGTCTGAAAATAAGTCTGTGTGTACTTCATGTAAGGATAGGTTTACACCTTTACTCGCAAGGGTCTTTAGTGTGTACCCAATGCTCTATACCTTCACAGGGTAGTAATATGCAGGAACCTGAGTGGATGGAATCCTTTAAACCAATGATTACTAACATAAATTCAGAGTTGAATGCGGCTAAGCAAGAAAGACAAAACCTGAAACAGTCTATGGACACTCTCATGTTAACCACTGCCGACCACAGACAGGCGCCTTAGCCCCGTCCTGTTGGTCTCTCATAAACGCACTGTCCCACAGATATTGCAGTCTGATTCTGATTAACCAGAGTTAGATGAGAGAGAAATAAAGGTGGATGAGGATAATGCCCTGTCCCCAGGAGTTGAGGCCCTGATTTATGCTATTATGGAGGTCCTCAACATTCCAGATGAGCAGAACCAGCAGATTAATTGTTTTTAATATGAAACTAAGTCCCCTGCAACATTCTCTGTTTCTAAGGAATTAAATTCCCTTTCAAGGGAAGCGTGGATAAATCCTGACGAAAAGTTTGTTACTCCTAAAAGGGTACTAAATTCCTTTCCTGCTGAGGATAGGAAGGTCTGGAAAAACCCACCTACAGTGGATACGTCTGTGTCTAGGCTGTCACGTAAAATTGTACTACCTGTACCTATCTCTCTCAAAGACCCAGCTGATCACAAGATTGAGACCACACTCAAGTCAATTTATACTGCGACCGGTGTAGCCCAACGCCCTACCATACTTTGCGGGTGGATTTCTAGAGTCAGGGTAAAATGGTCTGATAATATTATAAAGGGGTTGTATACACCACCTCAGGATGAGCTAGTCACATTACTGCAACATATTCAAGATGCTGCAAACTTCATGAGTGAGGCTGTTAAGGAACTAAGGGGGTCATTCCTACCCGATCGCATGCTGCAGATCGCAGCGGTGTGATCGGGTCAGAACTGCGCCGCGACCGCAGATGGGAAACGCCGGGCAACGTAGCACCTAACGAAGAAAGTGATCGCAGCGGCGATTGCAAGGTTATTGACAGTAGAATGGCGTTTCTGGGTGGCCGTTTCCTGGGAGTGTCGTGGAAAAGCAGGTGTTTGCAGGGTGGGTGTCTGACGTCAATTCCGGGACCTGACAGGCTGAAGTGATCGCAGTGGCTGAGTAAGTTGAGAGGTACTCTTTGAACAGCTCCCCTGCACAAGTGATCGCACACTTGCTATGCTAAAATACACTCCCCCATAGGCTGTGACTATCTGATCACACGGCTGCAAGAAACTGCTACAGTGCGATCAACTCTGAATGACCCCCTAAGTATCCTCAACGGCTGTACCACTGCTATGGCGATATCAGCTCGTAGAGCCCTGTGGCTGCGACAATGGTCAGCGTATGCTGATTCCAAGAAAGGTGTGGAGGACCTTCCTTTTACAGGTGATACCTTGTTCGGGAAAGAACTGAACAAGTGGATATCTCAGGTGACAGGTAAATCTACATATTTGCCTCCTGCTAGACGTCCCTACCCCGGGCCCTCTCTGCAGTCCTTTCGTGTGGCCAGATTCAGAGGCAAAGCCAGAGGTGCCTCCAATGCTGCTAGAGGAACTCGCGGTAAGTCCCGTAAACCAGCGGCTGCTGGAACTTCGAACCTGGCCTCCGGATCCTCTTCCACAAAGCCCTCTGCGTGACTATTGGCCCCAGCAGCAAGGCAACTTTCAGGTAGGTGCTCGCCTTCAACAGTTCGAACACATTGGCAGAATCCTGCCGGGATCCTTTGGTAAGGGATATCATATCCCAAGCATACCGGCTGGAATTTCAGGAACTCCTTTCAGATTCTTCAAGTCAGGCTTACCAGCTTCGCCAGTAGCAAGAGCTACCCTGCAAGAAGCCATTCAAAAAATGCTTTCAACGGGAGTTATTGTTCCAGTACCTTCTCTGTTACAGACAAAGGGATTTTACTCAAGTCTCTTTGTAGTTCCGAAGCCGGATGGCTCTGTTCGGCCGATCCCGAACCCTTCTCTTCGGGTGTTCAAATTCTAGATGAAATCACTAAGAGCAGTGATATCAGGTCTGGAGGAGGGGGAGTTTTTAGAATCCCTGGATATCAATGATGCACACCTGCATATCCCAATCTGGCCCCCTCATCAAGCATTCCTCTGGTTCGCTGTACTCGACCAACATTTCCAGTTTCAGGCCTTACCCTTTGGTCTCTTTACGGCTCTAAGGGTATTCACGAAAGTCATGGCAGAGATGATGCTACAATTACGCATGACTGGTGTCAACATAGTCCCGTACTTAGATGATCTCCTGATGAAGGCGGTGCCCAGGGAACAGCTGCTACACAGCATTGACTTGACTACTCGTCTGCTTACGGATCACGGGTGGATCCTAAATTTCCGGAAGTCACACCTTGAACTGTCTCAGAGAATTCATTTCTTGGGGATGATCCTGGATACGGTGTCAGAAGGTGTACCTTCCAATGGACAAGGCCTTGACTATTCAGTCTATGGTTCGATCGGTGCTACAACCATGCAAGATCTCAATTCATCTTTGCATTCGCTTGCTGGGCAAGATGGTAGCCTCCTACTAGGCAATACAGTACGGCAGTTTCATGCATGGATGTTCCAACTGGATCTGTTGGACAAGTCATCAGGGTCTCACCTGCACATGCACCAGAGTATAACTCTGTCGCCAAAAGCAAGGATCTCCCTGTTGTGGTGGCTACAAGTCTCCCATCCAGTGGAGTGTTGGAGTTTCAATACCCAGTCTTGGACTTTGCTAATAATGGATGCCAGCCTCCGGGATTGAGGTGCTGTGACCCAAGGGTCCCAGTTCCAGGGGAAGTGGTCAAGTCAGGAATCAACATCCTGGAACTCAGGGCAATTTACAACGCTCTCCTGCAGGCCTCATACCCCCTTCGAAATCAGGCCATCCAGGTGCAGTCGGAAAACACCACGGCAGTACATCAACAGATAAGGAGGAACAAGAAGCAGGGCCGCAATGCGAGAGGTGTCGAGGATACTCCACTGAGCGGAAGCCAACGCAAGGGCTATTTCAGCCATATTCATTCTGGGCGTGGACAACTGGGAAGCGGACTTCCAAAGCAGGCACGACCTCCATCCAGGGGAATGGGGCCTTTACCCTCAAGTATTTCAATAACTGATTCACCGGTGGGGTTGTCCACAAATAGACCTGATGGCTTCTCGTCTCATCACAAAGCTGAGTCATTACTGTTCCAGAACGAGGGACCCGCAGCCAATCGCGGTGGACGTTCTGACGACACAGTGGACTTACCAGGTCGTGTACCTGTTTCCTCCAATTCCTCTCATTCCAAGAGTTCTAAAAAGACTCAAAAAGGAAAGAGTTCAGAAATTCTAATTGCACCAGATTGGCCTCGACGGGCCTGGTATGTGGACCTCCTGACCTTGTCTCTGGAGGAACCCTGGCCTCTGCCGCTTCTCAAGAACCTTCTTCAACAAGGACTTTTTGTCTATCCAGACTTACAGCAGCTACGTTTGACGGCTTGGAAGTTGAGAGGGAGATTTTAACTTAACTAAAAAGGGTCTCCCATTCAAGGTTATTTCAACTATGGTCCAGGCCCGTAAGGGGGTCACGTCCAAACATTACCACCGTATTTGGAAGAAATATGTTTCTTGGTGTGAGGGTAGGAAATATTCCCCTGTGGAATTTCGTCTGGGTCGTTTTCTACTTTTCCTCCTGCAAGCAGGAGTGGATAAGGGCTTACAATTAGGCTCCATCAAAGTTCAGATTTCGGCACTCTCTATCTTCTTCCAGAAACAACTAGCGGTACTACCAGAAGTACAGACTTTCCTAAAGGGTGTTCTTCACATTCAGTCACCCTTTGTCCCTCCCACGGCTCTATGGATCTCAATGTGGTCTTGACTTTTCTCCAGGCGGACTGGTTTGAACCCTTGTATAGGGTAGACTTGAAATATCTGACGTGGAAGACTATCATGTTGCTGGCCTTTGCCTCTGCGAGACGGGTGTCGGAATTGGGGGCCTTATCCTATAAGAGCCCGTAGTTGATATTTCACGAGGATAGGGCAGAGCTCAGGACTCGTCCACAGTTTTTGCAGAAAGTGGTGTCGGCATTTCACGTAAATCAACCTATTGTGGTACAAGTGATATCCGACACTTCCGTTGCTCCAAAGTCCCTCGACGTTGTGAGGGCTTTGAAAATTTACGTGAAAAGGACTGCTTGTCACAGGAAGTCTGACTCGCTTTTTGTCCTTTATGATGCTACCAAAATTGGTCGCCCTGCTTCCAAGCAGTCCATTGCTCATTTGCTCAGATTGACTATTCAACAGGCTCTGCCGCTGCCGTGTTCTATTCAGGCCCACTCCACGAGGTCTGTGGGCTCTTCCTGGGTGGCTGCCCGGGGTGTCTCGGCCTTACAGTTGTGCCGGGCAGCTACTTGGTCTGGTTCGAACACGTTTGTCAAGTTCTACAGGTTCTACATCTTGGCCAAAGATGACCTCAGTTTGGTCAGGCGGTTTTGCAGGGGTCTCCCACCTGTTCCTGGAGCATTGGGACATCACCATGGTAACTAAATTTCCCAGTATCCACTAGGACGTTAGAGAAAATAGGAATTTAATACCTACCAGTAATTCCTTTTCTCGTAGTCTGTAGTGGATGCTGGGCACCCGCATCAGTGCTTAGTTTTCCTGCTTACCTGGTTGTAAGTGTTCTTGGTTGGGTCTGCTGTTGCTTTCCCTGTTCCATGTTTGGTTAGCGTTGCTTTCCTCTTTTCTGGTTAGCTCTGCTATCTTTGTTATTGTCGTGTGTTGGTTCGTTGCCTCGCCACTTTTTATGTTATATCCTTCTCTCAAAGTATGTCTGTCTCCTCGGGCACAATTTTCCTAGACTGAGTCTGCAGGAGGGGCATAGAGGAGAGGAGCCAGCGCACACTAATGCTTTCTTAAAGTGCCAGGCTCCAGTGGATCCGACCTATACCCCATGGTAACTACATTTCCCAGTATCCACCACGGACTACGAGAAAAGGAATTACCGGTAGGTATTAAATTCCTATTCTTTATATAGAGCTAAAATGAGTATTCATACCTAATATAAATTTAATTAAGCACTTGAGATACTGCACAAATCCTTTTAGATTTTTAAGCATGGTAGCCAAACTGGGAGCTACCATGAATGCAATGAGTCAACCTATCTGGACTAAATTTTACTGGGTCAATGGACAGTGAGTAATCCTTATGTGCAGCAAATTTTTCCCCTCATCAACCATGAGGGCAGACCTCTGCTTATAATCAAAAGTTTTTATAACAGGGATATAAAATACAGTATTGTTGTACATCAGGAGATCAGTACACAGAGGGCTATCCAAAATTAGGATTTAAAAGCATTATATTTTTATCTACACTTACCCAAATTTCTTCTTAATCGCAGTACTTTATAACGTCACCCGTAGTTCAAAGTTTTCAAGGTATATGCAAAGGATGAGTCCCACCCATTCAAATATTGTCTGTTGATCACCTGCAAGTATTTTTTGGTGGTGTGCATATGTATGTATGTATGTATACATGTGTGTGTGTGTGTGTGTGTGTGTGTATGTATGTATGTATGTATGTGTATATATATATATATATATATATATGTATGTGTGTGTGTATATATATATATATATATATATATGTGTGTGTATATATATATATATATATATATGTGTGTGTATATATATATATATATATATGTGTGTGTATATATATATATATCTGTGTACATATATATATATATATATATATATATATATATATATAATTTTATCAGTTTGGTAAAATTGTATTTGACGTTACATGGAGCAAAAATATTAATGGTATTTTCTGAAAATGCTATGTCTTTTGAAGAAAGGTATAATTTGTGTGCTTAGTTCATTGGGAAAATTGCTGATAGTGACATTTATAATGTGACTAGGGCATGGTGTCAAACAATTGGCCCAGCACCGGATTGAGACACACATATATAGGTGGTGCTGGGCTGCTGGCAGTCACCCCAATTGCAGATGTCTATATTCTGGCTCCGGCGGAGTGGGTCCAGTGGATTCTGCTACTGCAACAGATCTTTATCACGATCCGGGTAATTTGTCAACATTATTTACCTTCTAAGTGTCTCCTGAGACTGGCCCAGCGTTCCAAGCCTGGGTTCCAACTGTGCTGTCTGCATGCAGCGCGCTGCATTTCATTACCAGAAATCTCTTCCCTGTGATCCGGGGAGCGCTGTCATGGCAGCATTACAGTTAAAACCCATTTGTTTTAAAGTATGGCGTCTCCTGCCCTCCGTCGCAATTACTGCTGATTACCACATGTAATTTACAAACAGACTTTCCCTCCAGTTTCAAACATGGGCGCAGCCATGTTTGTTCATATCACATGTTATCCTCCAGCCTATCCGCTGCACTCTGGACTCTGCCTAATCACCCAGCCAAAACCTGCTCACCAGCTGGTATAAATATTCAGCTCCAGGGCTGGGAAATTGTCAGTGCTTTGGTTGTCTATTGTTGTCTAACCTTGTACACATGTCTCTCCTGTTTGTGGATTCTACAGCTTGTTTCTCCAGGTATTCCAGCTCCTGTGATGCAGCTCCACTAAGAGACTTGCACCAGCTACCATCCAGCGGTGCAGCCTGACTCCTGCAGTGTTCCAGCATTGCTCTTGGTTACCTCCTGCGATCTGACACTGGCTTCCTGCTCACAGCGTTGGCTCTGCTTCGCCTCCAGCGGTGTCCTGGTATTGCTTCTTGCTCCTATTCTCTGCAGCATCGCTCTCCAAGTTTTGTAGTGTATTCATCACTGGCTTCCTGCGTTGTGCTAACATCGCCTCCAGCTTCCAGCAGTGCTCTAGAATCACTATCTGCCTCCAAGTGGTGAGTTACATCATCTCCAGTTTCATTCTACATTACCAGCAGTATCTCAATATCGTTCTGCATCTCTGACCACACAACATTGAACCACAGTCTCCATCAATGCTCACCATCGGACTTTAACTTCAGCGGTGAGTTCAGTACACCTTTTGTGCATACCAGTTCCACCCGGTAATCTCTGCAGTTCTACCAAGTATCACCTCAACATCTGTGTTTCTGTTACCCCAGCCTCTGTGCATCATCTGCTGGGCAGTAACTGCTCGTTCCTCTCCTCAGCGGTTAGCTGTGGCATACGGACTTTCTAGTTCCGGATTTGGCAAGGACTATTAACATCTTGTTCTACTAAGCCACAGCACTTTTCTCTTACGTCCTAGAGGATGTTGGGGACTCCAAAAGGACCATGGGGTATAGACGGGATCCGCAGGAGACATGGGCACACTATAAGACTTTTACTGGGTGTGAACTGGCTCCTCCCTGTATGGCCCTCCTCCAGACCTCAGTTAGATTCTGTGCCCAGAGAGACTGGACACGCACTAGGGGAGCTCTCCTGAGTTTCTCTGAAAAGACTTTCTGTTAGGTTTTTTATTTTCAGGGAGACCTGCTAGCTACAGGCTCCCTGCATCGTGGGGAGAGAAGCAGACCTACTTCTTCTGAGTTAAAGGCACTGCTTCTTAAGCTACTGGACACCATTAGCTCCAGAGGGTTCGATCACTGGTGCGCCTAGCTGCTTGTTCCCGGAGCTGCGCCGTCAACCCCCTCACAGAAGCCAGAAGAAAGAAGCCGGGTGAGTATTTAGAAGAACAGAAGACTTCAGTGACGGCAGAAGACTTCAGTAATGAGGTACAGCGCAGCGGTTGCGCTGCGCTCCATGCTCCCACACATACTTCCAACGGCACTTACAGGGTGCAGGGCGCGGGGGGGGGGGCGCCCTGGGCAGCATGTTACTGAGGTAAAGACTGGCTAAAAAAGATATATTATAAGTGGTATCATTTACCCAAATAGAGGATACGGATACCGACACGGACTCTGACTCCTGTGTCGACTATAGTAGGCCAGTTTACATCCAAAATTGGTTAAGCGTATTCAGTACATGATTGTGGCTATTAAAGATGTTTTACATATTTCTGAAGTACCTGCTGTTCCTGATACAACGTTTTGTTTGTATAAGGGAAAGAAGCCTGAGGTGACGTTTCCCCCCTCTCATGAACTGAACGCTCTTTGTGAAAAGGCTTGGGAATCTCCTGATAAAAGGTGGCAGATTCCCAAGAGAATTTTTATGGCATATCCTTTCCCCTCTGACGACAGGGAAAAGTGGGAGTCATCTCCCAATGTGGACAAGGCTCTGTCACGGCTGTCCAAGAAGGTGGCGCTTCCGCCACTGCTGCCCTCAAGGACCCTGTGGATCGTAAGCAGGAAACGACATTAAAGGCCATTTATGTCACTACGGGTGCACTCCTTAGACCTGCCGTGGCATCGGCATTGGTGAGTAGTGCTATTGCTAAGTGGGCAGATAATTTGGCATCTGACATGGATACCCTGGATAGGGATAACATTCTTTTGACTCTCGGTTATTTCAGGGACGCTGCAGCTTACCTAAAGGATGCGGCGAGGGATATTGGCCTCTTGGGATCGAGGGCCAATGCCATGGCAGTCTCGGCCAGGAGAACGCTGTGGATTCATCAATGGAATGCTGATGCCGACTCCAAGAAAGCTATGGAAGCTCTCCCATATAAAGGTAGTGTCTTGTTTGGGGACGCCATCGCTGACTTGGTGTCTACCGCTACAGCGGATAAGTCATCCTTTCTTCCTTCTGTTCCAGCACAACAGAAAAAGGCACCCCATTATCAGATGCAGTCCTTTCGGCCAAATAAATACCTAAAGGTACTAAAGGTAGAGGTAGGGGAAAAAGGCCGCCTGCAGTGCCAGGCTACCAGGACCAGAAGTCCTCCCCGGCCTCTGCCAAGTCCACCGCATGACGCTGGGGCTCCCCTACGGGAGTCCGTACCGGTGGGGGCGCGTCTCCGACTCTTCAGTCAGGTCTGGTTTCACTCGGGCCTAGATCCTTGGGTGTTAGACATAGTGTCCCAAGGGTACAAACTGGAGTTTCAGGAGGTGCCCCCCCCACCGATTTTTCAAATCAGCCTTGCCAGTTTTCCATCCCAGAAAGAGAAGTAGTGAGTGCTGCGATACAAAAGCTGAGTCAACAGAGTGTCATTGTCCCGGTACCCCCGTCTCAACGGGGAGAGGGGTTTTATTCGAGCCTCTTTGTCGTACCAAAGCCAGACGGCTCAGTCAGACCGATTCTGAACCTAAAATCCCTCAATCTGTATGTGAAAACTTTCAAGTTCAAGATGGAATCTCTTCGAGCAGTGATCTCCAGTCTAAAAGGGGGGGGGGGGGGGGGATTTTATGGCGTCAGTCGATATAAAAGATGCCTACTTACATGTCCCAATATATCCTCCACATCAAGCTTTCCTGAGGTTTGCGGTGCAGGATTGTCATTACCAATTTCAGACGTTGCCGTTTGGGCTTTCCACGGCCCCGAGGGTCTTCACCAAAGTAATGGCGGAAATGATGGTACTCCTACGCAAGCAGGGTGTTACAATTGTCCCGTACTTGGACGATCTCCTGATAAAGGCGAGATCAAAGGAGCAGTTGCTAAGAAATGTGGAACTCTCCCTGACGGTTCTGCAACATCATGGTTGGATTCTGTATTTGCCAAAGTCACAGTTGATTCCGACAACTCGACTGCCTTTCTTGGGCATGATCCTGGACACGGAACTGCAGAGAGTGTTTGTTTCTTCCAGCAGAAAAAGCTCTGGAAATCCAATGCATGGTCAAGGAGATTCTGAAACCGGCAAGAGTGTTGATTCATCAATGCACTCGAGTGCTGGGGAAGATGGTTGCAGCTTACGAAGCCATTCCGTTTGGCAGGTTTCATGCCCGGGTGTTTCAGTGGGACCTGCTGGACAAATGGTCCGGGTCTCACCTGCACATGCACCGGAAAATAAGTCTATCTTCCAGGACCAGAATATCTCTCCTGTGGTGGCTGCAAAGTTCTCACCTCCTAGAGGGACGCAGGTTCGGGATCCAGGATTGGGTCCTGCTGACCACGGATGCAAATCTCCGAGGCTGGGGAGCAGTCACACAAGGAAGAAGTTTCCAGGGAAAATGGCCAAGCCAGGAAATTTGTCTCCACATAAACGTTCTGGAATTAAGAGCCATTTACAACGGCCTTCTGCAAGCGGAACAATTTCTTCGAGGTCTACCTCTCCTGATTCAGTCGGACAACGTGACAGCGGTGGCGTACGTAAACCGCCAGGGCGGAACAAAGAGCAGAGCGGCGATGGTGGAGGCCACAAAAGTTCTCCGCTGGGCGGAAAAGCACGTGAGCGCTCTGTCAGCAGTCTTCCTTCCAGGCGTGGACAACTGGGAAGCAGACTTGCTCAGCAGGCACGATCTCCATCCAGGAGAGTGGGGTCTTCATCAAGAGGTCTTTGCAGAAGTGACAAGGCGTTGGGGAATTCCTCAAATAGACATGATGGGGTCTCGCCTCAACAAGAAGCTTCCGAGGTATTGTTCCAGGTCAAGGGACCCTCAAGCCAGTGCAGTGGACACCCTGGTAACTCTGTGGGTGTTTCAGTCGGTATGTGTGTTCCCTCCACTTCCTCTCATTCCAAAAGTGTTGAGTATCATAAGACGAGCAAGGGTTCCGGCAGTACTCGTCGTTCCAGATTGGCCACGGAGGGCCTGGTATCCGGATCTTCAGGAATTGCTCATAGAAGATCCTTGGCCTCTTCCTCTCAGAGAGGATCTGTTACTGCAGGGGCCATGCGTATTTCAAGACTTACCGCGGCTGCGTTTAATGGCGTGGAGGTTGATCGCCAAATCCTAGCTCGAAAGGGTATTCCCGGGGAAGTCATCCCCACTCTCCTTAAGGCTAGAAAGGAGGTCACGGCGAAGCATTATCACCGTATTTGGAGAAAATATGTGTCGTGGTGTGAAGCCAAGAAGGCTCCTACGGAGGAGTTTCAGCTGGGTCGTTTCCTTCATTTTTTACAGGCAGGTGTGGATGCTGGCCTAAAATTGGGCTCCATAAAAGTGCAGATTTCGGCTTTATCTATTTTCTTTCAAAAAGAATTGGCCGCCCTTCCAGAGGTTCAGACTTTCGTGAAGGGAGTGCTGCACATCCATCCTCCGTTTGTGCCACCCGTGGCTCCGTGGGATCTTGACGTGGTGTTGCAATTTCTTATGTCTCACTGGTTTGAACCTTTGCAAAAGGTTGAGTTGAAATTTCTCACTTGGAAAGTTGTCATGCTTTTGGCCTTGGTGTCCACAAGACGGGTGTCGGAGTTGGCGGTTTTGTCTCACAAGAGCCCCTATTTGATTTTCCATGAGGATAGAGTGGAATTGAGAACTCGTCAACAATTTCTGCCGAAGGTGGTTTCTTCGTTTCACATTAACCAACCCATTGTAGTGCCTGTGGCTACGGGTGCTTTGGCTATGTCAAAATCTCTCGATGTAGTTAGAGCTTTGAAAATTTATGTCGCCAGAACGGCTCAAATTAGGAAATCGGAGGCTCTGTTTGTCCTATATGCTCCCAACAAAATTGGGGCCCCTGCTTCCAAGAAGACTATTGCTCGCTGGATCTGTCATACGATTCGACATGCTCATTCTACGGCTGGATTGCCGTTACCGAAGTCAGTGAAAGCTCATTCTACCAGGAAGGTGGGCTCATCTTGGGCGGCTGCCCGAGGAGTCTCGGCGCTTCAACTTTGCAGAGCAGCTACGTGGTCGGGTTCAAACACTTTTGCTAAGTTCTACAAGTTTGATACCCTGGCTGATGAGGACCTCATGTTTGCTCAATCGGTGCTGCAGAGTCGTCCGCACTCTCCCGCCCGGTCTGGAGCTTTGGTATAGACCCCATGGTCCTTTTGGAGTCCCCAGCATCCTCTAGGACGTAAGAGAAAATAGGATTTTAATACTTACCGGTAAATCCTTTTCTCCTAGTCCGTAGAGGATGCTGGGCGCCCATCCCAGTGCGGACTGTTACTTGCAGTTGTATTGTTAGTTGTTGTTTTCGGTTACACGAAGGTTGTGTATCTGTTTATATTCAGCTTGTTGCTGTTTTTCATTTATACTGTTATCTGGTATTCCTGGTTATCCAGTTGTACGGTGTGTTGTGGTGTGAGCTGGTATGTATCTCGCCCTTAGTTTAACAAAATCCTTTTCCTCAAAATGTCCGTCTCCCTGGGCACAGTTCCTATAACTGAGGTCTTGAGGAGGGGCATAGAGGGAGGAGCCAGTTCAAACCCAGTAAAAGTCTTATAGTGTGCCCATGTCTCCCTCAGATCCCGTCTATACCCCATGGTCCTTTTTGAGTCCCCAGCATCCTCTATGGACTAGGAGAAAAGGATTTACCGGTAGGTATTAAAATCCTATTATTACCTCTGCGCTCCTAGGAACTGTACTGTATATCTCCCTGCACATCTACTATTGAGGTCAATGCATATCCAAGGTGTCTAAACTGTGTGTTCAATAAACTGACTCTTGCTTTTACAACTCTGTTGTCATGGTCACGCCTTCGGGCAGATGGTGCTAGATCTCCTGTATGTCAAGGAACCCAATTCTACCTCCCCGGTTCACCTACACGCCAGCCCCTACACCTGAGGCTTCCTTAGGTCAGCCTCAGCTCTCAGTTGTGACTATCTTTCTCTGAGGTAAGTTTAGGTGGAGGAGCCATGTCATGGATGATGCCATTTTCTGCCTGACCATTTATAGAGAGCGTTCCCTATTTCTCTGGCTGGGTCCACAGGATTATCCACAGGATAACATTGGGATATTGTCGAGCGACAGCGAAAATGGCACCAACACGGTCACAAGCTTTCTGGCCTCCCAGGATGCATTGGGGCCTCCACTATATAGTCCCGCCCACTGACTCAGTCAGATCAGTTTTCTCTGACGTCCTAGTGGATGCTGGGTACTCCGTAAGGACCATGGGGAATAGACGGGCTCCGCAGGAGACTGGGCACTCTTAAAAGAAAGATTAGGTACTACATCTGGTGTGCACTGGCTCCTCCCTCTATGCCCCTCCTCCAGACCTCAGTTAGAATCTGTGCCCGGCCAGAGCTGGATGCACCCTAGGGGCTCTCCTGAGCTTCCTAGAAAAGAAAGTATTTGTTAGGTTTTTTATTTTCAGTGAGATCTGCTGGCAACAGACTCACTGCTACGAGGGACTTAGGGGAGAGAAGCAAACCTACCTGCTTGCAGCTAGCTTGTGCTTCTAAGGCTACTAGACACCATTAGCTCCAGAGAGATCGAACACAGGGCCCGACCTCGATCGTCCGTTCCCGGAGCCGCGCCGCCGTCCCCCTTGCAGAGCCAGAAGACGGAAGAACCAGGAGAAAATAGGCGGCTGAAGACTCCGGTCTTCAATAAGGTAGCGCACAGCACTGCAGCTGTGCGCTATTGCTCCCACAGCACACCACACGCTCCGGTCACTGGTGGGTGCAGGGCGCTGGGGGGGGGGGGGCGCCCTGGGCTGCAATTTGTATACCTTTGTTGGCAAAATGCACATAATACAGTTCTAAACTGTATATGTGCCTAATCCCCCGCCATAAATATTATCCAAAAAGCGGGAGAAGCCCGCCGCTGAAGGGGCGGGGCTATCTTCCTCAGCACAGCCAGCGCCATTTTCTCTTCACAGCTCCGCTGGAAGGACGCTCCCCAGGCTCTCCCCTGCAGTATACACTACGGAAAGGGTAAAAAAGAGAGGGGGGGCACATAAATTTAGGCGCAAAAAGGTGATATAAGCAGCTATTGGGGGAAAATTCACTTTGTATTAGTGTAAATCCCTCTGTTATATAGCGCTGTGGTGTGTGCTGGCATACTCTCTCTCTGTCTCCCCAAAGGACTTTGTGGGGTCCTGTCCTCAGTCAGAGCATTCCCTGTGTGTGTGTGCGGTGTGTCGGTACGGCTGTGTCGACATGTTTGATGAGGACGCTTACGTGGAGGCGGAGCAGGAGCCGATATGTGTGATGTCGCCCCCTGCGGGGCCGACACCAGATTGGATGGATATGTGGAAGGTATTAACCGACAGTGTCAACTCCTTGAATAAAAGGTTGGATGACGTAACAGCCTTGGGACAGACGGCATCTCAGCCCGCACCTGCCCAGGCGTCTCAGAGGCCATCAGGGGCTCAAAAAGGCCCGCTACCTCAGATGGCAGACACAGATGTCGACACGGAGTCTGACTCCAGTGTAGACGAGGATGAGACAAATGTACAGTCCACAAGGGCCATCCGATGCATGATTACGGCAATGAAAAATGTGTTGCACATTTCTGACATTAACCCGGTTACCACAAAAAATGGTATTATGTTTGGGGAGAAAAAGCAGCCAGTGACTTTTCCCCCATCTGATGAGTTAAATGAATTGTGTGAAGAAGCGTGGTGTTCCCCAGATAAGAAATTAGTGATTTCTAAGAGGTTACTAATGGCGTACCCTTTCCCGCCAACGGACAGGTTACGTTGGGAAACATCCCCTAGGGCGGACAAGGCACTCACACGCTTATCAAAAAAAGGTGGCACTGCCGTCCCAGGATACGACCACCTTAAAGGAGCCTGCAGATAGAAAGCAGGAGGCTATCCTGAAGTCTGTGTATACACACTCAGGTACTATACTGAGACCTGCAATTGCTTCAGCATGGATGTGTAGTGCTGCAGCTGCTTGGTCTGATACCCTGTCAGATAACATTGATTCCCTTGACAGGGATACTATTTTGCTAACCATAGAGCATATTAAAGACGTCGTCTTATATATGAGGGATGCACAGAGGGACATTTGCCGGCTGGCATCTAGAATTAATGCAATGTCCATTTCTGCCAGGAGAGTATTATGGACTCGGCAGTGGACAGGTGATGCTGATTCTAAAAGGCACATGGAGGTTTTGCCTTATAAGGGTGAGGAATTGTTTGGGGACGGTCTCTCGGACCTCGTATCCACAGCAACAGCTGGGAAGTCGACTTTTTTACCTCAGGTTCCCTCACAGCCTAAGAAAGCACCGTATTATCAAGTACAGTCCTTTCGGCCTCAGAAAGGCAAGCGGGTCAGAGGCGCATCCTTTCTGCTCAGAGGCAGGGGTAGAGGGAAAAAGCTGCACCAGACAGCCAGTTCCCAGGAACAAAAGTCCTCCCCTGCTTCCACTAAGTCCACCGCATGACGCTGGGGCTCCACAGGTGGAGCTAGGTGCGGTGGGGGCGCGTCTCCGGAACTTCAGCGACCAGTGGGTTCGCTCGCAGGTGGATCCCTGGGTTCTACAAGTGGTATCTCAGGGATACAAGCTGGAGTTCGAGGCGTCTCCCCCTCGCCGTTACCTCAAATCAGCCTTGCCTGCTACTCCCAAGGAAAGGGAGGTAGTACTGGCGGCAATTCACAAGCTGTACCTTCAGCAGGTGATAATCAAAGTTCCCCTCCTTCAACAGGGACGGGGTTACTATTCCACAATGTTTGTGGTACCGAAACCAGACGGTTCGGTGAGACCCACTCTAAATTTGAAATCCTTGAACACTTATATAAGGAAGTTCAAGTTCAAAATGGAATCGCTCAGGGCGGTTATTGCAAGCCTGGAAGTGGGGGATTTTATGGTGTCACTGGACATCAAGGATGCTTATCTGCATGTCCCCATTTACCCTCCTCACCAGGAGTACCTCAGGTTTGTGGTACAGGACTGTCATTACCAATTCCAGACGTTGCTGTTTGGTCTGTCCACGGCACCGAGGGTATTTACCAAGGTAATGGCCGAAATGATGATACTCCTTCGAAAGAAGGGAGTTATAATTATCCCGTACTTGGACGATCTCCTTATAAAGGCGAGGTCCAAGGAGCAGTTGTTAGTCGGAGTAGCATTATCTCGGGAAGTGCTACAACAGCACGGCTGGATTCTGAATATCCCAAAGTCGCAGCTGATTCCTACGACGCGTCTGCTGTTCTTGGGCATGATTCTGGACACAGAACAGAAGAGGGTGTTTCTCCCGGAGGAGAAGGCCCAGGAGTTGTCATCTCTGGTCAGAGACCTCCTGAAACCAAAACAGGTGTCGGTGCATCACTGCACGCGAGTCCTGGGAAAGATGGTAGCTTCTTACGAAGCAATTCCTTTCGGCAGGTTCCATGCAAGGATCTTTCAGTGGGATCTGTTAGACAAGTGGTCCGGATCGCATCTTCAGATGCATCGGTTGATCACCCTGTCCCCGAGGGCCAGGGTGTCTCTGCTGTGGTGGCTGCAGAGTGCTCATCTTCTCGAGGGCCGCAGATTCGGCATTCAGGACTGGGTCCTGGTGACCACGGATGCAAGCCTCCGAGGTTGGGGGGCAGTCACTCAGGGAAGAAACTTCCAAGGACAGTGGTCGAGTCAGGAGGCTTCCCTACACATAAATATTCTGGAACTAAGGGCCATTTACAATGCCCTAAGTCAAGCAGAACCCCTGCTTCAAAACCAGCCGGTGCTGATTCAGTCAGACAACATCACGGCGGTCGCCCATGTAAACCGACAGGGCGGCACAAGAAGCAGGACGGCAATGGCAGAAGCCACAAGGATTCTCCGATGGGCGGAAAATCACGTGCTAGCACTGTCAGCAGTGTTCATTCCGGGAGTGGACAACTGGGAAGCAGACTTCCTCAGCAGGCACGACCTCCACCCGGGAGAGTGGCGACTTCATCCAGATGTCTTCCAGCTGATTGTAAATCGTTGGGAAAGGCCACAGGTGGACATGATGGCGTCCCGCCTCAACAAAAAGCTAAAAAGATATTGCGCCAGGTCAAGGGACCCTCAGGCGATAGCTGTGGACGCTCTAGTGACACCGTGGGTGTACCAATCGGTTTATGTGTTCCCTCCTCTTCCTCTCATACCCAAGGTACTGAGGATAATAAGAAAGAGAGGAATAAGAACTATACTCATAGTTCCGGACTGGCCAAGAAGAACTTGGTACCCAGAACTACAAGACATGATCTCAGAAGACCCATGGCCTCTGCCGCTCCGACAGGACCTGCTCCAGCAGGGGCCCTGTCTGTTCTAAGACTTACCGCGGCTGCGTTTGACGGCATGGCGGTTGAACGCCGGATCCTAATGGAAAAAGGCATTCCAGATGAAGTCATTCCTACGCTGATAAAGGCTAAGAAGGATGTGACAGCAAAACATTATCACCGCATAACAGTCAGGAGTGACTATGGGCCTAAAATTAGGATCCATTAACGTCCAGATTTCGGCCCTGTCTATTTTCTTTCAAAAAGAACTGGCTTCACTGCCTGAAGTTCAGACGTTCGTTAAGGGAGTGCTGCATATTCAGCCCCCTTTTGTGCCTCCAGTGGCACCTTGCAATCTCAACGTTGTGTTGGATTTCCTAAAATCACATTGGTTTGAGCCACTTAAGACCGTGGAGCTAAAATATCTCACGTGGAAGGTGGTCATGCTGTTGGCCTTGGCTTCGGCCAGGCGTGTGTCAGATTTGGCAGCTTTGTCATGTAAAAGCCCATATCTGATTTTCCATATGGACAGGGCAGAATTGAGGACTCGTCCCCAATTTCTTCCTAAGGTGGTATCAGTGTTTCATTTGAACCAACCTATTGTGGTGCCTGCGGCTACTAGGGACTTGGAGGATTCCAAGTTCCTGGACGTAGTCCGGGCCCTGAAAATCTATGTTTCCAGGACGGCTAGAGTCAGAAAAACTGACTCGCTCTTTATCCTGCATGCACCCAACAAGCTGGGTGCTCCTGCTTCAAAGCAGACTATTGCTCGCTGGATCTGTAGCACGATTCAGCTTGCACATTCTGCGGCTGGACTGCCGCATCCTAAATCAGTAAAAGCCCATTCCACGAGGAAGGTGGGCTCTTCTTGGGCGGCTGCCCGAGGGGTCTCGGCTTTACAACTTTGCCGAGCTGCTACTTGGTCGGGTTCAAACACTTTTGCAAAATTCTACAAGTTTGATACCCTGGCTGAGGAGGACCTTGAGTTTGCTCATTCGGTGCTGCAGAGTCATCCGCACTCTCCCGCCCGTTTGGGAGCTTTGGTATAATCCCCATGGTCCTTACGGAGTACCCAGCATCCACTAGGACGTCAGAGAAAATAAGAATTTACTCACCGGTAATTCTATTTCTCCTAGTAATGTCAGCTCTTCCGGGCACAGTTTCCCTAACTGAGGTCTGGAGGAGGGGCATAGAGGGAGGAGCCAGTGCACACCAGATGTAGTACCTAATCTTTCTTTTAAGAGTGCCCAGTCTCCTGCGGAGCCCGTCTATTCCCCATGGTCCTTACGGAGCACCCAGCATCCACTACGGACTACGAGAAATAGAATTACCGGTGAGTAAATTCTTATTTTTTGCTTGGTGCGGCAGGAAGCCGCATGGTCACAGGGCTGCTGTGAATAAAGCAGCCTAAAGCTTTTATTATTTTCTTTTTTATAGACTTACTATATTGTTTTTAGAGCAACTTCTCTTAACAGCGTCTTTAACGCATATTAGAAAGAGTCGCTCCAACAACTCCCCACCGGGTTGCAACAACGCTTACCTCCACGGTACAGTGCTGTCTCGACGGGCGTCTGTGTCGGATGTTCTAGCAGGTCCAGCAGACGTTACCAGGCTGTGGCCGGAGCATGGGGAGACGGTGAGTCTATGGACTTCCTCTTACTAGAGGGGTCAGGACACAGCTACACTGATTTGATGGAGACTGCAAACAGTGTGTTGATGCGCCGAACATCTCGAGTGTGACAGCGCTACGCTGCGGGGATCATAGGCGCCAGGACTAGGTAGAGGCCGCGATCCTAGGAGTTTAAGTCAACAGGGGGTTTCAGACGCTCTCCTGGCCGCCCCTCCTCCGAGTTCATGGCCAGTTCCCGCGTGTCTCTCGTTTCATGAACTGAATGACCTCACTTCTGGCTCAGACGCTACCACGAGGGTACTCGGTCGCAGCTTAGACGCTGCGGTTGTGTACACTGGATATAAATCCAGACCGAGTCGCAGGCCTTTAGCGTCTGCATGCACGTGGAGTCGCTCAGCGTCCGTGTCCGTTATCAGTTACCAAGAGCGGCAGTGTACACCAGTAGCGTCTGAATCCACTCAGCGTCTTACGAGCGTCTTTGCTTGGATATGGAAGTGTGGTGAGTCTCCCTGTATCCCGCTCTCTGGAGGCAGGGTATACAGTACTAAAAATTCCTTCTACTTCTTAGTATGCATTGTTAATTTTTAGTACCTATTGCATATGAGACCTGTATATTACTGTGTTTTCTGCATGTTATGTTGAAAAAAGAACCAGTTCAACAGAAGTACAATTTTCCTACTTATGTATAAGTTATTATGGAGGTTGTATTCTCATATGACAATGTCTAATGCTTTAACATGTGACTGACTGCTAGTATGCGTGCTGACTTTTCTGTGTAATGTCAGTCCTGTTCTGACTCTCAAATCAGGTGCACTGTGGTCAGATTGATTTCACCTCTATATACTGATTATAGGGTGTTTTTCAGTCACAAAATTGTGTAGTCAATATCAGAAAAAATGTCTGTGAGCGGCAAAAGTGATGAGAATTTGTCAAGCACTCTTATAGCCCTAACATGCTTTTCTCTATCGTCCTAGTGGATGCTGGGGTTCCTGAAAGGACCATGGGGAATAGCGGCTCCGCAGGAGACAGGGCACAAAAAGTAAAGCTTTCCGATCAGGTGGTGTGCACTGGCTCCTCCCCCTATGACCCTCCTCCAAGCCTCAGTTAGATTTTTGTGCCCGGCCGAGAAGGGTGCAATCTAGGTGGCTCTCCTAAAGAGCTGCTTAGAGAAAGTTTAGCTTAGGTTTTTTATTTTACAGTGAGTCCTGCTGGCAACAGGATCACTGCAACGAGGGACTTAGGGGAGAAGAAGTGAACTCACCTGCGTGCAGGATGGATTGGCTTCTTGGCTACTGGACATCAGCTCCAGAGGGACGATCACAGGTACAGCCTGGATGGTCACCGGAGCCTCGCCGCCGGCCCCCTTGCAGATGCTGAAACATGAAGAGGTCCAGAATCGGCGGCAGAAGACTCCTCAGTCTTCTAAAGGTAGCGCACAGCACTGCAGCTGTGCGCCATTTTCCTCTCAGCACACTTCACACGGCAGTCACTGAGGGTGCAGGGCGCTGGGAGGGGAGCGCCCTGGGAGGCAAATGAAAACCTATTTGGCTAAAAAATACCTCACATATAGCCTCCGGGGGCTATATGGAGATATTTAACCCCTGCCAGAATACACTAAAGAGCGGGAGACGAGCCCGCCGAAAAAGGGGCGGGGCCTATCTCCTCAGCACACAGCGCCATTTTCCTTACACAGCTCCGCTGGTCAGGACGGCTCCCAGGTCTCTCCCCTGCACTGCACTACAGAAACAGGGTAAAACAAGAGAGGGGGGGCAAAATAGTGGCAAAAATTATATTATAAAAGCAGCTATACAGGGAGCACTTATTATAAGGCTATCCCTGTCATATATAGCGCTTTTGGTGTGTGCTGGCAAACTCTCCCTCTGTCTCCCCAAAGGGCTAGTGGGGTCCTGTCTTCGTTAAGAGCATTCCCTGTGTGTCTGCTGTGTGTCGGTACGTGTGTGTCGACATGTATGAGGACGATATTGGTGTGGAGGCGGAGCAATTGCCAAATATGGGGATGTCACCTCCTAGGGGGTCGACACCAGAATGGATGCCTTTATTTATGGAATTACGGGATAGTGTCAACACGCTAAAGCAGTCGTTTGACGACATGAGACGGCCGGACAATCAGTTAGTGCCTGTCCAGGCGCCTCAAACACCGTCAGGGGCTGTAAAACGCCCTTTGCCTCAGTCGGTCGACACAGACCCAGACACAGGCACTGATTCCAGTGGCGACGGTGACGAATCAACCGTATTTTCCAGTAGGGCCACACGTTATATGATTTTGGCAATGAAGGAGGCGTTACATTTAGCTGATACTACAGGTACCACTAAACAGGGTATTATGTGGGGTGTGAAAAAACTACCTATAGTTTTTCCTGAATCAGAAGAACTAAATGATGTATGTGATGAAGCGTGGGTTGCCCCCGATAAAAAGATGCTAATTTCAAAGAAGTTATTGGCTTTATACCCTTTCCCGCCAGAGGTTAGGGCGCGCTGGGAAACACCTCCTAGGGTGGACAAGGCGCTCACACGCTTATCTAAACAAGTGGCGTTACCCTCTCCTGAGACGGCCGCACTTAAAGATCCAGCAGATAGGAGGATGGAAAATATCCAAAAAAGTATATACACACATACAGGTGTTATACTACGACCAGCTATAGCGACAGCCTGGATGTGCAGTGCTGGAGTAGCTTGGTCAGAGTCCCTGATTGAAAATATTGATACCCTGGATAGGGACAATGTTTTACTGTCTTTAGAGCAAATAAAGGATGCATTTCTTTATATGCGTGATGCACAGAGGGATATCTGCACACTGGCATCACGGGTAATTGCTATGTCCATTTCGGCCAGAAGAAGTTTATGGACGCGACAGTGGTCAGGCGATGCGGACTCAAAACGGCATATGGAAGTTTTGCCGTATAAAGGGGAGGAGTTATTTGGAGTCGGTCTATCAGATTTGGTGGCCACGGCTACAGCCGGGAAATCCACCTTTTTACCTCAAGCTACTCCCCAACAGAAAAAGACACCGACTTTTCAACCGCAGCCCTTTCGTTCCTTTAAAAACAAGAGAGCAAAGGGATATTCATATCTGCCACGAGGCAGAGGAAGGGGGAAGAGACACCAACAGGCAGCTCCTTCCCAGGAACAGAAGCCCTCCCCCGCTTCTACAAAAGCCTCAGCATGACGCTGGGGCTTCTCAAGCTGACTCGGGGACGGTGGGCGGTCGTCTCAAGAATTTCAGCGCGCAGTGGGCTCACTCGCAGGTAGATCCCTGGATCCTGCAGATAATATCTCAGGGGTACAGGTTGGAACTAGAGACAGATCCGCCTCGCCGTTTCCTGAAGTCTGCTTTACCAACGTCCCCCTCCGAAAGGGAGACGGTTTTGGAAGCCATTCACAAGCTGTACTCTCAGCAGGTGATAGTCAAGGTACCTCTTCTACAACAGGGAAAGGGGTATTATTCCACTCTATTTGTGGTACCGAAGCCGGACGGCTCGGTAAGACCTATTCTAAATCTGAAGTCCTTGAACCTGTACATAAAGAAGTTCAAGTTCAAAATGGAGTCACTCAGAGCAGTGATAGCGAACCTGGAAGAAGGGGACTTTATGGTGTCCTTGGACATCAAGGATGCGTACCTCCACGTTCCAATTTACCCCTCACACCAGGGGTACCTCAGGTTCGTTGTACAAAACTGTCACTATCAGTTTCAGACGCTGCCGTTCGGATTGTCCACGGCACCTCGGGTCTTTACAAAGGTAATGGCCGAGATGATGATTCTTTTTCGAAGAAAAGGCGTATTAATTATCCCATACTTGGACGATCTCCTAATAAGGGCAAGGTCCAGAGAACAGCTAGAGATGGGATTAGCACTGTCTCAAGAAGTGCTAAAACAGCACGGCTGGATTCTGAATATTCCAAAATCCCAGTTAATGCCGACAACTCGTCTGCTGTTCCTAGGGATGATTCTGGACACGGTTCAGAAAAAGGTTTTTCTCCCGGAGGAAAAAGCCAAGGAGTTATCCGAGCTTGTCAGGAACCTCCTAAAACCAGGAAAGGTGTCTGTACATCAATGCACAAGAGTCCTGGGAAAAATGGTGGCTTCTTACGAAGCAATTCCTTTCGGCAGATTCCATGCACGAATTTTTCAGAGGGATCTGTTGGACAAATGGTCAGGGTCGCATCTTCAGATGCACCAGCGGATAACCCTGTCTCCAAGGACAAGGGTATCTCTTCTGTGGTGGTTGCAGAGTGCTCATCTATTGGAGGGCCGCAGATTCGGCATACAGGATTGGATCCTGGTGACCACGGACGCCAGCCTGAGAGGCTGGGGAGCAGTCACACAAGGAAGAAACTTCCAGGGAGTGTGGACGAGCCTGGAAACGTCTCTTCACATAAACATTCTGGAACTAAGAGCAATCTACAATGCTCTAAGCCAGGCAGAACCTCTGCTTCAAGGAAAACCGGTGTTGATCCAGTCGGACAACATCACGGCAGTCGCCCATGTAAACAGACAGGGCGGCACAAGAAGCAGGAGTGCAATGGCAGAAGCTGCAAGGATTCTTCGCTGGGCAGAGAATCATGTGATAGCACTGTCAGCAGTGTTCATCCCGGGAGTGGACAACTGGGAAGCAGACTTCCTCAGCAGACACGACCTTCACCCGGGAGAGTGGGGACTTCATCCAGAAGTCTTCCACATGCTGGTAACCCGTTGGGAAAGACCAATGGTGGACATGATGGCGTCTCGCCTCAACAAAAAACTGGACAGGTATTGCGCCAGGTCAAGAGATCCGCAGGCAATAGCTGTGGACGCGCTGGTAACGCCTTGGGTGTATCAGTCGGTGTATGTGTTTCCTCCTCTGCCTCTCATACCAAAAGTATTGAGAATTATACGGCAAAGAGGCGTAAGAACGATACTAGTGGTTCCGGATTGGCCAAGAAGGACTTGGTACCCGGAACTTCAAGAGATGATCACGGAAGATCCGTGGCCTCTACCTCTAAGGAGGGACTTGCTTCAGCAGGGTCCCTGTCTGTTTCAAGACTTACCGCGGCTGCGTTTGACGGCATGGCGGTTGAACGCCGGATCCTAAAGGAAAAAGGCATGCCGGAAGAAGTCATTCCTACTTTGATTAAAGCAAGGAAGGAAGTAACCGTGCAACACTATCACCGCATTTGGCGAAGATATGTTGCGTGGTGCGAGGATCGGAGTGCTCCGACGGAGGAATTTCAACTGGGTCGATTCCTACATTTCCTGCAATCAGGATTGTCTATGGGTCTCAAATTGGGATCTATTAAGGTTCAAATTTCGGCCCTGTCGATTTTCTTTCAAAAAGAATTGGCTTCAGTTCCTGAAGTCCAGACTTTTGTTAAGGGAGTGCTGCATATACAGCCTCCTGTGGTGCCTCCAGTGGCACCGTGGGATCTCAATGTGGTTTTGGAATTTCTAAAATCTCATTGGTTTGAACCACTAAAAAAGGTGGATTTAAAATATCTCACATGGAAAGTGACCATGTTACTAGCCCTGGCTTCGGCCAGGAGAGTGTCAGAACTGGCAGCTTTATCTTACAAAAGCCCATATCTGATTTTCCATTCGGACAGGGCAGAACTGCGGACTCGTCCGCATTTTCTCCCTAAGGTGGTGTCAGCATTTCATCTGAACCAGCCTATTGTAGTGCCTGCGGCTACAAGTGACTTGGAGGACTCCAAGTTACTGGACGTTGTCAGAGCATTAAAAATATATATTGCAAGGACAGCTGGAGTCAGAAAATCTGACTCGTTGTTTATATTGTATGCACCCAACAAGATGGGTGCTCCTGCGTCTAAGCAGACGATTGCTCGTTGGATCTGTAGCACAATCCAACTTGCACATTCTGTGGCAGGCCTGCCACAGCCTAAATCTGTTAAGGCCCACTCCACAAGGAAGGTGGGCTCATCTTGGGCGGCTGCCCGAGGGGTCTCGGCATTACAACTTTGCCGAGCAGCTACGTGGTCAGGGGAGAACACGTTTGTAAAATTTTACAAATTTGATACTCTGGCTAAGGAGGACCTGGAGTTCTCTCATTCGGTGCTGCAGAGTCATCCGCACTCTCCCGCCCGTTTGGGAGCTTTGGTATAATCCCCATGGTCCTTTCAGGAACCCCAGCATCCACTAGGACGATAAAGAAAATAAGAATTTACTTACCGATAATTCTATTTCTCGGAGTCCGTAGTGGATGCTGGGCGCCCATCCCAAGTGCGGATTATCTGCAATAATTGTACATAGTTATTGTTAACTAATTCAGGTTATTGTTTAGGAAGCCATCTTTCAGAGGCTCCTCTGTTATCATACTGTTAACTGGGTTTTGATCACAAGTTGTACGGTGTGATTGGTGTGGCTGGTATGAGTCTTACCCGGGATTCAAAATTCCTCCCTTATTGTGTACGCTCGTCCGGGCACAGTACCTAACTGAGGCTTGGAGGAGGGTCATAGGGGGAGGAGCCAGTGCACACCACCTGATCGGAAAGCTTTACTTTTTGTGCCCTGTCTCCTGCGGAGCCGCTATTCCCCATGGTCCTTTCAGGAACCCCAGCATCCACTACGGACTCCGAGAAATAGAATTATCGGTAAGTAAATTCTTATTATCTTGTAAGTCAGGGGTAATTGATATGAATCAATTGGTCACTTATGAGGGTTTGTGTGCAAACTGTTACGCTTTTCAGCGAAGTAAAAAACAGGAGTTAGTTCAACCTCCAGTAGAGCCACCATGGAATATGTTCGCAAGGACTCTGTCTTCAATAGCGGACAGGTTAGCTCCGGTAGCACCACCTCAAGGGTTAGGTTACACTATGAACCCATACATGCACCTCCCTTCCTATGGCTTGGTTCCAGTAGCTTATACAAGCAAGATATCCAGGGAAAGGGGGGTATGTTCTGCACAAGCTATTAAGTCCTGAGTAATTTATGGAAAAGGGCCCCAACAAATGTCCATCAATTGCATTATATATTAGTTATAGGACGTTCGGGGGTGCTACCAGAGACAAATTGTGTTATATAGAAAAAGGAAAGGGAGAAAGAATGTCTCTTTGCTGTGCGCCAGCAAAGAGACATTCTTTCTCCCTTTCCTTTTTCTGCTTCTACAACCAACCAAGGGACAGGTAAGACTAAGACAGATACGTCTGTATGGCAGACTACACAAGATGATACATCGGATGATGATGCGGAAACAATAGTTTCAACTCCGTATGATGATCAGTCGCAGAGCTTTAGTTCAGAAGATGTAGCTGAACTCATTAATGCAGTGAAGGCTGTGCTTTCTCTGGAAGAACCAGCCAAGACAGCGTTAAAAGCAAAAGCACCTGTATTCAAACGAACAAAGTCAGTGAAAGCTGAATTTCCAGCGTCCGAGGAGTTGACGGAAATGATGGATGAGTCTTGGGCAGCGCCCGGTAAAAGGTATAAGATTCCTAAGAGATGGGATTCTTATTATCCATTTCCTGCTGGAGATTGTTCGAAGAGAGAAGTTCCTCCAAAAGTAGATGCACATGTTCAGGATAGAGAGCCTATTGAAAAATATTTTTTCTCTTGTGGGTGCAGTGGTAAGACCTGCTATGGCTTCGGCCTGGGTAGCAAAGGCAATGGGCGAATGGATAGAGGAACTAGAGAGTGACATCACCTCTCCTACTAGGGAGCAAGAGGATCGTCTTTGCCGTTTAAGACAATCTGCCCAGTATTTAGAAGAAGCAGCTATTGATGTAGGCACTGTTGCGTCTAAAGCTTCAGCCCTGGCAGTAGTCGCTCGCAGAGCAGTTTGGCTACGGACCTGGAAGGCAGATGCGGAGTCCAAGAAGGAATTGGAGGCATTGCCTTTTGTGGGTAATATATTATTTGGAAAACCTTTATCGGATATCCTTGAGTCAGAGGCTGAATCGAAGAAGATCAGATTTCCGGCTACCTATAACCCTAAGTCCAAGGGTTTAAAATTTCTCTCATTTCTCTAACGTCCTAGTGGATGCTGGGAACTCCGTAAGGACCATGGGGAATAGCGGGCTCCGAAGGAGGCTGGGCACTCTAGAAAGATTTATGACTACCTGGTGTGCACTGGCTCCTCCCACTATGACCCTCCTCCAAGCCTCCGTTAGATCTTGTGCCCGGACGAGGTTGGATGCACACTAGGGGCTCTCCTGAGCCCTTAGAAAGAAAGTATAGATTTAGTTTTTTTATTTTCAGTGAGACCTGCTGGCAACAGGCTCACTGCAGCGAGGGACTAAGGGGAGAAGAAGCGAACTCGCCTGCTTGCAGCCGGATTGGGCTTCTTAGGCTACTGGACACCATTAGCTCCAGAGGGATCGACCGCAGGCCCAGTCCTTGGTGTTCGGTCCCAGAGCCGCGCCGCCGTCCCCCTTACAGAGCCAGAAGCAAGAAGAGGTCCGGAAAATCGGCGGCAGAAGACATCAGTCTTCACCAAGGTAGCGCACAGCACTGCAGCTGTGCGCCATTGCTCCTCATACACACTTCACACTCCGGTCACTGAGGGTGCAGGGCGCTGGGGGGGGGGGGGGGCCCTGAGAAGCAATAATAACACCTTGGCTGGCAAAAATACCACAATATATAGCCCCAGAGGCTATATATGTGGAAAATACCCCTGCCAGAATCCAGAAAAAAACGGGAGAATAGTCCGCTGAAAAGGGGCGGAGCTATCTCCTGCAGCACACTGGCGCCATTTCTCCTTCACAGATCCGATGGAAGGAAGCTCCCTGGCTCTCCCCTGCAGTCTACACTACAGAACAGGGTTAAAACAGAGAGGGGGGGCACTAAATTTAGGCGCAGTATAAATTATATAAAAGCAGCTATAGGGGACATAACTCAGTTAGTCCCTGCATTATATAGCGCTCTGGTGTGTGCTGGCATACTCTCACTCTGTCCCCCCAAAGGGCTTTTGTGGGTCCTGTCCTCATTGGAGCATTCCTTGTGTGTGTGCGGTGTGTCGGTACGGCTGTGTCGACATGTTTGATGAGGAGACTTATGTGGAGGCGGAGCAGATGCCGATAAATGAGATGTCGCCCCAGAGTGGATGGATAGGTGGAAGGTATTAACCGACAGTGTCAACTCCTTACATAAAAGGCTGGATGACGTAACAGCTATGGGACAGCCGGCTTCTCAGCCTGCGCCTGCCCAGGCGTCTCAAAGGCCATCAACGCTCCCTCAGATGGCAGACACAGATGTCGACACGGAGTCTGACTCCAGTGTCGACGAGGTTGAGACATGTACACAATCCACTAGGAACATCCGTTACATGATCCCGGCAATATAAAATGTGTTACACATTTCTGACATTAACCCAAGTACCACTAAAAACAAAGGGTTTTATGTGTGGGGAGAAAAAGCAGGCAGTGTTTTGTTCCCCCATCAAATGAGTGAATGAAGTGTGAAAAAGCGTGGGTTTCCCCGATAGGAAACTGGTAATTTCTAACAAGTTACTGATGGCGTACCCTTTCCCGCCAGAGGATAAGTTACGCTGGGAGATATCCCCTAGGGTGGATAAGGCGTTCACACGTTTGTCAAGGTGGCACTGCCGTCTTAGGATACGGCCACTTTGAAGGTACCTGCTGATAAATAGCAGGAGGCTATCCTGAAGTCTGTATTTACACACTCAGGTACTAGACTGAGACCTGCAGTCTGCTGCAGCGTGGTCTGTACCCCTTTCAAACAGGGATACTATTTTGCGAACATAAGACGTCGTCTTATATATGAGGGATGCACAGAGGAATATTTTGCCGGCTGGCATCCTGAATTATTGCAATGTCCATTCTGTCAGGAGGGTATTGGAGACCCGACACTGGACAGGTGATGCTGACTTTAAAAGGCACATAGAGCCTTATAAGGGTGAGGAATTGGTTGGGGATGGTCTCTGGGACCTCGTATCCACAGCAACAGCTGGGATGAAAATATTTTACCTCAGGTTTCCTCACAGCCTAAGAAAAGCACTGTATTATCAGGTACAGTCCTTTCGGCTTCAAAAAAGCAGGCGGGTCAAACGAGGGAAGAGGAAAAAAGCTGCACCAGCAGCCAGTTCCCAGAATCAAAATTCTTCCCCTGCTTCCTCTGAGTACACCGCATGACGCGGGGGCTCCACAGGCGTAGCCAGGTACGGTGGGGGGCCGCCTCAAAAATTTCAGCGATCAGTGGGCTCGCTCACAGGTGGATCCCTGGATCCTTCAAGTAATATCTCAGGGGTACAAGCTGGAAGTCGAGGCGTCTCCCCACCGCCGTTTACTCAAATCTGCCTTGCCGACAACTCCCTCAGGCAGGGAGGCTGTGCTAGAGGCAATTCACAAGCTGTATTCCCAGCAGGTGATAGTCAAGGTGCCCCTACTTCAACAAGGACGGGGTTACTATTCCACACTGTTTGTGGTACCGAAACCAGCCGGTTCGGTGAGACCCATTTTAAAATGGAAATCCTTGAACACTTACATAACAAAGTTCAAGATGGAATCGCTCAGGGCGGTTATTGCAAGCCTGGACGAGGGGGATTACATGGTATCCCTGGACATCAAGGATGCTTACCTGCATGTCCCTATTTACCTTCCTCACCAGGAGTACCTCAGATTGTGGTACAGGATTGCCATTACCAATTCCAGACACTACCGTTTGGACTGTCCACGACACCGAGGGTGTTTACCAAGGTAATGGCAGAAATAATGATACTCCTTCATAAAAAGGGAGTTTTATTTATCCCATACTTGGACGATCTCCTTATAAAGGCGAGGTCCAGGGAGCAGTTACTGGTCGGAGTAGCACTATCTCAGGAGGTGCTACAACAGCATGGCTGGATTCTGAACATTCCTAAGTCACAGCTGGTTCCTTCCACTCGCTTACTGTTCCTGGGGATGATTTTGGACACAGAACAGAAAAAAGTTTTTCTCCCGCAGGAGAAAGCCAAGGAGCTGTCATCTCTAGTCAGAGACCTCCTAAAACCAAAAAGGGTATCGGTGCATCGTTGCACACGAGTCCTGGAAAAAATGGTGGCTTCATACGAAGCAATTCCATTCGGCAGGTTCCATGCGAGGACTTTCCAGTGGGACCTCTTGGATAAGTGGTCGGGATCGCATCTTCAAATGCATCAAATGATAACCCTGTCTCCAAGGACCAGGGTGTCTCTACTGTGGTGGCTGCAGGGTGCTCATCTTCTAGAGGGCCGCAGTTTCGGCATACAGGACTGGGTCCTGGTGACCACGGATGCCAGCCTTCGAGGCTGGGGAGCAGTCACACAGGGAAGAAACTTACAGGGCCTATGGTCAAGTCAGGAGACTTCCCTACATATAAATTCTGGAACTGAGGGCCATTTACAAAGACCTAAGTCAGGCAAGACCCCTGCTTCAAAATCAGCCGGTACTGATACAGTCAGACAACCTCACGGCAGTCGCCCATGTGAACCGACAGGGCGGCACAAGAAGCAGGATGGCAATGGCAGAAGCCACAAGGATTCTCCGATGGGCGGAAAATCACGTACTAGCACTGTCAGCAGTGTTCATTCCGGGAGTGGACAACTGGGAAGCAGACTTCCTCAGCAGACACGACCTACACCCGTGAGAGTGGGGACTTCATCCAGAAGTCTTCCTGCTGTTGGCAAACCGTTGGGAAAGGCCACAGGTGGACATGATGGCGTCCCGCCTCAACAAAAAGCTAAAGAGATATTGCGCCAGGTCAAGGGACCCTCAGGCGATAGCTGTGGACGCTCTAGTGACACCGTGGGTGTACTAGTCGGTTTATGTGTTCCCTCCTCTGCCTCTCATACCAAAGGTACTGAGAATAATAAGATGGCGAGGAGTAAGAACGATACTCGTGGTTCCGGATTGGCCAAGAAGGGCTTGGTACCCGGAACTTCAGAAAATGATATCAGAGGACCCATGGCCTCTGCCGCTCAGACAGGACCTGCGTCAGCAGGGGCCCTGTCTGTTCCAAGACTTACCGCGGCTGCGTTTGACGGCATGACGATTGAACGCCGGATCCTGAAGGAAAAGGGTATTCCGGAAGAAGTCATTCCTACGCTTATAAAGCCAGGAAAGATGTTACAGCAAAGCATTATCACCGCATATGGCGGAAATATGTTGCATGGTGCGAGGCCAAAAAGGCCCCAACAGAGGAATTTCAACTAGGTCGATTTCTGCATTTCCTGCAAGCAGGAGTGAATATGGGCCTAAAACTAGGCTCCATTAAAGTACAGATCTCGGCTCTGTCGATTTTCTTTCAAAAAGAACTAGCTTCAGTGCCTGAAGTTCAGACATTGTGAAAGGAGTGCTGCATATTCAGCCCCCGTTTGTGCCTCCTGTGGCACCTTGGGATCTCAACGTGATGTTGAGTTTCTTAAAATCACATTGGTTTGAGCCACTAAAAACCGTGGATCTGAAATCTCACGTGGAAAGTGGTCATGTTGTTGGCCTTGGCTTCAGCCAGGCGATTGTCAGAATTGGCGGCTTTATCATGTAAAAGCCCTTATCTGATTTTCCATATAGATAGGGCAGAATTGAGGACTCGTCCCCAATTTCTCCCTGAGGTGGTGTCAGCGTTTCACCTGAGCCAGCCTATTGTGGTGCCGGCGGCTACTAGTGAATTGGAGGACTCCAAGTTGCTAGACGTTGTCAGGGCCCTGAAAATATATGTTTCCAGGACAGCTGGAGTCAGAAAATCTGACTCGCTGTTTATCCTGTATGCACCCAACAAGCTGGGTGCTCCTGCTTCTAAGCAGTCTATTGCTCGCTGGATTTGTAGTACAATTCAGCTTGCACATTCTGTGGCAGGCCTACCACAGCCACAATCTGTAAATGCCCATTCCACAAGGAAGGTGGGCTCATCTTGGGCGGCTGCCCGAGGGGTCTCGGCTTTACAACTTTGCCGAGCAGCTACTTGGTCAGGGGCAAACACGTTTGCAAAATTCTACAAATTTGATACCCTGGCTGAGGAGGACCTGGAGTTCTCTCATTCGGTGCTACAGAGTCATCCGCACTCTCCCGCCCGTTTGGGAGCTTTGGTATAATCCCCATGGTCCTTACGGAGTTCCCAGCATCCACTAGGACGTTAGAGAAAATAAGAATTTACTCACCGGTAATTCTATTTCTCGTAGTCCGTAGTGGATGCTGGGCGCCCATCCCAAGTGCGGATTGTCTGCAATACTTGTAACTAGTTATTTTTAACTAAAGGGTTATTGTTGAGCCATCTGTTGAGAGGCTCAGTTGTTTTCATACTGTCAAACTGGATATAGTATCACGAGTTGTACGGTGTGATTGGTGTGGCTGGTAAGAGTCTTACCCGGGATTCTAAATCCTTCCTTATTATGTCAGCTCGTCCGGGCACAGTGTCCTAACTGAGGCTTGGAGGAGGGTCATAGTGGGAGGAGCCAGTGCACACCAGGTAGTCATAAATCTTTCTAGAGTGCCCAGCCTCCTTCGGAGCCCGCTATTCCCCATGGTCCTTACGGAGTTCCCAGCATCCACTACGGACTACGAGAAATAGAATTACCGGTGAGTAAATTCTTATTTTCGCTGGCAAAGCGAAAGCTAAAGAGGAGCCTAAACAACCCCAGTTTAAATCCAGGGATAGGAAGCAGTGGGCTAGCAAAAAGCCAGCTTCCAAACCTGAACAAAAACCCTCAGCCTGAGGAGACGGGCCTCCGCCTGAGGAGACGGGCCTCCGCCTGGAGGATTCCAGGGTTGGGGGCCGACTCCTGCAATTTGCACACATATGGCAACAGTCAACAGCAGATGCCTGGGTGCAGAAGGTAGTATCTCAGGGGTATGGGTTCCCATTCAGGAGGTGGCCTCCTCAAAGATTTTTTTGCACCAGCCCATCTCGTATAGAGTCGAAGGCCAATGCCCTGCAAGAAGCAGTCCAAAAATTACTGCAGTCAGGTGTGATTGTCCCAGTACCTCCATCACAAAGGGGACAGGGGTATTACTCCAATCTGTTTCTAATCCAGAAACCAAATGGGTCATATCGACCAATTCTAAATCTGAAGATGTTGAACAACTACATATGGATCCCGAAGTTCCATATGGAGACGTTACGCTCCATAATGTTGGCTATGGAACCGGGAGACTATATCTCTGGATGTACGGGATGCTTACCTGCATGTGCCTATAGCACTATCACATCAGTGTTACCTCAGGTTTGCCATCCTCAAGGAACACTTCCAGTTCCAAGCTCTGCCCTTCGGGCTAGCTACAGCACCCAGGGTATTTACCAAGATCATAGTGGTTATGGCAGCTTGTCTGCGCAAACAAGGGATAAGAATATTCCCATACCTAGACGACCTATTAATCTTAGCACAGTCGCAAGATTTACTGTTGAGCCATCTCCAACAGACGATAGTTTGTTTACAGAGACACGGGTGGCTCATAAATTGGGAGAAGTCGTCCCTGAATCCGTCACAGCGGATGGTTCATTTGGGAGCCATATTGGATTCAGACCTACAGAGAGTTCTCTTACCAGAGAAGAAAATAGTCAAGGTGCAGGTCATGGCTCAGGAAGCGTTGCAAGCCCAGACAATGTCAGTCCATGCAGCAATGCGACTGTTGGGTCTGATGGTATCAACGTTCGACATGGTGGAATATGCGCAATTCCACTCCAGACCGTTGCAGCATCTCATTTTGACCCAATGGAACGGAAATCATCAAACAATAAAGAAGCAGATGATAAAGATTCCAGTAAATGTAAAAAGGTCTCTAGCATGGTGGCTACAGACAGACCATTTAAACAAGGGGAGACCCTTTTGGATAAAAGAGTGGCAAGTCCTGACGACAGATGCCAGCCTGCAAGGCTGGGGGGCGGTACTCGGAAGCCTATGGTTCCAGGGAAAATGGACTGCAAGGGAAAGTCGCCTACCGATAAATCTGTTAGAAATAAGAGCCATTTACTTGGCCCTAGTTCAGGCAAAGGACAATCTACAAGGAAAACCAGTCCAGATCCGCTCAGACAATGCGACGGCAGTAGCCTACCTCAATCATCAAGGAGGAACTCACAGCAAGAGTCTGATGGAGGAAGTAACTCCCATTCTAAAATGGGCAGAACTCCATCTCCCGGCATTGTCAGCAGTATTTGTCCCGGGTGTACTAAATTGGGAAGCGGATTTTCTCAGTCGGCACACCATTCAGGAAACCGTATGGGCACTACACCCAGAAGTGTTTCAGACACTGGTGAACAGATGGGGTCTACCGGAGATAGACCTTATGGCGTCTCGTCTAAACAACAAAGTTCCGAGGTACGGATCAAGAACAGGGGACCCAGGAGCGGTCCTGGTAGACGAACTGTCGGTGGAATGGAGGTTTCAGCTGGCATATCTGTTCCCTCCAATATCTCTGTTACCCAGAGTAGTGAAAAAGATAAAACAGGCAAAAGGAGCAATTATTCTAATAGCTCCAGCTTGGCCAAGAAGGCATTGGTACATAGATCTGTTGAGAATGTCCGTGGAAGCACCGATACTGCTCCCTCAACGTCCAGATCTATTAATGCAGGGTCCTTGTTGTCACAGTCATCTGGATCGCCTGTCTTTGACGGCGTGGCTGTTGAAACCTCTATCTTAGAGGCTAAAGGATTTTCAAAGCAAGTAATCCAAACCATGCTTAGAGCAAGAAAGCCTTCTTCGGCCCGTGTATATCATAGAATATGGCAAGCCTATATTCATTGGTGTTCTGGAAAGATTACAATCCGAGATCTTTTAAAGTAGCTAGGATTTTGGATTTCCTGCAGGCAGGATTGGATAAAGGGTTGAAGGTTGCTTCCTTGAGGGTGCAAGTCTCAGCGTTGACTGTATGGTTTCAGCAGAAGATTGCTGACCTACAGGATGTACGTACGTTTTTTCAAGGAGTAGTACATATTCAACCTCCATTTGTTCCTCCTGCAGCTCCCTGGTATTTGAATTTAGTTCTAAAATTTCTCCAGGGTTCTCTGTTTGAACCACTTGAGAGAACAGATCTTAAGTGGTTAACAGTTAAAGTTCTTTTTTTACTGGCAATGGCGTCAGCCAGAAGAGTGTCAGATTTAGGAGCATTATCTTGTAAGTCTCCTTTCCTAAGTTTTTTTCCAGACAGGGCAGTTCTCAGAACGAGTGTAGAAACAAAGATGTAGGGGGTGGTTCAAACTGGCGCTGTGCAGCTCCGATGTAACAGATTTCGAATTAAATGTCACCACATTTAAATAAACAGACAAAACACAAGAAATTTGAAATACTGTCATACACCACAAGCGCTAAGGTAAGTAGAATATCACCATAACATCCCTTTTGAGTTGCATGGAAGGTTCTTAGGTCGAAATTGTGTCTCCAGTTCAAATTAATTGTATGTAAGGTCTCCAAACATAGTTGACATGAAAGACAGGATAACAAAAAACAACCAATGTGTGGTAAATGTTGTCAACACTTAAGCAATAGAAAAAGAAATCAGACTCCTCTATAAAACTAAGGTGGATCCAAAGCGTACCCCACTCACACTCTAAAGAGGAGGCATTAATCGCATCACGGTTTCTTTATGTGGTTAACCTTTCAATTTCTTATAACACCCAGTGTGATGGATAGGGAATTCAGCCCAACACCTCAATCGTTTGTTGTGGATTCCCAATGAAGGCAGATGATGCGTACCCCAACACTCACACTCAAACGGTTGATGTGAAACACATAAAGGTATCTTTCTCTCCTAGGGGATGATAGTAGTCTGTAATGGCGTACCACAACTCACAGTTTAGACTGCTGTACACCTCCTATCAAGGTATCTTTAGGTCCTGGACAGGGATTTCAGTTTGTGGTTTTAGCTTTGTTCATGGAAACTCCCAATGTACATCATATGAAAGAAGAAAACAAGCAAACCAATGTGTAGTAGGTTTTGCTAATCTTAAATGCAATGTGTAAATAAATCTGAGGCAGATAGGTTCAATGCGTACCCCACTCACATATAAAATGGGGGTTCTAAATATATAGCGGTATCTTTGGGGAAGTTCTATTTGATGGTGCAGTATATACTGGACTCCATAAACCACAGATGTATTTCCACTAGAAGGTAATTGTGTGCGTACCCCAACACTCACACTCGGGGAGCATATAAAAAGCCCATAAAGGTATCTTTAACTTCTCAAAGTGGGGGTGATCAATCAATCAATATGGCGTACCTCAACTCACAATTCGATGTGCTGTGTTCTGCCTTCATTGGGAATCCACAACAAACGATTGAGGTGTTGGGCTGAATTCCCTATCCATCACACTGGGTGTTATAAGAAATTGAAAGGTTAACCACATAAAGAAACCGTGATGCGATTAATGCCTCCTCTTTAGAGTGTGAGTGGGGTACGCTTTGGATCCACCTTAGTTTTATAGAGGAGTCTGATTTCTATTGCTTAAGTGTTGACAACATTTACCACACATTGGTTGTTTTTTGTTATCCTGTCTTTCATGTCAACTATGTTTGGAGACCTTACATACAATTGATTAGAACTGGAGACACAATTTCGACCTAAGAACCTTCCATGCAACTCAAAAGGGATGTTATGGTGATATTCTACTTACCTTAGCGCTTGTGGTGTATGACAGTATTTCAAATTTCTTGTGTTTTGTTAGTTCTCAGAACGAGATCTAGCTATCTTCCAAAGGTGGTATCAAAATTTCACCTGAATGAAGAGATTGTAGTCCCCGCTTTTCAGGTATCGGGACTATCTGCGGGAGAAGCGTCGCTGGACGTGGTCCGGGCTTTAAAAATCTACATAGATTGTACTAGTGCCATCAGGAAAACAGATTCCCTCTTTATCCTCTACGGATTCCATAGGAGAGGTTGGCCTGCTAGTAAACAGACGCTGGCGAGATGGCTCCGAATGGTAATATCTGAAGCTTATTCTCATGCAGATCTCCCTATTCCGGCTAATGTCTCTGCACACTCTACACGTAAGGTAGGTCCTTCTTGGGCAGCACAACTGGGTGCATCAGCAGAACAGATATGTAGGGCAGCCACATGGTCTTCCATAAACACATTCATCAGACATTATGCCTTGGATACTTTTGCCTCTCATGACGCAGACTTCGGGCGAAAGGTCCTCCTGTGCAATCAGGAGCGTCCCCACCACTAAAATGGCTTTGGAAATCCCAATGTTATCCTGTGGATAATCCTGTGGACCCAGCCAGAGAAATGAACGTTATGGTAAGAACTTACCGTTGATAACGTGATTTCTCTTATGTCCACAGGTATCCACAGGGATCCCACCCTGACGCATCTGATTTGAGGATCTAGACAAACACTAAAACCTCTTCCTTCTTGTATGGAAAGGTGTGCATGTGTGTTCTTATCGCCTGTACAGGTCTCTACCTAATGTTCCTGCCTAAAATCGCTGTGGAAAGAACTGATCTGACTGAGTCAGTGGGCGGGACTATATAGTGGAGGCCCCAATGCATCCTGGGAGGCCAGAAAGCTCGTGACCGTGTTGGTGCCATTTTCGCTGTCGCTCGACAATATCCCAATGTTATCCTGTGGATACCTGTGGACATAAGAGAAATCACGTTATTAACGGTAAGTTCTTACCATAACGTTCATTTCTTTAACTGAGCTCTCCATGGGTGGGATTTTAGTTCTATGGATTGCTGCCAATGATTATGACAGGGAGAGGGTTCCCTTTACAGTTGACCTTTCATTTCCCTTCTTAGACCTTTCATTTGTCCTCTGAAAGGTCTAAGAAGGACATCCTTATTTTGGTTGCATATGCACAAAGTATAGTCATGTGATAGGCATAATGAGCTCTATATATTCAAGTAGCAGAGCCATCAAAATGGGAAGGGGAGGGGTTTAAACTGTTGTACACTAGGAGAAAGAATGCAAACATATGAAAGGCATATGGGAAATCATTTTTCTGCCCGGCCTGCTACAATAGACATGTCAATTTGATCCATTTGAATTAATTGTGTTAGTCGAGGAAATATTAAAGTAAAATTAGGAACCGCTGGAACAATCCACTGGGAGAGGATTGTTTTCTTAGCTGCTGCTGTGACTCCAGCCACTAGCAACGCAGTACACGGTGATAACCTATAAGAAGAATTATTAGTTTTGACATCCCACAGAGCCCATTAACACGAGATCCCTAAATCTCTTGCAATGTTTTCTTGAACAGGTCTCCAGAAGTGCTGCACCCTCTCAAGACCACACAATGTAGCAGATCGCCATCAGATTGGGAGCATTTAAAGCAACAAGAATCTGTGGCCACTCCATAAATCTCAATTTAGGGGTGTTATAGTCTCTTAGCAATAACCTTATGTTAATTTCGGCAATAGATGCTTATAGTTATTGTCAGAACCATGTTTTTAATGTTTTAAACGTTACTGTACATTAATCACTGGACAATGTAGATGTAGAGTCTTATGAGAGTGCCCACAAATAAAGAAAGTGTAAAAAATTCCATGGGAGGGACGGAGCAGTGCAGCATCCAACTGATAGTTGCTATCTGAAGGTGTGAGATAGCAAACCACCTCCATAGCATAACGAAGTAAATAGGAAAATAAGGGCATGTTCAAATTTGGAAATTTGTTCTTACATGTGAAAGTACAGTAGGTATAAATGGAAAGCAAGAACTTGTCCATAAATTGATGTATAAAGCAAAGACCTTGATGGTATCATGTATGAATTATGGGCAAAGTATTTCCACCATGAAAAACTAGATTATCAATTAGATATAGAAAAGGTGAGTAGGTAACAGCGACTATAGGGCAAGTTCTCACCATTCTGTAGGCCTTGCACGTAGACACAAAAAGAGATTATCCCGGAGATAGGTTGGAAAATTAGAATGATTGAGATGAAGAAGAACGACTAATCATTGGCGTATCTGTAATGGGTGCAGTGTGTGCGCGAGGCATACGGGCACCGGAGTCAAGGGGGGCCCACCCCGCACACACACCCATTTGTTTAATACTTACCTCTGTGGAGTCCCCCGTCGGAGCCATCCCTTTTCGGCAGCGCAATAGAGTCTGAACACTAAGGGGAACAAACTATTGCGCCTGCTGAAAACTCCGGAAACGTGGCACAGCGGCCATTTTCCAGAGTTTAGTGCACGCGTATTAAGAAAATCTTAGGGAAAATGGCCGCAAAAGGCTGCGCACGGGCCTCCTCCTTTCTTAAAACGCCCCTGCGACTAATTGTATCTTGGGCAGAACACCTGCTCCATCCCTTTATTTGTAAATGTGTCACATCCCCCGATCCGAGCCATGGCATATCTATAATCTGCAGACTTCTTCCTTATTTAAAGCAGAGTACAGGTCGAGTATCCCATATCCAAATATTCCGAAATACGGAATATTCCGAAATACGGACTTTTTTGAGTGAGTGTGAGATAGTGAAACCTTTGTTTTTTGATGGCTCAATATACACAAACTTTGTTTAATACACAAAGTTATTAAAAATATTGTATTAAATGACCTTCAGGCTGTGTGTATAAGGTGTATATGAAACATAAATGAATTGTGTGAATGTAGACACACTTTGTTTAATGCACAAAGTTATAAAAAAATATTGGCAAAATTACCTTCAGGCTGTGTGTATAAGGTGTATATGTAACATAAATGCATTCTGTGCTTAGATTTAGGTCCCATCACCATGATATCTCATTATGGTATGCAATTATTCCAAAATACGGAAAAATCCGATATCCAAAATACCTCTGGTCCCAAGCATTTTGGATAAGGGATACTCAACCTGTATTGGTTTTTATTTGTTTTCTCATTTTTCAGAGGTTTTGGAGAGGCCTGGCCATATCCAGATAAAAGGCTTCAGATGCCTCACAGCTTTATATCTTCATACCCTTTTCTTGAAAAGGACACCGCTCCTTTGGAGGTTTCTCCTATGGTGGATGACCTTATAGCAAGACTGTCCAAATCTATAGTCCTTCCTACCACTGATGCCACCGCCTTAAAAGAGGGCATGGACAGACCGTTCTCAGTATAATGTTAGTGATGAGTGGAACCTCTCTCAGACCAGTTTTGGCAGTAAGTTAATGTAGGCTGACATACTAGTGATGGAATACAGAGAGAATAATAGTGAGTCGGATGCCCAGTTCTTAAAATGTCCTAAAGTAGTATCACCAGTACCTATGTCTGAGAGTACTGCACCCCGTTCGTAAAGGCTCCTCTGTAGTGCCACAATTCTTAAAACACCCCACAGTAATGCCTCCAATTATTAAAATTCCCCAAAGTAGTGCCCCAATTCTTAAAATGCCCCCTGCTCTCTAAAATGCCCACTATTAGTGCCTACAATTCTGGAAATGCCTTGCAGTAGTGCCCTAACTTCTTAAAAATGCAGAAGTTTTTAAAATGGCAAATAGTAGTGCCTACAGTTATTAAATACCTCACTGTAGTGCCCCCAGTTCCTAAAATGCACCACAGTACATATTTCATAGCCATTATTTGCCTGGTAAGATATCGAGCTGGAAATGTGAAAAGGGGTCAGATAACTATGATCATGAAAACACTGTGCAGTGATTTACCTCCTGCATAATGGTAGTTTCAGACCGCAATTAAAGCAGTGTACATTTATGTATGTCTATGTACAGTAAACCTAGGGCATACGTTAAATTAAACTTAAAAAAAAATGGTTAAATATCTATATATTTCCTATTAGAAAATATAAAAAACAAAATTAATTTTTACATTTCATTTTTATGTCTTCAGCAGTGGATATAATAATATGCAAAGATACAATGCTACATTTTGAAGATAATCATTTACCTGGTTAATAACCCATTTTGCCATCATTCTCCAGGAATCCAAGCAAGGAGGGGAATCCATTGCAAGTCTTTTTGAGTGAGGGAGGCTACCATTCGCTATACATGAAAAGGCAATGGTCAACTTTGTGCCTTGCTCACATCACATGTTGTGATGTCATCGCGCTAGCCTCCAGTTGCATCCAGGCTCTCACTTGTGCATTATGGTAATGTGACAGGGCATTTGAGAAACCAGGATCTTCATCTACCCTCCCAGGTTAGTGGGAGTTTTCCAATTGTCCCAGGAGATCTGGGAGGGTAGCTTCAGTGGTATGTGCATGAGTCTTCCATGAGCCCCATTGTCATTCTAGAAGGAAAGAATATACTCTATTAGATAGGTAATTTCTATCCACACAGGTGCTGCCATCCATGGGCACTCTACAAGCATTAAAAAGAGGTGGCTACAGGATGTGAATTAGGCTCGAAGTCAGCTTTAGATGCAACAAGAGCTGAGATTCAGGAAAAAACTCCTCAGTAGTTACATTCATGGTTGATTCTTGGAGGAGGGGATTTTAGTTCCCAAGGTCAGTTGGACAACTTTTTGTTCTGTTCCATTGGAGCTGAGTGAGTCAATGGTGGTGGCGTTACCACCAATACACAAGGACATGAACAGAAGATCTTCAATTTGTTTGAAACGTCCTTGAACATCTACAGTAAGTCTCCAGCAGTGGCTGAAAAAGTTGCTCTAAGTAACAGCTCATGGTCCACTCAGGAGAGTCATCACATGGTGCAAGTGAGATATTACAGGTTACAGTAGGGTCAGGCACAAGAATTGATACCTTAATAAAAGGAATTGTTGGCAAAGCATAAGGTAGTGATTGAATATAGTGACAAATGATGGCAACTTTATCCTCAGACAATGGACCTTGACAGGAAGTTCAACAAAAACATTTTTTTGTTGTTTTAGGACAATTTATTAAGACATTTCAAACAGCAATAAAGCCATAACAGTGCAAAATAATAAAGGTGAGACACGAAAAACAGAACAAAAAGCTATGTGCTGTTTGAGTAACAAACAACTTACATAAATATTAATATAGCATTGTAGCTTTTCAGAATAGAGGGGGTCATTCCGAGTTGATCACTCGCTAGCAACTTTTTGCTGTGCTGCAATCAGATAGTCGCCGCCTATGGGGAAGTGTATTCTTGCTTTGCAAGTGTGCGAACGCTTTTGCAGCCGACTGCACAAAAAAAGTTTTTTGCAGTTTCTGAGTAGTTCTGGACTTACTCAGCCACTGCGATCACTTCAGTCTTTTTGGTCCCGGAATTAACGTCAGACACCCGCCCTACAAACACTTGGACATGCCTGCGTTTTTCCAAACACTCCCAGAAAACGGTCAGTTGACACCCATAAACGCCCTCTTTCTGTCAATCACCTTGTGATCGGCTGTGCGAATGGATTCTTCATTATATCCATCGCCCAGCACCGATCCTCTTTGCACCGTATGACGCGCTGTACATACACATGCGCAGTTTTCCCGAGATTTAATCTGATCGCAGCGCTGCAAAAAGTTGCTAGCGAGTGATCAACTCGGAATAAGCCTCATAGTTGTGTGAAATGAAATTTTGTAATTAATATGAAAAGGGGAAGGAATAGAATGGTGTAAACAATAGGTTGAGGGGGGCATACGATTAGGCAATAAGAACTTGCATATCAGCAATAATAAAAAAATAAAACTTAATACTCAAAGTACTTAAAAATAGCAACAACAAAAAAACTAGAAGGTGCCAATGGAATATTTAGTGGATACAAAAATTTTAGATTAACTTACTGTAACAAAGAGAAGCATAGTTAGGAGAACATAAATCTGACAAGAATAAACAATTTGGTGCACTATAACAGGGAATCACTCCCCCATAGTGCCAAGCAGCTGTTGGCTGGTCACGGGGTTTTTAGTTCCCCAGGAAGTTTAGGCCCGATCAATTAAAAACAGTCCTTTTTCTAGCAGCACCAGGGTTTTACCCTATACCCCTGGGCAACGGGTTTTGAGATAATGTGTATAAAATTAGATACGGACATCATTTTTTATTGATGACCTTAGGGTTAATTCCCTGGTGGGTCCCACAGCTTCAAGGCTCCACCCCTTTCCATGAGGGGTGGTGCTTAGAAGGCTGTGATCTCATGGAGGGATTGCGGATGCTGTGGAGGGCGGCTGGAGACATAGGGGTCTATTTTCTAAGCTGCTGTCGGAGATAAAGTACTAGCCAATTCGCTCCTAACTGCCATGTCACAGGCTGTGTTTGAAAAATGACAGGTGCTGATTGGCTGGTACTTTACCTCTGTCCACTTTGACTCCATCCAAGGCTTAGTAAATAGACCCCATAGACTGTCACAGTCAGAGAGGAAGCGGGAAGGCAGACACAGTTACACGCTGTCAGGTGGGAATGAAGACAAAGGATGGTACCTTTGGACGTACGCATGTTCACTTGGCCAAATAGTAAATTACTTTCATCCAAGCATTGCTGTCGTACTCTTTTCTGGCCAAGCCCTGTCACTTGTGGAGGGGAGCCAGAGGCTGTCACCTACAAAGGAGGCAGAATAAGACTGTTAATGGAAGGGCAGGAGAACCGCAGGAGGGATAGCTGTATAGGAGTGTTATATTTGGCTCACTGTGATGCTCTCTTCATTATATGGCAGGCACTGTGAAACCTCCTGCATCAAATGGTGGTCACTGCGTTTCTCTGTTTTATATGGCAGTCACTGCTGTCTGCATTATATAGTGGGCATTGCGATGCTTATGAATGGCAGCAATATGAGTGTCGGTACGCCATTGATAGAAAACAATAATAAGTCCTGAAAAGAACCTTGAGGTATCTCATGGGTAACATCTTATGGCCCCATTTACAGCTGGCTGTGAAACTGCTGCCCAAATGTAGGCGGAAGCATGTTAACATGTGTGATTTTATGCTGCACTTGTCCTAAGATGCTCACAACCTAAAATACCGCTAATAGATGTAGCTGGAGAAGAAATTCTCTCTTCTCTAAAAGGTAATAAAATAAAAAAAAAGCATGTAGGGCCGAATGTAATGGAGTCTGAGTTCCCCGACATGCGGGATACCAGCCGAACTTTGGATGTTTTTTTTTTAAAGGGACAGTTATTTACATGCCTTGTAAATGATTATCCCTTGAAAAAAATTCCAAATTCAGCTGGCATCCCGCACGTCGGTCGATGTCAGACTCCATTACATCTGACCTATATAATGAAAACATTGTGCTCCAACAAAGCTGCCATGGCAATGTAGGGTGGGGTCAGTATGTTCTCAAGGTGAGTACACACTGGCCGATATATCGGCCGTTCTATTGAATGGCCGATATATTGCGGGTCCATCGGCCAGTGTGTACAGGCGATATGTCTATGAACTCCGTCGTTCACAGACATATCGCGTCACCCCCGCAGCACAGCCAATGGCCAATATATCTACCGGTATATTGGCGCATCGCTGTGTGTGTACGGGTGACCAGCCGGCAGCCGGCGGTGATTGACAGCTGAACTGGGTGGGTGTGTGTACGCGCCCGCCCAGTTCATGATGTCAGTCCCTGACGGATCGGGCAGTGTGTATGCACAGCACACTGCCTGATCCGTCCATAGATATATCTGCAGATTCTGCAGATATATCCATCAGTGTTGTACCCACCTTCAGGCAGAGCACCTTGCATCTGACTGATTGAAACTTAAGAAAATCTAAGTCATGCCCTTGGTGTTTAGAGTTGGAAGCCAGAGGCACTGTAGACACAAAAGGGCATACAGTTTTACTGCATTGATTCGGATACATGAGCATCTCAGCTTAGTTAGCAGTAGAGCGTGAGCTAGAGCATACCTCTGAAATAAAAAAGGGAGACCGTCATGTTTTTCTAGGACTGTCCCGCTTTTCCCACCTGCAGGCCACAGTGTCCCGTGCTGGTGGTGAGTTGGGGGGAGCACACACTGCTGAGCGGCGAGTGAATAGAAGCTATTCACAGTGAGTACGGGGAGCCTGAGAGTGCATATCAGAGAGTGCTGGGTATGCCCCCACAGTCA
Source organism: Pseudophryne corroboree (assembly GCF_028390025.1). NCBI lineage: Eukaryota > Metazoa > Chordata > Amphibia > Anura > Myobatrachidae > Pseudophryne > Pseudophryne corroboree. Next base: position 590,718,097 of record NC_086445.1, on the reverse strand, counting down.
TCGGCCTGGGAGTTCCTTTAGGCTCCGCCCCACCATTCCTCCACCTCCTTTTTTGGTGCGCGCAAGGTCCCAATTTACTAGAAAGAAAAGACGGGAGGTATGCTACAGTGTGAAATGACTTTGTAAGATTTGGTCACCTCTTCCACACACCATAGATGTTGTATAGTCACATAATAGGTTTAGATGAACAGTGGAATGTTTGTGATGTAGCAGAGGTGTAGAGCTGATAATGAACACATTTTTATATAAAGCTGGGTGCACACTGGGCCGACGGATCGACCGACCTATCTGATGCATACACACTTACTGATCATTAGCCCAGGGTGTCTTGCCTGACATCACAACTAGGCGGGCATATACATGTGCCTACTACCTACCCGATTGTGATGTCAGTAATGGGCAGCCTTTGCAGCAAATGCACGACCACCCTTACACAGAGCACGATGTGTTAATATATCTGCAGCTATATTGGCCATCACCTGTGCTGCAGGGCCGATGTGATACAGTATATCTGTGAACAACGTTGTTCATAGACATATTGGGGGTACACACCGGCTGGCGCACACACAATATATTGGCCATTCAGTTGAACAGTGTGTACCCAGCAGAAGCTTGGATAAAATAAGTAGTAGAGAGATAAATGTACAGTGCTAATCCATTGCAAAATATTGTCAGTTTTGTTTTCTGCCAATACCTCACCTGTTATTAGGTTATTTGTTGATCTTATTCACCTACAGCATTTCTGCAGATGACCCCACATTCACCTGCTTGGTTCTATCCTGTGGGAACCTGCTGACATTGGGGTTCACTACTATGGGCCAGAGCTTCCTCTCTCTCTGCTGCCCTGGCTAAGTGACCTGCTTACTTTGCACAAACAGCTCACCTGTTCATTGAATGTACTGCAAAATCCCCATCAAGTTCCATTGCTTAAAAGCAGGGGTGTATCTTCCTATTGGCCAGGATGGCACTCGCCAGGGGCACCAGCCAAGGTGGGGCGCCGTCCAGAGGTGCCACCCGCGGGCAGTAGGTAGATTCACTTTTAGAGGCAGCAGCTATCTCCCCACCCCTGTATAGTTCCTCACCAGCAGGGATGCCCAGTAATGATCACAGTATGCAGCAGCGGCTGCTGGGAGGTGTAGTTTATGTAGAGTTTCTTGTCTGTATTGTGGTGCAGTGCTGGACCCCAGCGCCAATTACAGTGGCTGCTGCTGCTGCATTCTTTGATCATTAATGGGCATCCCCGATGTTGAGGAACAGTTACATAGTGAGGTTGAAAAGAGGCAAAATGCCCATCGGGTTCAACCTGTATTCTGCGTTAATCTGTTCAAATTATAATGTGCCTGGTGAATTAATGGTTTGGTACCGATTGACAGCAATGATTCCTACCACTCCCAAATAATTTTAATGTCAATATGCTAAATGCTATAGCCCTGGATACGTTTTCCAGTTAGAAATTTGTCCAATCCGTTTTTAAATGCATTTACCGAGTCTGCCATTATTACCTTCTCCGGCAGTGAGTTCCAAATCTTTATTGCTTTTACCGTGAAGAACCCTTTCCTACGTTGTGTACGGAATTTCCTCTCCTCAAGCCCCAGCGAGTGCCCACGCGTCTTATACAGAGTTCTTTTAATAAACAAATCCACTGCTAGCTCCTTGTAATGACCCTTTACATATTTGAAGATATGAATAATGGGGGTCATTCCGAGTTGTTTGCTCGTTGCCGATTTTCGCAACGGAGCGATTAAGGCAAAAATGTGCATGCGCATGGTTCGCAGTGCGCATGCGGTAAGTATTTTAGCACAAAACTTAGTAAATTTACTCACGTCCGAACGAAGAAATCTCATCGTTGAAGTGATCGGAGTGTGATTGACAGGAAGTGGGTGTTTCTGGGCGGAAACTGGCCGTTTTCTGGGAGTGTGCGGAAAAACGCAGGCTTGTCAGGGGAAAACGCGGGAGTGTCTGGAGAAACGGGGGAGTGGCTGGCCGAACGCTGGGCGTGTGTGTGACGTCAAACCAGGAACGAAACGGCCTGAGCTGATTGCAATCTGTGAGTAGGTCTGGAGCTACTCAGAAACTGCTAAGTATTTTCTATTCGCAATTCTGCGAATCTTTCGTTCGCTATTCTGCTAAGCTAAGATACATACCCAGAGGGCGGCGGCCTAGCGTGTGCAATGCTGCTAAAATCTGCTAGCGAGCGAACAACTCGGAATGACCCCCAATGTCTCCTCTTAGACGCCTCTTTTCTAGTGTGTACATATTTAGCCTAGTAAGCCTCTCCTCGTATTCCAGCGACTAACCCTTTAATCAGTTTAGTAGCTCGCCTTTGAACTCTTTCTAGTTCCTTGATATCTTTTTTATAATACGGTGCACAGAACTGAACACAATATTCCAGGTGCGGGCGTACCAATGGTTTGTACAACGGCAGGATTACATGCTCGTCCCTCGTCTCAATGCCCCGTTTAATGCACGCAAGCACTTTACTTGCCTTCTTTGCTGCAGTTTGACATTGTGTACTGTTATTAAGCCTATTATCTATGAGCACCCCCAAATCTTTTTCCACCATAGTTACCCCTATATTTTCTCCATCTAGAGTGTAGGTTGCAAGTGTGTTTTTTGTCCCAAAATGCATAACTTTGCATTTTTCTATATTGAATCTCATTCTCCGTTTAGACGCCCTGGTTTCCAGTTTAACTTAGTCATTCTATAGAGACTCCACGTCGGTTTCTGAATTAATTACCTTACACAGTTTAGTATCATCTGCAAATATTGACACTGTGCTTTCCAGGCCTATTCCTAGATCATTAATAAATATAGTGGACAGCAGTGGGCCAAGAACGGACCCTTGTGGTATTCCGCTGACTACTGGAGAACATCCCATTGACCACTACTCGTTGTACCCTGTTATCCAGCCAATTACATATCCATGTACAAATAGTATTTCCTAGGCCAAGTTCCCTTAATTTGTGGACCAGTCTCCTATGAGGCACTGTATCGAAGGCTTTCGCAAAATCTAAGTAAACCACGTCCACTGCTTTTCCCTGGTCAAGATTCTCGCTCACTTCCTTGTAGAAGCTAATTAAGTTGGTTTGACATGATCTGTTCCTTACAAACCCATGCTGACTTTTGCTAATAAACTTAGTTGCCTGTAGATGATCCTTCATGCTATCCCTCAAAATGCCTTCTAATATTTTACCCACTACACGGGGGTGGAGGGATAGCTGCCGCCTCTAAAAGTGAATATGTATATCTGGCACTGTGGGGGCATACGTGTGTCTGGCACTGTGGGTGCATACGTGTATATGGCACTGTGGGGGCATATGTATATCTGGCACTGTGGGGGCATACGTGTGTCTGGCACTGTGGGGGCACTGGGGGGGGGGCATATGTGCATGAGGCACTATACTCTGAGGCATTATTTGTATCTGGCACTGCACTGCACTACTGGGGTCATTATGTGTAACTGGCACTATACTGGGGGACATTATGTGCATCTGACACTATACTGGGGACATTATGTGTAAGTAGAACTACTGTGGGTATTGTGTGTAAGGCTGCTAATTTTGTGTGTGCATGTGTTGGGGGTGTAATTATATTTCTCATACATCCTAGAGGATGCTGGGGATGCTTCAAGAACCATGGGGTATAGACAGGATCCGCAGGAGACATGGGCACACTATAAGACTTTGAATGGGTGTGAACTGGCTCCTCTCTCTATGCCCCTCCTCCAGACTCCAGTTAGATTCTGTGCCCAGCGAGACTGGAGGCACACTGAGGAGCTCTCCTGAGTTTCTCAGAGAAAGACTTTATTTAGGTTTTTTATTATCAGGGAGACCTGCTGGCTACAGGCTCCCTGCAGCGTGGGAGTGAGGGGAGAGAAGCAGACCTACTTCTTTAGAGTTTAAGGGCTCTGCTTCTTAGGCTACTAGACACCATTAGATCCAGAGGGTTCGATCACTATGGTACGCCTAGCTGCTTGTTCCCGGAGCCACGTCGCCACCCCCCTCACAAAGCCTGAAGATAGAAGCCGGGTAAGTATGTGAAAATCAGAAGACTTCAGTGACGGCGAAAGACGGCTTGAGGTACCGCGCTGCGCGCCATGCTCCCACACAGTTCACGGCACTACAGGGTGCAGGGGGGGTGCCCTGGGCAGCATGGGGGGCCGCAAATACACTGGCAAGCAATATAACAGTGCCGCAGGCACTTGTTAGGGACCCCCGCCAGTATAAAGATTTTTGAGCGGGACCTAAGCGCGCCATGTCGGGAGGCGGGGCTTAGCCACACAGCTCTCACCAGCGCCATTTTTCTCTTCACAGAAGGCTGCAGAGACGCTGGCCCTGATCCTCCACACTGCTGTGCAAGTAACAGGGTGCAAAACGGGGGGGGGGAGGGGGCACTCATAATTGGTGAATTATATATATTGTAAAAGCGCTATCAGGTCTGGGCAGTATTATTGCTGACTTCAGAACCGGGATAGGCGCAGGGTGTGAGCTGGCAGAACTCTCTCTGTGTCTCTCTAACAGGCTCTGCTGTAGGTCTGTCCCCTATAGCCCAGTGTGTTTGTGGCTGTCGGTACGTGTGTGTGTCGACATGTCTGAGGCTGAATGCTCTTCCCAGGAGGAGCTTGGCGTGGGGACTGACAGTTCTGTGAGAGTGACAGTGTCGGCACCGCCGACAGATGATTGGGTCAATATGCTGAGTGTTTTAAATATGAATGTAACTAAGTTGGCTAAGAGGTTTGATAAATCTGAGTCTAATAACCAGACATGGAGGTTGCTTTGTCACAGGTCCAGACCCCTTTGGGGTCGCAGAAACGTGCATTTGCCCAAATAACAGATACGGATACCGACACGGACTCTGATTCCAGTGTCGACTATAGTGGTGCCAGATTACATCCAAAACTGGCTAAGAGTATTCAGTACATGATTGTGGCGATAAAAGACGTATTACATATCACTGAGGACCCTGCTGCTCCTGATACGAGGGTCTGTATGTTTAAAGGCAAGAAACCTACGGTAACGTTTCCTTCCTCTCATGAACTGAATGCACTTTTTGGAAAAGCTTGGGAAAATCCAGACAAAAGGGTACATGTTCCCAAAAGAATTCCAATGGCTTATCCGTTTCCCTCTGGGGACAGGGACAGCTGGGAGTCAATTCCCACGGTAGATAAAGCTTTGTCGCGTTTATCCAAAAAGGTAGCACTTCCGTTCCCTGACACGGCAGCCCTGAAGGATCCTGCGGATCCTAAGCAGGAAAATACCCTGAAGTCCATTTATGTCACTACAGGGTCGATACTCGCTGTTGCTGCGGCATGGGTGAGTAGCGCTATTGAAAAGTGGGCGGAAAACTTGTCATCGGAGGTAGATTCCCTAGACAGGGATAGTGTGTTTTTGACCTTGGGTCATATCAAGGACGCTGCAGCGTATTTAAAAGAAGCAGTAAGCGATATTGGCCTTTTGGGATCAAGGGCCAATGCCATGGCAGTCTCTGCCAGGAGAGCATTGTGGATTCATCAATGGAATGCTGATGCAGATTCTAAGAAGGCAATGGAGTCTTTACCATTTAACGGTAAGGGCTTGTTTGGTGACGGACTCACTGACCTGGTCTCTACGGCTACAGCGGGTAAGTCGTCTTTTTTACCTTATGTTCCTGCACAGCAGAAGAAATCGCCTCACTATCAGATGCAGTCCTTTCGCCCCAACAAATTCAAAAAAGGACGTGGGTCCTTCTTCCTTGCTGCGAGGGGGAGAGGAAGAGGAAAAAGGGCACAGGCTGTGGCAAGTTCCCAGGAGCAGAAGTCCTCTCCGGCTTCTACCAAATCCACCGCATGACGCTGGGGCTCCGTTGCGGGAGTCCACACCAGTGGGGGCACGTCTCAGGCTCTTCAGTCAGGTTTGGGTGCACTCGGACCTGGATCCTTGGATATAGTATCCCAAGGGTACAAGTTAGAGTTTCAAGACATGCCCCCTTACCGATTTTTCAAATCGGCCTTACCAGCTTCTCTTCCGGACAGGGAGATAGTAAGCGCTGCGATACTAAAGTTGTGTCAAAATCAAGTGATTGTCACGGTACCCCCGTCTCAACAGGGGGAAGGGTTTTATTCGAGCCTGTTCATGGTCCCGAAGCCGGATGGCTCAGTCAGACCGATTCTAAACCTAAAATCCCTCAATTTCTTTCTGAAAAAATTCAAGTTCAAGATGGAGTCCCTACGAACAGTGATCTCCAATCTGGAGGAGGGGGATTTTATGGTGTCTGTCGACATAAAAGATGCCTACTTACATGTCCCCATATATCCTCCGCATCAGGCTTACCTGAGATTTGCTATGCAGGATTGTCATTACCAATTTCAGACGTTGCCGTTTGGTCTGTCCACGGCTCCGAGGATTTTCACCAAAGTTATGGCGGAAATGATGGTTCTCCTGCGCAAGCAGGGAATCACAATTATCCCATACTTGGACGATCTCCTCATAAAGGCGAGGTCCAAGGAGCAGTTGTTGAAGAATGTTGCCCTTTCACTGACTATTCTGCAACAACATGGTTGGCTCCTAAATCTGCCAAAATCGCAGTTGGATCCGACGACAAGGCTGTCGTTCCTCGGTATGATTCTGGATACAGACTTAAAGAGGGTTTTTCTTCCAGTGGAAAAAGCTTTGGAAATACAGAACATGGTAAAAACAGATTCTGAAACCGGCAAGGGTGTCAGTTCTTCACTGCACTCGCTTGCTGGGGAAGATGGTGGCGGCCTACGAGGCCATTCCGTATGGCAGGTTCCATGCCAGGGTGTTTCAGTGGAACCTGCTGGACCAGTGGTCCGGGTCTCACCTGGACATGCACCGGAAAATAATTCTATCTCCCAGGACCAGAATTTCCCTTCTGTGGTGGCTGCACAGTTCTCACCTTCTGGAGGGACGCAGATTCGGGATTCAGGATTGGATCCTGGTGACCACGGATGCAAGCCTCCGAGGCTGGGGAGCAGTCACACAGGGATGAAACTTTCAGGGAAACTGGTCAAGTCAGGAAGCTTGTCTACACATAAACATTCTGGAATTAAGAGCCATCCACAACGGCATACTGCAAGCAGAACATCTTCTTCGAGGTCTGCCGGTCTTGATTCAGTCAGACAATGTGACAGCAGTGGCGTACATAAACCGCCAGGGCAGAACAAAAAGCAGAGCGGTGATGGCTGAGGCCACGAAGATTCTTCGCTGGGCGGAAAGACATGCCAGCGCTCTGGCAGCTGTCTTTATTCCAGGAGTGGACAACTGGGAAGCAGACTTCCTCAGCAGACACGATCTCCATCCAGGAGAGTGGGGTCTTCATCAAGAGGTCTTTGCTGAAGTGACAAGTCGTTGGGGAGTTCCTCAAGTGGACATGATGGCGTCCCGCCTCAACAAGAAACTTCAAAAATATTGTTCCAGGTCAAGGGACCCTCAGGCGATAGTGGTGGACGCCCTAGTGACACCGTGGGTGTTTCAGTCGGTCTATGTGTTCCCTCCACTTAAACTCATTCCGAAGGTGATAAAAATTATAAGAATAACAAGGGTTCAGGCGATTCTCATTGTTCCAGATTGGCCAAAAAAAGGGCCTGGTATCCAGATTTTCAGGAGTTACTCATAGAAGATCCCTGGCCTCTTCCTCTTCGCGAGGACCTGTTACAACAGGGGCCGTGCATGTATCAGGACTTACCGCGGCTGCGTTTGACGGCGTGGCGGTTGAGCGCCAAATCCTAGCCGAAAGGGTATTCCCAGTGAAGTCATTCCTACACTTCTTCAGGCTAGGAAAGAAGTGATGGCAAAGCATTACCACCGTATTTGGAGAAAATATGTGTCTTGGTGTGAATCCAAGAAGGCTCCTACGGAAGAATTTCACCTGGGGCGGTTGCTCCATTTCCTACAAGCAGGTGTGGATGCGGGCCTAAAGTTAGGTTCTATTAAAGTACAGATTTCGGCCTTATCGATCTTTTTTTCAAAAAGAATTGGCCTCCCTTCCAGAAGTCCAGACCTTCGTGAAATGCATGCTGCACATCCAACCTCCCATTGTGCCCCCAGTGGCACCATGGGACCTTAATGTGGTGTTGCAATTCTTGCAATCACATTGGTTTGAACCTTTGCGCAAGGTTGAGTTAAAATTCCTTAATTGGAAAGTGGTCATGTTGTTGGCCTTGGCGTCTGCAAGGCGCGTGTCTGAGTTGGCGGCTTTGTCTCACAAAAGCCCCTATTTGATTTTCCATGCTGATAGAGCGGAGTTGAGAACTCGTCAGCAATTTCTGCCAAAAGTGGTTTCATCATTTCATGTTAACCAGCCAATTGTGGTGCCAGTGGCTACTGACGCCTTGGCGGAGTCAAAGTCTCTCGATGTGGTCAGAGCTTTGAAGATCTATGTCGCCAGAACGGCGCAGATTAGGAAGACAGAGACTCTGTTTGTCCTGTGGGCTCCCAACAAGATTGGGGCTCCTGCTTCTAAGCAGACTATTGCGCGCTGGATTTGTAATACGATTCAGCAGGCTCATTCTACGGCAGGATTGCCGTTACCAAAATCGGTGAAAGCCCATTCTACCAGGAAGGTGGGCTCATCCTGGGCGGCTGCCCAGGGAGTCTCAGCATTACAACTTTGCCGAGCTGCTAGTTGGTCGGGTTCAAACACCTTTGCGAAGTTTTACAAGTTTGATACCCTGGCTGAGAAGGACCTCTTGTTTGGTCAGTCGGTGCTGCAGAGTCATCCGCACTCTCCCGCCAGTTCTAGAGCTTGGTATAAACCCCATGGTTCTTGAAGCATCCCCAGCATCCTCTAGGACGTATGAGTAAATAGGATTTTAATACCTACCGGTAAATCCTTTTCTCTTAGTCCATAGAGGATGCTGGGCGCCTGTCCCAGTGCGGGCTGTATCTGCAGTTTGCTTGTAGTTACGCTCATTTTGCATTAAGTTTAGTCACTCTGTGACTGTTGTTGGTCATGCCGTTGCATGCGTTGTTGAATGCCATGTTGTACGGCGTGTTAGTGGTGTGAGCTGGTATGTATCTCACCTTAGTTTAAAATAATTAAATAAATCCTTCTCCTCGAAATGTCCGTCTCCCTGGGCACAGTTCCTATAACTGGAGTCTGGAGGAGGGGCATAGAGGGAGGAGCCAGTTCACACCCATTCAAAGTCTTATAGTGTGCCCATGTCTCCTGCGGATCCCGTCTACACCCCATGGTTCTTGAAGCATCCCCAGCATCCTCTACGGACTAAGAGAAAAGGATTTACCGGTGGGTATTAAAATCCTATTATTTATAGTTTGATATCATAATATAAAATTGTGAGGCCACACCCACTTTCCCAGGAGCATGCACACCTTCATATATATATATATATATATATATATATATATATATATATATATATATATATATATATACTGTATGGCATAATGTGTATAAGGGGTACTACTGTGTAGCATAACGTAAATAATGTACATTACTGTGCTGTGTAATGTGAGTAAGGCACACTACTGTGGTGCAATTTGAATTGGGGTACTAATGAGTGGCCACGCCCCTTTTTTGGCACACGTGCCTTCCCTATTTCAAATACTTTGTCAGGGGCGCTTGGACCCCTAAATACACCCCTGCTTAAAAGTGTTAGTAATTAATAACATTATAAAATGTATTCCTAGCATCAAATTCCATTTAATGGGGTATATTTACTAAGCTCCCGATTTTGACCGAGTTGGTGTTTTTTCATCAAAGTGTCATATCGGGAATTTACTAAACTCAAATCTCGGCAGTGATGAGGGCATTCGTATTTTTTTGGAAGGCAAAGAAAAAAATACGAATGAATACACCATCGGTCAAATACGCCTGTTATTTTATACAACTCCGGTAATTTACTAAAAATTCAAATTCACAAACACTGCCGGCAATAGCCAAACACTACCGTGAAAAAATACAAATCGTAAAAAAAAAAGCAGTTTTAAAATAGACCTGCTTTTTTTTACCGTGTTCTGATAGGGTCCCCCCTCCTAAGCATAACCAGCCTGGGGCTTTTTCAGCCGGTCCTGGTTGTAAAAATACGGGGATAAAATTGACTGGGGATCCCCCATATTTTAGCAACCAGCACCGGGCTCTGCGCCTGGTCCTGGTGCAAAAAATACGGGGGACAAAGAGCGTAGGGGTCCCCCGTATTTTTAACACCAGCACCGGGCTCCACTTGTCAGCGAGATAATGCCACAGCCGGGGGACACTTTTATATTGGTCCCATTCTCCACGTAGATTCCACGGGGTTCCTGTAAATAAAATTATACTCACAACAATCCTGTGTAGATCGGTCCTCTTGTTTGTAATCCACGTACTTGGCACACAAAAAAAAACGAAAAACCCGGACCACGCACTGAAAGGGGTCCCATGTTTACACATGGGACCCCTTTCTCTGACTGGCGGGACCCTCCCGTGACTGCTGTCAAAGAGGGTCCCTTCAGCCAATCAGGGAGCGCCACGTCATGGCACTCTCCTGACTGGCTGTGCGCGCCTGAACTGTCAGTCAGGCGGCGCACTGTAGATACAATGTAGCGCATAGGCGCTCCATTGTATCCATTGGTGGGAACTTTGCGGTCTGCGGTAGACCGCGAGGTTAAGTGGGGCCAACCACAAGAGTGACCCCACTTAACCTCGCGGTCTACCGCAGACCGCAAAGTTCCCACCATTGGATACAATGGAGCGCCTATGCGCTACATTTTATCTACAGTGCGCCGCCTGACTGACAGTTCAGGCGCGCACAGCCAGTCAGGAGAGTGCCATGACACGGCACTCCCTGATTGGCTGAAGGGACCCTCTTTGACAGCAGTCACGGGGGGGCCAGTCAGTCGGGGGAAAGGGGTCCCATGTGTAAACATGGGACCCCTTTCAGTGCGTGGTCCGGGTCTTTCGTTTTTGCTTTTTTTTTTGCCAAGTACGTGGAACAGAAGAGGACCGATCTACACAGGATTGTTGTGAGTATAATTTTATTTACAGGTACCCCGTGGATTCTACGTGGAGAAGGGGACCGACTCTTCGTGTCAACATAGGTAAGTATGTATGAATGTAAGTGTGCATGTATGTAATAAAGTTATACTGTCACGGTGTTTGGGTTTTGTTTTTATTTGGGTATTTTTTTTGTAGTAGAACTTACAGGTACCAGCGGGCCCGTTTTGTGGCTCTCCAAGTACCAGCTTGCGGGGTGGCTGGAGGGGGGACACCCCTTGATTTAAGGGGTCCCCACTCCTCCAGGGTACCCCGGCCAGGGGTGACCGGTGCTGGTGTTAAAAATACGGGGACCCCTACGCTTTTTGTCCCCCGTATTTTTTTGCACCAGGACCAGGTGCAGAGCCTGGTTCTGGTTGTTAAAATATGGGGGATCCCCAGTCAATTTTAACCCCATATTTTTACAACCAGGACCGGCTCAAAGAACCCGAGGCTGGTTATGCTTAGGAGGGGGGACCCCACGCATTTTCCCCCCCAGATTTTTAACTCTTTAATCACTTTTTTTAAGGTACACAATGAAGCCCTGCACGAATCTCACAGATCCAGCCGGGATTCATTGTGTTAAGTTCGGCAGTGTTTTACTAATCACTCCCATAAAACACTGGCCGAAATTACGAATGACATCGACATCGGAAAACACGACAATGCAAAATACGACAGCATAGTAAATGTGGCGTAAAAAAAAACAAAAAGTTGCAAATTATCACTCCTGATGTCATTCGTGTTTAAACTTCAACCAAATTCCGACAATTACGAATCTTAGTAAATATACCCCAATGTGTTTAGTAAAAATATCATATGGATGACATCAAATGTAGTTACTGATTAATTTTATGTCCACATATCCTTTCATGTATTTCTATATTGTTGACTAGTACAAAGCTATTTATGTATAAATACTATTTATATATGTAATTGGTGAAGGTAGAACTATTTCACATGCACTTCATTTGTATGTACCAATGTTATTGAGAAATAGGGTACAATTCTATAACACATCATATCTGAAGCAATGACGTCCAGTGAGGTCCATGGCTGGGGAGGCACTAATGAAACCCTGCGTAGCACCCAACACCCCTCTCATTTAAAAAGAAGTGTAGGGTTCCCCTTGTTAACCAATAACCAGCACCAGGTGCAACCAGTCAAGGGTATAATGCCATAGCAGGGAGGACACTCAGTGCGGGGTCCCCCTGCCATCACATTAATCACCCCTAAATTGGTCAGCTCAGCATTGGAATTCCTCGGCAAGGGGGGCCCCCTAAAATACAATGGGGTCCTCCCTCCCGAGCAATATCCAGCACTTGGTTGATAGCCCAGTGCTATGCCCCGCATCCATGGTGGCCGTCGGTGCGGGGTTTATGTTATAATATTGTTCTTTACAGGTTTCAACAAACCTGCCCCAGCATGCTGGCATCTGGTGAACCAGTGGCGTAACTACTGCCCCCGCAGCCCTCGCGGTGGCTTGGAGGCGCAGGGCTGCGGGGGGGGGGGTGCCGCCACTGATTTAGCGCAGATTGACATGTGGACGAGCTGTCTGCATGTCAATCTGCTGTCTCCTCTCCCTCCAACCCTCCGCTGCTGCTGCCGCTGCTGTGAAGGAGGGACACGGAGGGCACAACGCGCACCTCTCCTGTGTCCCTCCTGCGTCTCCGGCGGGTCTATTAAATGAAGTGCCCATTCGTGAGCTGATTGGCTCACGAACCGGCACTTCATTTAACAGACCCGCTGGAGATGCAGGAGGGACACAGGAGAGGCGCGCGCTGTGCCCTCCGTGTCCCTCCTTCACAGCATGTGTCCCTCCTTCACATGGGGGGGGGCTATATTTGGCACTGGGGGCATGTGTGTACCTGGCACTGTGGGGGAATATCTGGCACTGGGGGCATATGTGGCACTGGGAGCACAGCCCTAGCAACAAGCATTACCCCCTAGCAACGAGCATGACACCCAGTGCATGAAACCCCTGGCAACGAGCATGACACCCAGTGCATGAAACCCCTGGCAATGAGCATGACACCCTGAGCATGAAAACCCCTGGCACTGTGCATGGAACCAAGAGCATGAAACCCCTGGCAACGAGCATGACACCCAGTGCATGAAACCCCTGGCAACGAGCATGTCACCCTGAGCATGAAAACCCCTGCCACCGTGCATGGAACCAAGAGCATGAAACCCCTGGAAACGAGAAGGTAATTTAAAAGTAATTAGAAGCCTTACTGTAGGACTTAATGTGTAATGGGCATTGCGGTGTGTGGCATAATGTATCACGGACATTGCGGTGTGTGTCATAATGTGTCACAGGCATTACGGTGTGTGGCATACTATATCACGGGCATTGTGGTATGTGGTATAATGTCTCAGGGGCATTGCAGTGTGGAATAATGTATAACGGGCATTGCGGTGTGTGGCATAGGGTATAACGGGCACTGCGGTATGTGTCACAGGCATTACTGTGTGTGGTATACTATATCACGGGCATTGTGGTATGTGGTATAATGTCTCGGGGTCATTGCGGTGTGTGTCATAATGTGTCACAGGCATTGTATGTGCTATAATGTATCAGGGGCATTGCAGTGTGTAGCATAATGTATAACGAGCATTGCGATTCCTGTCATAATGTGTCACAGGCATTACGGTGTGTGGCATAATGTGTCAGGGGCATTATGGTGTGTGGCATATTGTGTCAAGGGCATTATTGTGTGTGGCATAATGTCTAAGGGCCATTGCAGTATGTGGCATAATGTATACTGGGCATTACTATAAGGAGGAAAAATTACAAATAATGTAACGGGCATGAATCCGGATTATTTTTCTTTCCTGTGGTGGCCAATGTCTGGGCGTGCAGGTTGTAAAACTGGGGAATAAGGTAGTCTTTTCCTGCAATGCCACGCCCCTTTATGCGAAGCCACGCCCATACCAACAAAGCCACACCTTCGGTGCTTGCAGATTCATCGCTTTACTAGTACCAATTATGGGGGGGGAGGGGCAGAGAATTTTTTGGCTTGGGGGAGAAAAATTTCTAGCTACGCCACTGTGGTGAACCATAAGTGCCAGCATGCATGGATATTAAAGGCACGTGGCACCTGTAGTCCGTCTGTAAAAAAAAAATATATATAAAAATAAAGAAAAGACACTTAATGTTGTAATATTTTATTATACAGGGTCTTGACCTGGGGGAAGCAGCCTTTAAGCTCTTATACATGGTCGCTGCCTTCCCAGGACTTCCGGCAACTTCTATCTTCGGGGGCTCTTCCATGCTCCCTCCCCGCTGGCGGGCTGACAGCCGCTGCCTCATGCTGGCTCATATAAGCTAACCTGTGGGGGAGGGGCGATGATGCATGAGTTGCGAGTAGCTCGTGGAGGCCATCTTCTATTTTAAAAATGGTTCCACAATGCTATTTTTTTAAATGGGCCAAGCTCCCAAACTCTGCTATTGAAAGAGGGTGGCGGCGGTGCGTGTAGTGCCTGCTGCCGTGCAGGTGTAGGTTCACCACTTAACAGGCGCTGCACTCTCTCACTTTCAGGTACCGGAACCTTCAACGGACCTGGAAATCTTCAGTCGGACCCGGACACGATGACCTAGGAGGAAGGAGATTGCTGAGTGCCGTCCTCCTGACTGTGGACCGAAACGCCCTCCGGAACCCAGAAAGATAACGCTTTCGGGCTAGGTGAGGGTCATCCAAGGCGTACGCCTCAGAGCCCAAATTTCACCTATTGGCACTCTCGCACCAGGTGGAAATTCTACCTTGCACCGGCGTGCAAGGCTCACCGTTCGCCCTGAAGGAAGGGAGACAGATAGGGACAAACACAGAAGGAACACACAGACAGATGTTACTCACCGCCCTACGTCTTGTACTCCGATCTTCTCCACTTACAGGTCCCTGTAAGGAGGCAAAGAGAGAAACAGGCGTGCAGGGCCTAACTCTAACCTAGTGTGCATCCGCTACACTAGCTACATAAACAAAGCCCTCAAACTGGCTCAAGTGTGGGTGGTGCAACACAAACTATGCACAAACTATAAAACAACATTTTGCCCTGCACGGTAACAACACACATAACATCATCATCAGAGTACAACATGAGACGGTGCTGCTCCTTTATATCCCAACCTGCACTCTGGGGGTGGACGCCACACAGCCTTCCCACCCCTATACCCTCTCTTCTGTGGGGCTCAGACCCAGCGAGCCTGCCTACCTATCCTCCTTGGGGTGGTCCAGGCCTAGTGCCCAGCGCCCCCTTTATTCACCTAAGGGGCACTTATCGACTAGGCCTAACGCCCCTAACTGTCCACAGGCCGGGGGCCTGACTTTGTCCCTCGGGCCTAGCGCCCGCCTAACTTGCCACCCGTTAGGCGACCTGGGCCTAATGCCCTGGGTCACCTTCTATATGTCCCTTGCGGCCGCCAACTGAAGTAGGGCCGAATGCCCCCTACTGTCCCCTCAGGCCTATAGCCTGTACTTGCCCCTCGGGCCTAATGCCCGCCTAACTGGTGCTGGAGAAGTAGCTTGGGCCTAATGCCCAAACCACCCACCCAAATGGTGACCCCCAAACCTTTAGCAGGGCCACAGGCTGGGGGGAACCCCAACTGCGCGTGGCCACGGGCCTGGAGGGCCCGACTAAAGATGCCCACAGGCCGGAAGGGCCTGACTGTGCCCACGGGCCGGGAGGGCCCGACTGATCGCCCACAGGCCGAGAGGGCCTGACTCTGCCCACGGGCCTAATGCCCGAACACCCGGTGGTCTAGGGAGGAATAACCCTACAAGAGGGTGGTGCAGGCCCAAGGCCTCTTACCCGGCTCGTCGGGAGAGGCTGCAGAGGGGAGCTTCGTCAGCTCTTTTGCTTCCCTCTCTCTCCAGCACTCTCCGCCGGACCTCTGCTGCTGGGCTCCTGGCTCCGCCTCTTCTGTCTTCTCCGTCCCGTCTGCTGTCGTCTCTCTCCTCCGCCGGTCCTTCGGCCTCCTCCGGCGCCGCCGCTCCTGGTCTCCTTCCGCCGTCTTCTGGAGCTCTTCTCTGCTCCGGCGCGAAACTGAGCTCCGCCGCCGCCTAGCGCCTGATATAAGCCGCTGGGAGGAGGCGGAGCTATGACGCGACGGACTCCTATTGGTCCGCCGCGACGAGCACTGATTGGCCCGCCACGGTGACTCCTCATTGGGCGCCAAGCCATGAGACGCGATTGGCTCGCGTCCGGCGCCCAGTTCAAATCCTGGGGCGCTGATTGGAGGAACTCGGATCCTCTCGGATCCCAGTTCCTCCGTACTCCGGCCCAATCGCTGTGCCGCCGCCTCACACTATCATGGCTGACAGGGCTTGGATCCTCAAGGATTCAGACCTGCAGCCATACACACGGACACCACTGACTCCTGGCACCACCATGCCCGCTACCACCAGTGCCAATGCCTGCCACCGTTGCAGCCACCAATGCCCGAGACTTCTGCCTCCTCATCAGACTTGTGATGAGCAGGCTATTGTGCAACTGGATAAAATAAAATGTGTGTGTGTGTGGAGGAGCGGGGGAGTGAGCACTCAGGACCAGCACTGACAGCTGGATACAGTCACAGTCAGTGAAGTATCTGCTGTCCAATCACATCTGCCGGAGTGACGGGCATGCTTTCATGTGGGGTGAAGGCATGTCCCTGTCACTGAGGCAGATGTGCTGGTGCCACTTCTCTGGCTTTTTTTTTCAATGGGATTTTCCTGCCCACTGCTTGGCCCCGCCCCAGCCACTTTATCATTGTCAGTGAGAGGCAGCGCTCTTGATGCCTCCCATCCACATTTCATGGCCAAAATGTTTCAAATAATGACACAAGATATAAATATTTCTTTGTATTTTTGTAATCATTATGACAGGGGAGGCTCTGCCTCCCCAGACTGCATGTCCTTGATCTGAAGTAGGTATTCTGGTCGGGGGCATCAAAATGTATAATTGTGCACATTAAAACAACTCCTGCCCCACCAAAAACAACACACCCCAAATTAAGATATATGTGCAAAATAAATGCAGAAGAGGTGCATCTGTTGCTATGAAAATCAAAGCATTGAAGTGTTTACAGTAAACAGATTATTCTATGGAGGGCAGTGACCCAAGTGATTATATTAGTGCAGGACTACCTGTGACATGGACATTATTAGAATGAGGAGAAGGGAATTAGACACCAGTAGTGTTGTGGAACTCCTATAAAAACTGCAGAGGAAGATTGTGATGTGCATCCTGAATAGCTGTGATGTACCTTTGCCCATTTCGCCTTGCACCCCATAAATGTGTGCAGATAAATTAGCAAATATTGTTTATTGTACTAAACAGTGTTGCCGGCCACGGTGCTGGCACATCGCCAAAATTGAATTCCCCCTAAGTGTACCCATCTGCTGTGTCTATTTAAGTTTTAATTAATATTTGGTTCAAACTGTGTTGACAGTATGCAGAAATGAAAGAAAAATGTTTATGTAATTTTCTTTCATGCTCCAACAGGGCCATTAGACAGTGACTAAATAAAAGAGAGGATATAGCCTTAATGTAGTAATAACTCAACTCCTGCAGTATAACACAATTTAGCTTTCTCACAATAGACGAATATTCAGGTAGAACAGTGTGACTTCTAATTGCAAATAGCTACTGATCACATCATGTTTGCTCAAAATGAAACATGTCTGTATGTTACTGTGCATTTCCGAGATAGGAAATCTCATCCTTTTGTTAGATCAGCAATTTAGGAAACACAAGGAAAGATGCTAGCTACTTGCCAGAAGGCTTTTATAATATTTTTAGTTGGAAAGCGTTAAATTGTGAGCTAAGAACTCACTGTTCATATAATATTTATCTTGACTAGCACAGAGTTGGGAATATGTCATGTGAATCCTGCCATATCTGGGCCATCAATTATTTACCTGCCAGGTGAGGAGGATCTGCTCACACATATACTTGCTGTTTAACCTGTTTATATTTCCTAGAGTTATGTCATGTCTTTATACTATACTGATAAATAGCCATCTTTGCTTCTTCGTTTGCATTTTCCAATGTCTACCCTATACGTGTCACTGAATATCTTTAAGGGGTTGATGCATCAAGCAGTGAAAAGAGTGGCCCAGTGGAACGGTTCCCCATAGCAGCCTATCAGCATCTACCTATCATTTTATAGGGTGTACTTGATAAATGCTTTCTCCAAGCTCAATGGCAACTGCTCCACTATTTTCACTGCTTGATACATGCACCCCTTGACTTACTTGCGCAAGTACGTAATTTCCACTATAATCTTAACTCTTTTTTTTCACATACTTTTAAAGCCACAAGCTGTGAGAAGAGTAAAAGTAAATTGAACTCATTATACAGTGGTTAATGGAGCTGACTGAACATTTATAAGAGGTATGGGTATTGTCAGACTGGGGCATGAAGGGCCCACCAGGGAAAGGCAATGCTAGTGGCCCACTGACGAGCGGTGGCACAATGCTGAAGTGGCGAGGAAAGCCTCTCTAAGGGGTGTGGCCAGCTGCCAGAATTTCGAGATCCCCTCTGCCAACTTTCTTGTGTCTACAGAGTAACTATCAACATAGGGATAGATGTATGAAGCGGTGATAAATTTGGAGAAGTGAGCCACGGCAACCAATCAGCTTTGAAGTAACATTGATCAAGTGCATTCTATAAAATTATACATAGCAACTGATTGGTTGCTATGGCATACTTCTCCACTGGCTCAATTCTCTACTCTTATCACTGCTTCATACATCTTACTCATACTGTAGGTATCCGGAATGCATTCCAAGAGGAATCACTCGAGTGAGATAATCGCTTACATTTGAGGCCATGTTCTGATGGTTAATCTGCACCTAGCATGGGAATAGTGCAAGTTTAAATGGTGCGAACAATCGTTGCATCTAAAGACACACCAATCGATATTTCAGATCTAAAGAAACTGAAAGTGGGCATCTCTGTCCTTGTACATTGTATACTCCAGGGAAGGGCTTGTAGCATTATCAACATAAAATCGCAGATGCAACTTTTGCAAGAGAGGCACACACAGACACTCTTGCATCAGGCCCTTAAAAGTTCACTGTTTATTCTACATTTAACAATAATGAGCTCCCAGCTTTGCTATAAAATTGTGTCTTCTACTTTCAAAAAGTCCCCCAGTGAGCAGTACTGAGCTAAAAAACATGTTAAAACTGGTTATACTTTCATAAAACAATTCATAATAAGTGATCTACACTGCAGTTTTTATTTACTGATATTTTACAGTAGTGCCTTAATGCAGTTGTCACCAGACTAACCTGAATTAGTTTGTATACTATTCCTATAAGCCAGAGATTCCTAAACTCTTGTTGCCACTGTGTTCCATCTGGCCGCTATTGGTTCCTCCCACTCTTCAGTTCCCGGCTCATAAAACTGTGAAGCTGCCAATGGGCATAACTAGAATTGTCTGGGCCCCATAGCAAAATTGCGATGGGTCCCTTTACATACCATAATAATGTCACACCTACCAACATAACTGTCTATATACATTTGTTGTGAAAACATATTGAGTTCATTTATTAAAGTACCCTCACCATTTGCAGGACATCCCCTAACCATACCAGGGTCCATCCATTAATCAGAATAAGCATTAAAAATGTTACATTACTGTACACTGTAGAACACATTCAATGTCACTAGACCGATAATGCCCGATTTCAGACCAATTCGGGCATTCAGCCTGATATATTGGGTGAAATCGGGCATTTTCAGTGTGCTTTTCCCCTGATCCGATCCGATGCGCGTTCCCATGTGCATCGGATCGGATACCCCTAGATCCAACATATCACGAGTGCTGCACTCGTTATATGTCGGACCGTCATGTCATATAAGTGTATGGGGCCCTTTAGTTTAAAGGGGTATTGTAAATATCCTCCTAATTTTTAAATGCATTGCTCTATCTTTTTCATCCTGTGGTCCTCAGCCATCAGTATATATAATCAGGCAGAGCTGGTCAATTTGTTGACCTTGGATAGAATTCAGAGATGACAGGCTAAATAATAATAGGGTGCGAGTTCTGAAAAGGTTCAAGTTCAGCGCTAAACTTGCACATTTTCAGAACTTGCACATGTAATAGGCAGCAAGAACATACAGCTTGCACAATGTAACAGTTCAGGGCCCTCATTCCGAGTTGTTCGCTCGGTAAATTTTCTCGCATCGCAGCGATTTTCCGCTTATTGCGCATGCGCAATGTTCGCACTGCGACTGCGCCAAGTAAATTTGCTATGCAGTTAGGTATTTTACTCACGGCATTACGAGGTTTTTTCTTCGTTCTGGTGATTGTAATGTGATTGACAGGAAGTGGGTGTTTCTGGGCGGAAACTGCCCGTTTTATGGGTGTGTGCGAAAAAACGCTACCGTTTCTGGGAAAAACGCGGGAGTGGCTGGAGAAACGGAGGAGTGTCTGGCCGAACGCTGGGTGTGTTTGTGATGTCAAACCAGGAACGACAAGCACTGAACTGATCGCAGATGGCGAGTAAGTGTGGAGCTACTCAGAAACTGCTAAGAAGTGTGTATTCGCAATTTTGCTAATCTTTCGTTCGCAATTTTGATAAGCTAAGATTCACTCCCAGTAGGCGGCGGCTTAGCGTGTGCAAAGCTGCTAAGAGCAGCTTGCGAGCGAACAACTCGGAATGAGGGCCCAAGTTATTAACTTTAACTCGCACATAATTAGTAAAATACAACCTTGAAAAATAACAGACCAGCTTCAGGCTGGTGAGTTTGGCAAAAGCCTGCACAGATCAGCGTGATCCGTGCAGGCTTCTGGTGTAAAAGTAATTAAAGAGTTAAAATTCAGAGAAAAAAATGGCATTCACCCCCAGAAGCATAACCAGCCCTAGGCTCTTTGAGCCAATCCTAGTTAAAAAAAAATACAGAGTAAAAAATTAGTAGGGTTCCCCTGTCTTTAATAAACCAGCACCCGGCTCTTGGAGACAGCCTTGGTTCTAATAATACAGGGAACAAAATGAGTAGGGGTCCCCCCGTTTTTTTTAAAACCAGCACCGGCTCTACTAGCAGGGGGTAATGCCACAACCAGGGGACACAGTTAATGGGGTCCCCTGGTGAAAGCTTTCATCCCCACTAACTAGTCAGCCCAGGCCAGGGATTCCTCGGGAAGTGGGAACACCACCCAATAAAGGGTTCCCTTCTCGAGAGGGTACCGAAGGCCAGGACTGAAGCCAGAGGCTATCTCCGGCACCTGTGGGTTGTGGGTGCCAGCTTGATAGCAAATAACTGAAAGTTAGAAGAAATATTGTCTTTTACAGGAGGACTACAGGTACTAGAAAGCGTCTCCTGCATGCCAGTACCTGGAGAACCACAAGTACCAACATGTGGGGCATTAATGGCCCGCTGGTACCTGTATCCCCCTATAAAATAAATATTAAAACAAAGACTACACAGACACACCGTGACAGTATAACTTTAATAACCACACTCATTCTCACGTATAATTACCTTGTCCCTGGTGCCACTCGGGCCACTTCTGTAGTGGAAAAAATCCATACTCACCTATCCCTTGAACAGATTGCGTCCTCTTCTCCAGTAGCTATCCAGGGGATTTAAAAAAAAAAAAAAGAACTAGAGGAGCTATATAACGCCGGACCCCATGTATGTTTCGTCATTAGCAGAGTGGCCAGCCAATCAGCTCTCGTTACTGTGGGAAGAGGCTGCTGATCAATCATTACCAGCCTGGCATGTATGAAGGAGGGATATCTGAGCTATCTGGTGCTGTCCCTTAATTTTCAGCAGCTGAAACCCTCATAGGTTTCTATGGGGGATGCGATGCTGTCAGATTTAACAAGCTTCGGAATGCGAATGCATCTGAAAATAGCATTAGCCGATTGTAGCCTATGGGCTACAGATTGCAAAATTAACCCTCCCTGGCAATGGCCACCACGCATGCATTGTCAGCCCCTGTCTCTGCAGTTGTAGATTGTTACAGCCTGGCATAATAAGTGCATACTGCAATGTGATTCTGGGCGCTAATATCACGCCCAGATTACATGGAGTATGTGATTGTTGATAAATAGACCTCAGAGTCATTGAGGAGCTGGACTATCATTTTCACTGGTGGGAAGCAAAGGGGAGAGAGAGGAAGTAGGGAAAGGTGGGAGAAGGACAAACCATGCCTGGGTTGATTCATGGCCATTCAGTAAAGTTGGGTGCAGGGCCAGCCACTAGTCTGGAAGCACATCAATGTCAGGCTAGCCCATATTACAGCGGTGGCCAACGCGTGGCTCTTGAGCCACATGCGGCTCTTTCTTTATTCAATGTGGCGCCCAACACTTAAAGTCACATGACCACAACAGATCTGTAAAGATCTGCACTCCAGCCAGACACGCAGCAGCACTACGGGGACTGAGAAGTGAGGGAGCCAAATACACATGGGGGGAGCTGGCTGGAGTGACACATGGGGGAACTGAAGTGTATTATGCGAATATGGTCTTTTCAATTTATTTTATGTGGATCTGGCTTTTTCAATTATTTTATGTGGAAGTGGCTTTTTCAATGTATTCTATGTTGGATATGGCTTTTAAATGTATTTCTCTAACGTCCTAGTGGATACTGGGAATGTACTTTAGTACCATGGGGTATAGATCGGGTCCACTGGAGCCTGGCACTTTAAGAAAACATTAGTGTGTGCTGGCTCCTCCCCTCTATGCAGAGCCGGCCATAGGCATAGGCAAACTAGGCAATTGCCTAGGGCATTTGATATGCCTAGGGGCATCAGCAGCTTCTGCTGATTAAAATGATATGCGGCATACCTATATTCTGTGTGTAGCATTTCATATGCAGATACAGCCACAGTCTCACACAGTATATAGGCATGCTGCATATCAGTTTAATCAGCAGAAGCTGCTTGTGCATCCTAGCCACATAGCAATGCAAATAAGATGCATTTTCATAAAAAAAGGTGCCCGACGTTAGCATTGTGGCAAGAATTATGAGGACACATCTGTATCCAAGCAGAGGCAGAGGTCACAGTGTTAGCAGCAGTGTGAGTGCTGTGTGCATGTGAGTTGGTTGGTTGTGCAGTAATGTTCAGAATATGTGTAAGGGGGTGGTCTTCAGTATGCCGGCGGTCGGGCTCCCGGCGGCCAGCATACCGGCGCCGGGAGCCCGACAGCCGGCATACCGACACTTATTCTCCCTCGTGGGGGTCCACGACCCCCCTGGAGGGAGAATAAAATAGTGTGGCGCGTGTAGCGCGGCGAGCCCGCAAGGGGCTCATTTGCGCTCGCCACACTGTCGGTAAGCTGGCGGTCGGGCTCCCGGCGCCGGTATGCTGGTCGCCGGGAGCCCGACCGCCGGCATATCGTAGTGAACCCGTGTAAGGAGCATTATGTGTGTCATGTAAAAATGCATTAATAACGTGCAACATATGTGTAAGGGGCACTATGTGTGTCATTATGTGCATAGGGGCACTAATAATGTGCAGCAAATGTGTAGGGGGCACAATGTGTGTCATTATGTGTATAAGGGCATTAATAATGTGCAGTATATGTGTAAGGGACACTATGTGTAAAAGGGCATTAATAAAGGTTGTCATAATGTGTAAGGTGCATTATGTTTATAAGGACATTAATAATGTGTCTCATATGTGTAAAGGGCATTACGGTGCGGAATTATGTGTATAAATGCATTACTAATGTGTGGCATTACTGTATGTGTATAAGGTGCTCTACTATGTGGCATTGCGTATAGAAAGAGCACTACTGTGTCGTCTAATGTGAATAAAGAGCAATAGGGTGTGGTGTAATGTGAATAAGGAGCAATTCAGTGTGATGTAATGTGAATAAGGGGCTCTACTGTGAGGAGTAACGTTTATAAGGTAAAGTAATACTACTGTGGGATGTAATATGAATTATGGACACTATCGCATGATCAAATGTGAATAAAGTTGCACTACTGTGTGGCGTAATTTGATTTGGGGTTACTATTGTGTGGCCATGCCCTTTGCCAGCAAAAACACACCCCATTTTGGGCTGTGCGCCAAATGTGCGAACTATTTAAAATATAGGGGGTACAAACACCAAAATAAGGACTGCTATGAGTAAGGGGTGATGGTGCTGGGAAAGAGGTGCAAGGTAAGAGGCGGAACCAGCGGTGGTGCTAGGGGGCACCAGCCAAAATCTTGCCTAGGGCATCATATTGGTTAGGGCCGGCTCTGCCTCTATGCCCCTCCTAGCAGACTCAGTTTAGAAAAATGTGCCCAAGGAGGCGGGTGCATTCCTCTAGAGCTCCAGAGAATTTTCTTCAAAAAATATATTTAGTTTATTATTTTCAGGTAGTTGGCAACCAGTCTACCTGCATTGTGGGACTTAGGGGGGGACCGAACCAACCTCCCTAGGGTTAATGGTTCGTAATCCTTGCTGACAGGACATTAAGCTCCTGAGGCGCTGTTTCACATTCCACACTGTGTGTGCACACGCCAGCAGCATGCCGCTACCCCCTAACAGATGCCGAAGTAGACGCAGGTGCAGTGAGTGATCACACCGGGGTCCCGGTTAGCGGGTCCCTGGTGACATGTGACGGCTTTAAGGGCGCGGCGGTCACAGGCTGCGAGCTGCGGTGCCCGCCGTGGACCCCAAACTAGCACTGACAAAGGGGGTTATTAAACTTAATTTTACACTGTAAGGGAGTTATTAAACTTCCTTTTATATATACATAAAGCCAGTATAATCTTGTGAGGGACCGTGCGCCATGGAAGGGGTGTGGCTTCCCGGAGAGCGGGACCAGAGGCTGAAAGGCGCCATTTCCTGCTGCTGCTGACTGAAAGGCTGCATGTTGGAGCTGCTCCTCCATAGACCCTGCTGAACCACCAATAGTACTGGTGCCAGGGGGTTTTATAGGAAGGGGGAGCATATCAGCGGTGGTGACACTGCTGAAGTACAAAATTGATTTCTATTGAATATACCCAGCAGAGTGCTGCTTTGCCTGGGTATTGTGTACTGGTCCCAATCCTCTCTGTGTCACTCCATTCGGACTGTCTGGGGTTGCTTTGGTGTTTCACTGTCTGTGTTGTCACTGCACTGTGTTTAGTCACGTAACTGTGTTTCTACATTAGAGTGTCTGGGAAAAAGACTGTGTGTCCCTCATGTAACACTAAGTTTACTCCTTCCCCAGAAGGGTCGCTCCTGTGTAACCAATGCTCTATACCCTCTCAGGGTAGTAGTGTGCAGGAACCTGAGTGGTTAGAATCCTTCAAAATCATGATTCATAATATTAATACAGAGTTAGCTACTGCTAGAAAAGAAAGGCAGACACTTAAACAATCTGTTGATAACATGTTTGTTAAAGCTGCTGACCACAGACAGGCTCTTCAGCTCCCTCTGTTGGCCTTGCATAAACGTGCACTCCCACAGGCACTCCAGTCTGACTCTGATACTGAATTACCAGAGCTGAATGAGAGGGAGGTTGATATGGAAGAGGACAATTCTCTGTCCCCAGGTGTTGAGGCCCTGATTTATGCTATTAGAGAGTTCCTCAACATACCAGATAATGAGGCAGAATCAGAAGAGGAATTGTATTTTAATGTAAAACCAAATCCTCTGCCACTTTTCCTATATCAAAAGAGTTAAAGTCCTTTCCAGGGAGGCATGGGTCAATCCTGACAAGAAATTCAAAACTCCTCAGCGGTTATTGAATTTCTTTCTTTTCCCTCCTGAGGATAGGAAATTATGGGAAAATTCCCTGTCAGTGGATACTTCAGTGTCCAGGCTGTCACGTAAACTGGTACTGCCTGTGCCTGGTGCTATCTCTCTCAAAGACCCAGCTGACCGCAAGATTGAGACTACACTCTAATCAATATATACTGTGGTGGGCGTCGCACATAGGCCCACTATTGTATGCGGCTGGATTTTAAAGGCCATGGTGAAATGGTCTGATAATATAATAAATGGGTTTGACTCTCTCCCTCAGTAGGAGGTCTTTACACTACTGCATCATATACAGGATGCTGCAAACTTTATGAGTAAGGCTATTAAAGAATTTGTGTCTCATTAATGGCCGTACCATGGCTATGGTGATCTTGGCCCGCAGGGCTCTGTGGCTGCGACAATGGTCAGCAGGCGCTGATTCCAAGAAAGGTGTGGAGAATCTTCCTTTTACAGGCGAGGCCTTATTTGGGGAAGAACTGAACAAGTGAATTTCTCAAGTGACGGCTGGTATGTCTACCTATCTGCCATCTGCTGTGCCTCCTGCTAGACGTCCCTACCCTGGGCCTTCTCTGCCGTCCTTTCATGTGGCCAGAGTTAGAGGCAGAGCTAGAGGAGCCTCAAATGTCGCCAGAGGAAATCGAGGTAAGTCCCGTAAACCAACAGCTGCTGGATCTCTGGACCCTCATCAATGAAGCCCTCCGCATGACGGTTGGCCCCAACAGCAGGGAGACTTTCAGGTAGGTGTTCGCCTTCAACACTTCGCCCATGTGTGGGCACAGTCCTGCCGGGATCCTTGGGTGAGGGACCTCACATCCCAAGGATACCGGTTGGAATATAATGCACTACCTCCTCCCAGATTCTTCAAGTCAAGCTTACCAGCTTCACTGTTAGCAAGGGTTGCCTTGCAAGACACCATTCAAAAACTGCTGCGAATGGGGTTATGGTCCCAGTTGCACAACAGGGGGTTCTACTCCAGTCTTTTTGTTGTACCGAAACCGGACAGTTCGGTACGGCCCATCTTGAACCTAAAATCTCTGAAACCGTATCTACGCGTGTTCAAATTCAAGATGGAGTCCCTGAGAGCAGTGGTCTTTGGACTGAAACAAATAAGATGGGATTGGCTTTCTTAATTCTGACCCTGTGTAGGTTTAAATTTACTTAACATTGTTTTTTCATGGATTGAAAACTGCGGATTGACAACAGATTGACACTTGGTTGTAAATCAAAAATACAACACTGACTAAAGTTATTGGCCTGAATGGAACCCACCATCGACCCCCATCACTTCCCACACTCTGACCAATCATTGTGCTCCCATTAATTTCATAGCAGTTGTCTGCTAGTGACCTGTCATTTGCGATGGACTCCATATGGGGCCCATTTATTAATTATCGGGTTATAGAAACGATACTTAGAATTTCTTGTCACCGCTATTCAAGACAATAAGAAATTCTGAAATGCCCAGATGTATTACAAATCAGGGACAGAGTCTGATGTGATCACTTTATTTTGTGCTGCAGGACCCCCAAACTACGGCCATGTGCAGTCATCAGACCATGCATGCACGAGTGGCTATTACTGGGGAGGAAGCCAAAGGATCCCTCTCCCAGTACAATCTGCAGTATGTAGCCCTATAAGCTACAATGGCTAATGCCATCTTAGTTTGGGGTTAGCTATTGGGGCCAAGCTGCTTGGTAAATTTTACAGTTTAGCACCCCACAAACAAAACTTTGGGGTCTGCTGTTGGTATCAGAAACAGGGGTACCACGTGGATTTTTAAGTAAATGTAAAATTTGGTGAAAGAGGGGTCTTGATCATATATGGAATGTTCTCTTTAATAAAGTATTTTTCAATATGATGTGTATATAGTAATTTTTTAAATATTTTCTTTATTGCCGGGGTAAATTGACACTTGTGGTCAGGCTTGGACTGGCCCACAGGGGTACAGGGGAAACCTCCGGTGGGCCCCACTGCCTGGGGGGTGCCCACCTCCTGCTCTAAGGATCAGGTTCCAGTCTGTGCACTTTAATTATACTGTACATTATACATATGTTACCTTATACCAGACTATGGTGTAAATTTCTACAGTGCATTGCTGTTATTAATCTGTTATTTATCTGGCACATTATCATTGATGCAGCAGCTTAATTTACTGTAAATATTTATGAAGGGGCCCAGATGTTGCACTAACCAATGAGGTGGCAGGCTACACCCCCTCTGCAGACTGGCCACACCCCTAACATGGGCCCCTACCACTGCATCCCCCCGGTGGGCCCTACATGCCCCAGTCCAACACTGCTTGTGGTTCTCCAAGTGGCATATACAATTAAGTGCAAGAATAGCAAAAACCTTCCGGGGTTTGTTTGGGATATATGTCCAAAAGGAAGAAAGAAAAGTCATGCAGTACAATACCCTGTCCCAATTCGTTATAGTAGAATATGTTGGAGTTTCACCATGATTGACAGGGTAATCCATTACCCACTATTGTTAACCATAAAACAGAACTGGCTGATACATTGATACATATCCATGTATTATTTACAAATCTTATCTAAAAATCATAACTTGTGGATTTAACAAACGTTGTTATTTAGACACTCAAAACATTCTTGTGTACTCCCTAGTGCTGTATTAAATGGATTATATATATATATATATATATATATATATATATACATACAAACAAATAGAAAACCACAGCACTCGCCACCCCAGAAGTGGAGTGCAGTGTCCGCACTCGCCACTAATAGGGTGGGGTGCATGCAGCCCATGGCCACCTACTCAAAAATATACAAACAGAAAGTTCAGCACTCACCAAAATAAGCTCACTTATCCTCACAACATCTAGGAATAAATGATGGGGGTTTAGTTAGTGAATTGGCCAATGCACGGAAGCCTGCACACCGCTCGCCAATGTATTTTGTGATAGTGTAGGACCTGCATGAAGGTGGGGTACCTTGGTGAGCGGTGTGCAGGCTTCCGTGCATTCTCCAATTCACTAACTAAACCCCCATCATTTATTCATTTATTCCTAGATGTTGTGTGGATAAGTAAGCTTATTTTGGTGAGTGCTGAACTTTCTGTTTCTATATATATATATATATATATATACTAACACGTGATATACTGATCAAGTTCCTTTTATTATTCGGTATATTAACAGAGAGTTTATGTTTCCTTATTTTTAATGCATACTAATAAAGTTTAAACATTTTTAATTGAATCTACCACATAAGAGTGACCCAGCACATAGGGGGTCATTCCGAGTTGATCGTAGCTGTGCTAAATTTAGCTCAGCTACGATCATTTACACTGACATGCGGGGGGATGCCCTGCACAGGGCTAGCCCGCCCCGCATGTCAGTGCCGCCCCCTTCCCGCAGAAGTGCAAAGGCATCGCACAGCGGTGATGCCTTTGCACTTCAAGAGTAGCTCCCGGCCAGTGCAGCTTTAGCGTGCTGGCCGGGAGCTACTCCTCGCTCCCCGGCCCGCAGTGGCTGCGTGTGACATCACGCAACCACTGCGGCCCACCCCCCGTTCGGTCCGGCCACGCCTGCGTTGGCCGGACCGCACCTACGAAACGGCGCCGTTTCGCCCCTTCCCGCCCTTCGACCGCCTCTGCCTGCAAATCAGGCAGAGGCGATCGTAGCGCAGCGACAGGCGGCCATGCGCCGGCGCATGCGCAGTTCTGACCCAATCGCTACGCTGCGAAAAACTGCAGCGTGCGATCGGATCAGAATGACCCCCATAGAGTCTACTTGTCTATCCCAAACTAAACCATTTTTTTTTACTCTTGAGAGCACCACCAACAAAGCCATTACCCACACAATTGTATGTATATTTCTTCACATGTTGATATCTTATGTATCTCTTATTATATATAGAACTCAATTCAGGGGTGCAATATCTGTGCTGAACCTAAATCGTACCTAGTGGGTTTTTCTCACAGGTGCAAGATTCTGCTATTTAATTGGGTGCAGAGGTTTTGATTTTTCTTGCAGCCCCAGCGCATTACCAATTTTTCCTAAAATCCATATTTTTAGGAAAAATGGTCAGCGATTGCTCTGGAACTGCCTAATGACTTATTAAGCAACTGGAAGTTTCCAATTAGCTTAATTAGTCCAATTACTTTCCGAACAGCTGCCTCCTCTATGGTTTTCCTCTCCAGTGTCCAGTGATGCAAGTAGAAATATTTTCTTAGTGGTGCTGAATGTGCCGAAAAATGGGCGTGGTCATGTGGCATGACCACATGACACTAGTGGGAGTGGCTACGTTCCATTAGGGGTGTGGCCACACAGCACAGTCCCTTTTCTTTGCACTCTGGAAGAAAGGCTAGTAGAATTATATAGTACTGCCTCCAGTATAACAGAAATATATAGTAATAACCCTCAGTATAATAGAAATATATTGTAATGCCCCCAGTATAATAGAAATATATTATAATACCCCCAATTTAATTATAATACATAGTAATGCCCCCATTATAACAGGAATATATAGGGTAGTAGTGTCCCTGGTATAATAGAAATATATAGTAGTGACCGACATTACAATAGAAATCTATAGTAATACCCCCATAATAATAGACATATATAGTAGTGTCCACATTATATTAGAAATGAATTACCCCATACAGTGAATCTAGAGACATGCCCAGCAGCCCAGCCTGTGAAGAACAAAAGTCGCTCAGTGCCGATGCATCACACGAGCCGAGTGAATGGAAAAAGCTGGACACTGCGGGAAAAGGCATCCAGCCCAGTCCCCAGGCTCCTCTCTTCACGCCAGCCATGGCCACCAGGAGAGGAAGTGTGATGTGATCTCATGACATCACCGTCGCACTCCCTATAGCACTGACAAAAGTGGAAAGTGCCATCATGCTAACGAACACCTTGGTCTTGTTGCTCGGCAGCACATCATAATTGCGGTAATGGCAGCCACAGGTGCAGTGGGTGGTACTGCATACCTGCTGCCAAATTCTTAAGGGTACTCCGTACCCAAACGTACCTGCATACTTGCACCACTGAGCATCGCAGACAACAGAGACAGGTTCCAGGAACAAGCCAGGCTCAGGACAGGTACTGCCTCTAACCTTGCACCTGTTCCCCGCACACACTATACTACACTACACAACCCTAACCCTGCACCCGCTCCCCGGACACACACTACCACTGCTCCTCACACACAGCTTTGGCACTATATATAGTGCGCCAGTAATAAGAAAAACAGGATTTTAATTACCTACTGGTAAATCCTTTTCTCATAGTCCGTAGAGGATACTGGGTCCCACATTAGTACCATAAGGTATAGACGGAGTCCATTAGGAGCCATGGGCACTTTAAGAAATTGATAGTGTGGGCTGGCTCCTCCCTCTATGCCCCTCCTACCAGACTCAGTCTAGGAAACTGTGCCCGAGGAGACGGACATACTTTGAGAGAGGGATATAAAAGGATAGTGGGGAGATTCCGAACCAGCACACACAACTAGAGGAAAGCCAAGCTAACCAAACTATAAACCAGGAACAGCAACCGCTGAACCAACAATACTTAACCAAGTAACAGTGCAGGAAGAAACAAAGCACTGGGCGGGCGCCCAGTATCCTCTACGGACTACGAGAAAAGGATTTACCAGTAGGTAATTAAAATCCTATTTTCTCTTATGTCCTAGAGGATACTGGGTCCCACATTAGTACCATGGGGATGTACCAAAGCTCCCAAACCGGGTGGGGGAGTGCTGAGGTTCCTGCAGTACTAATTGACTAAACTGAAGGTCCTCAGAGGCCAAAGTATCGAACTTGTAGAACTTAGCAAACGTGTTCGAACCCGACCAAGTAGCTGCTCGGCAGAGCTGTAAAGCTGAGACACCCGAAGAACCCACCGACCTAGTAGAGTGGGCCTGTACAGATTTTGGACACGGCAAACCTGCCAGAGAATAAGCATGCTGGATAGTAAGCCTGATCCAGTGTGCAATTGTCTGCTTTGAAGCAGGACACACAATTTTATTGGGATGATAAAGAGCAAACAACGAGTCCGATTTCCTTTGATGAGCTGTCCGCTTCACATAGATCTTCAAAGCCCCCACAACATCCAAGGACTTTGAAGTAGCAGAGGTGTCGGTAACCACCGGAACCACAATAGGTTGGTTGATATGAAACGCAGATACCACCTTTGGAAGAAACTGCTGACGAGTTCTGAGTTTAGCCTCCAGCTCCAACACACACCTCACAGAAGCTAAGGCCAACAAAGTGACGGCCTTCCACGTAAGAAACTTGATGTCTACGTCCTGTAAAGGATCAAACCATTCCGATTGTAGGAACTGCAACACCACGTTGAGATCCCAAGGTGCCGTAGGAGGCACAAAGGGTGGTTGGATGTTGTCAAAGTCGAAAAATATTGTAATGCATATGCCTTTACTAACCCCATGCACATGCCCGCTGCTCGTGCACTCAGTCCGCCGTGCGTGCGTGCGTGCACATATCCGCAATTTGCGTAGGATCGCTCCGGCGATCATGCGCGTGATATGGGTATTTACGGTGGAGTTTGTGAGCGCGTAGAGGGTTATTAGAACATTACATATTTAACCCAAATAGTGTGCATTTTAGATATAGCTCCCCTAGACCACGTCAGCGAGTATTAAATAGTGGTCCAACCGGTGTTGGTTAGAGAAAGATCGCATGTTCCTGCGTATAGTTATGTGCAAAAGTAGAATATGAACATTAACTGTATTTACTGTATATTACGTATGCGGCGGGAATCCAGAGGATACCACCCACAAGAGCAGTTGGGGAAAGACATCGCCCATCTATTCAAATCCACCTATGACCTCTTCTGTAATGTAAATACACATCCCTGTGTCCAATGGACAATGAGATTACAGTGACCATTGTATTGTGTATACATGTTGTGTATAAAAAGACCATTGTTGCCTGGCCGGTCAGAAGACTCTGAACGCTATCTGTATGACCAGCGGAGGACCGGCCGGGTTGCGCTTGCGAACATTCTCACGTATGTACATTCTCTGTAGCCATTATTCTGTTTAGATTTATCTTGTTAGCCTGTAGTGTATGATTTGTACTGTTTACCTTTTGGAATTAATCCACTGTGGCCTTAGAACCCTGTGGTTGCAACTACAAATCAGTGTGGTGTCTTCACTTTCCTGCAAGGGGTTTAAAGTGTATTTATCTGTATAAGGTGTATAAGTATTGATAAGGTGTACGCACTGCGGGTACTTTATACCGTCAGCGCTACTTAAGATTTAAGGTATAACATCGTTGCAGTACTTTGCTGCTAAGGGTTTAAAGTGATCATATCATTACATTGTATCATTAACAAGGTTTAACGGTTATCAATTGTGTGTGCGCTCACTGTGTGTACTCTGTACACTCAGCGCGGCGTGTGTACGTCAAGTGCGTACCACGTGCAGGACTCTGTACGCAAATAGCGTACAAAGTGCGTAGCACGTGTGTTCCGCCTAGCGGCCATAGTGGCTCCATGGTAATAGTGTATTTAGAGGTATAGCTTTGCGGTCTAAGATAATATCGACATTATCAATTGGGGGCATCGTCCGGTTTTTCCTCATACCCGCAGCCTAGCAAGTTTACGCAGACTTTATCTATCAGCAAAGGGCGGAAAGGTATCCCCTGTAAGCCTTCTCTTGGTCGGTGGATACAATAGTGCTGATTAGATAGGCGTCTGCCTTGCATGGTTTGAAGGGATGCTGGAGGGATCCATAAGGTAAGAACGCAAAAGCTATTTTTAAAATCTGCAAATTTTTTGTTTGGCGCCAAATGCGCACGCAACACACGCATACACCTGTATTTTGTGCTTTGCATATCTGCTCGCATTATTGCCGTAAGCATTGATTACTAGATTCATTTTGACCTGTACTGAGAAAATTTGTTGCTATTTAGTTAAAATATAGAGTTAATAGTTAAGGAAGGTTTATACAGTAGAAACTGTGTGTTGTGTTAAGTGAGCGATTATAGTTAAATATCGCTTACATTTATAGAAGTGTGGGATTTGTAGTACTGCGGACGTACGGCCTTTGTACACGTGTCTTGGGCAGCGTATGGGACTGCGTACGCAACGTAAAGGCATACACACGTGGCGTTTTCACGCAACGTGCGTAAAGGTACGCCCACTAAGTACAAATCACACAATAGTATTGTTTTAGTTTAGGCGCGAAACGGTAGCCACGCGATAATAGCACAAATTTGTTCAGTTTCCAATATTTAGTTTAAAAACCTTTTTTACTGTAGTACCTCGGGGGAAAGCTATCAGGTAACAGGAAAAGATATTTTTCTGATCAGAAAACTATAGAATGTTAGTGTGGGCTGAATAAGGTGTGAATGTATTGAACCCCGCTTGGTGAACTTGGTGATCTTGGTGAAGCTTGGTGAAACTTGGTGAAGCGTGGTCAAGCACGGTCTAGGTGAAAACGTGGTGAGCACGGTCTAGGTGAATACGTGCAACGAAGTATGATAAAGTTTTCGTGGTATTACACTCCAGCTGTTTTGGAGCACAGGGTGGAGACTCCAGTGATCCTACCACTTATAGATAGCAAGTGTCTATGAGCGGTACGATTGGACTGCACGGTTGTGTGGGCAATACACGGCGCAACGTGATACAAAGTTTTGCATATTTGTGCGTAAATCTCGTCATCATAAGCGTTATGTGAAGTAAATGCAAGCGTGATTTGTGTAAAGTAAAGGTTTAGGGAGTTTTCGCTGGTCTCTCAGGAAAATCTCCAGAGGCAGATATTCACTGGGTACCTAAAGGCCCAGGGGATATAGGTCGAAGTAGGGCCTGCAACGGCTACACGTGTCTGCTAAATAAGGCGGATCCGTGATACTCGGAGCAGAAGAAGTT
This sequence comes from Pseudophryne corroboree, assembly GCF_028390025.1. Classification (NCBI taxonomy): domain Eukaryota; kingdom Metazoa; phylum Chordata; class Amphibia; order Anura; family Myobatrachidae; genus Pseudophryne; species Pseudophryne corroboree. The sequence goes on along the minus strand of NC_086445.1, from coordinate 590,683,588 downwards.
AGTGGAAGAACTTTGAGGACTTCCACCGGTAGACTACTGTGTTTGGTGCATTTTAGGAAGTTTTCCCGTGTTAAAAAGGTCCACAATGGAAGCCAAGTGCACAACACAGGGACGTTCCTCAGTCAGGGTTCAGACTGCAGATTTCAGACCCAGGGGGTCAGCTCGGTTAGTAATGTGGGGGAAGTATGGTCCCCACACTGAGACCTTTTGTGATGAGTGGACACGAATGACTGTGGGGGATAAAACATCATTTCCTGGGATAGGTAGTTTTGACTCAGAGGTATTGCATAATCTAAGGCTTAGGATCTGTCTGATAAAATCTCAAAAACAAAGGATTAGACACACAAACTGTTTAAATTTATGGCAGCAAGAGGGTGATATGCAGAGGGAACTAGCTTACACAGCCGGTTCCAACCCTAGCAGGAAACTGATGGCAACCGCAACACCACCACCGTATATTACAGGGGAGAAAGTGGCTACAGACAATGACATACTGATATATGCTAAGAGTAAAATTGATAAATGTAGTAATGATGATAAGAATGAACTTGATAAATGTATTAATGCTAACCCGTGCAAGTTGTATCCCATCTTAAACTTCCCTCAGGAATACGAGCATGAAGATGAGCCCAGCACGATATCGGCTTTCTCTCTAGCAGCCACCATACGAGACACCCAGGTGGGCACGGCCCAACCAGTAAGAGCAGTAGCAAAGGCCCCTAGCGGAGGGACAGGTGAGGTCGTGTCCACAGGTAAGTACGGTACAGTACATTATGCAGAGACAATTGCACCTCACATTGTAGAAGCAACCCAGAACGATGTAATTGAACTAAATCCTGTCAGGGTGATCGCAGTCCCCAATGGGAAGACTGACGCTCAGGGAATCACTCCCGTCAGGAACATTGCTATGCATTGTCCTTGGTCCCGGGCAGAAATGAGGACAATTATGTCTGAATTTCCCGATCCCAGAAAAGATCTAGTCGCATGCCAGAGGTTTATTAAAGAATTAGGTAATGCCACCGAACCCACAAACAAAGATTGGCGAACAGTGCTACGAGTATGTCTACCTTCCAATATTGACCCTGCGAAATTTATTACTGATTGTAAATTAGACGCAGAAGTACCTCTCACTGAGGAGTACACTCAGGAGAATGTACGACAAATCAATCTGCAATTAGGAGTATATTTCCCTACTGTTGTCGAATGGAACAAAATCTTTTCCATAAGACAAAAAGAAGGTGAAACGGCATCTGAATATTTCCACCGAGCACTGCAGGAAATGTCTAGATACACTGGGATCGAGGACATTAAGGGAAATTTAGATCACAGGGAGGTAGCTGTGTCAGTATTAATGGACGGGTTAAAAGACACACTAAGAACCAGTGTACAAACCTCTCTACCTAACTGGAGAGGTATTTCGGTGGCTGCATTAAGAGAGTCCGCTATCGAGCACGACCGTAATATCCAGAGAATCAGGGAAGCACAGGGAGAGCGGTTGATGGTGATGAGCATCCAAGCACTGGAAGAAGCATCAACTCGACCAAAACCCCAGGCCCCTGGCACATGGAGGAAGCCAAGAGTTTGTTATCTGTGTAAAAGGGAAGGGCATTATGCCAGCAACTGTAACAGCACACATAAAGTCAGACCCCCTAGACAAGAACACGAGCAAAGTTATGATACACGTAATTGGGATCAGGGATCACATAGGAAGAATTTTGGGCCGCACCTGTAGTCAGCCAGTGTAGTTGATTGCTTGCCTTGGTAGTAAACCTGAGGTCACAGTTGATGTAGTTGGTAGATCATTTCTTGTAGATGCAGGGGCGGCCAGGTAAACTCTGTGATTTATCTTTAAAGTTTCCTCTTCATCTCTGATGTTCACTGACAGATTTACAGCTCAAACGTCACATGTCCTTCTTGACTCTGAACTGTCCTTTGTTACCCACATTCAATCTGTCTCAAGATCATGTTACATACATCTAAGAAACATATCCAAAATACGCCCTTATCTTACACAAGACACAGCAAAAACTCTAATCCATGCTCTCATTATCTCCCGCATTGATTATTGTAATAGTCTCCTGACCGGTCTTCCCAAACATAGGCTCTCACCACTACAATCCATTTTGAATGCAGCTGCGAGGCTAATCTTCCTTGCCAGACGTTCATCGTCTGCAGATCCGCTCTGTCAGTCCCTCCATTGGTTACCGGTATTCTACCGTATTAAATATAAAATACTTTTACTCACATACAAGGCTATTAAGCAAACTGCACCAACATACATCTCTTCACTCATCTCAAAATATCTCCCTACCCGACCTCTCTGCTCTGCACAAGATCTACGTCTCTCATCCACACGCATTACTTGTTCACACTCAAAATTACAGGACTTTATCCGGGCTTCACCCACTCTGTGGAATGCCCTCCCACGCACAGTAAGACTCGCCTCTAGTCTCCAAACCTTTAAATGTTCCCTGAAAACTCACCTCTTCAGACAAGCCTATCAAATTCCAGACCCACCCACATAACCTTCAGTGCTTCCCTATCTAATTACATCCTCTGTAGAATATTCATAACATCACATATCTTGTCTTTCTTTAGTCTCACACCCTCCTGACACTTGGATAACTTTGTGGGGTATCATCATACAACCCATTAAGAACCTAGCAATCTGGTGGACCATTATGCAATAGGTAGCATCTATCCTTGTGTATCTATGCCTATTTCCCTATAGATTGTAAGCTTGCGAGCAGGGCCTTCCTACCTCTGTCTGTCTGTTTTTACCCAGTTTTGTTCTATTACTGTTGTTCTAATTGTAAAGCGCAACGGAATATGCTGCGCTATATAAGAAACTGTTAATAAATAATAAATAAATAAATATCTACTCGGTCTTTTCAGAGGTCTGCCCAACCCCAGTATATCTCACCAGCATCATTGTGCCTGGCCATGCACAGAGGGTGGAGAGTGGAAATACTGGTGAAGAGAGATTGTGCAGAGATACCGATAGACATGTTGGTGTGACAGCCTGATGGTGAACGCAAATCTGACAAATTTTCTTTTTATTAATCTCTCTCTCTTTTTCATTTTCCACGGATGGTTTATTTCACACAACAGTTAAACACATTGTAATACAGGATTTATGTTCCCTACAGAAAGGTCGCTGACTCGGAAAGAATAGCGTATCACTGGAGTGTCTGTTCCGGGAAGACTGAGAGGCAGCACTGTTGAGACGGCACCTGAGCACAGAGAACTACAAGACCAGAGGCGGTTGTCGTACCAAATTTCTTTTTCCTTTTTATTATTTTCTCCATCTCCCATTACCCTCCTTTCCCCCCCTTCCTTGCTCCTTTTTCTCTCCCCTTAACAAGATGGACTTACCCCAAGAGACTGCATTCCGGGTTTTCCTGTTGACCCTGTTGTTGACTAGAGCAGTCTATTTCGGTGAGAGTACCAGAGAGGTCGAGAAAGGAACTGGAATGGGTTCTGATTGCAAGGATGGATTTGTAGAATTCCAAGAGCAAGACATCCACCGAGCAAAGGCGAGTATCAGAAAACGATCTGGTAGTCAAGAAACTAAGAGGCACTGTGAAGGGTTATTGGCTGAGGAAAATTGTATTTGTAGAAACTGTGAAAACATAGTTGAGGACGGGTGCATCCAGAGATGTCAGTCCAGCCTTAATATCAACATGGACCGTCATCCATTGAGTGACTATCACTCATTAGTGGGTAAGGTTTTAAACCAAACAGAATGCTGGGTGTGCTCACAAGTACCTAAAGGTCAGAGCAAGTCAGGACTAGTACCGTATCCATTAACAATAGATGAGGTACATGAGCTACGGTGTGGGAGACCGGTGGACAAGAAATTCAATATTTCTAGGCCCCCTAGTTTGAAGCTACACCAATATCATGTGGATAGATCCTTAGTATGTTTCAACATTTCCAATTCCCGAAAGCCGGGAAATTGGGAAGTGACATGGAATAACCAAACCATGGCATTTTCACACAGAGCCGATAGAATGCCTGTAGACCCTGAACTTATACGCCAAATAGCCGACGGTGGGAGATATTTTCAGTATAGGTATACTCTAGGAAGTAGGACCATGCGGGTTGGAGAAGTATCACCAGGATACTGTGCGCATATCATACAGCCTGATACGTGTACTGAACAGATGAGAGAGTTAGGGATAGGATTTCTCACCTGGAAGGTTTGCAATATGGTGATGTCATATTCTGTCCCATATGTTCTCCCCGATGATGCATATTTCATATGCGGGAGGAAGGCTTATAAGTGGCTTGCCCCAAACTCAGAGGGATTGTGTTACATTGGAAGAGTGTTGCCAGAAGTAATGACCATTACCCATGATAAGATGAAAGACGTTCACCGCAATGCTCAAGCTCCTTACACTCATACTCACTATGAACACATCGTTAAGAGACACCTTATAGATAGGACAGAGCACGCAGCCTCTGATTTGATCCACGAATCCACCGGGATTCAATTCCTACTCGCGTTAGATATCACCCGTACCGCCATAGGAATTATAAATTATAGGTATATCCATGCGCTAGCGAACCTGATAGATAATATCACCGAGATGTATGATGACACCTTCAGGTATACAGGGAGGGAGTTGCAAGCTTACAAAACGGAACTGATCCAGCACAGGATGGTTCTAAATTATATCACAGCGGTGACAGGCGGGTATTGTGTCACTTTAGCAACTCAGTATGGTGTGAAGTGCTGCACGTACATTACAAACAGCACTGATGACCCAACCGAGGTCATAGATCAAAAGATGGACGATATCTTACAGTTGAAGTGGGAGTTCCGAAGGAGACACAACCTTACCCTTACTGCTGTGAGTAATGAACTGACCGGCTGGGTCTCATAGTTGAACCCACGCAATTGGTTCTCAGGTTTAGGAGAATGGGCTCAAAATGTTATCGTGAGTGTAGGAAAGTTTCTCCTTTGTATCCTGGGAGTTGTCATAATGATTGGTTTGATATTCAGGTGTGTTCGAATTTTAATGCGGTGCAAGCGTGGTACCAAAGTGATGAGTTTGAGGAGCGGGGGCATTGTTACACAAACTGATTTAATTTATGACCCATCAATCGAGACAATGTTGTGATAAGACGTGATTCCACGGTCCGTTTCTTTCACCCGTTTCTCCTGTTTTCCCTCAAGCAACAATACATCCATTCGGAAAAGACTTTGATGAACACTACATCCATTCGGAAAAGACTTTGATGAACAATACATCCATTCGGAAAAGACTTTTGATGAACAATACAGCCATCCAGAAAAGACTTTGATTAACACTTTTCAGCAAAGATACACCCATCCGGACAAGACTTCAACCAACACCCAAGAACGATTGCACAAATGTTATGTGAATGTATTTGTGATACGTGTCTTATCTTCATCTCTACAACCTTCAGGTAGTGTCACACATAGTCGATAGGTAATACCCATATATTAGCATTCACATATGTCCCCCCCCCCCTCCATGTATCATCAACTAAATGTGCACCCCATTTGTTGGAACAAGAAGCCGAAACGAGTTCGGTAGTGTTTGTTGGTCCACTTACAGACCCTTAATATGGGATGAGAAGGATTTAATGTATACTTCGCAATACCTCGAAGCTTATCTAGAACATGTACGGCACGATGATACATTCCCCTCAGACATGGATTTCATACATACATGCTTTTACTATCCCACTAGGTCATACATTTCCCGCCTACACCTCTCCTCCTACCATCCAATCATTTATGGATAATGTATTGTATATTTTTATCCAACCATATGTAGATATTGTATTGTATATTTTTCTGTTTAATGTTTAGATAGTGGCAGTTATTGTTGACTGCCAAAGGGTGGACTGTCAAAGTCGAAAAATATTGTAATGCATATGCCTTTACTAACCCCATGCACATGCCCGCTGCTCATGCACTCAGTCCGCCGTGCGTGCACATATCCGCAATTTGCGTAGGATCGCTCCGGCGATCATTCGCATGATATGGGTATTTACGGCGGAGTTTGTGAGTGCGTAGAGGGTTATTAGAACATTACATATTTAACCCAAATAGTGTACATTTTAGATATAGCTCCCCTAGACCACGTCAGTGAGTATTAAATAGTTTAAACAGTTCCTGGATTAAGAGATTCGCCTTTGCATGATAGGAAGGGTCAGATAAAGGTTGGAAGGTGATGTCTAGTATCCAGCTGTAGGGTATTTTGAGGGTAACATTCCGGTGTTGGTTAGAGAAAGATCGCCTGTTCCTGCGTATAGTTATGTGCAAAAGTAGAATATGAACATTAACTGTATTTACTGTATATTACGTATGCGGCGGGAATCCAGAGGATACCACCCACAAGAGCAGTTGGGGAAAGACATCGCCCATCTATTCAAATCCACCTATGACCTCTTCTGTAATGTAAAGACACATCCCTGTTTCCAATGGACAATGAGATTACAGTGACCATTGTATTGTGTATGCATGTTGTGTATAAAAAGACCATTGTTGCCTGGCCGGTCAGAAGACTCTGAACGCTATCTGTATGACCAGTGGAGGACCGGCCGGGTTGCGCTTGCGAACATTCTCACGTATGTACATTCTCTGTAGCCATTATTCTGTTTAGATTTATCTTGTTAGCCTGTAGTGTATGATTTGTACTGTTTACCTTTTGGAATTAATCCACTGTGTCCTTAGAACCCTGTGGTTGCAACTACAAATCAGTGTGGTGTATTCATTTTCCTGCAAGGGGTTTAAAGTGTATTTATCTGTATAAGGTGTATAAGTATCGATAAGGTGTACGCACTGCGGGTACTTTATACCATCAGCGCTACTTAAGGTTTAAGGTATAACATCGTTGCAGTACTTTGCTGCTAAGGGTTTAAAGTGATCATATCATTACATTGTATCATTAACAAGATTTAAAGGTTATCAATTGTGTGTGCGCTCGCTGTGTGTACTCTGTACACTCAGCGCGGCGTGTGTACATCAAGTGCGTACCACGTGCAGGACTCTGTACGCAAATAGCGTACAAAGTGCGTAGCACGTGTGTTCCGCCTAGCGGCCATAGCGGCTCCACGGTAATAGTGTATTTAGAGGTATAGCTTTGCGGTCTAAGATAATATAGACATTATCAATGTGTAGAACCCCCTTCAAAAATGTCTGAACCTCAGGGAGAGAAGCCAATTGTTTCTGGAAGAAAATGGATAAGGCCGAAATCTGGACTTTTATGGAGCCCAAACATAGGCCCACATCCACACCTGACTGTAGAAAAAGGCGAAAACGTCCCAGTTAAAATTCCACCGCAGGGAATATCCTGTATTTACACCAAGAGACGTATTTTTCACAAATACGGTGGTAATGTTTAGACGTTACCCCCTTTCTGGCTTGGATCAGGGTTGGAATAACCATATCCGGGATCCCTTTCCGGGCTAGAATTTGACACTCAACCTCCATACCGTCAAATGTAGCCGTGGTAAGTCTTGATAGACGAACGGCCCCTGTTGGAGAAGGTCCTCGCAAAGAGGTAGAGGCCACAGGTCCTCTAGGAGCATCTCCAGTAGATCCACATACCAGGCCCTTCTTGGCCAGTCCGAAGCAATGAGAATTGCTTGAACCTTTACCCTTTTTATTCTTTTGAGAATCTTTGGGATCAAGGGGACTGGTGGAAACACGTAGACATCTGGTAGACCCATGGAGTCACCAGAGCGTCCACAGCCACTGATTGTGGGTCCCTCGACCTGGAACAATACCGCTTGAGCTTCTTGTTGAGACGAGAGGCCATCATGTCGATTGTGGAATTACCCACCGACGTGTCAACCAGCCGCTCTCCTCCGGGTGAAGGTCCCACTCTCCTGGGTGGAGGTCGTGTCTGCTGAGGAAGTCTGCTTCACAGTTGTCTACTGCCGGAATGAAGATTGCGGACAATGCCACAGCGTGTCTTTCTGCCCAGAGTAGAATCCTTGTTACCTCTGACATTCCGCCTTGTCACATTGTCCAACTGAACCTGAATGACTTGATCTTGAAGAAGATGTGATGCCTGTAGAAGGGCGTTGTATATGGCCCTTAGTTCCAGAATGTTGATCAGAAGAATGGCTTCCTAACTTGACCGTCTTCCTTGGAACTGTCCCCCCTGGGTGACTGCTCTCCAACCTCTGAGGATTGCGTCTGTGGTTAGCAGAATCCAATTTTAAATCCCGAAACTTTGGACCTAGGTCAGATGAGAAGTCAGAAGCCGCCACAGAAGAGAAATCCTGGCTTTTGGCGACAGATGGATCATCTGGTGCATGTGAAGATGCGATCTGGACCATTTGTCCAACAGATCCAGCTGGCAGGGCCTTGCGTGAGACCTTCCTTACTGCAGCACCTTGTAAGTGGCTACCATCTTTCCCAGAAGGCAAATGCATAGATGCACCGATATCCGGGTTTGTCTTAGAACATCCCGCACCATCGACTGGATCACCAATGCCTTTTCCAATGGAAGGAATACTTTCTGTGTCTCCGTATCCAGTATCATCCCCAGGAACGGAAGCCTCCGTTTTGGTTCCAGATGAGATTTTGGTAGGTTCAGAATCCACCCGTGATGCTGGAGTAGTCAGGTTGAGAGGGCAATGTTGACTAACAACCTCTCCCTGGATGGTGCTTTTATCAGCAGATCGTCCAGGTACGGTATTATGTTCACTCCCTGTTTGCGGAGGAGAACATCATCTCTGCCATTACCTTGGTGAACACCCTCGGAGCCATAGAGAGGCCAAATGGCAGGGCCTGGAACTGGTAGTGACAGTCCTGTAAGGCAAACTTTAGATAAGCCTGATGAGGTGGCCAAATTGGAATAATAAGGTACGCATCCTTGATATCCAGAGACACCAAGAATTCCCCATTCTCTAGAGCTGTGATCACCGCTGTCAGAGACTCCATCCTGAACTTGAACACCCGTAAGTACGGGTTCAACGACTTGAGATTTAAAATGGGCCTTACCGAACCGTCCGGTTTCGGAACTACAAACATGTTGGAATAATAACCCTGAGTTTGCAGCTGAAGTGGAACTGGAACAATGACCTGAGTCTGTACCAGTTTTTTAATTGCTTCCTGTAAAGTCATACTTGCTTCTTGAGGAGCTGGTAAGCCTGATTTGAAGAATCTGTGAGGTGGGAGTTCCTGAAACTCCAGTCTGTAGCCATGGGCTATAAGATCTCTGACCCAGGGATCCTGGCATGACGTTGCCCATATGTGACTGAAGAATCTCAAACGGGCTCCCACCTGCCTGTCTTCCAGGCAGTGCGGTCCACCGTCATGCTGAAGGCTTAGAGGAAGCAGAACCGGGGTTCTGTTCCTGTGAACCTGCAGTTGCTGGTTTTCTGGGTTTACCTCTATTGCCTTTAAAGGCCATAGGAGAACCTTTGTTTTTGTTTTTAAACTTCGCTGTCCGAAAGGACTGCAGAGTTGGAGCAGTGTAGTATTTTCTAGCCGGGGGAGCTGCGGAAGGAAGGTATGTAGACTTACCCGCCATAGCCTTGGATATCCACGTTTATAGTTCATCTCCAAAAAGGGCTTCACCTGTGAAATGTAGGCTTTCCACGCCTTTCCTGGAATCCGCGTCCGCAGTCCACTGGCGTAGCTACAAGCCCCTGCGTGCTGACACTTCCATGGCAGTGGTGCGTGCATTGAGTAAACCAATTTTCTTTATGTCCTCCACCATAAAGTTAGCAGAATCCTGTATATGTTGTAGGAGTAAAATTATCTCCCCCCGGATAAGGAATCTAACCCGTCAATCAGATTACCTGACCATTTTGCAAAGGCTCTAGAGATTCATGCACAAGCTATAGTGGGTCTCTGGGCCACCCCCGCAGCTATGTACAGAGATTTGAGAGTGGTCTCAATCTTGCGGTCTGCAGCATCCTTCAAGGAAGCTGCTGCAGGAACAGGTAAAACTATCTTATGTGATAGCCTAGAAACTGATGTGTCACCTATCGGTGGGTTTTCCCATTTTTCCTATCATCCTGAGGAAACGGGAAGGATGTAAGTAACCGTTTTGGGACCTGAAACTTCTTGTCAGGATTTACCCAAGTTGCTTCAAATAGGGAATTTAATTTCTTAGATGCAGGGAAAGTAGCTGAGGATTTCTTTTTCACATTAAAAAAGGATTCCTCCTCGTCCTCTGACACTCTGTCAGGAATGTGCAGGACATCTCTTATAGTTTCAATCAGGGCCTGTATTCCCTGTGTTAAAGCTGCATCCCCCCTACAAAATCCACCTCCCCCACCTCTGGGTCTGATACATCATCATCGGTATCAGCCTGCATGATTTGGGTCAGAGTACGCTTCTGAGGACAAATAGCAGGGGTCTGAGATACCAGAATGAGCACTGAATCTCTATTCATCAAGTCATCTACAGATTGCCTTAAATATTAAGTCTCCTTTTCATTTTGGGATAATTTGTTTGAAATATTTGAATTCATCCCTTTTAATTAATCTAACCATACAGGTTCAGATCCACTAGCCGGAGAATGTGTACTATCCTGAGTACACTACAGAGATCCCCCAGATTGAGAACAACAATCTGCTGTGCATGATACACACACCTTTGACATGATAAATGTAAAAGAACACATGCACACACAGTGAGGAATAGGTTAAAAGCACAGTTAACCCACACAGAGCTCTTCTAGAGAGCCACAGCGTATATTGGAGCCAGCCACACAGCGCCCCTATAGCTAAAGTACAAACTTAGCTGTGTCGCAAACTAAGTACCCTTAGTAGGGCTTAGTACACCAAAATATTGCTCTCCCCCCCCCCCCCCCCCCTTTGCTATGACCCCATGGTACCGCTGAGGTGCTCTGGAGTCCTTGTGGAGGAGCTGCGCTTCCCTGCCAGGCTGCCTGTGTAAGCTGCAGATGGGAAAATGGCGCTGGTGAGCTGCTGGATCCGCTCATAGTGAATGCCTCACCCCCGTAATGGCGCGCTGTCTTCCCGGGTATTATTGTGGCTGAGGTGCAGAATAAAGTCTGCAGTGGGTTAAAACTCCTGTAAGGTATGCCAGTTTGTGGGTAATAGTAATGGCTCCAGCCGCCCCTCACAGTGGACAGTGCATCTGAAGCCTGCAGCGCTAGGCTCCTACCCTCATGCCACCATTACAGCCGGTGACCCGCTAACTGGGATGCCAGCCACCTACTCACCACTCTTCAGTCTTCTGGCTCTGTTAGGGGTGGTGGCTTGCTGCGGGTCTGTACGCTCGCCTTGGTGGGGCTTGCGAATAGGACCCTCAGGAGCTCAATGTCCTGTCAGCGGGGAGCGGGACCATTAACCCTAGGGAGGTTGGGCCATTCCCCCCCTAAGTCCCACGAAGCAGGCAGTCTGGTGCCAGCCAGATCTGCCTGAAAATAAAAAAATAGAAAATAAATGCAGAAAACTCTTCAGGAGCTTCTCAATCGTGACCGGCTCCTCCGGGCACATTTTCTAAACTGAGTCTGGTAGGAGGAGCATAGAGGGAGGAGCCAGCCCACACTATCAATTTCTTAAAGTGCCCATGGCTCCTAGTGAACCCGTCTATACCCTATGGTACTAATGTGGGACCCGGTATTGTCAGGAATCCGCATTCTCCATCGCATCACTTCCAGTGAACAGGCGTCTCCTCGCTTCAGTCCTCTGTTTTCAGAGTATTCCCTGTGAAATGGACCTGTGGAACTACAGGTCCCAGCAGTTCCAGTTCTGTTCCAGTCTTCAGTATCCTGCAGCCTACAGCTCACTGTGCTCCACCTAACCAGTTCTATCTTTTGGTAACCACTGGTTTCAGCCAGCAGCCTGGAGTACACTGTGCTTCTAGTTAAACAGCATTAACTCCCGGTGCACTATTGATCCCAGCCAGCGACCAGCAGTGCATTGCATTAACTGTCTACAGAATTATTCTCCCGGTTAATCACCAGCTCCAGTTAACTCTCAGCTGGAGTGGTCTCAATCTTGCGGTCTGCAGGAGGGTGTGTTCTCACAGAGATTCTTCCAATCACCACAGAGCAAGGGGTATGAACTCCAGTTCCTGGCTCATTCTCATCGCCTTGGACAACGAGTCACATTTGGTGTGTCAAGTTCTCCAGCGGTTCCCCGTGTTCCAGTCTCCAGCGGTTCCCTGTGTTCCAGTCTTCAGCGGTTCCCCGTGTTCCAGTCTCCAGCGGTTCCCCTTGTTCCAGTCTCCAGCGGTTCCCCGTGTTCCAGTCTCCAGCGGTTCCCCGTGTTCCAGTCTCCAGCGGTTCCCCGTGTTCCAGTCTTCAGCGGTTCCCCGTGTTCCAGTCTCCAGCGGTTCCCCGTGTTCCTGTCTCCAGCGGTTCCCCGTGTTCCTGTCTCCAGTGGTTCCCCGTGGATACTCTCATCATTTCATTCCATTCATCATTCTGCATTTCTCCTGCTTGTTCCAGACTCCAGCCACAGCCTGCCACAGTTCATCAGCAGTAAGAGACTCTCCTCAGGTGTTATTCATTGCCTAACTTGTGCACCTTATTATTCCAGCATATTACTTGTGCACCTTATTACCAGCATTCCATTCTGTGCATTGCATCCAGCACTTAACAAGCATGCTGAGTTAGGACTGTCTCCTGCCTGGGCCTTGCTTGGCTAAAGAACTTTTATGTTACAGAGACTCTGTGCTTTTACAAGTATTACCAGAGTTCTGTCTTCTAAACCATTCACATTTATTTACCAAGTCATTCCACGTTTAGTTATCAGAGACTGTGTGCTTTGCAAGTATTACCGGAGTTCTGTTTTCCAAACCATTTGCATTTATCAAGTTATTTCACGTTACCGGAGTTTTTCTTTGTTTCAGTTATTATTTACAAATCCGTTCAATTCCAGCTACCAAGTTATTTCACATCTGTGTTTCCAGTGACTTTATTTGCTTTAAACCTTCTGCATTCTGCCATCAACTTGTCACCAATATATATTTGTGTTGCCAGAGACTTTTTATTTTTATCTTGGATTCAGTTACCGTTTATCATTTAATTTCTGCTACTACCAATGCTACGTTCCATCTATTATTATATCCTTGTTCTGTGACTTTTGTGTTTATTAAACATCAGCGCATATGCGCAGGACTTTATTCAGTCTCCGCGCTTCATACATCATTCCAACACTGACCCACTAGTGCCCCCTTCGGGAACAGACTAAATCAGAATCCTGACAGGTATCCTCTAGGACGTAAGAGAATTATTATTTTTTACCACATATTATTAAACCCACACCCACTGTCCAAGGTGTGTGGGGAATAGCCCTAGTGCTATTAGCAAAAGGCTGGTTATTCCAGGAGGAACTTTTGACTTTTTTTTGTGGTCTTCCCTATGGATTACAGCACATTGTTGGCCAGCCTTGTGTTGGTTGGCACTATCGTGTGAAACTCCACACTGTGTCCCCCTTGCTATAGTGCTACCAGCCTTGGCTGGTAAAGCCTAAGGCTGGTTAATAGAAAATGAGGAAGATCTTACACTCATGATTTTTCCACTACCAGCCTAGTCTTAAAGACCTAGGGTTGGTTATCACTGTAAGGGTGAAGCCCACAGCGTGTTTTTTATTATTATTATTATGTAGAGATGTGCCCTGTGGGCACATCAGTGGTGCTGTCCCTGGCTGGGGACAGCGCTGGGGAAGCTTGTCTGTCCCCAGCGCTGGGTGCGTGGCGGCGGCAGGTGTCCGGTGCAGGGATTACCCTTTTCCTTGCACCGGACCGGAGGCTGCGGATAAATTCAAATATTGGCGCTCTCCGGGAGCCAATCGCGGCTCCCGGAGCGGCGGCCAATCAGAGGCGGGCGCGGCGAGCCAATCGGCGCTCGCCGCGTCATAGGCCCCGCTTCCGGCATCTGACGTCAGACGCCGGGCGGGAGCCGAAGAGAAGAAGCGCGCGGAAGAGCGCAGAAGAGCCGGACGGGGAGCGGAGGCGGCGTGGACGAGGAAGACGGCGTCCGTGGGGAGAAGAGCTCCGGTGGCCGCTGAAGAGGCGGAGGAGAGACGGCGGCGCCGCTGGCCAGGACGGGTCAGCGGCAGAAGAGAGTGCCGGAGACCCCACGGATCAGGTGAGGCAACTTTCACCCCCTCCCTTTTCCTCCCTAGACCACCGGGTGTTCGGGCATTAGGCCCGTGGGCAAAGTCAGGCCCTTCCAGCCTGTGGGCATACAGTCGGGCCCTCCCGGCCCGTGGGCACAAGTGAGTCGGGCTCTCTGGGTCCAAGGCCACGCGCAGTCGGGGTTCCCCCCGGCCCGTGGCCCAAGCACCCAGACCCGACCACACATTAATTAGGGGGTTCGAGCGTTAGGCCCAAGCCACCCTCTCCCAGCGCAGTAGGTGGGCACTAGGCCCGGGGGCACATCAGGCAATAGGCCTGTGAGATGTTAGAGGGCATTAGGCCCTAGGGTATTTTGGCCAGTTAGGGAATATAAGGTGACCCTGGGCACCAGGCCCAGGTCACCCCACGAGGGACGAGTTAGGCGGGCATTAGGCCCGTGGGTACAGTCGGGCCTCGGGTCCGTGCGCAAATAGAGGGCGCTAGGCCCAGTGAATAAAGGTGGCACCGGGCACTAGGCCCAGGCCACGCTGAGGTGGTAGGTAGACAGGTCCGTTTGACCTGAGCCTATAAGAAGGAAGTGCACAGGAGGTGGGCAGGCTGTGTGGCGCCCACCCCTTTTCCAGCGGTAGGGATTAAAAGGGACAACACCGTTTTATGTTGTACTCCATGATGTATGTTGTTACCGTGCAGGGCAAAGTGTCTGTTTGTTTTAAGTTTGTGCATAGTTGTGTTGCACCACTCACACAAGCTAGTTTGAGGGCTCTGTTTATGTAGCTAGTGTAGCGGACGCACACTAGGGTAGTTCTAGGCCCTGCACGGCTGTTTGCCTCCTTACAGGGACCTGTAAGTGGAGAAGATCGGAGTGCAAGACTTGAGACGGTGAGTAGCATCCGTGTATGTTTGTCCCTTTGTCTGTCCCCGAGCGCCGGAATAGGGATTGCTCACGGACGTGAGAATCCCCTTCATCACACTACGCGCGTGAGTGCGAGTGTGTGAATTCTGGGTGGCTGAGGCTTTGTGCCTGTGATGACCTTTCACCCAACCGGTGAAGGTCGCCGTCACCCCTGGGGTATCCCCTTTTCCGGTGGAAGAAGGGTTGATACCCCCCTTGAGGTAACCTATTCTCTCCTCATCTCGGTCGTCGGTCAGCTCCGAGAGGGAATCGCCGTGTCCGGATCCGATTGAAGATTGCCAGGTCCGTTGAAGGTTCCGGTACCTGAAGGTGAGAGAGAGCGGCGCCTGGTGAGTACCGAGACTACACCTGCACGGCAGCAGGCACCACCACACGCGCAGCCGCACCTCTTACATTTATTATTATTATTATTATTATTATTAGTTCGCAAATTTTTGATTTTCATAAAAAAAAAACATGCGCAAATGTTAAGAATCCATGCAGTGCTTTCTACAAACAAGCCTGCAAGAGACAGATCATTTTTTGGTGGATGAGATTGCTCTAAGACACAAACCCATCACTTAGTAAATCTGTGTGATTTCTCTGCTGAAGTGTGATTTGTCAGTGGAATTGCAGCACGCTGGCCTTGATACATAGATGGGATGTAATCCTGCCATATTTCAAACTGGCCGCTTAGTATAGTAAATAAATATATCCTGTAATCTTGCCCAAAAGATAGATAAAGAGGGAGGAAGAGAATACCTTAAAAGAACATAAAGGTGACAACTCAATATCTGTTATAGCTGTTGAAAAGTGTAGAGACAGGTAAAATAATAATAATAATAATAATAATAATAATAATAATAATAATAAATAAATTAGAAAGAATGAAAGAAGTGCCTGGTTAGATTTAGGGCCACATGATCCTGAGCTAAAAATGATAGAGGGCGTATAGTGGAACATGGAGAAGCTGTGACCATGGTGTGTTCGTGTGGCCAGAGCAATGTGGTCATATACACCCCCTACATTATTAGCCCCAATTTACTTTTAGAAATACAAGTTTAATACTATGATTAATGGCTGACCATGTGGCAAGCTGGGTGGTTGGTCATCATCTTGCCATCATGACGATGGGCCTATTTTCATGTGCAGGCCATAAGCTGTAGTCTCATCCACACCATTATTAATCTGGCCCTGCAGAAGTGGTATATGCAGTACTATTTTAGATAATATACCACACCACTGTACTTCCCACTTGTACCAGTTCTGGAGGGACAGTACTAAATTTTGAAGGTGGTGTGGTTAGGGTTCGACTGGCCTAGCAGGGAGTTGGGTATTCTTTAGTGACTCACTCTAAGCCCCTCCCGCTCCTATGGGAGGGGAGGGCCTACTGAGCTGCTGCTGTCCAAAAGGGAAGCTCTTTAACAAAAGCATGGGGGAAGGGGGGTGCGGGAAACCCACAACAGGTAATCAGTATGGTTTTTCTTTCTAACTCCTGAGACCAGTGGCAGTTGCTCAATGGGGACTGCAGAACAGAACAAAAATAGCAGATTGGGGCAGTATAATAAGATTTTACTTACCGGTAAATCTATTTCTCGTAGTCCGTAGTGGATGCTGGGGACTCCGTAAAGACCTTGGGATAGACGGGCTCCGCAGGAGACATGGGCACTTTAAGAAAGAATTTAGGTTCTGGTGTGCACTGGCTCCTCCCTCTATGCCCCTCCTCCAGACCTCAGTTAGAGAAACTGTGCCCAGAAGAGCTGACAGTACAAGGAAAGGATTTTGGTAATCCAGGGCAAGATTCATACCAGCCACACCAATCACACCGTATAACAAGTGAAAACAACCAGTTAACAGTATGATAAACAACAGAGCATCAGGTCAACCCTGATGCAACCATAACATAACCCTTATTGAAGCAATAACTATATACAAGTATTGCAGAAGAATTCCGCACTTGGGACGGGCGCCCAGCATCCACTACGGACTACGAGAAATAGATTTACCGGTAAGTAAAATCTTATTTTCTCTAACGTCCTAGTGGATGCTGGGAACTCCGTAAGGACCATGGGGATTATACCAAAGCTCCCAAACGGGCGGGAGAGTGCGGATGACTCTGCAGCACCAATTGAGCAAACACAAGGTCCTCCTCAGCCAGGGTATCAAACTTGTAGAACTTTGCAAAAGTGTTTGAACCTGACCAAGTAGCCGCACGGCAAAGCTGTAATGCCGAGACCCCTCGGGCAGCCGCCCAAGAAGAGCCCACCTTCCTAGTGGAATGGGCCTTAACTGATTTTGGCAGCGGCAATCCAGCCGCAGAATGAGCCTGCTGAATCGTGTTACAGATCCAGCGAGCAATAGTTTGCTTTGAAGCAGGAGCACCAAGCTTGTTGGAAGCATACAGGATAAACAACGACTCTGTTTTCCTGACCCTAGCCGTTCTGGCTATATAAACCTTCAAAGCCCTGACCACATCAAGTAACTCGGAATCCTCCAAGTCTGTAGTAGCTACATGCACCACAATAGGTTGGTTTATATGAAAAGATGAAACCACTTTCGGCAGAAATTGTGGACGGGTCCGCAATTCTGCTCTATCCGCATGGAAAACCAGATAGGGGCTTTTATGTGACAAAGCCGCCAACTCTGACACAGGCCTAGCCGAAGCCAAGGCTAATAGCATGACCACCTTCCACGTGAGATATTTCAACTCCACCGTTTTCAGTGGTTCAAACCAATGGGATTTCAGGAAACTCAACACCACGTTAAGATCGCAAGGTGCCACTGGAGGCACAAAAGGGGGCTGAATATGCAGCACTCCCTTTACAAATGTCTGAACTTCAGGTAGAGAAGCCAACTCTTTTTGAAAGAAAATGGATAGGGCCGAAATATGGACCTTAATGGAACCCAATTTTAGGCCCAAATTCACTCCGGACTGTAGGAAGTGAAGGAAACGGCCCAGCTGGAATTCCTCCGTAGGACCAATCCTGGCCTCACACCAAGCAACATATTTTCGCCATATACGGTGATAATGTTGAGCTGTCACGTCCTTCCTAGCCTTTATCAGCGTAGGAATGACCTCATCCGGAATGCCTTTCTCTGCTAGGATCCGGCGTTCAACCGCCATGCCTTCAAACGCAGCCGCGGTAAGTCTTGGAACAGACAGGGCCCCTGTTGCAACAAGTCCTTTCTTAGAGGAAGAGGCCACGGGTCCTCTGTGAGCATTTCTTACAGTTCTGGATACCAAGTCCTTCTTGGCCAATCTGGAACAATGAGTATTGTTCTCACTCCTCTTTTTCTTATGTTCCTCAGCACTTTGGGTATGAGAGGAAGAGGAGGAAATACATAGACCGACTGGAACACCCACGGTGTCACCAGGGCGTCTACAGCTATCGCCTGAGGGTCTCTTGACCTGGCGCAATACCTCTGTAGCTTTTTGTTGAGGCGGGATGCCATCATGTCCACCTGTGGCAGTTCCCACCGACTTGTAATCTGTGCGAAGACTTTCTGATGAAGTCCCCACTCTCCCGGGTGGAGGTCGTGTCTGCTGAGGAAGTCTGCTTCCCAGTTGTCCACTCCCGGGATGAACACTGCTGACAGTGCGCTTACGTGATTCTCCGCCCAGCGAAGAATTCTGGTGGCTTCCGCCATCGCCACTCTGCTCCTTGTGCCGCCTTGGCGGTTTACATGAGCCACTGCGGTGATGTTGTCTGACTGAATCAGAACCGGTTGGTCGCGAAGCAGGGTCTCCGCTTGACGTAGGGCGTTGTATATGGCGCTTAGTTCCAGGATGTTGATGTGAAGGCAAGTCTCTTGACTTGACCACAGACCTTGGAAGTTTTTTCCCTGTGTGACTGCACCCCAACCTCGGAGGCTTGCGTCCGTGGTCACCAGGACCCAGTCCTGAATGCCGAATCTGCGGCCCTCGAGAAGGTGAGCGCTCTGCTGCCACCACAGGAGTGATACCCTGGCCCTGGGGGATAGGGTGATTAACCGATGCATCTGAAGATGTGATCCGGACCACTTGTCCAGTAAGTCCCATTGAAAAGTCCTCGCATGGAACCTGCCGAAGGGAATGGCCTCGTATGATGCCACCATCTTTCCCAGGACACGAGTGCAGTGATGCACTGACACCTGTTTTTGTTTTAATAGGTTCCTGACCAGTGTCATGAGTTTCTGAGCTTTCTCCATCGGGAGATAAACCCTTTTCTGGTCTGTGTCTAGAATCATGCCCAGGAAAGGCAGACGAGTCGTAGGAACCAACTGCGACTTTGGAATATTTAGAATCCAGCCGTGTTGCCGTAACACTTCCAGAGAAAGTGCTACGCTGATCAGCAACTGCTCTCTTGATCTCGCTTTTATGAGGAGATCGTCCAAGTATGGGATAATTGTGAGTCCTTGCTTCCGCAGGAGTACCATCATCTCTGCCATTACCTTAGTAAATATTCTCGGTGCCGTGGAGAGACCAAACGGCAACGTCTGAAATTGGTAATGACAATCCTGTACCACAAATCTGCGGTACGCCTGATGAGGTGAATAAATGGGGATATGAAGGTAACGGTGCGGGGGCATCTCCTCGAATTCCAGCTTGTATCCCTGAGACACAATATCTATTGCCCAGGGATCCAACTGGGAGTGAACCCACTTTCGAAGACGTGCCCCCACCGGGCCTAGCTCCGCTTGTGGAGCCCCAGCGTCATGCGGTGGATTTTGTAGAGGCCGGGGAGGACTTCTGTTCCTGGGAACTAGCTGTTTTGTGCAGCTTCTTTCCTCTGCCCCTGCCTCTGGCAAGAAAGGACGCACCTCGGACTTTCTTGTTTTTCTGTGATCGAAAGGCTGTGAGGAAACATATGGCAAAAAATTTGACTTTCCACTAGTAGCTGTGGAGACCAGGTCCGAGAGACCCTCCCCAAACAATTCCTCACCCTTGTAAGGTAAAACCTCCATATGCCTTTTTGAGTCGGCATCACCTGTCCATTGCCAGTTCCACAGGACCCTTCTGGCAGAAATCGACATAGCATTTATTCTAGAACCCAGTAGACTAATGTATCTTTGAGCATCTCTCATATGTAGGACAGCGTCTTTAATATGCCCCAGGGTCAATAATATAGTATCCTTGTCTAAGGTATCAAGTTCCTCAGACAGGGTGTCCGTCCACGCTGCTACAGCACTACACACCCAGGCCGACGTGATCGCCGGCCTCAATAAGGTACCTGAATGTGTATAAATGGACTTTAGGCTACCCTCCTGTTTTCTATCCGCAGCATCTTTGAGGGTAGCCGTATCCTGTGAAGGCCGGGCTACCTTCTTGGATAAGCGTGTTAAAGCTTTGTCCACCCTAGGGGAGGATTCCCAGCGTAACCTGTTCGTTGGCAGGAAAGGATACGCCATAAGAATCCTTTTGGAAATCTGCAGTTTTTTATCTGGAGATTCCCAAGCCTTTTCACATAACTCATTTAGCTTGTGTGAGGGGGGAAAGGTTACCTGTGGCTTCTTTTCCCCATACATATGTACCCTCCCGTCAGGCACTGGGGTTTCCTCTGTGATGTGCAACACATCCTTAATTGCTATAATCATATAACGGATGGATTTAGCCAATTTTGGCTGTAATTTTGCATCATTGTAATCGACACTGGAGTCAGAATCCATGTCGGTATCCGTGTCAACAGTTTGGGATAGTGGGCGCTTCTGAGACCCTGTCGGCCTCTGCGACATAGGATCAGGCATGGGTCGGGACCCTGACTGTCCTGAGGCTTCAGCTTTTTCTAACCTTTTATGTAAGGAATTAACATTATCATTTAAAACCTTCCACATATCCATCCAATCAGGTGTTGGTGCCGTCTGCGGAGACACCACAT
Source organism: Pseudophryne corroboree (assembly GCF_028390025.1). Taxonomy (NCBI): domain Eukaryota; kingdom Metazoa; phylum Chordata; class Amphibia; order Anura; family Myobatrachidae; genus Pseudophryne; species Pseudophryne corroboree. The sequence continues at coordinate 590,662,785 of NC_086445.1, read as the reverse complement.
TCATTTGCTCCCGCTCTGCTTCCACATAGCCTTCCTCATCAGACATGTCGACACAAGCGTACCGACACACCACACACACAGGGAATGCCCTTTTTGAAGACAGTTCCCCCACAAGGCCCTTTGGAGAGACTGAGAGAGAGTATGCCAGCACACACCCCAGCGCTATAACCCAGGAATAACACAGTAACTTAATGTTAACCCAGTAGCTTCCGTTTATATTGTGTTTTTGCGCCTAATTTATGTGCCCCCCCCCCTCTCTTTTTACCCTCTTCTACCGTGAATCTGCAGGGGAGAGCCTGGGGAGCTTCCTCTCAGCGGAGCTGTGGAGAAAAAATGGCGCTGGTGAGTGCTGAGGAAGAAGCCCCGCACCCTCGACGGCGGGCTTCTGTCCCGCTTAAATATGCATTTTCTTGGCGGGGGCTCATACATATATACAGTGCCCAACTGTATATATGTTTACTTTTGCCAAAAAGAGGTTCCAAATGCTGCCCAGGGCGCCCCCCCCCCACCCACCCGCGCGCCCTGCACCCTTACAGTGACCGGAGCAATGGCGCACAGCTGCAGTGCTGTGCGTTACCTCAGTGAAGAACGGAGTCTTCTGCCGCCGATTTGAAGTCTTCTTGCTTCTCATACTCACCCGGCTTTTGTCTTCCGGCTCTGCGAGGGGGACGGCGGCGCGGCTCTGGGATCGGACGGTGAGGGTGAGATCTGCGTACTAATCCCTCTGGAGCTAATGGTGTCCAGTAGCCTAAGAAGCAGGACCTAGCTTCAGAGAGTAGGGCTGCTTCTCTCCCCTCTGTCCCACGATGCAGGGAGTCTGTTGCCATCAGAGCTCCCTGAAAATAAAAAACCTAACAAAATACTTTCTCTCAGCGAACTCAGGAGAGCTCAATGAAAAGCACCCAGCTCGTCTGGGCACAGATTCAAACTGAGGTATGGAGGAGGGGCATAGAGGGAGGAGCCAGTGCACACCAGAACCTAAATTCTTTCTCAAAGTGCCCATGTCTCCTGCGGAGCCCGTCTATCCCCATAGTTCTTACGGAGTCCCCAGCATGCACTAGGACGTTAGAGAAAAAACATTACCCTAGCTGTACCTTTAAACCTGGACGGTAAGGTCCCTTGGAATCAGTGCTATGTATCACAGCTGCAGCTGGGACAGAGCAATCAGCGCCTCCCTCCTATACATACTTACCTATTTTAACTTGTCCTATCCGAGAGAAGCATGGGGGTGACAAGCTGGTGGGCTGTGATAAGGGCGTGGCTAAAGCGATTGCACCTTCCAGTAGGAAGTAGGCAGAATGCCCACTCTTGCGGGGCTGCTGAGGTCTACACCAAAAATCAGGTATCTCCCTCAGGATTTGGGAGAGTAGGTAAGTATACCCCCATCTCTCTCTCTCTCTCTCTCTCTCTCATCCCCATCTCTTTTCTCACTTGACCCCATCTTTCTTTCATCCCATCTCTCTCTCATCCCCATCTTTCTTTCTCTTGCTCGTCCCCATCTCTCTCTGTCGTCCTCATCTCTCTCTCATCCTTTTCTCTCATGCTCACTCTTTCTCTTCCCGATTTTTCTTGTCACCATCTCTCTATTTCCCCCATCTTTTTCTTTTCCCCATATCTCTGTCATCCCCATCTCTATCTCTCTCTGTTTGTCATCCCAATCTCTCTCTGTTTCTGTCATCTCCATCTCTCTCTCTCTCTCTCTCTCTCTCTACCACCCCAACTTTCTCTCTCTCTCATCCCCATCTTTATTTTTCTTGCTCATCCCCATTTCTTTCTCTGTTGTCCACATTTCTCCCTCTCTCTCATCCCCATCTCTCTCTCATCCCCTTTATCTCTCTCTTCCATATGTTTCTCATCCCCATGTTTCTTTTTCCCGTGTTTCTTTCATCCATCTCTCTCTCTCTCTCTCTCTCTCTCTCTCTCTCTCGTCCCCATTTCTCCCCCTTTCTCATCCTCATCTCTCTGTCTCTGGCATCCCCATATTTTGCTCTGTCATCCTCATCTGTTTATTTCTTCCTTATCTTTCTCACCTCCCTCTCTCTCTCTCTCTCTCTCTCTCTCTCTCTCTCTCTCTCTCTCTCCATCTCTCCCCCATCTCTCTCATCCCCATCTCTCTCTCTCTCTCTCTCTCCATCCCCATCTCTCTCTTTCTCACTGTCACAACTGAGGGCCTGAGCTGACGGGAGGCAGCCTCAGTTGTAGGGGCTGAGATGTACCGGAACCTGGGAGGTTGTATCAGACCCCTGGACATGTAAGTAACATGAATAATAACTGCCCGAAGGCGTGACCACGACAACTTGGATAAAAGTCAATGATGTTTATTATGACAACTCCGCAACACAGCAGCAGTAAAAGAAAACGTAAAAGTCAGCAAAGAATAAATACAGTTCCTGGGTACTACAGGATGGCAGGAGCCACAGGGCACTGGTAGTGTGAGATAGTTCTTATAATCTTCTAGATGGAAAGTCCTTACCAGGCCCGACTGTAGCAATGGAGATAACCCAGGATTGTGCCAGCTGGTGTTCCAGGAAAAGCTGGGTTGCTGAAGATAAAACGGCTGCTGTGGATACTGGCTGGAACCAGACTGTTGTTAGCACGGAGTGGATACTGGCTGGAACCAGTTAAATAATAAATGAACTTGGGAGCGATGAAATATGAACTGAAATGTAGAACTTGAGAGCGGAGAAATAATAATACCGGTGGAGAGTGGTAAAGTGTAGAAAGGACACCGGCCCTTTAAGAGAAGCTGTACTCTGCTGGAAGCTGAGCTGGAAGCAGGTAATGTTGTAGCTGGAAACAGATGAATCCACAATGGATTGGAGAGTCAGGCTACACCGCAGGTGGAATGCTGGTGCGGGTCTCTATGGTGGAAGTCTTGAGACAGGAGCTGGAACCTGGAAGACAATCACAGGAGAGAGACAAACAGGAACTAGGTTTGACAACCAAAGCACTGACGCCTTCCTTGCTCAGGCACAGTGTATTTATACCTGCAGCAAGGAAGGGATTGGCTAGGCAATTATGCAGATTATCAATACTGAGAACAGATTGGTGGAAATGATCAGCTGACAGAATCCAAGATGGCTGCGCCCATGCAGACACTTGGAGGGAAGTTTGGTTTGTAATCCATGTGGTAATGAAAACAGTAATGGCGGCGCCGGCCACCGGAGACAGGAGGCGCCAGGCTGAGAGATGCACATCCAACCACGCGGACACAGCGGAGGCCGCGGCTGACGTAATCGCCACTCAGACACTCTGCATGCAGAAGTTCAGGGACGGCGGCGGAGGCCGCGGGAGACGCCATGCCAGGTGTAATATGGCGTTTACTGTGACAGCGTCCCAGAGTGACAGGAGAGGATACAGGAATGTACACATCAGGATAACAGATGGGATCCGGTCCTGGAGCGCTGAGCCAGCCTTAGGAGGCATCTGATGGGTAAGAAATGGCGTCCAGATACCCGGATCGTGACAGCACCCCCCCCTTTAGGAGTGGCCCCAGGACACTTCTTTGGCTTTTGAGGAAACTTGGAATGGAATCTCCGGACCAAGGCAGGAGCATGGACATCAGAAGCATTGGTCCATGAACGTTCCTCAGGACCATAACCCTTCCAGTCAATAAGATATTGTAGTTGACCGTAACGGTGACGTGAGTCCAGGATCTTGGCCACTTCATACTCAACGCCTCGTTGAGTTTGGACTTTCGGAGTTGGAGGAAGTGAGGAATGAAACCGATTCAAGATCAGCGGTTTCAACAGGGAAACATGGAATGTCCTGGGTATTTTTAAGAAGGGAGGCAACTGGAGTCTGTAAGCAACAGGATTGATGACTTGTTCAATCTTGAAAGGACCGATATAGCGAGGTGCAAACTTCATACTGGGAACTCTTAACCTCAAATTCTTCGTGGATAACCATACCCGATCACCCACCTTGAGAGCAGGAACTGCTCGACGCTTCTTATCCGCAAACTTCTTGTACCTGAACGATGCCTTGAGCAGAGCTGATCGTACGCTCTTCCAGATATTGGCAAACTGATGCAATGTGATATCCACTGCGGGAACAGAAGTTGCTGGAAGCGGTTGGAACTCAGGGACTTTAGGGTGGAATCCAAAGTTAGTGAAGAATGGTGTTGAAGCAGATGAAGAATGATACTGGTTGTTATGACAGAACTCGGCCCAGGGAAGTAATTGAACCCAGTCATCTTGAGAGGAGGACACATAGATGCGGAGGAAGGCCTCCAAGTCCTGATTCACCCTCTCGGTTTGACCATTGGTCTGAGGATGGTAAGCCGTGGAAAACTTTAGCTTGACTTGGAGGACTTGACATAAACTTCGCCAGAATTTGGCTGTGAATTGAACTCCTCGATCTGAGATAATTTCTTCAGGAAGACCGTGGAGTCGGAAGATCTCTTGTATGAATACTTGAGCCAACTTGGAAGCTGACGGAAGACCGGTGAGAGGAATGAAGTGTGCCATCTTGGTGAACCGGTCAACTACCACCCAGATGGTATTGAACTTGTTGCACATGGGTAAATCTGTAATAAAATCCATCGACAAATGGGTCCAAGGTCGACGGGGAACAGATAGTGGAACCAGTTGCCCCGCAGGCGACTGGCGGGATACCTTATGTTGAGCACACTTTGGGCAAGATGCAATAAACTCCAAGACGTCCTTTTTCAGAGTTGGCCACCAATAGGACCTAGAGATAAACTCCAGGGTTTTTTGGATACCTGTATGTCCGGCAAAACGGGAAGCATGGGCCCAATGCATGAGCTTCTTCCTTAGCACCGGTTTCACAAAACTTTTCCCTGATGGGGGCGTAGAGTCCATCCCTACCGTGGAGAATGCCAACGGATTTATAATAGGATGCTTGTCTGAAGACTCTGACTCATTTTCTTGCTCCCATGAGCGGGAAAGGGCATCGGCCTTGCGATTCTGAGAGCCCGGACAGAACTGGAGTTTAAAGTCGAACCTGGAAAAGAAAAGTGCCCATCTGGCCTGACGAGGGTTGAGACATTGTGCGCCTTTCAGATATAAAAGGTTCTTGTGGTCTGTAAGTATGGTGATTGAATGAGAAGCTCCCTCCAACAGATACCTCCACTCTTCTAGAGCGAGCTTGATGGCTAGCAACTCCTGGTCGCCAATGGCATAGTTGCGCTCAGCTGGGGAGAACTTCCGGGAGAAGAAACTGCAAGGGTGTAAATGGCCATCTTTAGCCCTCTGAGATAACACCGCTCCTACTCCAACGGAGGAGGCATCCACCTCTAAGATGAAAGGAGAGTCGATGTCAGGCTGTTTCAGAACAGGCGCAGAGATGAACCTTTGTTTTAAAAGATGAAATGCTTGCATGGCTTCTTCAGACCACTTGGACGGGTTAGCACCCTTCTTAGTGAAAGCAGTAATAGGCGCCACAATGGTGGAAAAGTCTCGTATAAACTTTCGGTAATAGTTGGCGAACCCTAAGAACCTCTGGACCCCTTTGAGGGTTAAGGGTACCGGCCAATTTTGGATTGCTTGTAGTTTCTCAGGATCCATCTCTAGTCCGGAACCGGACACAATGTACCCTAGAAACGGAATGGACTTGACTTCAAAGACGCATTTTTCTAATTTGCAATAGAGATGATTGACACGGAGACGGGACAGAACCTCTTTAACCCAAAAACGATGTTCCTCTAAATCGTTGGCAAAAATGAGGATATCGTCTAGATAGACCACGACATGACGGTATAGAATGTCTCTGAAGATCTCATTGACAAAATGCTGGAAGACAGCTGGAGCATTGCTCAATCCGAAGGGCATGACGAGGTACTCATAATGTCCGTCACGGGTGTTAAAGGCGGTCTTCCACTCGTCACCCTCACGGATCCGGATGAGATTGTATGCACCTCTCAAGTCCAGCTTTGTAAAGATGGTAGCTCCGCTAACTCTGTCAAAGAGCTCAGTAATCAGGGGTAAAGGATAACGGTTCTTGATGGTAATGTCGTTCAAACCTCTGTAGTCGATGCACGGCCGCAGACCACCATCTTTCTTTTTTACAAAAAAGAAGCCTGCGCCGGCTGGAGAAGAAGAAGGTCGAATGAACCCCTTTGCTAGGTTCTCTTTAATATATTCCTCCATAGAATGCGTCTCAGGCAGAGACAACGGATAAGTTCGGCCTCGAGGTGGAACCTTCCCTGGAACAAGATCAGTCGGGCAGTCCCATTCTCTATGAGGAGGAAGGATATCAGCAGAAGCTTTACTGAACACATCCGTGAAATCTTGATATGGAGGAGGTGGAACATCAGACGACCTGGGGGAGGAAGAACAGACAGGCAATACTTTAAACAAACATGTCTCAGCACAGGAGGAACCCCATGCCAGGATTTGCGTAGTCGTCCAATCAATTGTAGGATTGTGAAGACGGAGCCATGGAAGGCCCAGGACCACAGGATGTGTGGCTCTTGGAATCACTAAAAAAGAAATAAGTTCGGAATGAAGAACTCCCACTCTCAGACGAACTGGTAGAGTCCTTAAAGAAATAACTGCATCAAAAATTTTGCTGCCATCCACGGCAGTTAAAGAAATGGACGAAGGAAGTCTCTCGGTGGGTAGGGACCACCGTTTAACATAGGCTTCGGTAATAAAGTTCCCAGCTGCTCCGGAATCAAGGAGGGCAATGACGTTCCGATAACGTTGAGCAACTTGAAGCGAGACTGGGAGATTACAATCTTGAGGAGATGGAGAGGAGATCATTACTCCTAGCCGGCCCTCTCCTTGGCGAGCTAGGATTTGGAGTTTCCCGGACGTTTGGGACAGGCATTAATGGTGTGAGACGGAGCTGCACAATAGAGACAGAGAGACTCGGAGAGACGTCTTCGGCGCTCAGCAGGAGTTATACGGGAACGGCCAAGTTGCATGGGCTCATCTTTAGATGGTGACAGTTGACGAGGAGGAGGAGCAGAAGATTTTGGAGCAGATGATCTTCCACGCTCAGTTGCTCTCTCTCTGAAACGTAAATCAACTTTTGTGCAGAGTGAGATTAGCTCATCTAACTTAGAAGGTAAGTCTCTGGTAGCTAACTCATCTTTAATACGCTCAGATAAGCCATGCCAGAATGCAGCATACAGGGCCTCGTCGTTCCATGCCAGTTCGGATGCCAGGATCTGGAACTGTATCAGATATTGTCCTACAGTACGTGACCCCTGGCGTAAACGGAGAATCTCGGATGAAGCTGAGGTTACCCGGCCTGGCTCGTCGAAGATGCGCCTGAATGTTGACACGAAGGCAGTGTAGGAAGATAGCAGGGTGTCTGACCTCTCCCATAACGGTGATGCCCAATCAAGGGCTGAGCCACTGAGAAGAGAAATAATGTAGGCAATTTTTGTACGGTCACTGGGAAAATTGCCAGGTTGTAGCTCAAACTGAATCTCACACTGGTTGAGAAATCCCCTGCAGAATCTTGGAGATCCGTCAAATTTTGCTGGCGTTGGAAGATGAAGACGTGGAGCAGAAATGGGTAAGGTGGGTGGGGTTATAGCTGGAGTCACTGTGGTTGACGCACCAGACGCGCCTCATCCACGGAGAGTTGTCTGAATCCCATCCAGCCGAGTAGAGAGATCCTGGAGACAGCGGATGATGTGGCCCTGTGCAGCCTCCTGATGTTCTAGTCGGGCTGCCAGTTCTTGCATCGGCCTGGCCGCTTGATCCTGGTCTCCGGCTGGATTCATTAGGTCAGTGCTTACTGTCACAACTGAGGGCCTGAGCTGACGGGAGGCAGCCTCAGTTGTAGGGGCTGAGATGTACCGGAACCTGGGAGGTTGTATCAGACCCCTGGACATGTAAGTAACATGAATAATAACTGCCCGAAGGCGTGACCACGACAACTTGGATAAAAGTCAATGATGTTTATTATGACAACTCCGCAACACAGCAGCAGTAAAAGAAAACGTAAAAGTCAGCAAAGAATAAATACAGTTCCTGGGTACTACAGGATGGCAGGAGCCACAGGGCACTGGTAGTGTGAGATAGTTCTTATAATCTTCTAGATGGAAAGTCCTTACCAGGCCCGACTGTAGCAATGGAGATAACCCAGGATTGTGCCAGCTGGTGTTCCAGGAAAAGCTGGGTTGCTGAAGATAAAACGGCTGCTGTGGATACTGGCTGGAACCAGACTGTTGTTAGCACGGAGTGGATACTGGCTGGAACCAGTTAAATAATAAATGAACTTGGGAGCGATGAAATATGAACTGAAATGTAGAACTTGAGAGCGGAGAAATAATAATACCGGTGGAGAGTGGTAAAGTGTAGAAAGGACACCGGCCCTTTAAGAGAAGCTGTACTCTGCTGGAAGCTGAGCTGGAAGCAGGTAATGTTGTAGCTGGAAACAGATGAATCCACAATGGATTGGAGAGTCAGGCTACACCGCAGGTGGAATGCTGGTGCGGGTCTCTATGGTGGAAGTCTTGAGACAGGAGCTGGAACCTGGAAGACAATCACAGGAGAGAGACAAACAGGAACTAGGTTTGACAACCAAAGCACTGACGCCTTCCTTGCTCAGGCACAGTGTATTTATACCTGCAGCAAGGAAGGGATTGGCTAGGCAATTATGCAGATTATCAATACTGAGAACAGATTGGTGGAAATGATCAGCTGACAGAATCCAAGATGGCTGCGCCCATGCAGACACTTGGAGGGAAGTTTGGTTTGTAATCCATGTGGTAATGAAAACAGTAATGGCGGCGCCGGCCACCGGAGACAGGAGGCGCCAGGCTGACAGATGCACATCCAACCACGCGGACACAGCGGAGGCCGCGGCTGACGTAATCGCCACTCAGACACTCTGCATGCAGAAGTTCAGGGACGGCGGCGGAGGCCGCGGGAGACGCCATGCCAGGTGTAATATGGCGTTTACTGTGACAGCGTCCCAGAGTGACAGGAGAGGATACAGGAATGTACACATCAGGATAACAGATGGGATCCGGTCCTGGAGCGCTGAGCCAGCCTTAGGAGGCATCTGATGGGTAAGAAATGGCGTCCAGATACCCGGATCGTGACACTCTCATCCTCATATCTCTCTAATCTCTATTTCTATCGCTTATCCCATTTCACTTTCTCTGTCTTCATTTCTCCCTCTCTATCATCCCCATCTCCCTGTCATGTCCATTCTATCTCTCTCTCATCCCCATGTCTATCTTTTCCTATCTCTCTTTCATCCACATATCTCTCTCTCTCTCGTCCCCCATCTCTCCCCAACTCCTCTTTCTCTGTCATCCCCATCTCTCTCTCTCTCTCTCTCTCTCTCTCTCTCTCTCTCTGTCCTCCTCATCTCTCTCTGTCCTCCTCATCTCTCTCTGTCCTCCTCATCTCCCTCTGTCTCTCTCTCCTCATCTCTCTCTCTCCTCATCTCTCTCTCTCTCTCCTCATCTCTCTCTCTCTCCTCATCTCTCTCCTCATCTCTCTCTCTCTCTCTCTCCTCATATCTCTCTCTCTCTCTTCCGTCCCCATCTCTCTTTCTTCCGTCCCCATCTCTCTCTCTCTCCTCCCCCCCATGTTTCTCATCCCCATGTCTATCTTTTCCCATCTCTCTTTCATCCACATCTCTCTCCCTTGTCCCCATCTCCCCCTTTCTCGTCCCCATCACTCTGGCATCCCCATCTATATCTCTCTCTGTCATCCTCATCTCTTTCTCATCCCCATCTCTCTCTTGCTGTTGACCCCATCTCTTTCTCACTCTATCGTCTCTATCTCTTTCCCGTCCCCATCTCTCTCATCCCTCTCTCTCTCTCTCTCTCTCACCCCATCTCTCTCTCTCGTCCCCATCTCTCTCATTCCCATATCTCTCTCTCGTCCTCATCTCTCTCTGTCATACCCATCCAGTGCTGGACTGGGATACAGGGGCTCCCCCCGGTGGGCCCCACTGCCTTGAGCTACCTCCTCCTCCTCCTCCTCTATGGATCAGGTTCCAAAATGTGCACTTGAATTATACATGTTACCTTATCCTGCACAGGACTATGGTGTTTTCTCTACAGTGCATTGCTGTAATTAATCTGGTACATCATGCATGTACTAGCAGTATTTACTATATAAATATGTCAAGGGGCCCAGACTATACACTCTGTAATGGTTAGCAAAGCCTCTGTGGCGGTTGGCGCACCCCCTCTGGAGAGTGGCCATACCTATAAACATGGGTCCCTATCACTGCATCCCCCCGATGGGCTATTGATGCCCCTGTCCAACACTGCACCTGTCTCTCTGATCCACATCTCTTTTTCTCTCATTACCATTTCTCTCTTGTCCCCATCTCTCTCTCTACTCTCGTCATTATCCCTCTCTCATCACCATCTCTCTCTATGTCGTCCCCATCTATCTCTGTCATCTCCATCTCTCTTTCTCATCCCCATCTCTCTGTCATCCCTATCTCTTTCTCTCTTCACCATCTCTCTCTCTCCCTCTGTCATCCACACCTCTCTCTCTCTCTCTCTCTCTCTCTCTCTCTCTCTGCCATCCCCATCTCTCTCATCCACATCATTTTCTCTTGTCACCATCTCTCTCTTCCCCATATTTCTCACCCCCATGTCTATCATTTCCGCAACTCTCTCTCTCTCTTCTCTCTCTCTTTTCCCTATCCCTCTCTCATCTTCATCTAGGTCTCTCTCCTCCCCATGTTTCTCATCCCCGTGTCTTTACCATTTCCCCATCTGTCTCGACTGCTTCTCTCTCCCCCCCCCCCCCCCCCCCCCATCTTTCTCTCCAGCCAGCACATGCATAATTTGGGCTACAAAAGAATGATCCTCAGTCTACTGTGGGCTAACGCCATCTATGGGCTAATAACAGCTGGAAAGTGTTGCACTGCCACATGCAGTGAATGTAATTGTCTGTATAAAAAGTGAGATATTCTTTAAAAATTACCACAATGGCCACACCTCCATCCCGTTGCCAATACCTCCAATGTTGATAGATATGCCCTTCTGTAAATTATAAGGATGTCATTGATCACTTTGGAAGAGGCTGCAGGCTGAGATCACACATCTCTAAGGTCACATCAGGTCACATGGTGATCTCTTGGGGACAGCTAGTATGCTGGAGATGACCTGAGTTATTCTGTGAAGCCCCCACAGCAGAAATCTAAAATTCGCTTGCATAAGTGAGTAAGGTTTCTGTAAGTTTTATTTCCTTTTCATTTATTGAGATTGCTGTATTCTGTGTGTGTTTTTAAAATATTCTTAATAATCTCTGTAACCTTTTTGTAACCAAAGCTCTGAAGTATTCTTGAAATTAAAATCCTAATTTTAGTTCTGATTCTGTTGTTCTTATGAACTCCAACGCCTGTGTGGCTCACGCCTATCTATTTTTCTAAGTATTGCAGTGTGTGTGTGACAGGTAAAGCTAAAGACGCCTGTAACGTCCGTAATACGTTGAAAAGTCTTTGCTGGTGGCAGCTGAAAGTATTTAAAAAATCCCGTGTGTCAAAAGTGACCCCCGTATGGCGCATGCGGCAATTCTCAAATTGTCATATTTGTGGAATTGGCCGGCAGCGTCATCACAAAGTGGTGGCAAGCGGTGGGATGATAATTGTTTGTTTTTATCTAAGAACTTAAGTGAAGGTGGTAATAATTCCGTGAGCGGAACATCCACTTCACCAGAATCAGAACTCAGAGCTTTATTATAATTTTAAAATCCACACAGTGAGTGGCAATCTCTGTTTTCCTCCCCATCTCTTGTTTTTCTTTTCTATTATTTTATTTTGGCGAAAATTAGATCAAAGATGACTAAGTCTAAGCATCTGATGAAGGATGATGGCAAATTTGTGCGTGGGAATGATGCATCGCCCTGTGCTGCCGAGACAGTAGGGGATGTATTGCGCACTGGACTGTTACGTACTGCGAGTAGTAATGGTGTCATGCTGATTTCGGATGTGGACTCTGTTATCGACGCGAGATCTGTGCATATGGCCTTGGATGAATATTCGCCGACTGATATCAAGTATGGGAAAGATACAGAGCATCATGATGGCTGCAAACCTGTGCGTGGGAATGATACATCGGCCTGGGCTGCTGAGACAGTAGGAGATGTATTGCGTACTGGACTATTACGTACTGCGGGTAGTAATAGTGCGATGCTGGATTCTGATGTGGACTCTGTTATCGATGTGAGGCCTGCTGTGGCTGCCTCAAATGTGGATCTTATCCCCCCGTTCCTGGAAACTGTCGGAGCTGCGTGCTGGACAGGGAAAAAGTGTTCCAGTGCACGAGAGGAGAGAGAGATAGGGCCTGCCAGTGCTGCACAGCTGGTGCAGAGGGAGAGTTCTATGGCAGAAACGAGTTCTGCAAACCAAGTAGCTAAGAGAAAATGTGAGCTACAAATTGCATTGCGACAAGAAAGTGATTGCTCGCGATACCATGAGACCAGGGAGGTCACTGTTAAACCTTGCCTGGATCAAGTCCCTAGTATTACGGACTATGTGAACGTGGACAGTACTGCAAATACCCAGTGGAGGTCAGGCACCTCTTACAGCTACACTGAAGGTCCTGACTTGGATAAGTATTTACAGAGTGCAATTGCATCTATGAAAACATACCCAGACTGGGCAACCCTTATACAGCTGGTGCGACAGTTCCTTGCCGAACGCCAAGCAACTCTGGAACGTGAGGCTGCCAGGGAGATGGTAGAAAATTCCTGGCAACCATCCGAGACAGCGTCAGAAGAGCAATGGTGGGATGACCCAGCTAAACTGTTTGCTAGGATGAGTACAGATGAGCTAATTAGAGGATGTCTGCTGCAGGGTATCCCCTGCTGCAACCCTTCCCGCAGGGAGATGATCATGAAACTCACCTCTGCACAGAAAGATGAGAGCAACGCCTTCAGCCAGTATAAAATCTAATTTCTGTGGTTAGGACCAGAGATGAATCCTGGGTACTTGCTGCGGGTGCTGGAGGAAAGTTTTGAAGATGCATGGAGAGAGGCACACAGTTTGAGGAAGCTCGATACCCCATTCTGGCACGATCAGTGTCGCAGAGTGGATGATGATAGACAACGTCTGCAAAAGCTTCTTTTATCAGCGGAAGAAGCAGTAGTCCAGCCTGCAGGGGTGCCCCAGGAGGAACAGGTACCCCCATCATCTACAGTCGGTGTGGACTATGTTATGGAGTTCTCTCTTCCAAAGGTGCAGTGTACCCTACTGGGAGGAGATGTTGGTGCGAACAGCATATTACCACCGTCTGCGCAGAATTTGCAGCTGGAAGAAGCTGATTTTAAGGAGAACCTGATTGTGGAGGAGATTATGTCGACAAGAGAGGTGGGAGTGTCAGATATTATTCCCAAGAATGTGTTCGTGAGAACTGACTTTGGACAATTGATAGCACAATCTGTGCCTGATATTTCTAAGTCTGTTGAAATATGTGAATCATCTCGGGTAGTATGATGCTAAACCTTGCAATGGTAACAGAAGGCAAACAAACAAAATAACAGAAGGACTGCATTACAACCACAAAACTCTGGAACTTTATGTGGCCTCTCCTCGCCTCTAACATGAGAACACCAAGACCAGGCTTACCACCTCTCTGGCTGAGAACTTCAAGTCTGCCCCTGGGCCTAACCATCAAGATGAACAGGGAACTGTGGGGGAAGAGCACCAGGACCAGGCTCAGCAGGGACATCCCCATTGCTTCTGAGTATGCCACCCACATTCTCCTACCCACCCGTACTAAGATCTGATCAAAATAATGTTATCCCAATTTTACTTCTGCCACTAATTACCTGCTATTGTGTTTTTTTTTTTCCATTGCTCGCTTTACCCCACCATGTGTTTTTCCTGTAATGTTTACCTCCAGTGATTGCACACCTTGCCATTGTGCCCTACATGCAGGGTACATCATACTACTACATAAGCATCAGTTTTCCCATATATGAACTTGGCCCTTGTATGGCTCACCTACCACAGTGTAACCTTCAAAGTGCACCCAACATGGCTGCCCCATATGGTACACTTGTGGATGGGATGAAAAATACATGGACCTTGTGGTTTTGTTGGAACCCTACTCTAAACTGTAGGACTCTGAAATCACCCCCATTTTGTGTCATCTCTTCTAGGGGTGGACTATTCCACCTTGGGTAATCCTACGCTGAGCGCCCAAGATGGCTGCCGCACTTGGTACCTTGTGAGGGTGGAATACACAACCCTTGGAAGTTATTACCCAAAATGCCTACACCAATCCTGCATTATGCTTTCTGTGTGCTTAAGGTTTTCTTTTATGTCTGAGTGGCTTATCTATTGCTGTATTACTCAAATCCTCTGTATCATGTGCATTGTTTTTGATGTCTGTAAAGCGCCTTGAGTCCTGTTGGAGAAAGAGCGCTATATAAATAAAATTATTATTATTATTATTAAGTCTCTGTAATAATTTGCAGTACAGGTTTATTTGTTAAATTGCAGATTTTGCTAATGAACACTGAAGTGATGACATCAGATCACACTGTACACAGTTATTTCATGAGTTTACACATACAGTGTATTAGCATCACTTGTACATTTTATATTTATACACAGCAATTCATGCCTCTCTGGAGTTTGTTATTATGAGTTATTATGGTAATTTGATTAGATGCTTGAAAATGTCCTTTAAAGACAAAAACACATCCTCAGTATACCCACCACAATAACGAGTGTACATTATATTACAGCAGAAATGAGCCTTTGTGACACTGCTGAATATCATTTACAGTGAGGCTGCAGCAACTGAGTTATTATAGTGTGGCATGGCTCAATAAAATGGAACTGCATAGGAGAAAAGAACTTAAGTGGCTAATATGGGGCCTAATTCAGACTCTGTCGCATGTGTGCAAAAATCGCTATGAAGTGATTTTTTTGCACATGTGCACTTGCACGTACACGCATGTGCAAGGTCCTAAACCACGTTCTTGGCAAAATGCAGTTTAAGATCTGGAGGGGGTGGGAACGGGTACCGACGCCACATTTTGTGGGCATCGACACTCCGTCTTAGGGGTGCGGTCCGGACAACGCAGGTGTGTCCGTACCATTGCTGGGGCAGGTCGCAGCGGCTACGTGATGTCACACGAAGTTGCTGCGATCCAAAACATGGCTGCGTAGGCAGAGGACTACTTGAACCATGCGAAAGTATTGCCGCAATGCGTGAGGGGGGGGGCAGGATATGGCATGCAGGGTGGACACTTGCCCTGTGCTGGGCGTCCCCCCGCATGTCAGAGAAAATTATCATAGATGTGCGTTTATTTGCACATCTACGATCAGGTCTGAATTACCCCTATGGTTTTATGGAGTCCGGGATTCACTGACACACCTGTGAGTGGATGTACATATTGAGGTTGCGACATCTGATCAAAATTAAGATTGGAGACAAGACTGTTAAGATCCATCTCCAGTATTTGGATGTAGCTGATGGGCTCATTTTAGATAAAGTGTGAGTCTGAATTGTCATTTGCTCCTGTACCTCACCAGATTTTATTTCCAACAAGCTAGTTACTTTTGTAATAAATGTTGAGAATAGTGTAAAAATATCTACTGATTTATACCTGATTGTTTACAAAACATTTTTAAACGTTTCTCAAAAATAAGGTAGTATGCAGCAAGCAACTGAATCATTTAGGACAGTTTTGACTTGTTAAGAAAATTAAACGCTGTGCAGTCTTGTAATGTCCATAAAAGACCACAATATTTTCAGTGGTTGTTTTTAATAAGGTAATCCTTTCATGTCCACAAAATACCACATTTTCAGTGATTGTCTTTAATTGGGAAAAAAACTTAGGGGTCTGTTTATTAACATTATTTTTACTAAAATAATGTAGAAAAGGGTGTTTTCACACCCTTTTCACATTATTTTAGTATCACCTGAATGTATTAAAGGGCATTTAGAGCAGTTTTCATGAAAAACTGCTCCAAACCCTTTAATTCACTTTTTTTTAGTAACCCACATCGCATTCCCCATACTTATAATGGAAAATGTGATGTGGCCAAATTTACGCGATAATTGATACATCCCTGCGATGTAATCAATTATCGCAGTGCGAGTTTGGGCGATTTTATCACCTGTCATCCGCATCCTGGATGCGGATGGTGATAAATAGACCCCTTAGTGATTCCAAAGGGGGCAATTTATTATTCTGAAAATGGGATGATGGGTTGGCTCTGGGTATTGCTTCAGTCCAGTTGATAGATGATCACTTTGAAGCACTGGTACTGTCTAGGTGGAATTATGTTAAATTAGCGGATCAGCACTAAATGAAAAGGTTTATACAGTAGGTTAACTTGTTTAAGGTCTGTAAGAACCACACATTTAGTCAAAGGTGAAAAGGGGCAGCAAAAGCTATTTCTGCAATACTATCAGAGGAAGGTAGGATAATGGATTACATCAACCATAATGAATTGCAGAATAGCTTTGTGAAAGGAAGTCGAGGGTTACTGAGCAACTTCATATTGTACAAAAACAAAGCAATTCACTGATTCGTCACATACTTATACTGAGATTGTTTCATCAAATCCCGCGACTGTGAATTTGGGATGCAGAGTAAAGATGCAGGAGAGAGGAGAAAGAGGACCAATGTACAAGGTTTGCACAATGCTGCATTCACACAGAATGGATCTGCTTTTCTTCTGCAATGTAACAAAAGGGATTTTGCAGCTGGCACTCGTTCTCTGGTGGGTATTAAAAGGGGGGCGGCAAATGAATTCTGGTCTGCAGCCCCCTCTCTTGTTCTCGTTTACCTCCTCCTCCTCTCTCCACACCCAGGGACTGGTCAGGAAGGAGTGAATAGCATGCTCCCTACTACACGAGAGGAGGGAGGGTGAATCCTTATAGGGTGGGTGTGTGTGTGTGGCTTGTCCTCTCTGCCTGCCACTCCTATCCTCCCCCTCTCATACACAAAACACACAATAGACCAACACAAAGAGGACATAAGGTGGAATGCTCCTCCTCTCCCATATAGCATGTATATTTGTAGGGTGGCATCACTAAACATGGTCCTGTAACCCATCAGGCCTTTTCTCTACAGGGACAATGCACAATATCCTAGGCTGAGGAGCTGACATTTTTAGGATTCCCTATCAGATGAGGATTCTCTACACCAAAGCCTGCTATTTGTAGGATCACAATCCTTCCACTATGGGCAAATGCACTGGGAGATGTACCTTGGTTGGGATCTGCTGCCTGCAGCTGGTGAGTTACAACAATAACCGGCGTGATGGGATTCTGGGAACCATTAACAGGATTAACACATCATTCCTACATTTACACTAATGATGCTGCAAGAGACTTCATCCTATTATATACATATTCTCACTGATCACATTGTAAGGTCCTCTGCAAATTATCATTGTATATGGAAAGTGCCCCTGCACATCTGGTTTTACATTTAGATTATAGACTTAGTGGCCAGTTTTCCAATTATTATTATTATTATTATTATTATAAGTACTCTGAAAATAATACTTATGCTAGGTATGTGTATGCAAACTGCTGTCACGTGTAACATTGTATATGTGGGTAATGTATGAATATTCATATGCACTTACAGATAATTATGTGTATGTAGTATGTTTTTGAGTATTTAAGCGTTTTTAACACATTTACTGAAAATGTTTTTTAGTTGTTTTTTTTTAGCATATACAGTACTAATTGTCTAACATGGCAACTCCGGGCAACTTTAATTATTGTACAAAATTCATTTTAAATTGCTGTCCAATTAAACAAAATTCACAAGGAATGAAGCCAAATGTATTATTTTAGTCAAACATATTCTTCCGATTCTATTTATTCAGAAAACCGTTATAACAATGTTCTAGAGTCTATTGGCAGGGGTTATGTAAACCTACTTTATTTCTTACAGTTTCAGGCAGAAATTCCGTATTTATTTTGACCATAAGTAATAAAGCCCATCTTAAACTAAAAGTTGGGTATTATATATTCAATCTTTTCAAGTTTGGTATATAAGTAAAGCTTTTCCAGCAGGTTTTATTACTTTTAATAATAGTATTTGAAGTTCAACAACAGCTGCAATATGAAAAGAAAACTTGTCTGCACTAAATAATACAATAATAGTATATTGATGTATTGTTAATGTGCAACATTGTGTAGTGTTGGTGAAAGTCACTTGATTTTATGATTGTTGTAGATTTCCGAAACAGTGTTGGGAGTAAAACGTCTAGGAGTACAGGACTGTCCTCTTTTACATACTTTTGAAATTACTATCCACTCGCTGAAACAGTGTAAAATAATGTTCAGTGGACCAATACAATGCACAGTATTTTATTCATTAAAGTATATAGCAAGTCCCAAAGCAAGCATGATAGGCCTAGGGTTCATAGAAAATTAAGCACGTTACTTACTGAGATAACTTCATAGTCTACCATGGTAATCTTTGCAGCACTAATGGGCCCTACACACTGAGCGATATTACTGAAAAACATGAACAATCTCGTTCATTAATGAACGAGATACCATTCATATCTTTCAGTGTGGAGGCAGCAACGATGAACGATGCGCGGCCCCGCGCTCGTTCATCATTGGTGCCCCGTCGCTTGTGCATACAGGCCAATATGGACGATCGCATGCACTGCTATGGAGCCGGGTGACGGGGGGAGTCGGTCAGGCAGTTCATCGGCGGGTCGCGCAGTGTGTAGGGCCCCTGGGTTGTTGGGGTTGTTGTTTTTTTTGGGGGGGGGGGTTATTTATGAAAGCTTGGATAGATAAAATTGTGAGTAATAAAGTACCAACCAATCAGCTCCTAACTGTCATTTTCAAACACAGCCTGTAACATGTAAGGCAGAAGCTAGTATTTTATCTCTCCAATTTTTTCTCTCTCCGAGCTTTGATAAATACACCCTTTAATCTGTAAATTAGAGCACCAGCATAATACCCAAACAGTATTATTATCCTCCACAGGGAGACAGATAATGATTATGTAGGATTTATGTTTACAGTTTGTTTTTGTTTTGTGTGTCACCTGCAAAATAAATATCATAAGGTACTAGCCTACATGAAAATAAGCTGTTTTTTTCTGTATGACTGCATATGAATGGGAACTGTAATATTTCTTGTTCCTGTCAAGTAAAATAACACATTCATTGACAGTAACAGAACAGTGTCACCCATTGCATAATTAAAAGTAAAAATGAGCCACAGCATTTCTCCAGAAGTAACTGTATCACTCAAAAGAAACTTCCAAGCAATCCTGTGCTGGCATTTCTTGTGAAATAATGGTGATATCAGGGCAGGAAATAGTCGTCTAATTGGCTGGACTAGATCAACCAATCAGGCCAACTTAATGAGGCAAAGTTGTTGGCGGGCGTCATTGATAGTCTTTGCTAGACCTAAACTCATGAAACCATTGGGAAATGTTTGCACTGCATGGCACTGCTTCAGTTAGTTTTCTAATGGCACGTTACCCAAACATCAATTTTATGACTTAAGATTCATGAAGTATCATTTAATTCTAATATTATAAAAAATATGGCCCCTGACATTGAAGGGAATAGGTAACTACAACAGTCAGGGCCGTCTTAACAGCAGTGTAGGCCCCTAGGCAAAGCAATGGACTGGGGCCCCTACCCATCCTCCAGCGGTAGGGGTGGGCATTGCTATCAGCAGCAGCTTTGATGTCCTGTGGGCGGTAGGGGGTGTTCTATTTTACACTCAGCATGTAGGACCTGGAGCAGTCATTTCTGCTAATTATTCCTTTACTGCACAGATGATGGGAGATGGGGCGGGAGGGAGAACACTAAACTGTAGAAGGGGGCATTGGGCTGAGTGAAGGGGCCACGGTACATGACTTCCAGGGTGGTAAGGGGTGTTTAATACGTAGGGGAGGGGTGGATAGTAGAGTGGGCTTAATATTCAACATTTTTTGCTGGGATGGCAGCTTGCTTGACTGCAGATATCTCCAGTTCGTGGAAATAGATTTCATAGCTGTCAATGGTATAAAAAACTAGAGAGTCCCACCTGTCAGGAGGTACTGGGGACTTGGGGATCAGAGTCCAGGAGCCAGAGCAATCCACCAATGAAAATAAAAAACTGCATAACAGGCGTGTGGAGCTGGAGCAGGGACCAGCTGCTGGAAGGCTGATATCTCTGGTTCTTGGCATAGTAGATACAAGCTGCCAGTGACCACTGAAAGGGGAGAGTCACAGCTTTTGGAGTATATTCTCAGAAAACCAAACCTCTAAGTCAGACAGAACCCAAGATATCTGACTGGGAAGAGCAATGAACAGGCTTGGATGGGGACCATCCAATATCTCAGGTTCCCCAAGTTCAATTTAAAAAAATATGGTACCCCGGGAAAAAGGGGACCTCAGCTATGAGCCTAGGGCCCTTATACTCAGGGGCTGGCTGGCAACTTTCAGCCTGGGGGGCAGACTCAAGCAAGTGACCCAGCTTTTCACAGGGAATGCAATGCAAAAATGGCCCTGGAACACTTAAATTGCACTGGCCCGGGGGGCAGATGGCACCCTGCCCCTCTGCTCAGCCAGCCCCTGCTTATACTCCTTGGCCCCCTAGGCAACTGCCCATTGAGCCCATATGAAAAGATGATCCTGACAACAGTTATTTCTGTGTTTAAAACAGTCAAGTTAACAAATTGTAGTTTGATGGTTTAACAACACTATTGTGGTTTAAACCTTTGTGGTTACTGCACTGTAAAATGTATTATGTTTATGGATTGTGTTTGTTCCAATGCTGCTTTTATAGCTTGTAGAGTGAGTGGCGGACAAATTATTATCCACAAAAGCGACAGCAGAACAGCTACTTGCACACCCATATGTATATATATATATATATATATATATATATATATATATATATATATATAATCTGAGTAAATAGTATATCTGCACTGATTTTCCCCAAAACAGAACTTTTAAGACTCAGCTATCTTTAATAATGATGATAATATCTTTCTTTCTGACTACTGACATCGAACATAGGGGGTCATTCCGAGTTGTTCACTCGTTGCCGATTTTCGCTATATTGCGATTAGTCGCTTACTGCGCATGCGCAAGGTTCGCAGAGCGCATGCGCTTAGTTATTTTACACAAAAGTTAGGTATTTTACTCACGGCATAACAAGGTTTTTTCATCGTTCTGGTGACCGTACTGTGATTGACAGGAAGTGGGTGTTTCTGGGCGGAAACTTGCAGTTTTCTGGGCATGTGCGAAAAAACGCTGGCGTTTCTGGGAAAAACGCGGGAGTGTCTGGGCGAACGCTGGGTGTGTTTGTGACGTCAAACCAGGAACGAAACTAACTGAACTGATCGCAATGGCTGAGTAAGTCTCGAGCTACTCAGAAACTGCTAAGAAATTTCTATTCGCAATTCTGCTATGCTAAGATACACTCCCAGAGGGCGGCGGCTTAGCGTGTGCAATGCTGCTAAAAGCAGCTAGCGAGCGAACAACTCGGAATGAGGGCCATAAAGCACTATACAATGATAATGAGTATGTGCACATTATTAATGCTTTATTTAATGATCTTGAGTATTTCCACAAAGAATATGCTTCACTGAATAATGATAATGAGCATCTCACTTTTAGTACAAGCTTTTCCTGACTTCCCCTTTAATGCAAAAGGCTTATGAAAAATTCATTCTGTGAGTCTGGACGACTGACTTGTTGTGGGAATTCTCATGCTCTGTAATACTGACATTCCCAGTTTGCCTCTGACCTTTAGCCTTTGCTCTCGCAAATTCCTTATCCCTCTTATGTCTGACCCTGGAAATGAATAGGGTCCCATAACATAGATTAAATCTACACACTTATGGGTCTTATCAATGCACTCTTCTAAGAAAGGTTTCATATTCTTTTTAGTTAATAAAGTTTTTTTCACACAAGTCAATAGATTACTTGTGAATACGTCTAATATAATATGTTTCCCATAAAAAGCTAACTGTCTTTGCTGGGAAATCCCAGTTTCTGTATTGTGGAGCAGCTGTCTGAGCACGCCCATCTCTGCGTAAACCGGACTTACAGTAAATCCGGAAAGTATTCACAGCGCTTCACTTTTTCCACATTTTGTTATGTTACAGCCTTATTCCAAAATGGAAAAAATTATTTGTTTCCCTCAAAATTCTACACACAATACCCCATAATAACAACATGAAAAAAGTTTTTTTATTTTTTCACATTTATTAAAAAAACAGCACCTAAGAAATAGAGATGAGCGGGTTCAGATTTACTCGGTTCTTAATGCCAGAATTATCGCAAGTTCTTTTTTTCTGGATTTTTCTTATTGGCTAACCAAAACACGTGGCGTCCGTGAGCCAATAAGGAGATTCGGGTAAATCCGAGTAAAACCGAACCCGCTCATCTCTACTAAGAAATCACATGTACATAAGTATTCACAGCCTTTGCCATGAAGATCAAAATTGAGCTCAGGTGCATCCTGTTTCCACTGATCATCCTTGAGCTGTTTCTACAGCTTAATTGGAGTCCACCTGTGGTAAATTCAGTTGATTGGACATTATTTGGAAAGGCACACATCTGTCTATATAAGGTCCCACACTTGACAGTGCATGTCTGAGCACAAACCAAGCATGAAGTCAAAGGAATTGTTGGTAGACCTTAGACAGGATTGTCTCGAGGCACAAATCTGGGAAAGGGTACAAAAAAATATCTGCTGCTTTGAAGGTCCCAATGAGCACAGTGGCCTTCATCATCCGTAAATGAAAGAAGTTCGGAACCACCAGGACTCTTTCTAGAGCTGGTCGGCCGTCTAAACTGAGTGATCGGTGGAGAAGGGCCCTAGTCAGGGAGGTCACCAAGAACCCGATGGTCACTCTGTCAGAGCAACAGCATTCCTCTGTGGAGAGAGGAGAACCTTCCAGAAGAACAACCATCTCTGCAGTAATCCACGAATCAGTCCTGTATGGTAGAGTGGCCAGACGAAAGCCATTCCTTAGTAAAAAGCACATGGCAGCCTGGAGTTTGTTAAAATGCACCTGAAAGACTCTCAGACCATGAGAAACAAAATTCTCTGGTCTGATGAGACAAAGATTGAACTCTTTGGCGTGAATGCCAGGCATCATGTTTTGAGGAAACCAGGCACCGCTCATCACCAGGCCAATACCATCCCTACAGTGAAGCATGGCGATGGTAGCATCATGCTGTGGGGATGTTTTTCAGCAGCAGGAACTGGGAGACTTGTCAGGATAGAGGGAAAGATGAATGCAGCAATGTACAGAGACATCCTAGATGAAAACCTGCTCCAGAGCGCTCTTGACCTCAGACTGGGGACGACGGTTTATCTTTCAGCAGGACAACAACCCTAAGCACACAGCCAAGATATCAAAGGACTGGCTTCAGGACAACTCTGTGAACGTTCTTGAGTGCCCCAGCCAGAGCCCAGACTTGAATCCGATTGAACATCTCTGGAGATATCTGAAAATGGCTGTGCACCGATGCTTCCCATTCCACTTGATGGAGCTTGAGAGGTGCTGCAAAGAGGAATGTGCGAAACTGGTCAAAGATAGACGTGCCAAGCTTGTGGCATCATATTCAAAAAGACTTGAGGCTGTAATTGCTGCCAAAGGTGCATCAACAAAATATTGAGCAAAGGCGGTGAATACTTATGTACATGTGATTTCTTAGTTTTTTTATTTTTAATAAACTTGCAAAAATCTAAAAAAAAAGCTTTTTCACGTTGTCATTATGGGGTATTGGCCCTCATTCCGAGTTGATCGCTAGCTGCCGTTGTTCACTGCGTAGCGATCATTTCAAAAAATGGCAAAACTGCGCATGCGTATGCACCACAATGCGCCCGCGTTGCCTACGGGTACAAAGAGAATTGTGGTTTTGCACAGGTTCTAAAAGAGCATTGTGGTTTTGCACAGGTTCTAGCGATGCTTTCAGTCGCACTGGCGAATGCAGGGATATTGACAGGAAGTGGGAATTTCTGGGTGGCAACTGACCGTTTTCTGGGAGTGTTTGGAAAAACGCAGGCATGACCGGGCGTTTGCTGGGCAGGTATCTGACGTCATTACCGTGTCATTCGTTGCAGCAGTCATCGCACAGAATAAGTAACTACAGTGCTGGTCTTGTTTTGCACAAAATGTGTTTGTAGCCGCTCTGCTGCACAGGCGTTCGCTCTCCTGCAAAGCGAAAATACACTCCCCCGTGGGCGGCGACTATGCATTTGCGCGGCTGCTAAAAGTAGCTAGTGAGCGATCAACTCGGAATGAGGTCCATTGTGTGTAGAATTTTGAGGGGAAAAATGAGTTTATTTCAGTTTGGAATAAGGCTGTAACATAAAAAAATGTGGAAAAAGTGAAGCGATGTGAATACTTTCCGGATGGACTATACGTTCTTTGCTGATGAAGATCCAAAACATTTTTAGCTGCAGGCAGCTCATAAGGTTAATTTAATTAAACAAATTATTCCTACATTTCATAACAATGCACTGGATAAACAATAAATACAAACAAGGTATGCCAACTACGTACATTTACTGTGGGTTTTGTTTGTTTTTTTACTAAATACCATACATTTAAAGCCATGGACAAACAGTCCCCAGGGCGAGATGTATCAAATCATGGAGAGAGAGAAAGTGGAGAGAGGTAGAGTTCCAGCCAATCAGCTCCTGTCATTTTCAAACACAGAAATAGATGCAGGGGTGTAGCCAGAAATTTGTGGGCGCCATATCAACATTTTGAAGGTGTCCCTGTCCCAATGCTACTACAGAGACACCTCTCTCTGCAGCAGGTGTTCATTATATGCCCCATTATAGTTCCATAATTTATTTTCAGAACCATAGTAGTGATCTAGTTAATGTTATGCCCCATAGTAGTGCCAGAGTTTATTTTATGTCCCATAGTAGTGCCCTAGTTCACTTTATGAAAAACAGTACCTCCAATTCACATTATGCCACATTACAGTGCCCCCTGTTCATTTTATGCCACACTATAGTGTATCCACACTTTGCCACATAATAGTGCTTCAGTTTACATTATGTAATATTATAATTCCCTCCAGTTCATATTATACCGCAATACAATGGGCAGGCCAGGGGCATACCTAGATATATTGCTGGCCCATGGCAAAAGTTTGTAAGGGCCCCTGTGTACCACCCAATGGTGAAAAATGTATATAACACATGTAACTGTGACAGGGAAGGTGGGCTCCTCCCTGCTCAGGGCCCCATGGCAGCTGCACTCCCTACACATATGGTAGATGTATTATCTGCGTTTATTGGGGTATTTGCATCAAAGCCTCCTAGTGAATTACTCTCTAATATTCTCTATTGGAACTGCATATAAACTTAGTGTGCAACTTGTCTAATGCACCAAGATTATAGGGGTGTCTGCCTCAAGATACCTCGGAACGCAGAATTATTTGTTATTATTTATTTAATATAGAGTATTGTGCAAAAGTTTTAGGCAGGTGTGGAAAAAAAGCTGCAAAGTAAGAATGCTTTAAAAAATAGAAGTGTTCATAGTTTCTTTTTAGCAATTACAAAATGCAAAGTGGAGGATCAGAAGAGAAATCTAAGAAATCTAAATCAAATCAATATTTGATCTGACCACCCTTTGCCTACATCTATTTTTCTAGGTACACTTGCACACAGTTTTTAAAGGAACTCGGCAGGGAGGCTGTTCCAAACATCTTGAAGGGAATAATTTTTTCCACACCTGCATAAAACTTTTGCACAATACTGTGGCCTTTAGTCAGAGATGGATTCAGCCGCTGCGTTCGCATGCAGCGGTTACATCCATAGGATCTGCACACACGCACTTGCAATAGTATGGGCGTACAACCCTTCACCATGCAATCGCATCCTGGACGTATTGGATCGCATGGTGATTAAAAGGTGATGGTCATCCGGAGTGGCAACCTAGCAATGTGTGTGTGTGTGGGGGGGGGGGGGGTGGGTAATCGGGAAATGCAGGCGTGTCATGGCAGTTTTGGGGCTGGCCGATGATGTCACCTGCGTTTCCTGCGATAGGAATAATAATATCGAAGAGAGGTGAACACTACGAATACAAGGGTAAAACCATGTATTTCAGTACAACATGAAAACATAAGACATTGAGGGCTAGATGCATCATTGCTTGGAGAGTGATAAAATGGAAAATGATAAACTGCCGGCCAACCACCTACTAACTGCCATTTTTCAAACACAGCCTGTTACATGGCAGTTAGGAGCTGATTGGCTGGTACTTTATCTCCTTCCACTTTATCACTCTCCAAGCGATGATGCATCTAGCCCTCAATGTCTTTTGTTTTTATTATTATTGTTATAATTATATAATATGACATACAAAACTATCCATGGAACTCACCTGGCAATATTTAAGAATATAAAATTACTACAGATATATTTTAGCGGTATACTTCCCAGTATATGTGTAATATCACATATTTATAACACTGCTAGATGAGAGAGAATGACAGGCAGGTGTAACATCTATTTTTCCTTCCACAATCCACACAGGACCTAATTTAGATGCGGTCACAAATTGGCTATTGTACACAAAATCACCTGGTTTTCTTACTGCGCAAGCGTCTGAGCCGCAGTGTGTCTGCGTAGCGACTGAATTGTGATGACGGCTGCCCCATGGAATTAGTCGCAAAATAAATGACAGGTAGACATCGTTTTGAGGTGGGAATGGGGAGTGGAAACGAAAAAGAGAGAAGAGAAGAAAGGCTCTGTTTCTGGTGCACACAAGTTTAAAAAGTAACTTTTATTATAACCTTAAAAATGTGAAAAAATTATACTATTTCATCCGGGTCTATTCGGATGAACTGATGCAAAATATTAAAACCATATATAAAGTAGTATGTGAATTGACAAGACTATGTGTGATAGAGAAAATAAAGAAATGAATGTCAAAAACTCCAAGCTGGAATGGGGAGTGGTCAGATAAACACAGGTGTGTGTCATGGCCATTTAGACGGCGTTTTCCTGGCGTATATAAATTAGCAGATACGATATTACTTGCTATTGGAGAGCCCTCTGCAACCTAGGATAACAGCCTACATGTCTACAGAGGCACTCAGACTCTGCGACATGACCCGATTTGCGGTGATGGAACCGATGTATCACTAGTTGTACGCCGTCGGGTGGAAATGATGCAACAGCAGTGGGTATCCATATGTTCAGGTTAGCTTCTGCCCATATTAGTATATAATTGCCATTACAAAGGCAAAAATGAGCAACAGCAATCTCAACATCAACCACATCTGAACCAGGCCCACTATGCATTTCTGCAAGAATGTCAAACACACTCTCCTGTCTCAGACAGGAGATGCAGGTTCCTTCTAATGTTGCAATAAACTATAAATGGTTGAAAGGGAGAATGGAGGGCACATTTAGTTAAGCTTAGCATACATTTTTCAGTTATTTCATGAGTATTATTAAGCTCAGTAATGCATAACCTTTTATGTATGGTCATTTCAAATGACTTTGCAAGTGAACTGTGGGTGAAGGTTAGAGATTAATTGACTGCACAATAAAAACACTCAAATTTATTGCATGGACAGGAACACCAGATAAGATAACTAGTAATATTGTACAGGACTGTTAATTATAAGCAGTACATCTAAACAATGGTCTGTGTAATTAATTAAATGATTATCAAAATATATATTTTTAAACTATAGCTATATATTTTTTTCAATGATAAGAATACTTTAGTTATATGATTGATTATTCTCCCTATGGAGCATACATATAAATGATCTGGTTTTAGACCTGATGTATACAATTTCTCATCGCTGCTTACTGCAGCAAAAATAAAAATTCCCTGTATTTACTAGGGATGTGCGTCGTCCCTATTCTCAGGTTTTGTTTTTGGTTTTGGAGCTGTATCTCCTCCGTGTTTTGGATCTGTATTTGGTTTTGCCAAAACCGCCCCTGCCGGTTTTCGTTCTGGATCTGTATTTTTTTTACAAAAATCATAAAAATTGCTAAAATAACCTCAATAACATTTCCAGTTATTTCCAGTCAATTTTGACCACCTCACAGGTCACCTCACAGCTCACAATATTGTTTTCTTCCAGTTTAAGCCAAAAGGTTGCACCGAGGTAGCTGGATGACTAAGTTAAGCGACAGCAGTGGACGGCACAAACATGTGGCACTTAAACTTCCAACATGGCACATCTAGTAGTGGCACTGCAGTGGCAGACAGGACGGCAGTTTAATAAACTATGCAAAAAAAACAACAACAACCAGTCAGCCATGTTCCAAACAGCACATAATGCAAATAAAAGAGGTACAAGATGGAATTGTCCTTGGGCCCACCCTTGTGTTGTATATACACTGCTCAAAAAGTAAAGGGAACACTTAAACAACACATCCTAGATCTGAATGAATGAAATATTCTTATTAAATACTTTGTTCTTTACATAGTTGAATGTGCTGACAACAAAATCACACAAAAATGATCAATGGAAATCACATTTATTAACCCATGGAGGTCTGGATTTGGAGTCACACTCAAAATTAAAGTGGAAAAACACACTACAGGCTGATCCAACTTTGATGTAATGTCCTTAAAACAAGTCAAAATAAGGCTCAGTAGTGTGTGTGGCCTCCACGCGCCTGTATGACCTCCCTACAACGCCTGGACATGCTCCTGATGAGGTGGCGGATGGTCTCCTGAGGGATCTCCTCCCAGACCTGGACTAAAGCATCCACCAACTCCTGGACAGTCTGTGGTGCAACGTGGCGTTGGTGGATGGAGCGAGACATGATGTCCCAGATGTGCTCAATTGGATTCAGGCGGGCCAGTCCATAGCATCAATGCCTTTGTCTTGCAGGAACTGCTGACACACTCCAGCCACATGAGGTCTAGCATTGTCTTGCATTAGGAGGAACCCAGGGCCAACCGCACCAGCATATGGTCTCACAAGGGGTCTGAGGATCTCATCTCGGTACCTAGTGGCAGTCAGGCTACCTCTGGCGAGCACATGGAGGGCTGTGCGGCCCCCCAAAGAAATGCCACCCAACACCATTACTGACTCACTGCCAAACCGGTCATGCTGGAGGATGTTGCAGGCAGCAGAACGTTCTCCTTGGCATCTCCAGACTCTGTCACGTCTGTCACATGTGCTCAGTGAGAACCTGCTTTCAGCTGTGAAGAGCACAGGGCGCCAGTGGTGAATTTGCCAATCTTGGTGTTCTCTGGCAAATGCCAAACATCCTGCACGGTGTTGGGCTGTAAGCACAACCCCCACCTGTGGACGTCGGGCCCTCATACCACCCTCATGGAGTCTGTTTCTGATCGTTTCAGTAGACACATGCACATTTGTGGCTTGCTGGAGGTCATTTTGCAGGGACCTGGCTGTGCTCCTCCTGTTCCTTCTTGCACAAAGGCGGAGGTAGCGGTCCTGCTGCTGGGTTGTTGCCCTCCTACGGCCTCCTCCACGTCTCCTGATGTACTGGCCTGTCTCCTGGTAGCGCCTCCATGCTCTGGACACTACGCTGACAGACACAGCAAACCTTCTTGCCACAGCTCGCATTGATGTGCCATCCTGGATGAGCTGCACTACCTGAGCCACTTGTGTAGGTTGTAGACTCCGTCTCATGCTACCACTAGAGTGAAAGCACTGCCAGCTTTCAAAAGTGACCAAAACATCAGCCAGAAAGCATAGGAGCTGAGAAGTGGTCTGTGGTCGCCACCTGCAGAACAACTCCTTTATTGGGGGCGTCTTGCTAATTGCCTATAATTTCCACCTGTTGTCTATTCCATTTTGCACAACAGCATGTGAAATTGATTGTCAATCAGTGTTGCTTCCTAAGTGGACAGTTTGATTTCACAGAAGTGTCATTGACTTGGAGTTACATTGTGTTGTTTAAGTGTTCCCTTTATTTTTTTGAGCAGTGTATTAAACAGGACATGCACAGTTTAACAAACCAATCACTTCAGCGACAGGGACTGAAATGATTGGTTTGTTTGAGCCCCCACAAAACAAGTTGCCTTTGGTCTCTGCATACACAAACTGGCTCTACATAGGCAAGATGACATCATCGTTACTTTCATCCGATTCCTCATCCTTATCAGTCCTCATCCAACTCCTCATCCTTATCATCCTTATTCTTCACACAATATTAATTTGTCCCCGCTGAAATCCACTGTATTAGGTGCCTCTGTATTTTGTGGACATAATTGTCAGTAAAAGTCTTCCTCGTGGAATTTGTAATTCATTTTGATGAATATCATATTTTCCACATTTTTGGGAAGTAACCTCCTACACCGATCGCTAACAAGGTTCCCGACTGCGCTGAAAATGCTTTCTGAGTATACACTGCAGGGTGGACAATATAAGTAAAGCAAAGCCAGTTTGTGCAAGGGCCTCCAAATTGCCTTTTTTTCCCCCGCCAGTATTGAAATGGACTGTCTGACATGCCTATTTGGATGCTATCACTGAAATAATCATCAACCATTCTTTGTCATATGCAGTGACATGTCAGTAATTGTAGGCAGCTCCTTTAGTCTGGAACCAGGTGTCAACAGTTTTTCCTGACAGATCTGCATCACCGCGAGTGGGTCTCTTAGGAAAATAATTTTTTTCTCACAGCCGCAGTTGCCAGAGAAACTGAAAGAGGAGATGTTGCCGTGTTACATGCCACTTGAGCTGACAATTTTCTCACCAAAAGCTCTTTGCATCTCTGCTGATTTCTGCCCACTGGAAAGAAAGACACAACATATGACTTAAGCCTAGGATCAAGTATGGTTGCCAAAATATAGTAATCTGATTTCAACAGATTTATGACCCTTGGATTATGGCAAAGCGAATGGAGGGCTTGATATACAAGTCCAGCATACTTAGCAGAATCGCTCTGTTTCAGATCCTCCTTCATTTTCTCCAGCTGCTTTTGAAAAAATCTGATTAGGGCACATGTTTCTCTGTAGCTAACTTTATTTTTGATGGTTGTTTCTTTGCCATTGTAAAATTATATTGCTTCTTTCATTTTACATGCCCTGACTTAATCCCTCTATGCCCTTGGGCATCAGCCTAAGTAGATGACATTGACAGACTTGTATCATCATGACTGGTGGCAACACCTGCAGCACAGTTATGTGCTTCCTGCTCTCCTCTCAATTGTTAGTCTTCCATATCTATCCACAAACATAAACGAAGTGGGGTACAGCGCACTCCAGTTTGTACAAAAAAATGTACAGTGTCACAATACGTATACGAGACATAAATAGTAATCAAACACTGCGGTTTAATTTCACCAACATTATTGCACAATGTGTGCATGAGTACAAAATAAAATATATTGCTGTGGTACCATCTTCACCCACAGTGTCGCACAATAAGTGTATGAGACAGAAATTGTAATCTAACACTGTGGTTTAATTTCACTAACAGTGTTGCACAATACCTGTATGAGTATGAAATAAAATATAATATTATGGTACCACCTTCACCCACAGTGTCGCACAATAAGTGTATGAGTACGAAATAAAATATATTACTGTGGTACCACCTTCAACTACAGTGTTGCAAAATACGTGTATGAGTACGAAATAAAATATATTGCTGTGGTACCACCTTCTTCCACAGTGTCACACAATACATGTATGAGTACAAAATAAAATATATTACTGTGGTACCACCTTCATTCACAGTGTCACACAATACATGTATGAGTATGAAATCTATATATATAAATGCGAAAGCCCTCACTCACTCACTCACTGACTGACTCATCACTAATTCTCTTACTTCCCGATATGTTAGGTAGCTGAAATTTAACATAGGTATTCTTCATATGGGAAATAGGAAAACAATGTAATTAGAATTTTAATAAACCTCCTCTAAGGGAATGAAAAGGGGGTTGACATAATGATGTCACTACCGATGCGTGACTAGCGTTGTGGGATTGATATTGCCCAAACGGACAATTGGATCAAAATGTGGATTGCGCCTCCAGTGTGTAGAATTTAATAAACTACATAAATACGAGAGCCCTCACTAACTGACTGACTCATCACTAGTTGTCTTACTTCCTAATATGTGTGTCAGCATCCGGAGTCTTACCTCCAGTTCTGGTCCTTGCGGCCTTCTTGTTAGCTGGCTGGTGTGGCTGCAGCGGATAGGAGCTGCGACAGCGAGGTCCTCCAGTGTGGCTGCCAGGTGTCTGGAGGCCGGGGTCCGGGTCTTGGGGAGCGGAGTATGGCAGCCGGAGGTGTCTGTTTACAAGTGTCTGTTTCCAAGTGTTCTGTTGCTGCGTCTGGGAGGCTGAGGCCTGAGGTAGTGGCTGTGTGCTGGTTCCACATGTGTCCTCTGTGCAGGGAGCTGCCATGTTGGAGACCAAGCCAAGCAAATAGGTATCCCAGTTCACATCCAGCCAATCCGGTGCAGTCTTCCCTTATAAAAAGGGGTTGATGCTTAGTCATGGTGCCAGTGCTTCAAGTTACTTGCTGCTGTATGGTGCTCAAGCTCTGTGCTTCCAGTTTAACCCCTGGTATCCTGGTTCTGTTGTGGCCGCCCAGTGGTCAGTTCTGTTATTGCAGTCCTCTGCTCCCAGTCCACCTGCTCTTGCGGTTTAGCCGCTGGATCCTCTATCTGGTAGAGGGTCTCCGTTTGCTGATGGTGCTCACAGCGATCCTCTCTTCAACATCATTCTTCAAATCATCTCTTCATTCAGTGTTCTTCAGCATCGTTTAAAAATCACAAGTCATCTCTTCATTCAGTGTTCTTCAGCATTGTTTACAAATCACAAGTTAACTCTTCCTTCAGTGTTCTTCCGCATTGTTTACAAATCACAAGTCATCTCTTCATTCAGTGTTCTTCAGCATCGTTTACAAATCACAAGTCATCTCTTCATGTAGAGTTCTTCAGCATTGTTTACAAATCACAAACATTTAATCTTTCAGAATTCCCTCAGACTTATCTCCTAGTCGTTGAGTATGATTGAGGTCTCAGTAAAGCTGAATTAATCTTTCTTCAGTGTATCGTTCTCGTTCATTTGGGCTAATTCAGACCTGATCGCTGCTGTGCGTATTCGACGGCTGTCTTAGCCCTGCGATCGCTTCTGCCTGATTAACAGGCAGAGGCGGTCGCTGGGTGGGAGGGGGCGGGCCGGCGGCATTTGACCGCTGTTTAGGGGGCGCGGTCCGGGCAACGTAGGAGTGCCCGGACCGCTATGGGGGTGGGCGGGCCGCAGCGGCTGCGTGATGTGACACGCAGCCGCTGCAACCGGGGCAGCGATGAGTAGCTCCCTGCCAGCGCGCAGGAGTTGCGTTGGCTGGGAGCTACTCCTACAGTACTAAAGCATCACCGATGTGCGATGCTTTTGTACTGTACGACGGGATAGGGCCTGACATGCGGGGTGGACTAGCCCTATGCTGCGTGCCCGCATGTCAGTGTGTCTGATCGTAGATGTGCTAAACTTAGCACATCTACGATCAGGTCTGAATCCCCACCATTGACCTCATTGACTACCCCTCTACATCTTCGGGCCTAAATCTTCAATACATGAGTAAGAACTACATTCAGCCACCTCGTTTCCTTCCTTTGCTGATAGCTGCTCCCTCAGTCAATTATCAGTCGTCAGATCCCCAATTCAAGCCAAGCGTGACACAGTGCACATATCTTGTATGTGTTGGCATTGCACAAGCGTACACAAGTACAGTGAATGCAGAGTAGTACGGATGTCAGTCGTATCTCCACTGTTGCAACTGTAGGGATGTAATTGGGAGTTCTCATGTAGGCACAGGGCCGGTTCAGGGGCTTTTTGCGCCCCAGGCGGCAATAGGGGCGTGGCTTTATACAGGGGGCGTGGTCATTTACGCCCCCTGTACAGTAGTAGCGCTCTGAAATTATGTGCGGTGCGCAATGACGTCATCGCGCACCGCACAGCAAAGGTCCTCTCCACGAAGGGAAACTAGACGCGTAGCGTCTAGTTCCCTTCGTGGAGAGGACCTTTGCTGTGCGGTGTGCGATGACGTCATCGCATACTGCACAGTAAAGGTCCTCTCCATGAAGGGAAACTAGACGCGTAGCGTCTAGTTTCCCTTCACAGCGGGCAGCGGCAGCGGGGGGCACAGGACAGCAGCAGCGGATCTTGCCCTGGTGCGGCGCCCTCCGGATGGCGCCGGCGCCTTCCGGAAGGCGGCGCCCCGGGCAAAAGTCCTGCTTGCCCGTGGCAAGATCCACTACTGTGTAGGCAGTGTTCAGTGAGGGCGTATCAATGGAACGCAAGCTGTGCATACACCTGTTGAAGATGGGTGTGGTATATAAGTTACGATTTTGACACCAGAATTTCAACATGGTCTGAATGTCAACATGTGACGTGGACATTAACAATGTCAACACTGACATAATGAGACATGTTCAGCATCTTAGTATTTTGCCAATGTCAGCATGTTACAGTTCGACATTATGAACATGTAAACATTCTGAAAGAATATGTTGACATTTGAACTATACAACATTACAGTGTTGACAATCTTGTCAATGTGACGTCATACCTTTCAGACAGATGTTTTGCACCGTGGGTCCTAATGATGATAATGATGCCTGTCACACCAATCCTAATGGAGCAAGTTCATACTAGGCGCCCGAACAAGTGTCACTTTCACTAACACTCTAGCAGCGCCCAGACATCCCCACTTCATTCACCACAACACCCCAGCAGCACCCTCACCACCCATTCTCTTCCAATACCCCAGCAGCACCCACACACCCCCACCCCTCATATCAATACCTCTGCAGCATCCAAACATTCCCCTTCTTCATTCACCTTCAAAATCCTGCAGCACCCACACCCCCATTTACTACTTAGTAGTACCCAAACACACCCCATTTCACCACCAATACCTCAACAGCACCCACACGCAGCCCCCTACCCCATCATTCACTACCACCACTGCCACCCTAGCTCAAGGCACTCTGAATACCACACAGAAAAACTCAGTTCAGTACGGATAGTGTAATTGTTAGCATTACTGCCTCTCACAGCACTGAGGTCACGGGTTCGATGCCCACCATGGTCCCCCTGTGTGGAGTTTGTATATACTCCCTGTACAGAGGCAATCGTTAGGCAACGATGGCCTTCGGCCATCCGGCATGCACCGGCGCACTGTGGCGCCGGAGCATGCGCAGTTCCAATCCGATCGCTGCGATAAACTGCAGCGTGCGATCGGGTCGGAATGACCCCCTAGAAACAATCAGTAACAAGCAAACAGTATGTAATAAAAGAGCATAATAAGATGCTTGTCTACAGAAAAATAATCACATCGGGGGGGGGGGGGGGGGTATCCAATTATATCCGATCCATTTTCGGCTGGTGGAAACAGACAGTTACCGCGATTAATGACTAATGGTCATTATCGTGGTATCCAATTAGGGTCCGTTTTCATCGGCTGAAAAATGGACCCGCAGTCATGCGAAAACACATAAGATCAAGGATAAGTCCATGATCCCATGTGTTATCGGGGCTCCAGCAGCCACTTATCGTGGATTATGCTTAGGGTGTCTGAGCCACTGCCGATACAATTACCCGTGGTCATCAACTGCAGGTAATTGGATACCCCCCCAAGTTGTTAGACTCATCCAGTTGTTTTGTATCTATGAAGACAGAGAACAAAAAAAGAGAATGAAGACAAAAAGAGTAAGATGAAGAAATGAGGGGGCCATGTTGGAGAGAAATACGGTAAAAGAGAAGTCAAAAAGGGGGGAAGGGCAAATTGGCCATGCTGGACTCACCTCAGATCTGTGAAACACTCAGGAAATAGATTCTGGGGCTTGAATGCTGTGGGCAATGCAATCTTCAGATCGCATTGCCACTTCTGAGAGGCATCCCACTGGATCCCTACCAGAATTCCCAGCGGCATGGAAAAAGGGTTATCACTGCTTGATAACTTGGAAACCAAGGGTTATCACTGCTTGAAAACTAGACCCCTAAGGTGCTTCTTTCAGAAGACTTTTGGGCTAATTCAGACCTGATCGCTAGGCTGCGTTTTCGTAAAGCGGGCGATCAGGTCTAAACTGTGCATGTGTAGGCACCGCAATGCTCAGACAGTCACGTTGCATGGGTACAAAGCGGATCACCGCTCAGCGATGGGTTTGTGTGAAGGATCCGTTCGCACGGACGTTCGCAAGGAGATGGACAGGAAGAAGGTGTTTGTGGGTGTCAACTGACCATTTTCTGGGAGTGTTTGGAAAAACTCAGGCGTGTCCAAGCGTTTGTAGGGAGGGTTCCTGATGTCAATTCCGGTCCCGGACAGGCTGAAGTGTTTGCAGCGGCTAAGTACGTCCTGGGCTACTCAGAGACTGCAGAGCTCTGCTACACATGTGTTTGTACACTTGCAAAGCGAAAATACACTCCCCCTATGGGCGGCGACCATGCGTACACAGGACTGCAAAAAAACCCTAGCGAGCGAACAGGTCTGAATTAGCCCCTTAATTCAGAGTGTAGCACATTTTAAGGAATCAGGGACTGATGTAAAGTTGAGGATAAGTATATTTTTTTGGGTGCACACTGCTTGTTTGTTCTTCAAACAACTCTTAAGCATCCATATACATCTCCTAATAGAGGATGGAGACAGTGCATAAGTGTTGGCCATGGGGGTAATTCTGAGTTGATCGCAGCAGCAAGTTTGTTAGCAATTGGGCAAAACCATGTGCACTGCAGGGGGGCAGATATAACATGTGCAGAGAGAGTTAGATTTGGGTGGGTTATTTTGTTTCTGTGCAGGGTAAATACTGGCTGCTTTATTTTTACACTGCAATTTAGATTTCAGTTTGAATATACCCCCCATCAAATCTAACATGTTATATCTGCCCCTCCTGCAGTACACATGGGGGGTGATTCCGAGTTGTTCGCTCGCTAGCTGCTTTTAGCAGCATTGCACACGCTAAGCCGCCGCCCTCTGGGAGTGTATGTTAGCTTAGCAGAAGTGCGAACGAAAGATTAGCAGAATTGCGAATAGAAATTTCTTAGCAGTTTCTGAGTAGCTCCAGACTTTCTCAGCCATTGCGATCAGTTCAGTCCTTTTCGTTCCTGGTTTGACGTCACAAACACACCCAGCGTTTGCCCAACCACTCCCCCGTTTCTCGAGCCACTCCTGCGTTTTGCAACTCGAACGCCTGCGTTTTTCCGCACACTCCCATAAAACGGCCAGTTTCCGCCCAGAAACACCCACTTCCTGTCAATCACACTACGATCAGCACAGCGATGAAAAAGCTTTGTTATGCCGTGAGTAAAATACCTAACTTTTGTGTAAAATAACTAAGCGCATGCGCTCTGCGAACCTTGCGCATGCGCAGTAAGCGACTAATCGCAGTATAGCGAAAATCGGCAACGAGCGAACAACTCGGAATGACCCCCATGGTTTTGCCCAACTGCTAACAAAATTGCTGCTGCGATCAACTCAGAATTAGGCCCTATGTGCAGTAATTATCTAATGCAGAGCACAGCAAAGACTGTCATATGCGCCTGTCAGGAGTATAACATGCAGATGCCACCCCTCCTGATGAAAAGTACACACTGATGATAATGACAATGCACAGCCACTTCTGATTGAATGGGGATGGTAATGGCAGCAACAGTAAAAAAGAAAAAAAAAGTTTTATTTATTTATTTTTAAGCTAATTTCAAATTTCAAATTCTTTTTTCAATTTTTTTGTAAACATTTTACTTAATTAATGATTTATTGTTTTGTAAGAAGTGGCACTCAAAGCCCAAGTCCAGGTCACCCATGCGCATTTGTTCCAGAGTGACCTGACAAAATTATAAGTTCAGCCTTATCACTGCCAGGCAAGCATTGCATCGCTTAACCACCCCTGGAGATGTTGTGATCCTATATTTGTAGTGTTTGGACCAAATTATTACCTTGACCAGTCTTCCCAAAAATAGGCTCTCACCACTACAATCCATTCTGAATGCAGCTGCAAGACTGATTTTCCTCGCTAGACGTTCATCATGTGCCGATCCGCTCTGTTAGCCCCTCTATTGGTTACCAGCATTTTACTGTATTCAATATAAAATACATACATACAAGGCTATTAACTGTACCAACTTACATCTCTTCACTCATCTCCGACCTCTCCGCTCTGCACAAACTCTGCGCCTCTCATCCACACACATTACTTGCTCCCACTCAAAATTACAGGACTTTATCCGGGCTTCACCCACTCTGTGGAATGCCCTCCCACGCACAATAAGACTCATCTCTAGTCTCCAAACCTTCAAACATTCCCTGAAAACTCATCTCTTCAGACAAGCCTATCAAATTCCAGACCCACCCACATAACCTTCAATGCATCTAATTAGATAGATGTATCTAATTACATCTCCTCTCTACAGTACACATATAACCGCACATATTTTGTCTTTCTTCACTTTCACACCCTCCTGATCCTTGGCCAACATTGCTGGGTGACCATATCATACAGCCCATTAAGAACCTTTGCGTTGGGGTGGACCATTATACAATAGGTAGAATCTATCCTTGTGTGTCAATGACATAGAGTGTAAGCTTGCAAGCAGGGCCTACCTACCTCTATGTCTGTCTATTTCCCCCCAGTTTTGTTCTATTACTGTTGTTCCAATTGTAAAGCACAATGGAATATGCTGCGCTATATAAGGCACAGCTAATAAATAACTACATGCTCCACTAGATCACCATAATTGACCACTACAGTAGTAACCATTCAGAACTGTAGAAAGTTTAGCACAGACTAGGCACAACATCCCTCCTTGTAACCTGTAACTTTCAATTTAATATACAGAAATATCCTCCTCCTTCTCTCACCACCCACAACCCCCCCCCCTCACCCCCGCCAAAAGAAAAAAAAATGGAATATAAGGTAATGCCATACTATGATAATAGGGAAACATCTGACTTTTTTTTCCTGTTCATTAATAGACTTTCTTGAGAATCAGAGAAGAGAGTATCAGTTGTGCTAACCTGATAGCAAATGTTTCTTTTTAGCTGCTTTATCTGTAATGGATAGGAAAGATTGGTGTTTATGAATAAAGCAAAAAAATATTTAATGCCCCGTAGCGCATGAATACCTTTGTTCATATTCATACTCCATGTGCCCACCTTACTGCCCTGAGAGCCTGACTGTTTACCGCAAGGATTTCTGTTTGTATTTTATGACAGGCAGCTGCACTACAAAGACAAATCTTTGACTTCCTCGGCTACCAGTGGGCTCCAATATTAGCTAATTTCCTGCATATTATGGCTGTTATCCTGGGGATATTTGGCACTCTACATTATAGGTCCAGGTACCTGATATTGGTAAGTAAACCTGTTCAGTGTACATTTTCTGCAAAGGACCATTACTTGACTGAAGGAAGGTAATATGTAAATGTGACTATATGCAACCAACCTTATTAATGTAGAAAACAGATCAATCTGTAAAAAACCAGCATTGTGGCTGGCTGTATTCCTCCGCAGGCTCAGTTTGTATTTACAACAATTTATGATTGATAAACTATTTTGCCTACAGTTCCAGACAAGTGTCGTGATTATTGACTTCAATAAAATTACAACTATAAAGAATCATGAAAGGATAGAATGTATTTAAATTCACGTTGCATTTAAGCTACCTACGCACATCGGTGATGTATCCCGGTAATATAATCACAAAATAAATCATGGGAAGCTAAAGTAGACAGACGGCAGTCCAAGAACAACCAGAGTACAAGAGGCCACATATTGTCGTTCGTAATCCAGACAGATTTCATTATGCAACATTATTGGGCAGTTCTGATGTTTTTGGGCCACCTACAAAGTTATTTTGGACCATTGTTTGGTACAAATAAATAAATAAATTGCCATGCATGTGGCTCACATTTCTGTTAAACAGATCTCTGAATTTATGGCTGTCTATTTATCAATGGAAGAAGAGCCCTTCTCCCTATTTATCAAGTACCAGATCGCTGGGTATCGCTGACGGTAGCCATCACTGTTCCTCTCCAGCAATAGCTCCCCATGTAACACTGGTTGTCCTCCCATGCTATCTCCATCTTAGAGGTATATTTACTACGGTGTGAGTTTTTTAGAAGTGGAGATTTTGCCCATAGCAACCAATCAGATTCCACGTAACATTTATCTAGCTGCTTCTAGAAGATAATAGCTAGAATCTGATTGCTTGCTATGGGCAACATTGCCACTTGTAAAAAAATACTCACACCTTAGTAAATATACCCCTAAGAGTTGAGATAGCAGTGGTGATCTACAGGGAAAAAAATACTTTATTGTTAAATGAAAACATTTTTTGCTGTGCTTATGTTATTAAAATAAATATTTCTTTTTCAATTTATTTTTTTTGCAGTATTTTTTATTTTTGTTTTACAGAAATAGTAATTTTTTTAATGAAACTGTTACTGGAATCCCAATTCCTGGCCACACATGCACAAAGACGCATTGCACTATAAATGTCTGAACAGTCTGTACACTTCTGAGTCTTTCGTTCAACCTTTGGCAATGTAATAATATTAGCGAGTCTCTTTCCAGTCTTAGTTGTATTATTTGTCTTTACAATTTTGCTCATAACTATGCTAATACAGAGATTTATTATTTTTACAATTTTCATACAGTATTCTGTGTGGCTGGCATTATGGGTGGCGTGGAATGCCTTCATAATCTGTTTCTACCTAGAAGTGGGACACTTATCACAGGTAAGACAATATCTGCAGTCTTCTTTACTCGGTGACTCGTTATGGCTTTCCTGTATATATCAGTATGATTATAATTTGTCACTTTAAGCATGATACAAGGCTTGCTATTCTCCAGTTACATCACTATCTCTTCAACCACTCTGCTGAGCCTCAATTCAAAAACAATCCCTCTTGCTTCTCTTACCATATTTGCCTGCTTTCCCGCACACTATAACTTTTCTTAATTTATCAGAATTTATATATCAGCCAATATAACTTGGGGTTGTCGTCTGCCCATGACCCACACAGTTGCTAAGATGAACTTCTGATCATCAGGATACAAGTTATTTGGGCTTCAATTAATCTGAGCAACGAATTATCTTTGCTACTAGTTACTATTTTGGGGATTGGGTTTTCTATAAACTGCATAGAGGGTTCTGTGTGATATACAATGTATATATAATGTTCCTATTTAAGGTGGTCAGTCCTGATTTGGGGGACCTATCTATATTTGTACATCAGGCAAATTAAGGCAATTCATATAAAGAATAAGAAGGGCAACATTTCAGTTGTCACCTCAGGCAGTATAATGGCTGGGCAAGCCCACCAAGGAGTATAGTGGAAGTTAGGGATATGTAATATGATATATGAGGCTGTATAATTTGATACATATGGTGGGAGAAGTAACTGCATTAAATTATTTATTGTAGGCATGGATCTATGTTACGTACAAGGGAGGGGAAGCCAGGAGTGAGATATGAAACGGGCTCCAATAAGAGGCGAAGAGTTGGAAGTAGAATGAAAAGATCCCCAATACAGTGGCCAAAGGTGTATTTAAACCTCATGGGGCCCTAAGCAAGATAGCGATTTAAGGCCCCCCTCCATCAAACAATCCATAGCACTACAGTATACTGTCATTCCTGATTTATGCCTCTAACATTCTTTGTTTTTCCTCCTTATATTCTACAACAGTATATTACTTCCATCTTCACTGATTGCCCCATGTCCCCTCACCTCTAATTTCTATTACACCACTCAGTTACTGCATTTAAGATCAGTGCTCCCCTCACTGAATGTAGCAGGTCCACATACCCCATTATTACACACTCACTCACTGACCAAATTGTTTGAGTGATCGATGCTTACAACACAGGCATGTGCTGAAACCAGCATCCAACAGCTGTCTAATCACTGACAGCCTGCCAGGAGTATTCATCCAGCCCAGTGCTCTGACATTTTTGACGGAGGGCGCGGTCCACCAGAAATTCAGCCTTATCGACAGGCCCACCTGGGACCCCCAGGGCCCCCTTAAAGCCACAGGGCCCTAAGCAGCCGCCTGGTTGATTTGTGGTAAATCCTCCTCTGTCAGTGGCCCATAGGCTACTAAAGGCTAATGTCCTCTCTTGATGGCTTTAGCTACTGGGGCCAAGCTCCGGAGCTTGGTACTGTAAATTTGATTGCATAGCAGCCCCTGTAGAAACATATGAGAGCTGCTTTGTGGTTGGAAATAGAGGGACAGTGCTGGATATCGGAGATCAGTCCTGTTAAGTCCTGAGGATCCTTAATATTTGCGGGAACCCCCAAAATTAGAGTTTTTGTTGGATATCCCCCAAAAATTGTTTCATAAATATGCCTGTGTGTGATATATGTATACTAAGCAAATGTAAGGATACATAGAGGAAAGAAAAATGAAGCTGTGTAGTGTTCCAACTGTACTTAGACATTACCACAGTGCATTAGAGAATCAACAGTAATAAATTAAAACTTGGCAGTAGCAAACGGACAAAGGTGTATATACACCCCACCCCCATTTTTTTATATATATATCAACTGTACCACAACATATTTTCATTGTGACTCTCTGTTAGCAGCATTTTATTTTTTTTATGTTAGTAAATCTAATTAACTGAACCACTCCTTAATAATTAAAAGGTAATTTACATTCAAAGTGGACTTCTCTTTTTGGCTCCTGTTCATTTGGTCGCCATTCATACTCGCCTCACTAATTTGGATTCCAAAGTAAAATCCCTAACCCATTTATTAGCCTAAGGGCCTGATTCAGGTTGGATCGCAATACGTGATCCAGCCGCAAAAATTCCGAAAAGGATGCAGGCACATGCGCAGCGCCCATCCTGTACATCCGCCCGCATTTATTAATAATAATAATAATTTTATTTATATAGCGCTCTTTCTCCAATAAGACTCAAGGCGCTTAACAGATACATAGCATAATATAGTACAGAAAATAATGAAGTACAGAACAGCTTTTCATAAAATACAGAAGCATGAAGATACTAAAAGGGACATTATGGAAATGCTTGAGTAAACAGGAAAGTCTTGAGTCTACTTTTGAAGGATTCTATAGTTGGGGCCTCTCGCACTGTGCAGGGAAGTGAGTTCCATAGAGTCGGAGCCGCATGACTAAAAGCTCGACCCCCAGATGAATTACAGGAGATTCTAGGTACTGCTAAAAGTCCTTCATCTACAGATCGCAGTAATCGAGTGGGGCAGTATGGGGATAGAAGCTGCTTCAGGTACCTTGGTCCCTGGTCATGTAGTGCTTTGAAACTCAGTAAGCCAATCTTGAAGATGATTCGCCATCTTACAGGCAGCCAGTGAAGGGAGTAGAGGATGGGTGTTATGTGGCTAGAACGGGGCTCGTCGGTTAACAGCCTGGCAGCTGTGTTTTGCACCAGCTGTAAGCGGTGCAATTCTTTTCCTGAGAGATCAAGGTAGAGGGCATTACAGTAGTCTAATCGAGATGACACAAATGCATGGATGACTTTTGGCAGATCATCTGAGGGAATTAAGTGCTTGATTCTGGCTATGTTCCTTAGGTGAAAGAATGAGGATTATTAATGCAAACGCATCTGCCTGTCAAGCAGGTAGAGGCGTTCGCGCGGGGGGGTGGGCGTCAACACTCCATTTCCAAGGCGGACACAAAGCATTGCAAGGGCATGGCTTCTAAATGGTGCAAACGGGGGTGTGATCAGGGCGGCTGCATGACATCAGATGCAGCCACCGGGATCAGAAAGATGGTGGTGGGCCTCCTGCTTGCTCAGCAGCCCAATCGTTGTGAACCTGTGAATCAGTGCTCCATACCAGTTGCGTCCTGTGCTGTGGACAAATTGGTAAACTGTCACTCATGTTGCTCAAGGGAGGAAGGAGAGGGAGTGCTCCCCAGCCTGTAAGTCCGTGCTGGATCCGTTTTTCAACAGTTATAAACATTGGTCTCTATATTGCAAAGCCCCCGTAAATTGTTATACACGGGAGGTAGGAGTTAAAATTACCAGTGACTTCTGAGGAACTAACAATTAATTAGCCGGATCCAAGTATTAATGGACTGACGTACAGGTTGAGTATCCCATATCCAAATATCCGAAATACAGACTTTTTGAGTGAGAATGAGATAGTGAAACTTTTGTTTTTCGATGGCTCAATGTACACAAACTTTGTTTAATACACAAAGTTATTAAAAATATTGTATTAAATGACCTTCAGGCTGTGTGTATAAGGTGTATATGAAACATAAATGATTTGTGTGAATGTACACACACTTTGTTTAATGCACAAAGTTATAAAAAATATTG
Organism: Pseudophryne corroboree; assembly: GCF_028390025.1. Taxonomy (NCBI): domain Eukaryota; kingdom Metazoa; phylum Chordata; class Amphibia; order Anura; family Myobatrachidae; genus Pseudophryne; species Pseudophryne corroboree. The sequence goes on along the minus strand of NC_086445.1, from coordinate 590,618,646 downwards.
GCTAAAATTATCTTCAGGCTATGTGTATAAGGTGTATATGTAACATAAATGCATTCTGTGCTTAGATTTAGGTCCCATCACCATGATATCTCATTATGGTATGCAATTATTCCAAAATACGGAAAAATCCGATATCCAAAATACCCCTGGTCCCAAGCATTTTGGATAAGGGAGACTCAACCTGTATTAATACGTATGAATGACTAATACTAATTGTGAGCAAGATTGCATGCCCTTATCAATTGATTAACATCAGGACTTTTTATTCTATTCTATTTATCGGCTACTATTAAATTGTTGATTAGATTTTAACTTTGTTATTTTATTTATATTATATGGCCATATATGCTGTATTTGAAAAATTAAATGTATAATTTTTTATTTCGAATTTGACTGGACAGCGCTTCCTATTAAAACCTTGGTTTTAAAAAAAATATTTCTGCTTGCTAGAAGGGTTTTTGCAATGAGCCCGTATTAGGAAGCTGCAGCCCAGTCTTAGATATACGTCTGCCAGTGGGAGAAGGATCAGGCGCCGAGTATATTTTGTGTTGTGTTTGGTTCAACCTGAATCAGGCCCTAAATATTTAATTAATCCCAGACTCCAATCTCTGTACCAAGCTAGTGATGATATTGAGCCCTGGATTCTGTGTGGGGCTGGAGGGATACGCCCACACAAGGAAGTGAAAGGGGGGTCCCCATATTTAAGGGCTGCCATGCAGAGACAGTCCAGGTGGGAATGTGGGAGTCCAGGATCCCAGAGTGCCTGGTAGCTAGGGAGCCAGGAGCCCAGTGGGGGCTAAGAAGTCAGTGTCCATATCTGCAGGAGGCACGGAAGACCATAAAACTCTGACACTATGTAAAATTGTGGAAGACAAACCAAGGTAGGCCCGGAAGCCTGTGTTTTGTTGCAGATTATCTGCCCTTTTAGATAGGGTTCAAGAAGTATGGTATTGCCCTGAGTGAGGGCTAGGTCGTTTTTGTTTTCATTACTGTATGCTGACAGTAAAGCACCATTTTGTTTCATTTAAGCCTGGCAAGGTGTGTGTGTGTGTGTGTGTGCGTGCGTGCGTGTGTGTGTGTGTGTAGGGGGGGGGGTGCTTATTCAAGCACCTAGGTCCTAGACACTACCTCACTGACACTCCACTGAGCCCAGGGCCTGATTCAGAGATGTATGCGATGTCAATATTTACACAGGTGAGCTGACTCCACATGGAGCGCATTCACACTGCTCACGTGCCAAGGTACTTTTGCGAAGTCGCTTGCAGTGAGGATTTAATTGCAAATTAATTGACAATCAGGGACCATTTGGGGGCGAGTATGGGGAGTGGTGGCAAACACACAACCATTTATGTATGGGAGGTGCTTTAGTCTACATCTGCGATCGCATACACAGAAGACATGGTGCCAGTGTTAGTTCTCTCATATAATCTGTTTGACTACTCAGATGGTCGTTTATCACAGGATCTGCGACTGTATTTGTACGCAGAGGCTGAAATATGCCAGGCTGCAGGTGGGCATCTCCATCCATTTCTAGGAGGCTACAGCATTAGAATATATAGTGTATATCTATGAATCTGGCCCTAAATACCCCAGATTGTACCAATAATATATAGCTATGTATTGGCTATATATATTCCTTAACCCAGAAAATGTATCATATCACACAGACCCAATTGCCCTTATTTATATTATGCACAGCCACTCTCCCCAGCTAATATCAATACCAGGGGTGTTTTAAGACAGGAGGAGGCCCGTGTACAGCCTCCGTCCAGGCCACATCCTCTCTAGCCAGCAGCGCTCTAGGGGTTCAGGCAGCCATTTTCCTGGTGATTTCTCTACTGCGTATGCCCAAATTGCTGGAAAATGACAGCTCTGCCATTTTCACGATGATGATTTGTACTCTTGCTGATGCCGATGGAGGACTTTGGAGAGGGGAGTATTAAATAAATGGGTAAGGCATGTGCGGTGTGGGCCCCCTAGACTCAGGGGTCTGTGTGCACTGCACACACTGCACCCATTATAAATACACCAGTGATCAGTACCTAATGCCCAACCCCAATCTCAGAACAGAGATATCCCTACATCTAAGTGCATATCAGGGGCACAACTAACAACAAGCCCAGATTAACTGGAGTACAAATGTATGGAGCCAAAATTGGAAAACACAGATAAAAAAAACCTCTGTGAGCGGCAAAAAGTGATGTTGGTACAAGTGCTATTAAGTTAACCTCTGTATATTATTCAACCCCTCATAGCATACCTCCCAACATGACCCTCTCCAGGAGGGACAGAATGCTCTGCTCCTGCACTTCCCTCTTAATGTGTGATTGCCATCACCTGTGGTGAAACACCTTTCTTATACATTTACCTGTTCAACACAGGTGCCGGCAATCATAAATTGAGAGGGAAGTCCAGGAGCAGAGCATTGTGTCCCTCCTGGATAGGGTCATGTTGGGAGGTATGCTCATAGTATCTTGTTTATCTATGCTAGTAAGTAACTCTGTAATTCCTACTGTATGTTTCCAGCACAGGGACTTGATAATGAACTTTAACACCTCCCTGCATCGGTCATGGTGGATGGAGAATGGACCAGGGTGCCTGGTGACACCGGTGCGAGCACCTCCTCTGTCCATGGCTGATCATCATATGATAACAGTGACTGGGTGTCTACTTGACTATCCTTATATTGAAGCTTTGAGCAGTGCACTACAGATCTTTTTGGCGGTGAGTATGCATGAGGATGTGAGGGGAAATAGCTCACTGGATTGTTTGTTTACATGGAGTGGTCACATGTTAACTCGTATGTTATCATACCTCCCAACATGACCCTCTCCAGGAGGGACAGAATGCTCTGCTTCTGGACTTCCCTCTTAATGTATGATTGCCATCACCTGTGCTAAAACACCTTTCTTATTCATTAACCTGTTCAACACAGGTGATGGCAATCATACATTAAGAGGGAAGTCCAGAAGCAGAGCATTGTGTCCCTCCTGGAGAGGGTCATGTTGGGAGGTATGTGTTATGTAGGTAGAACAGTATTCAATATTTCATTGGTAAAATAAGATCCGTTTTTTTCTTTACATTCCGGGAGAACATGTAAAGTAATTGCTTCTTGTCAATCTCAAATCAGTGTGATGAATTTGCTTGCGCATGAGTAAAGACATTTTAAATATGTCCTCCTGGGTGTACCTCATACTCGCCTACCTGACCCTCTCCATGAGGGAGAAAATGCTCTGTTCCTGGACTTTCCTGGTAATGTATGATTGCCATCACCTGTGGGGAAACACCTTTCTTATCAATTAAGTAGCTCACCACAGGTGATGGCAATCATACATTACCAGGAAAGTCCAGGAACAGAGCATTTTCTCCCTCATGGAGAGGGTCAGGTAGGCAAGTATGGACTGTACTTCAGTGAGGGGTGAGCATTACACATGCATGCAGGCTTCCAGCCAGTCTGTCACCCCTGTTTTCCTGGCTGGTTGTTTTTAGTACTGTGTTACAGGCAGATATAGAGTTTTGCTGCAATTCTCTTACCCAGCAAAACAGACATCAGTTTCCCATACAGTAAGTACACATAGGTAGGCTTACCATACTATCCCTTTAAACCGGGGAGCTTATGAATAACACAAGTTCTGTGGCTTATAATAACCAGGTGGAATGCAGGCTTGAAGTCAGCCAGCCACAGCACCTGTGTAATTTATGAGTGTCCCGATTTAAAGGGATAGTATGGTAAGCCTACACATGGTCGAAGCAACCAGTATATGGAAATGTTTACATGGGTTACATGAGGTGGGCCAATTGTTTGTTGTTGCAGTATCACTCTTACAGACACATGTCAAGAACAAAAATATACTAGGTGTCCCAACAAACTGACAATTAGGTTAACCCATACTTGCCTGCTTTCGAAAAAGCATTTCAGGGAGATTATAAAAGTGACACCTATCAGCAGGGACGTGTAATGCTACACCTGAGAGGCGCGTCATAAAAATGACTTACATCCAAATGTAAATGAGCCCAAAAGTTAATAAGATCTACTTGTTGCAGAAAAGACACTGATATTTTTCAGGATTTATTCACGTAATGGGGGTAATTCAGACTTGATCATAGCAGCAAATTTGTTAGCAGTTGGCTAAAACCATGGGGGTAATTCCAAGTTGATCGCAGCAGGAATTATTTTAGCAGTTGGGCAAAACCATGTGCACTGCAGGGGAGGCAGATATAACATGTGCAGAGAGAGTTCGATTTGGGTGGATTATTTTATTTCTGTGCAGGGTAAATACTGGCTGCTTTATTTTAACACTGCAAATTAGATTGCAGATTGAACACACCACACCCAAATCTAACTCTCTCTGCACATGTTAAATCTGCCTCCCCTGCAGTGCACATGGTTTTGCCCAACTGCTAAAAAATTTCCTGCTGCGATCAACTTGGAAGGAATTACCCCCCATGTGCACTGCAAGGGGGGTGGGGGACAGATATAACGGGTGCAGAGAGAGTTAGATTTGGGTGGGGTGTGTTCAAACTGAAATCTAAATTGCAGTGTAAAACTAAAGCAGCCAGTATTTACCCTGCACAGAAACACTATAACCCACCCAAATCTAACTCTCTCTGCACATGTTATATCTGCCCCCCTGCAGTGCATATGGTTTTGCCCAATTGCTAAAAAATTTGCTGCTGCGATCAACTCAGAATTACCCCCATGGTTTTGCTCAACTGCTAACAAATTTGCTGCTACGATCAGGTCTGAATTACCCCATTGTGTTTTACAAGAGGTTCCATAACCTGTAAGTGGCCACGATAAACCTTATTTAAAATGCATGGAGCTATAGGGATCAAAATGCCTAATGATCAATGCAAGGAAATGGCACTGATGATCCTATTTGAATGTATGTATATCTGATTTTCTTCCTTCCCTCCAAAAATGTAACAGCTACATAATGGGGGTAAGGTGCAATCAGGGAGATTGCTGGTCTATTTAGGGAGTCAGGGAGATTGCTACTTTTTCAGGGAGTCTCCTGCAGAATGCATGAGGGTAGGCATTAGGGTGGCCAATCCCTGGCCATTTTCTCAATCCCTGGTATCGGGACTGAAAATGGTCAATCCAGGGATTCCCGGGATACCCGGGATTGGCTTTTTTGCTGTGTGTCTGCCTGCCCTGCACCGCCCAGCCCTGCACCGCACACATAACTCACCATACTGCGGTGGCGGGTAGGTGGGAAACTTCCTTCGGGCTCGGCGGCGGGTTACGGGCAGCTCTCCTTTGGGTTTGGCAGTGGGTCACGGACAGACGAACTCCGCAGCATGACCTCTGACTTCACGTCACACTGCGCAGGGGGAGCAGGGAGGAGGGAGCCGGGCAGCATATGAGCCTCCTGAGGACGTTCAACACTGCCCTGCAATAAGAAACACAAAGGGCCGCATGATCCCGCAATCCCCGGGATTGGAGCTTCCAATCCCGGGATTGTATCCTGGACGATTAGGCGTAGGCAACTATGGTAGGTAACATCTGCTGTATGCAAAGGGGGTATGGTCAAACCCTTTAAAGAAAGCAGAATCTAAGTCTCACAATCAATATCACTCACACATTTCAGATGTGTGACAGATCACACTATGGGGTGTATTTACTAAATATTGAATTTAATCATGAACATCAACCTAAATAAATTTTGTGTTTCAGGGGCTAAAACACGCATTTACTAACATTTAAATATTAATATAAAAAAATCATCAGTTGGTAAATAGCCCCTGAAACACAACATCAATATGGAACAATTTTCATGAATTTAGGATCAATAAAAATAGACCGTTAGTATATGTGCTCTGTTTGGGCATCCTGTTTATAAAAAACATCCGCCAAGAAATCAATTTAATATATTATATTAATTTCATTATTTGAAGATGCACTAGTACCTAGTTAAAGGTTTCCAAGTTTTTCATGTTAGTATCCAAAATCCTGCCTTTAGCAAAAGATATTGCAAAGGTTCCCACTTCAACACAATCACTTTTGAATTGTGGTTCAGAAACTGCATGATGGGGTACAGCGCACCGGATGTGCAATTACGGTATATGGGCTGCTCATGTTATAGTTGGGATTTCATATATAGCATATGATGAGACATTGTTTACAGTATTTGATGAATTATTTTGTTTAGTATACATATTCCTACTGAATACTGAAATGTCATACTTTTGTATACATGCTAATTCAGGAGTTTATTCGGTACATACTTTAGTAACATTAATGTAATTAATATTTGAAACCATATTTTCAGATACAGTAACTGTACTAGGCTTGTAGATCTTTTATATATGAAAATATATTTCCCTGTGGGGTGTGGTTGACATGTTGACAACCAGAATGTCAAAATTCATTATGTTTACACACTCTGAGGGGTAAATTTACTAAGGTGGGAGATTTTTAGAACTGGTGATGTTGCCCATGGAAACCAATCAGATTCTACTTACCATTTATCTAGCTGCTTCTAGCAGATAGTAGATATAATCTGATTGGTTGCTATGGGCAACATCACTAGTTCTAAAAATCTCCCACCTTAGTAAATTTTCCCCCTGAATGTTGACATTTAGGATGTTGACATGCTCATTATGTCGGCAGTCATAATGGCAACACTTCTATTTTAGCCTAATCCTAAACCCAATTGCAGCCTAACCCTAATTGCCATTTGCTGCCTAATCCTAACACGCAGGGAGGTAGCAAGATCTATGAGGGCCCTATAGCAAAATTTGCACTGGGTCCCCCTACTGTGCAGTTTTTATGGTGTTGCAGGTGCTCACCAGCGTCATGAGGGAAGCAGCCCCCAACACACAGTCACAGCCACCAGCCATGCACAGTCTAACCCTAACCCAAATTGCAGCCTATTGCTAACCTCAGTTGCAGCCTACCCTAACCTCAATTGCAGCCTAATCCTAACCCCAAATGAAGACAAACCCTAACCCCAATTGCAGCCTACCCCTATCTTCAATTGTACCCTACCCCTATTCCCAATTTGCAGCCTAACCCTAACATTATTTGCAGCTTACTCCAAACCCCAAATGAAGACTTACCCTAACACTAATTTCATGTGATGTCAACATTTTGAACATTTCAACATTTTGTCAGTGTGGACAATCTGACTATACCCCCCTATGTACTATGCAAATAAAGCCAGAGGCGTAACTAGGGTTTTCGGAGCCCAGGGCAAGATGAAGAGTGGTACCCCCCCCCCCCCAAAAAAAAAAAAAAACACCAAAAGAAGTATGTGCGCGCCAAAGGCGCGCGTGGCAAAATAAAGGGGCGTGGCCACTGAAAATGCCCCACAGTGCCAGTTACATGCCCCACAGTGCCAGTTACATTGCCCCACAGTGCCAGATACATGCCCCACAGTGCCAGTTACAATGCCCCACAGTGCCAGATACATGCCCCACAGTGCCAGATACACTGCCCCACAGTGCCAATTACATTGCCCCACAGTGCCAGTTACATTGCCCCACAGTGCCAGTTACAATGCCCCACAGTGCCAGTTACATTGCCCTACAGTGCCAGATACATGCCCCACAGTGCCAGTTACATTGCCCACAGTGCCAGATCATGCCACCCCCGCACACTCACCACTTCCCGTTCCCGTGGCTGTGCTATGTGAGGGGAGGAGAGCGCTCCAGGTCTCCGGCGGCGGCTATGTGGCGCCGGTTCGCTAGCCAATCAGAGCTCGCAGACCGACAGCCAACCAGGAGCCGGTCCACAAGCTCTGATTGGCTGCCGCTGGAGACCACACACACGCAGCGCTGCTGGTGCTGGCAGTGGCGGTGAGGGGAGGGAGAGACGGGGGCGAGTGGGGCATAATGCCCTGGCCGCCGGCAGCGCCCCCCTCTGCTGGGCCTGCCAAGGCGCCCAGGGCACGTGCCCCACTCGCCCTACCTTAGTTACGCCTCTGCATAAAGCAAATATATTTGTGTCAGATTTCTGATTGCTAATTTGTGTACTTTTCCTCACGCATCTTCTAAAGTATTTATCTCCCACTATTCTTCTTTTCCATCCACTCCTGCTGTCAGCTCTTTGGTTTTGTTTATGCCTGTTACGTCAGCAAAGTTTTCATGGATGAAGAAGACAGCTGTGAGTATTACTTCTCATATTACCTCATTGCTTAATGCACAATATATAAAGGGGGTGAGAATGTCATATCCACTCACATATGAAAATCCAGTAATGCCCTATTTCATAGTTAGAGCTTTACCAGCTGTCCTGCTAAAATGGACAGGTTTTGCCTAGGTGCCACAGAATGCAGTGCTTCATCTCTTACAGACTAATAGGCTCATTTATCAATGAGTGACAAATCTCACTGAGTGCTAAACTGCACCAGCCAATCAGCTCCCAACTGCCATGTTACAGACTGTGTTTGAAAAATGTCAGTCAGGAGTAGATTGGCTGGTGCAATTAATCAGTCACAGTGAAATGTATCACTCATTGATAAATAAGCCCATAATTTTGCGAGTTTTAGCACTGCGCATGTTCTATAGCAAAGGGTACGTTTTGCAGGTGATTTATTGTTGTCTAGATTTTGAATAGGTGTATTTGGGTGGTAACAGGGCATTCTCGTGTTTGTATGTAGTCTAAATTGAGTGAGGGCATGTCATTGACGCCTAGGCGGAATTGCAGGCCATGCAGAGCTGTCTGATTTTATACAGTTCTCTTGCACCTGGTATATGGCTAGTGCATGCTTATAATGATGACAGCTAAATTTACACATTGGATTAATAGGGGTAGTGTCGGTGCACTGATGCATGCAACTCCCCGCCACACAAGTACAAAAGCATTGCACAGTGGTGATGCTTTTGTACTTGAAGAGTAGCTCCCTACCAGCACATCTCCTGCGCACTGGCAGGGAGTTACTTGTAGCTGCTTGGGTCGCAGCGGCTGCGTGTGACGTCACACAGCCGCCGCGGCTCGCCCCCCGATGGTCCGGGCAAACCTGCGTTGCCCGGAACGCGCCCCCTGAACGGTGTCCAAAAGCAGCCGGGCTGCCCCCTCCCGCCCAGAATCTGAGGCAATCGCAGGGCTAAGACAGCCGTCGTCTGTCTGGCATGCGCCGGCGCACTGAGGCGCCAGCGCAAGCGCAGTTCGACCACTACTGTGCAAAAAAAACGCACAGCAACGATCAGGTCTGAATTAACCCCTTAGTTCCATACATGCAGAATGGGTGCAATTGCAGCTCACTTGCGCATATGCAGAATGGGTGCAATTGCAGCTCACTTGCGCATATGCAGAATGGGTGCAATTGCAGCTCACTTGCGCACAAGTCTGAATCGGCCTCACAACAGTTCAGTAGCTGCAAGCAGCCTTTGCACCAACAGCAAAACACTCAAATTAATAATAATAGAAATATGATATTACATCAGTTTGTATGCGGTGTATAAATTCCCTGGTCACAATGTTGCTACCAGTGGATAAAGCACTGTGTAGTATTAAAAATCTGCTTGCCCTAACTAGTGTGTTTGCTGTATAAAAAGCATACATCTGAACATTTGTTGTGGCTGTAGCAGGAGAATTGTATGTACTAGAAGGGGTAGTCATACATGTCACAGAGGTATGGTCATGTGTCTTGGGCTTGCCCAGAGCTTTTGACACATGGGATCACCCCCCATTCATTTTAATGCAGTGCTTGACATGCAAATCAGCCATTAATGTCTGTATTGTCCCTAATGGCTCAGCCACTCACAACAATGCAGTCCAGGGCAGGAACAAAGTAATCAGGGCTTATTTCTGCGCACATCAGCCCTTTGGTGCATGTGACAATGCAGTGTTTAATTTGTAGGGGGCTTACAAAGAGATACAGCCGTGTCCCAGGGGGTGGTATTCATGAGACCGTCGGTTGGGAGACCTCCACCAAAATCCCGCCCCCTCACTATCCCGATGGTCGGCATGCGACCAAGAGTGGCTATTTCCACTCGTGAGTGTCCACGACACCCATAGAGTGGGAATAGAATCCGTGGCAACCGCAGGTCGCCACCGAGCCCGCAGCGTGGCAAGTGCAGCGAGCCCGCAAGGGGCTTGCTGCACTCGCCCCTCCCCGCTGGGATCCCGGCGTTGGTATGCTGCCGGGATCCCGGCGTTGGTATGCTGACCGCCAGTCACCCATACTACACCTGTCCCAGGTACTATAATAAAGCCTGAAATTCTTCTTGGTAGACATTGTGTGTCACCACCTTTAGAGCTCCTTTGTATCGCTGTGTAAACCATGCACATTTGTTATAGCATGTAAACATTCCCACGTATGCTAAATGTTCATATAATAAGGTAATATAAGAATATGGCCTATGCATCTAAGTAACAGCAGGATTCATCATTTACCATTCCGGGTTTAAAAAAAACAAAAAACAATTCTCTCTGTTTATTGTGGAACAAAATAATACATATACATGTTAACACAACTGGTGTCAATCCTCAAAATTGAGATAAGAGTTTGGTGGACAGAAGCAATGGAAACTAGGAAAATGGGCGAGGGCCGTCTTCAAAGCCAGTGGACCCCAAAAAGGAAATACACATTATCATATCCATATGAACAGACTCAAGGCTAAGGGGTTTATTTACTTCTGATCATGTTTATGCCCAAAATTTAAAAGGGCAATCATTTTACTAGCAAAACACAGATAGTAAAATCATTGCCCTTTTACATTTTGGACATAAACATGATCAGAAGCACTGGGTTTTAAAACCTGACAATTCGTATATATACCCCTTAGGGGTAGATTTGCTAAAGTTTCTAAAACAGTCAAGTGAGGGTGTTGCACCTAGAAGCCAGTTAGATTCTGTCTACCACATACTAGTCTACTCTCCCGGAAGTTGCGGGAGATTCGGGTAGTCCCCTACACCCTGCACCACCGGAAGAATAGGAGGATCTCCTGCATCCCTCCCATTTCCTATTGATGTGGACAGGATGGGGAGCTGTCACGAGCATCTCCTGGAGAGGAGATAGCTAAAATAGGTATAATCTGATTGGTTGCTATTGGCAACATCTCTACTTTTCATTTTTTAGCAACTTTAGTAAATCTACCCTGTTCAGATGTTAATAGCATAGAGGGCCTATTGAGGGGAGCAATGATAGATATAAAGGTCATTTATAAAGTGCAAAATGTCCAGTTTTGGACCTGCCAGACCTAAGTGTGAGGAACAGTAGTTTTCACATGCTAAGTGAAACAATTGAGGGAGATCCTTCCAAAGACACTTTAATTAACTTAAGGGCATATTTATCAATCAGAATATTCTCCAGGAACACCCTATTTTCAATCGCACAAACAGCCCCATAGCTTTCTCTGGGGGCTTCCATTTGTGAGCTTAGCTGTGCTAGCTAGCACTATTGTAGTCCTGTTCCTGCATGTATTTTTTAATACATTCTACCAATGCATCATTTCTTATTTCCGCGATAAGCAGCATTAAATTATTACTAATTAAGTGGCAGAATCCCAATAATTTATACATTTTTGTGTCTCAGTATGGCACATTGTGCTTATACAGGGTGTTTAAAAAAAAAAAGGAAACTGAAACTTTTTTCCATCCTCACACATTGCTCGTGGTGCTGCAGGGTCTGCCGGAACATTCTTTATTATGATTACACAAGGACCCTATTTGCCAGAACATTTCCACCAAAGACAGAATAGTTCTGTTTGGTTGTGCAGGTCTCTGGAAATTGTCCTGGAACCCAGTTGTTATGGATGCAAGGGAATGCCTGCCATTCCGTCCTGTTCCATTACTTCAGAAATAATGTTCCACACACCATGCACGTTCCTGGTTGGTGTACTGTGTCACTCAACGTCTACTTGAACACTTAAGATACATAAAATACACATACAAGTTTCAGTAATACCCCTTTTACACTCGCAGAAAAATCCCGGGATATTGCACGTGAATGCGCATCATCCCGGGATTTTTCTCAGTGTGAATGGGTACAGGGTCCATTTCCCGGGACGAGCATCCCGGGATTTCAACCCAGGTCTTGACCAGGGTTGAACCCGGGACCGTCTCGGGAAGCTGGCAGTGTAAACGGGTATACCGGGTCAAGGCGACCCGGCACCTGTTCTCTTCATAGGAGGAGGCGGTGCTTGGAGAAGATTATCTCCAAGCACCGCCTCTGTGAGACTCAGCGGTGACGTCACTGACCCGGCAATATGCCGGGTCAGCCCGCTAATGTGAAAGGGTCATTCCCAGGAATGTGTCCCGGCAAATATACCGGGACACATTCCCGGGAATGAACTTCACTGCGAGTGTAAAAGAGGTATTACCTTTTTATTGAAACGCCCTGTACATTATAACTCACATCTGGGGGGGAATGTAATGGGGTGTGAGAATCAGAAAGTAAGAGATTTTGGGGTATATTCAATTAGGGTCGAAAACTGCAGTCTGTCGAAAAGACGGCAGTTTTTGACTTTTTAAAGTCGGATAGCGATTCGACCTATTCAGTCCCATCAGTTTTTATTCGACAAGTCGTGGAATTCGACTTGTCGAATAGTACGTGAATCGACGGTATAGCTGCCGATTCACGTACTTTTGAGTACGATTTGGCCCCGTTTCCGACCATGTCAGTCCAACATAAAAAAAGTCGGACTGAGATGTGGGATCCAGAGAAGGAGGGGGGGGGGGGGGGTTGCGGGGAGACGGCGAACAGCCGCAGGGCATACAGGGGAGAGCAGCGCTACAGCATAGTGCTGCAGTAGGATGTCTCACAGCTGCGCCCAGAGCCGGCCATAGCTATAGGCAAACTAGGCAATTGCCTAGGGCATTTGATATGCCTAGGGGCATCTGCAGCTTCTGCTGATTAAAATGATATGCGGCATGCCTATATTCTGTATAGCATTTCATATGCAGATACAGCCACAGTCTCACACAGTATATAGGCATGCTGCATATCATTTTAATCAGCAGAATCTGCTTGTGCATCCTAGCCACATAGCAATGCAAATAAAATGCATTTTCATAAAAAAAGGTGCCCGATTGTTAGCATTGAGGCAAGATTTATGAGGACACATCTTTATCCAAGCAGAGGCAGAGGTCACAGTGTTAGTGGCAGTGTGAGTGATGTGTGCATGTGAGTGGGTTGGTTGTGCAGTAGTGTTCGGAATATGTGTAAGGAGCATTATGTGTGTCATGTAAAAATGCATTAATAATGTGCAACACATGTGTAAGGGGCACTATGTGTGTCATTATGTGTATAAGGGCATTAATAATGTGTGGCATATGTGTAACAGGGTACTACTGTATGTGTGTCATTATGTGTATAGGGGCACTAATAATGTGCAGCAAATGTGTAGGGGGCACTATGTGTCATTATGTGTATAAGGGCATTAATAATGTGCGGCATATATGTAAGGGACATTATGTGTAAAAGGGCATTAATAAAGGTTGTCATAATGTGTAAGGCACATTATGTTTATAAGGACATTAATAATGTGTAAGGGGCATTACTGTGTGGAATTATGTGTATAAATGCATTACTAATGTGTGGCATTATGTGTATAGGGTGCTCTACTATGTGGCGTTGCGTATAGAAAGGGCACTACTGTGTCATCTAATATGAATAAAGAGCAATAGGGTGTGGTGTAATGTGAATAAGGAGCAATTCAATGTGATGTTATGTGAATAAGGGGCTCTACTGTGAGAAGTAATGTTTATAAGGTAAAGTAATACTACTGTGGGATGTAATATGAATTATGGACACTATCGCATGATCAAATGTGAATAAAGTTGCAGTACTGTGTGGCGTAATTGGGGTTACTATTGTGTGGCCATGCCCCTTGCCAGCAAAAACACACCCTTTTTGGGCTGTGCGCCAAATGTGCGAACTGTTCCTATTTAAAATATAGGGGGTACAAACACCAAAATAAGGACTGCTATGGGTGAGGGGTGATGGTGCTGGGAAAGAGGTGCAACCAGTGGTGGTGCTAGGGGGCACCAGCCAAAATCTTGCCTAGGGCATCATATTGGTTAGGGCCGGCCCTGGCCGCGCCGCTCACGGCAGCGTCCACACATGGCTCCAGCAAGTGAGGTCACGCTTGCTGGAGCCGGGTGGACACTGCCGTGAGGTCTGGCGGCTGTGAGACGTCCTTCTGCAGCGCTGCTGTAGCACTACTCGCCCCCGTCTGCCCGCCGCTGTCCCCCCCCCCCCCTTCTCGCCCCCCTCTCCTCCTCTGGGTCCCTCATCTCAAATTGACTTAAAAGTCAAATTGAGATGAGATTGAATAGGGGTTATCGGATCCATTCTGACAAATACATGTCGGAATGGATCCGACCCTAATTGAATATACCCGTTTGTGAGAGTTCTCCTGATTTTTTTTTAATCAACCTGGTTTTGCCATGTAAATGATTGCCTCTTTAAATAAACAGGAGGACTGTCACAAAATCTCTCACTTTCTGATTCTCACACCCTATTACACTTCCCCCCAGGTCACAAGTAAGGAAAGAAACAATAATAAATATTAAATAATTATTAAAGCTGTTTTACTAATATCTTTAATTCTCTTTAGCTCCTGAAACGTTTTTTTTTTTTTTTAAAGCTGCCAGTACCTAGTAGTATATAATTTAATTTTTAACCTGTGACATCCATAGCATTAAATTTTAGGATTGTTTGTTTTTAAAGCTGCATTACCACCTACATGTTAGCTGGAGGACCAATCAGAAGCTGTGATATTTTCTAGCTTCTGATCGAATGATTGATTGATTGATTGATTGATTGATTTAATTGATCCTACCACTCACCCACCCCAGGAACAACCTGATACAGCCCCATATTCAGCTAGGCTATGCACAACTGAGCCCATAAACAAATGGCAGCAAGGTCTGCCTCCGGGGCTCTGGCTAGGTAGAAGACATTAGTAAAATGTAACTGTGAAATTGCAACTTTAATTTCATGCTACTATTGAAGGCCATCCATTTTAAGATGTATAAAAGGCAAAATATATAAACATGTTTAACTTTAATCAGTGTTGTCCTGTATTGTAATTACGTGAGAGAGAAAAAGAGATTACTATTGCACAAGGACTTAAGGTGTGTACACACGGTGAGATCCTAGCTATGCCCGATTTTCACTTTGCGATTTCCCCTGAACTCCCCGGAGCCCAGCACCACCGATTTTGACTAACTTTTCTTGAGATATGGACTATGTGTGCTTACGATTTTGGCTTATGTGAGATTTTGGCTTATGTGAGATGTCATTGACATGTGAGATGAACTAGATAGTACACCGATCTAGCAAGGATTGACTTGCCTGCACAGTCTATCTTTTCTTGCGATCCCGACCTGGCGGGACCGCGCATCAGGATCGAATCGGGATCGCAAGGTGACTTCCACCTTGCGATCTGCACTAACTTTTCTTTTGATTTTGACTATATAGTCAAAATCGAAAGAAAAAATCTCACTGTGTGTTCACACCCTAATGATGCGGGGAGGTCAGGTACTGGCTTACACACAATATATGAGCCCCAGGGATCATGTGGGTATTATACACAGGTGCAGCAGTATATACTGCTGGAAATTTGTTGAGATTTGATCAGAGATGTGTGGAACAGGTTGGCAGGGGAGGCACTGCCTCACCTGTCATAGACTTATTACACCACAGTACAGTTTTTATTTTATTTTGAACATTTACTAAGATTATATAGGGTAAACAGGGGTACAGAAAAAAAGTGTAGAAAGAGTGGGGACAGGTCATCCAAAAGCATCACGCAAATACATAAAATATGTCACGGTAAACATGCATCATCTTTAGTTGGGATTTTGTTCACATTAAAATAAAAAAGAGGGCTCTGTGAAGTGGGATGCTGAGAGGGAGAACCCTTGTCCTCCGTAATGTAGAAGCAGAGGCGTAACTAGGGTTTTCGGAGCCCAGGGCAAGATGAAGAAAAAATGGGCATGGCCATGCTCCAGAAGGGGCGTAGTCACATACCAGAAGGGGCATGGCTACTGAAAATGGGGCGTGCAAACATGACTATCACCTCTACCCCCTGTGTTGCCTCTCAGCACACTATCACTCAGCACACTATCACCTTGTGTCGTCTCTCAGCACACATTCATTCAATTTTTGCACATTATGGCAGTAGAGTTCCCTATTTACACAGTATGCAGGCAGAGTCCCCTTTTTACACAGTACGAAGGAAGAGTCCCCTTTTTACACAGTACGGAGGAAGAGTCCCCTTTTTTACACAGTATGCAGGAAGAGTCCCCTTTTTACACAGTACACACAGTGCCAGATACACATTGCCCCACAGTGCCAGATACACATTGCCCCACAGTGCCAGATACACATTGTCCCACAGTGCCAGACACATATTGCCCCACAGTGCCAGACACATATTACCCCACAGAGCCAGATACACATTGCCCCACAGTGAGATACAAATTGCCCCACACAGTGCCAAATACACATTGCCCCACACAGTGCCAGATACACATTGCCCCACACAGTGCCAGATACACATTGCCCCACAGTGCCAGATACATATTACCCCACAGTGCCAGATACATATTACCCCCCACAGTGCCAGATACACATTGCCTCACAGTGCCAGATACATATTGCCCCACACAGTGACAGATACACATTGCCCCACACAGTGAAAGATACACATAGCCTCACACAGTGAAAGATACACAACATAGCCTAAAGATACACATAGCTCCCCCCCACGCCGCTACCGCTGCTCACCTGCTCACTGGCTCACTGCTGCCTCTGCTATGTGAGGGGAGGAGAGCTCAGCGCCTTTCCTGCCCTTCAATGGTGCTCCATGAAGTCCGACTCCGGTCTCCGGCGGCGGTTATCTTGGCGACGTTTCGTTAGCCAATCAGAGTTCGTGGACCGGCAGCCAGCCAATCAGGAGCTGGTCCGCGAGCTCTGATTGGCTAACAAACCAAATGGAGACCAGACACAGCACATTGAGGTGCCGGAGAGGAGCTGCACTCTCCTCCCCTCACATAGCAGGGGGATGGCCCGGGGGCAGGCAGAGCAATAGCGGGGGCGAGTGGGCATGATGCCCTGGCCGCCAATGGCGCCTCCCTCTGCTGGGCCTGCCAAGGCGCCCAGGGCACATGCCCTGCTCGACCCCCCTTAGTTACGCCTCTGTGTAGAAGTGCCATGGAAGACACTTCACAATAGAGGAGGAGGGAGCAGAAGAATATATAACATCCCTAGTCTCCATATCAAAATTAAATTGGATTTTGGAAAGAACGTAAAGCGGGGCATTCCCAAAAGACATGAAAGATAGTACCTTCGGAGTGACACAGACGCCAACAAAATTTAGAAGTAGCAGGCCAAATCTTGTGTAGTTTAGAAGGGGTAAAATACAATCTGTTTATCAATTTAACGTGCATTTCGGCATGATTAGTGCATTTAGAGAAAGAGGAAAGATGAATAGTTTCCCATTGTTGTAGCGTAAAGGGTACGGTGAAGGTCAGTCTCCCAATGAAGCTGGGAAGGGGTTTTAACCGTCATGTCAGGAGAGACAAGTAAACTATACCAGTAGGATATGGCACCACGGGGTGAAGATTTAGTCAATCTATGCAAAATACGGTCTGGGGGAGCTTGAAAAACCTGGCCATGCTCTCGACCCAGCTTTTGAGTTGAAAATAATGGAACCATGCTGACGGACCTAGATTACACCACAGTTTTGACTATAAAAATGATAAGAATAATACAAAGAAGATATTTCTAATATATTCTTTGTATTTTTCATATACTTTATGTAGTCAAAACTCTGGTTTAAATGATAGTATGACAGGAAAGGCTCTGCCTCACATGCCTAACCTTACCACCCATCACTGTAAATTAGAGCCCTATATATTGATAGACCTATATAAAAGTACATTTTTTTGTAATCTCATGTATCTGTATGGTAATTAGTAATAAATTAGTATTAATCACACTCTTGTTCATTCTACAGTTGATTTCATTGGCTCCTATGATTCCTATGGATATCAGGCTCCCATGAAGACCTCACACCTCCAATTGCAGCCACTGTACAAGTGAGTCACAGTACTGTCTGCCACGTACATTGCTACTTGTGATGTTATTGTGTGCCAATCACTATGAAATATCGCATTTCTAAGTTGTAGTAAACCAACTCCAAGTTGAACTACAGTATCATGTGAACCCATATATAGTTAGATGTTTTAATGTCTCTAACACTGTCCCATGTCTTTCCATCTACAGGCCTGGCTAGATGTCTCCTGCGATTCTCCATTCACTACACATCCTCTCGAGTCAAAGCCCTTCCCGTCTCTCTTCATGTCTCATTTAGATTTTCCATTTATATTCCGGATCATTGGTCGAGTTGCCTTAAAACACCAAAACACAGCAGTAGTGATGTTCAGAGATCCCTGAACTGATTGCACACAATATTACGGCAATGTTTGATGTCACTGATGGCATAGATTGGCAATAAAATGAGAGGTACTCCTGTGCCAGTAACACCATGACTCTCAAAGTTTCAAACATTGATCATTGAAGAGTAGAGGTAACGAACATGGCTGCCTCTGAGTTTGGATGGAAAGTAATTTCTAAAATGTAATTCCAGTAATTAGTAAAAGCAGTTCATACACTTGTATGGAGCAGGGACGTGACCTTATGTTTCAGCTTTTTGAATTCAAAAGACCTTGTAAAAAAAAAAAGATATTAGGTGATTATTACATGCTAAAAGTGAACAGCTTCCACCTGCCAGCTTACTTAAACTATGCTAAAATACTAGTATAGTCAGTGGGTGGTATTCAAATGATATATCACGGCCAATCTCCTTTCTAAAGTAATCCCCATTATCGCGCATAACGCACCCATAGTAATCAGGTTTAGCTGCGGAAAGGGCTAGGGCACCCTTGCTCCCCTGGGGGTAGCGAGCTGAAATGATTATACCATGCCCGTCAGCAGAGATAGAATGGGTGTGGAAGGTGGTTAAAATAATTGAATACCGCCCAATGAATCACAATAAATGAGTTGTACAGTCTACAAACTACATTTGTAGCCATGCCACTTGAGTGTACGTGTCATTGGAGTAGGCTGAAAATAATAGCTTGCCTGTCCCTGCTCTGCAATCTACTAATATAGCCCATTATACATACTTTCCTTTAGGTGCTATTTTATCGGAAGGTCTGCTTCATTTTTCCACATGTCTAACTGCAATATACTGGGCTGAATTAAATGATCAATGTATTGGTATTGATCAAGCCCAGGTTATTACAGGTAAAAATTAGCAGACCATAGTCTCACTTTTTTTTATTTATCACCGACACGTTCAAATAGGAATTAATAACTAGTCAATGTGAATTGCTATTACACATTGCTAATGTAATATTTATGATAATACATAGACTTATTTGACAAGAGAAATGTCAGGTGAGGGTAGTTTACAAGAGAGGCCAGGAAAGTATCCCCTGCCCTTTGTCCACAAAGTATCTGCCCTGAATTCAGTACCAATACTGAATATTATTGGTTCCTGTTCAGTAGTATAGGAATGCAAACAGTTTCTTAAATGGACACGTTTTAAACACAGTTCCAATAACTGTTGTTGTTTTATTATTATTATTATTATTATTATTATTACAGAAACACCGTCACATTGTTGTGTAAATGATCCACCGTTTTCTGCAAACTGGTGTTAGCTGCTCACTTCTCAGTATATCTAGGCTGATGCAGAGTGAGTTCTACGCCTGATCTTATAGCGTAACTTATGCGAATTTGCTGTACGTATGCTGACAAAGTGAACACATGCATATACGCCTTATGATTGGAGAGGTGGAACTGGAGCTGGAAGGGCGGTTTGACATATACAGACTAGGGTAAGGGTGATTTTACACCAAACGATCCATAGAGACATGCATATCTTTTGCTCCTGCTAGAGGACAGGCGCAAATACACGCTGATGATGACTTGGTGTAAACACGATGCAAAGGCTGCACATATGGACACACCTTGATATGTGTCCAGCTCTGGAAATAGGAGGAAAAAACTTTTTTTTCTTTTTCATTTACACCTATTTTGCAAACAACTTGCATCAGCCCCAACCTCGTCATTCCTATTACTCACCTGTGTACAAATTGGGATATTCTGTACCTGCACTGTTAACAGCACACAATGAATGCAGTTTATAAATTGTGCTCTAAGCCATGGACTCTGGGATTGGAGGAGGTAAGGCAACACTAAAACATGCTCCTGCAATACAGTATGTATTAAATAGCAGGTACCCAATGGGGACTCTTAAGATCACTTTTCCTTTTTTTACTATGCTCCAACTAAAAGTAACAGACAGTAATTGACCAAAGACAAGTTGTCATTCAAGTGTTACTTGTTATTGGCCGAGGACAATCTGTCTTAAACTGGGTACAGACAAAAAGGTATTGGGTGGTGCTGCACACTATCTTCTTGTCTGTATATTATTGGTGAGAGAAGTGGCAATTCTCTCAGCAGGTGTGCAGCAACTACTTTCATCTATCCTATTGGGGCATCCATTGCACTTTGGCGCCTGGATTCTTTTTTTCTTTTATGCTGGGCACACATTTGGAGCAACGGATTCTGTGTTCCTTGAGCACAGATTCTGTGAACACCCTGGAACAACTTTAATGAAGGATGGAACAATCATTTTCCGTCCTTCATTAGCACAAATAAGGTCGCTAGCTATATTGCTAGATCTGATGCGTAGCACATGAAACCTAGTGTCTGCACCCGTACACACTGAGCGATGTAGGTGATTTGTCGTTACGAAACGGCAAACCAGCCCGGCACTGCTCCAATATGTATCCAGCTTTAGCCAACAGTAATCACCTAGGAATTACTGCCTGAACCTAAAAAGAAAATGATGCACTTAAGTGATTAGAAGAGCATAATACAACCTGAAAAAAATGACAAAAGTGACAATCTAAAGTTTGCAAACAGAATAATCATCATTATAAGGAAACAAGTTAACGCATTAAAAAGTTAATGGGGACTTGTTTATCTTAGATGTATATCTCTGGAGCCACATCATTGCTGAAAAAAATAATGCTGCATACTACACATAATGTATAATACTACACCAATTAATATATAATACCACCACAACTAAAGCACTGTAAATGGCAATGTTCTCAGAAGGTACTTTGTTCAGAACTAGGAGGACTTTTGTGGAATAAGAGATTATTTTATGTGTTTACTGTGTTGGGTATTCTCTCTCTTTTTTTTTTTTTTAAATGTGCAAACCTACTACTGGATAATTTGGATCAAGGGTTTATTATTTAGCCTTAATAGTACATAGAGTCACTGTTACATCAGCTTTGAAGGACATTTCAGGAAAATATTTTAATATTTAATATGAGCAGTTTGTATAGATATCTGCAGGAGAGCAATAGCACATATTCAGTTTACAAATCAGTTCTACCCACGTATTGTTTTTTTGTTACATATGAAATTTCTACCATTGTATGCAGGGGAAGTTAGCATGGCGTGCACTGTAGCCATGATGTCATTATGTAACAGTGTATGCACTGGGGATGGGACCAGGAGTGGACATAAAGGAAACAGAAACACAGACTGATCAGAAAGTATTATTACATGGACCAAATTGGATGCAGGGCCATAACTAGGTGTGTGCGGAAGGGGCACCGCACATAGCGCTGTTGGCGGCACTTTTCAATTATCTGTTTTAATGATTTTCACTTGCAGCTTCCCCCCTTTTTGAAGTCCAGCATCTCCTTACCGCCGCTGTCTCCTACTCTTCTCTCGCTAATACATATACAAAATTCATGAACTCAACTTGAGATTTCTTTGTTATTCAGTTACACTGTCCTTTATTACATTTCAAGATGCTGACATACCTGGGACTCAAAGCCATCACCTGTGGCATTGCAGTCAGACACTCTGTTCTTGAGCTATCTGCCCTTGCATAGAAAGGTAGATAAGTCTAAGTTAGAGAATTCTAACTATTTGAAGCGTGCCAGGTACTTTGTGAAAAAATTATCAGCATTGCGGCTGAGCAGATCTATGTAGTCTGTGGCTGCAAGCGATTGGATGTGTGACTGCACACTACATAGATCTTGTCAATTGCAATGCTGATTTTTTTTTTTTTTATACAAAGTACCAGTAGCTTCATATAGTGTTCATATGTTTTTTTGCAGGATCAAATAGCTCATTGAGTAGGGTGTTTGACTGGAATGCAACAGGTTATAGGTTTGAATCCTGGGTATGGCAGTATATTGAAATGTGTTATTTAATAAAGGGTAGTGTAACTGAATAACAACGATCTCTCAAGTTAAGTGCATGAATGTTGTATAAAGAGGATTTGTGTCCAAATCCATTTTCTTGCAGTGGTCGATAAATATGTGTGTATTATATATATATATATATATATATATATATATATATATATCCAAACAATATTGCCGGCACTCAAATGCTTTAAATCACTACTTGCCCTGGTGCCATCCTGGTCAGATGATCCCCATATATGCGGTGTGTAGAGGGTGGCACTCAAAAGACTTCCAACAAGAGAATAAATGACTACTGAGTCTAGTCTTGTGTTCAACGTTTCGGTGTCACCACCTTTATCAAGTTCTTGATAAAGGTGGTGACACTGAAACGTCGAACGCAAGACTATACTCAGTAGTCATTTATTCTCTTGTTGGAAGTCCTTTGAGTGCCGCCCTCTACACACCGTATATATATATATATATATATATATATATAATGTTGAAGGTGCATCATAGCTTGGTTTTCTCTGGGATCAATCTTCTCATGCCCCTTCCCCACGAGGCATGCACCTTATGTCCCTATTGAAAAAAAAGGGGGGGCGCCAGTTCTCTCTCTGGCACCGGGCACCAAAAAAATCTAGTTACGGCTCTGATAGAAAGCTACAAAATTGACATTGGCGTGGTAGTGTAGATTGTGATGTGTGCACCAGCTGATCTGGCAGTGTCACTATAAGAACACCATAGCATCCATACATAAGCACAAAAAGGGAATAAAGCAATGCCAGTGTCTGCTCTGTGCCTCTGTATGCATGTTATATTGTAAATGTGTGAAGGGGATGTTTGTTTTAATTTTAGTATGTATATATGTAGTTGTGAATTATCACCATGTCTGCACTATATATATCTGTGATGGGTACAGAGAGGGGTGTTGTACGACAGTACCATAATCTCTGGTATACATGTGCATACAAATTATAGTGCAACTGCAGAGAGATTCCACAGCAATGCTACCTTATAAAGAGAGTTACAGATCCTTCTGATTTCTGGGAAAGGAGAAAAATGCTCCCTGGTCTAATTTAATGTATGTAAGGGATTTCTTTTATAATGTACCTCAGATTATGTCCATTTTTGTATATTTGAATTAAATAGTGTTTTGATTCTTACCCTGTTTGTATTATTTTGTTACTGAAATGTGACCAGAGTTAGGAATTTAGCAACTGCATGCAAAGACTGTAACAGTACCAACTGACCAAGATGGGTTGTGCCCAAAGTGCGCCGCTGTGAAAATGTGTGTGTGTGTGAAGGGGGGGGGGGGGGTGCAGGCAAGGTAAACAGATGATT
Organism: Pseudophryne corroboree; assembly: GCF_028390025.1. Lineage (NCBI taxonomy): Eukaryota > Metazoa > Chordata > Amphibia > Anura > Myobatrachidae > Pseudophryne > Pseudophryne corroboree. Next base: position 590,595,119 of record NC_086445.1, on the reverse strand, counting down.
TGGAAAAGATAGATGTAAGGAGACAGAGAGGTAGAAATATGAGTAAAGGTGGGTACACACTAGTAGATATATCTGCAGATCAATTGATCTGCAGATATATCTATGGATGGATCGGGCAGTGTGCTGTGCATACACACTGCCCGATCCGTCGGGGACTGACGTCATGAACTGGGCAGGCGTGTACACACGCCCGCCCAGTTCAGCTGTCAATCACCGCCGGCCGCCGCAGCATGTGTACGGGTGGTCGGCCGACCGCCCCGTACTCACACAGCGACGCGCCAATATATCGGTAAATATATTGGCCGTCGGCTGTGCTGCGCGGCCGACGCGATATGTCTGTGAACGACGGAGTTCACAGACGTATCGGCCGTACACACTGGCCGACGGTCCCGCGATATATCGGCCGTTCAAGAGAACGGCCGATATATCAACCAGTGTGTACGGGCCTTAAGTCTTCCGTGACTACACTGTAAGATGAATCATCAGGTGAGTCGAAGTTGGGAGGGCTGGGTTTCAAGGAGCAACATCGATAGGTACTTGCAAGAAACTGGCTTTCATTTGTTTCTTCTCCAAACCCTTACACCAGTCAACTGTTCTACTTAGAAGTACCTAATGAAAGTGATTAAAAAAATTAGGGAGCTTGAGTACACCCTGGTGATTTCTAGAGATGAGCGCCTGAAATTTTTCGGGTTTTGTGTTTTGGTTTTGGGTTCGGTTCCGCGGCCGTGTTTTGGGTTCGAACGCGTTTTGGCAAAACCTCACCGAATTTTTTTTGTCGGATTCGGGTGTGTTTTGGATTCGGGTGTTTTTTTCAAAAAACCCTAAAAAACAGCTTAAATCATAGAATTTGGGGGTCATTTTGATCCCATAGTATTATTAACCTCAATAACCATAATTTCCACTCATTTTCAGTCTATTCTGAATACCTCACACCTCACAATATTATTTTTAGTCCTAAAATTTGCACCGAGGTCGCTGTGTGAGTAAGATAAGCGACCCTAGTGGCCGACACAAACACCGGGCCCATCTAGGAGTGGCACTGCAGTGTCACGCAGGATGTCCCTTCCAAAAAACCCTCCCCAAACAGCACATGACGCAAAGAAAAAAAGAGGCGCAATGAGGTAGCTGTGTGAGTAAGATTAGCGACCCTAGTGGCCGACACAAACACCGGGCCCATCTAGGAGTGGCACTGCAGTGTCACGCAGGATGGCCCTTCCAAAAAAACCTCCCCAAACAGCACATGACGCAAAGAAAAAAAGAGGCGCAATGAGGTAGCTGTGTGAGTAAGATTAGCGACCCTAGTGGCCGACACAAACACCGGGCCCATCTAGGAGTGGCACTGCAGTGTCACGCAGGATGTCCCTTCCAAAAAACCCTCCCCAAACAGCACATGACGCAAAGAAAAAAAGAGGCGCAATGAGGTAGCTGACTGTGTGAGTAAGATTAGCGACCCTAGTGGCCGACACAAACACCGGGCCCATTTAGGAGTGGCACTGCAGTGTCACGCAGGATGTCCCTTCCAAAAAACCCTCCCCAATCAGCACATGATGCAAAGAAAAAGAAAAGAAAAAAGAGGTGCAAGATGGAATTGTCCTTGGGCCCTCCCACCCACCCTTATGTTGTATAAACAAAACAGGACATGCACACTTTAACCAACCCATCATTTCAGTGACAGGGTCTGCCACACGACTGTGACTGATATGACGGGTTGGTTTGGACCCCCCCCAAAAAAGAAGCAATTAATCTCTCCTTGCACAAACTGGCTCTACAGAGGCAAGATGTCCACCTCATCATCACCCTCCGATATATCACCGTGTACATCCCCCTCCTCACAGATTATCAATTCGTCCCCACTGGAATCCACCATCTCAGCTCCCTGTGTACTTTGTGGAGGCAATTGCTGCTGGTCAATGTCTCCGCGGAGGAATTGATTATAATTCATTTTAATGAACATCATCTTCTCCACATTTTCTGGATGTAACCTCGTACGCCGATTGCTGACAAGGTGAGCGGCGGCACTAAACACTCTTTCGGAGTACACACTTGTGGGAGGGCAACTTAGGTAGAATAAAGCCAGTTTGTGCAAGGGCCTCCAAATTGCCTCTTTTTCCTGCCAGTATAAGTACGGACTGTGTGACGTGCCTACTTGGATGCGGTCACTCATATAATCCTCCACCATTCTATCAATGTTGAGAGAATCATATGCAGTGACAGTAGACGACATGTCCGTAATCGTTGTCAGGTCCTTCAGTCCGGACCAGATGTCAGCATCAGCAGTCGCTCCAGACTGCCCTGCATCACCGCCAGCGGGTGGGCTCGGAATTCTGAGCCTTTTCCTCGCACCCCCAGTTGCGGGAGAATGTGAAGGAGGAGATGTTGACAGGTCGCGTTCCGCTTGACTTGACAATTTTGTCACCAGCAGGTCTTTCAACCCCAGCAGACTTGTGTCTGCCGGAAAGAGAGATCCAAGGTAGGCTTTAAATCTAGGATCGAGCACGGTGGCCAAAATGTAGTGCTCTGATTTCAACAGATTGACCACCCGTGAATCCTTGTTAAGCGAATTAAGGGCTCCATCCACAAGTCCCACATGCCTAGCGGAATCGCTCCGTGTTAGCTCCTCCTTCAATGTCTCCAGCTTCTTCTGCAAAAGCCTGATGAGGGGAATGACCTGACTCAGGCTGGCAGTGTCTGAACTGACTTCACGTGTGGCAAGTTCAAAGGGCATCAGAACCTTGCACAACGTTGAAATCATTCTCCACTGCGCTTGAGACAGGTGCATTCCACCTACTATATCGTGCTCAATTGTATAGGCTTGAATGGCCTTTTGCTGCTCCTCCAACCTCTGAAGCATATAGAGGGTTGAATTCCACCTCGTTACCACTTCTTGCTTCAGATGATGGCAGGGCAGGTTCAGTAGTTTTTGGTGGTGCTCCAGTCTTCTGTACGTGGTGCCTGTACGCCGAAAGTGTCCCGCAATTCTTCTGGCCACCGACAGCATCTCTTGCACGCCCCTGTCGTTTTTTAAAAAATTCTGCACCACCAAATTCAAGGTATGTGCAAAACATGGGACGTGCTGGAATTTGCCCATATTTAATGCACACACAATATTGCTGGCGTTGTCCGATGCCACAAATCCACAGGAGAGTCCAATTGGGGTAAGCCATTCCGCGATGATCTTCCTCAGTTGCCGTAAGAGGTTTTCAGCTGTGTGCGTATTCTGGAAAGCGGTGATACAAAGCGTAGCCTGCCTAGGAAAGAGTTGGCGTTTGCGAGATGCTGCTACTGGTGCCGCCGCTGCTGTTCTTGCGGCGGGAGTCCATACATCTACCCAGTGGGCTGTCACAGTCATATAGTCCTGACCCTGCCCTGCTCCACTTGTCCACATGTCCGTGGTTAAGTGGACATTGGGTACAACTGCATTTTTTAGGACACTGGTGAGTCTTTTTCTGACGTCCGTGTACATTCTCGGTATCGCCTGCCTACAGAAGTGGAACCTAGATGGTATTTGGTAACGGGGGCACACTGCCTCAATAAATTGTCTAGTTCCCTGTGAACTAACGGCGGATACCGGACGCACGTCTAACACCAACATAGTTGTCAAGGCCTCAGTTATCCGCTTTGCAGCAGGATGACTGCTGTGATATTTCATCTTCCTCGCAAAGGACTGTTGGACAGTCAATTGCTTACTGGAAGTAGTACAAGTGGGCTTACGACTTCCCCTCTGGGATGACCATCGACTCCCAGCAGCAACAACAGCAGCGCCAGCAGCAGTAGGCGTTACACGCAAGGATGCATTGGAGGAATCCCAGGCAGGAGAGGACTCGTCAGAATTGCCAGTGACATGGCCTGCAGGACTATTGGCATTCCTGGGGAAGGAGGAAATTGACACTGAGGGAGTTGGTGGGGTGGTTTGCGTGAGCTTGGTTACAAGAGGAAGGGATTTACTGGTCAGTGGACTGCTTCCGCTGTCGCCCAAAGTTTTTGAACTTGTCACTGACTTATTATGAATGCGCTGCAGGTGACGTATAAGGGAGGATGTTCCGAGGTGGTTAACGTCCTTACCCCTACTTATTACAGCTTGACAAAGGCAACACACGGCTTGACACCTGTTGTCCGCTTTTCTGTTGAAATACCTCCACACTGAAGAGCTGATTTTTTTTGGTATTTTCACCAGGCATGTCAACGGCCATATTCCTCCCACGGACAACAGGTGTCTCCCCGGGTGCCTGATTTAAACAAACCACCTCACCATCAGAATCCTCCTGGTCAATTTCCTCCCCAGCGCCAGCAACACCCATATCCTCCTCATCCTGGTGTACTTCAACATCTTCATCTTCAATCTGACTATCAGGAACTGGACTGCGGGTGCTCCTTCCAGCACTTGCAGGGGGCGTGCAAATGGTGGAAGGCGCATGCTCTTCACGTCCAGTGTTGGGAAGGTCAGGCATCGCAACCGACACAATTGGACTCTCATTGTGGATTTGGGATTTCGAAGAACGCACAGTTCTTTGCGGTGCTTTTGCCAGCTTGAGTCTTTTCAGTTTTCTAGCGAGAGGCTGAGTGCTTCCATCCTCATGTGAAGCTGAACCACTAGCCATGAACATAGGCCAGGGCCTCAGCCGTTCCTTGCCACTCCGTGTGGTAAATGGCATATTGGCAAGTTTACGCTTCTCCTCCGACAATTTTATTTTAGGTTTTGGAGTCCTTTTTTTACTGATATTTGGTGTTTTGGATTTGACATGCTCTGTACTATGACATTGGGCATCGGCCTTGGCAGACGACGTTGCTGGCATTTCATCGTCTCGGCCATGACTAGTGGCAGCAGCTTCAGCACGAGGTGGAAGTGGATCTTGATCTTTCCCTAATTTTGGAACCTCAACATTTTTGTTCTCCATATTTTAATAGGCACAACTAAAAGGCACCTCAGGTAAACAATGGAGATGGATACTAGTATACAATTATGGACTGCCTGCCGAGTGCAGACACAGAGGTAGCCACAGCCGTGAACTACCGTACTGTACTGTGTCTGCTGCTAATATAGACTGGTTGATAAAGAGATGTCTATGTAACTATGTATGTATAAAGAAGAAAGAAAAAAAAACCACGGTTAGGTGGTATACAATTATGGACGGACTGCCTGCCGAGTGCAGACACAGAGGTAGCCACAGCCGTGAACTACCGTACTGTACTGTGTCTGCTGCTAATATAGACTGGTTGATAAAGAGATGTCTATGTAACTATGTATGTATAAAGAAGAAAGAAAAAAAAACCACGGTTAGGTGGTATACAATTATGGACGGACTGCCTGCCGAGTGCAGACACAGAGGTAGCCACAGCCGTGAACTACCGTACTGTACTGTGTCTGCTGCTAATATAGACTGGTTGATAAAGAGATGTCTATGTAACTATGTATGTATAAAGAAGAAAGAAAAAAAAACCACGGTTAGGTGGTATACAATTATGGACGGACTGCCTGCCGAGTGCAGACACAGAGGTAGCCACAGCCGTGAACTACCGTACTGTACTGTGTCTGCTGCTAATATAGACTGGTTGATAAAGAGATGTCGTAGTAGTATGTATGTATAAAGAAGAAAAAAAACCCACGGTTAGGTGGTATACAATTATGGACGGACTGCCTGCCGAGTGCAGACACAGAGGTAGCCACAGCCGCGAACTACCGTACTGTGTCTGCTGCGACTGGATGATAAATGATATAAAAAATATATATGTATCACTACTGCAGCCGGACAGGTATATATTATATATTATATAATGACGGACCTGCTGGACACTGTCTGTCAGCAGAATGAGTTTTATTTTTATAGAATAAAAAAAACAACAACACACAAGTGAAGTCACACGACGAGTGTTTAACTTTTTCAGGCAATCACAATATAAGTATACTACTAACTATACTGGTGGTCAGTGTGGTCAGGTCACTGGTCAGTCACACTGGCAGTGGCACTCCTGCAGCAAAAGTGTGCACTGTTTAATTTTAATATAATATTATGTACTCCTGGCTCCTGCTATAACCTATAACTGGCACTGCAGTGCTCCCCAGTCTCCCCCACAATTATAAGCTGTGTGAGCTGAGCAGTCAGACAGATATATAATATATATAGATGATGCAGCACACTGGGCTGAGCCTGAGCAGTGCACACAGATATGGTATGTGACTGAGTCACTGTGTGTATCGCTTTTTTCAGGCAGAGAACGGATATATTAAATAAACTGCACTGTCTGGTGGTCACTCACTATATAATATTATGTACTCCTGGCTCCTGCTATAACCTATAACTGGCACTGCAGTGCTCCCCAGTCTCCCCCACAATTATAAGCTGTGTGAGCTGAGCAGTCAGACAGATATATAATATATATAGATGATGCAGCACACTGGGCTGAGCCTGAGCAGTGCACACAGATATGGTATGTGACTGAGTCACTGTGTGTATCGCTTTTTTCAGGCAGAGAACGGATATATTAAATAAACTGCACTGTCTGGTGGTCACTCACTATATAATATTATGTACTCCTGGCTCCTGCTATAACCTATAACTGGCACTGCAGTGCTCCCCAGTCTCCCCCACAATTATAAGCTGTGTGAGCTGAGCAGTCAGACAGATATATAATATATATAGATGATGCAGCACACTGGGCTGAGCCTGAGCAGTGCACACAGATATGGTATGTGACTGAGTCACTGTGTGTATCGCTTTTTTCAGGCAGAGAACGGATATATTAAATAAACTGCACTGTCTGGTGGTCACTCACTAGTAAACTCTCTGCACTCTCTACACTTCTACAGTACTCCTCCTAGTCCTAAGCTCCAGTAAATCTCTCTCTCTTATAATCGAAATGGAGAGGACGCCAGCCACGTCCTCTCCCTATCAATCTCAATGCACGTGTGAAAATGGCGGCGACGCGCGGCTCCTTATATAGAATCCGAGTCTCGCGATAGAATCCGAGCCTCGCGAGAATCCGACAGCGTCATGATGACGTTCGGGCGCGCTCGGGTTAACCGAGCAAGGCGGGAAGATCCGAGTCGCTCGGACCCGTGAAAAAAAACATGAAGTTCGGGCGGGTTCGGATTCAGAGAAACCGAACCCGCTCATCTCTAGTGATTTCATCTGTAGAAGTGGTTGAAGTGGAAATTTTGAAGTGGGCAAGGACGTGCGGTGAGCTAAATAGCTCAGGAGGCACTGACTAGCACCAGAGCCAGATTTACACACAATATATGAGCCAAAACGTACAGCTGGGCATTATACACAGGTGTAGCAGTATAAACTCCTAAAAATTTGGTGAGTTTTGATCAGAGATGTGCAAAAAAGTTAGCCAGGTGAGGCACTGCCTCACGTGCCATAGACTTTTTACTCCAGAGTTTTGGCTATAAATATTATTAGAATAATGCAAAGAAGATATTTCAAACATATTCTTTGTATTTTTCTTATACTTTACGCAGTCAAAACTCTGGCACAAGCGTTAGTATGACAGGAAAGGCTCTGCCTCACCCCACCGCACGTCACTGGAAGTGGGGGTATGTAATAACAGGGGGACCTGAGCCCCCCTGATATATCCGTACCCCCACTTCAAAATAATGACAGTGACCTGGGCCTAATGCCCAGGGTACTTATCATGAGAACAGATTTGTGCCCGCCAAACAGCACCACAGGCCTAAGGCCTAGAGTACCCCTCTCCCAGCACAGTACCCCTCACAGAACAGCATCCCTCACATATCAAAGCACCCCTCTCAATTCCCCTCACTGCACAGCAATTCTCACCTATTACAGCACAGCACCCCTCTTCCATCACAGCACCCCTGTCAGCTGCCCTCACAACACAGCACGCTCTCCCCTCACAGCACCCCTCACCAATTACAGCACACCTCTCCCATCACAGCATAGCTCCCTTCACAGCACAGCACCCCTCATAAGTATCTTCACAGCATACCTCCCCTCACAGTACCCATCTCCCCTCACAGCCCTCCTCACAGCGCACCACCACTCACATCACAGCACATCTCCTCTCACAGCACAGCACCCTCGCAGCTCACCTACCCTCACAACACAGGACACCTCCCCTCACAGCACCCCTCTCCCCTCACAGCACCCCTCTACCCTTACAGCACCACTCTCATCATAGCATTTCTGACAGTACAGCACACCTCCCCTCATAGCACAGTACACCTCCCTTCACAGCACAGCACCCCTCACCCATTACAGCACACCTCTCCCATCACAGCACAGCTCCCTTCACCTCACAGCACACCTCATCTCTCCCCTCAGAGTACACCTTGGCATTGACGTAAGGCTATTGATAATGGTTCAACAGAGGATGCGAATAGAAGTGGAGATAAAGGATATTCCTGCTTCGTACCCCTGTGAATAAAAAATGGTGATGAAAGATATTTATTAGTTAAGACTTGGGTAGAAGGGGTGGCATATAGTGAGGCTAGCACATCAATAAAAGAGAGAGGGATGCCAAATCCCCTTATAGTCTCAAACAGATGGTCCCAGGTAATCATATCGAAAGCCTTTTCAGAATCTAGGGATAAAAGAAACCTGGGCTCATCTGCTGGAGAATCCAGTAAAGACTGCAAAACAGTTAGCACTTTTCTGGTATTAGTAACTGCTCTGCGGCCCCATACGAAACTGGTTTGATCCGGGTGTATGATTGCTGGAAGGATTCATACAAGATGTTCCACTAGTAATTTGGTAAAAATGTTATAATCAATATTAAGCAGAGATATAGGCCTGTACGAAGATGGTGAGAGAAGTTCCCTATTTGGTTTCGGCAGAAATTTTATGATAGCAGAATGAAATTGTGAGGGAATAGGCTTCCCTTCCAATATGGCATTAAAGAAATGTGACAATGGTTCCACTAAGTGAGGTTTGAGGAGCTTATAAAATTCCTAACTAAAACCATCGGGTCTCGGGGCCTTCATGGATTTAAGCTTTATAATGCCTAGATTTACTTCTGTAGGTGTAAATGTATATATTAAACTTTGTGCCTGTGGAGAGAAAGTTGTGATATAGAAACATCTTTCCAAAAGGATTGTTTTTGGGACTCTGATATAGGGTCCTATGCATATAGCTTCTGATAATAATGAAAGAAAATCTCTGTTATTTGATCTACTTTATAGCGTGTTGTTAGATGCTTATTTTTAATTGCTATTATATTGTTATGGCTTCTATTCCCTTTTAGCAAGTTAGAAAGCAGTCTGCTAGGTTTATTACCATAGCAGAAAAAAAAGAAATCCACCTATCCATAAAGATTAATAAATCACCAGGCTCAGATGGTTTTCACCCGAGGGTTATTCTGGAGCTTAAGGCACAGCTTGCAAGACCCTTATACTTGATTTTCTGTAGTTCAGTTAGATCAGGTATGGTACCGAGGGATTTGTGTATAGCTGAGGTAGTGCCATTATTTAAAAAGGGCCCTAAAATCATCCTGGGAACTATAGACCAGTTAGTTTAACCTCTATAGTGGGTAAAATATTGGAAGGAATTTTGAGGGATAGCATAGAGGGTTATCTGTGGAATACTAAGTTTATTAGCAAGTCAGCATGGGTTTGTGAGGGACAGATCATGTCAAACTAACTTAATTAGCTTCTACGAGGAAGTGAGCGATAATCTTGACCAGGGAAAAGCAGTGGATGTGGTCTATTTAGATTTTGCAAAAGCCTTCAATACAGTGCCTCACAGGAGACTGATCATCAAATTAAGGGAACTTGGGCTAGGAAATACTATTTGTACCTGGATAGCTATTTGGCTGGATAACAGGGTACAACGAGTAGTGGTCAATGGGATGTTCTCCAGCTGGGCACCTGTAGTCAGCGGAATACCACAAGGGTCCGTACTTGGCCCGCTACAGTTCAATATATTTATTAATGATCTAGGAATAGGCCTGGAAAGCACAGTGTCAGTGTTTGCAGATGATACTAAACTACTGTGTAAGGTAATTAAGTCAGAAATAGATGTGGAGTCTTTACAGAATGACTTATTTAAACTTGAAACCTGGGTTCAATTTTGAAAAATGCAAATGCAGCAAAGAAGGCAAGTAAAGTCCTTGCATGCATAAAACGGGGTATTGAGACAAGGGGCGAGGATGTAATCCTGCCGCTGTACAAAGCACTGGTACGTCCGCACCTGGAATATTGTGTTCAATTTTGGGCACCATATCATAAAAAAGATATTGGGGAACTCAAAAGAGTTAAAAGGTGAGCTACTAAACTAATTAAAGGGTTAGAAACACTGGAGTATGAGGAAAGTCTCACTAGGTTAAATATGTATACTCTAGAAAAGAGGCGACTAAGAGGAGACATTATTAATATATTCAAATATGTAAAGGGTCATTACAAGGAGTTAGCAGGGGATTTGTTTATTAATAGAACTCTGTATAAGACACGTGGGCACTCACTAAGGCTAGAGGAGAGAAAATTCCATACAAAACGTAGGAAAGGGTTCTTCACCGTAAGGGCAATAAGGATTTGGAACTCCCTGCCAGAGAAGGTAATAATGGCGGACTCTGTAAATGCATTTAAAAATGGATTGGACTGTTTTCTAGCTGAAAAAAGTATCTGGGAGTGGTACGAAATATAGTTGTCAATTGGTACGAAACCATTACTTCAGCTGGTGCATTATAACGTGCACAGCTTAATAATACAGAATACAGGTTGAACCCAATGGGCCTTTCGCCTCTTTTCAACCTCATTAACTATGTTACCTGATTGAAGATATCTATTATCCGTTTGAGTGAGGACCTAATCACAGTGCATTTTGCAATCTTGGTAAGTGGATTTACCTTCCGGTGAGGGCAAGGTTTTTAATGCCTGAATGGCCGCTGTTCATGTACGTTGGGCAGACCTGTATATAGAATCCCGATCAGATTTAATTTTTTTCTTAAAGATATTATATTGCTACATAATACTGCAGTCTGCCAGAAAAGACTAGGGTTATCAGCGTGTAACATGTTGTTATCGTATTCGATCCAGGCGGCCTCCAACATAGATTTCCATTTCTGAGAGAAAGATAACTTAGCTGGGAAACGCCACTGAGAACAATTACCCAGAAGAAACTTCCCCTGTATATCCACCCAAATGAGGGCATGATCTGAAATGGCGATCGGCTCTATACCAGTATTTAACACCAATGGAGATAGAAAATTGGATATAAATAAATAGTCTAATCTAGAGAATGTGTCATGCATTGCTGTATAGTAGGTGTACTCCAACTTTATTGGGTTCCTTATTCTCCAGATATCTGCTAAATTCAATTGAGAAGATTCGTATGGTAGTCCAATTTTAGGTTGAAAAAAAACTTGTACGAGAAGTGGACTTCCTGTCCAAAATCGGGGCAGCTACTAAATTAAAATCCCTACCCAATATAATCTGTGTATCAGCAAAAGAGAGTAGCTTAGTTGTTAGGCAGAGAAGGAATTTCCTATCATAACTTGTAGGACCATAAACATTGTACAATGTATATCTCGTACCATCCAGTGTAACATCCGCTATGATATAATGACCAGAAGGGTCTATGTCTGCGGAATGGATTATATGAGGAATATTTCTACAAATTAGTATATCTCCTTCACGGACTTTAGTATTATAAGAAGAGAATGCTAAAACCTTAGGATACGATACATTTGTTGTCATTATCAAACAGAAATTTTACAACGAAATTAAATTTGTACAACACACCAGACGATGATAAAAAGTTAGGACATACTTCCTACTACATCGTTCATAGGGGGTCATTCCGAGTTGTTCGCTCGCTGCCGATTTTCGCAGTGCAGCGATTATGTGAAAAAACTGCAAAAATGTGCATGGTACGCAGCGCGCATGCGCTAAGTACTTTCACACAAAACTTTGCAGATTTACACAACTCGAGAGACTTTTTTCATCGCTCGAGTGATCGTAGTGTGATTGACAGGAAGTGGGTGTTTCTGGGCAGAAACTGGCCGTTTTCAGGGAGTGTGCTAAAAAATGCAGGAGTGCAAGGTAAAAACGCAGGAGTGGCTGGAGAAACGGGGGAGTGGCTGGCCGAACGCAGGGCGTGTTTGTGACATCAAACCAGGAACTAAACGGACTGAGGTGATCGCAGTCTAGGAGTAGGTCTGGAGCTACTCAGAAACTGCAGGGAATTATTTAGTAGCAGTTCTGCTAATCTTTCGTTCGCTATTCTGCTAAGCTAAGATACACTCCCAGAGGGCGGCAGCCTAGCGTTTGCAATGCTGCTAAAAGCAGCTAGCAAGCGAACAACTCGGAATGAGGGCCCTACTTCAGTGGAAAAAGCACTTGGGTCCACCTCCTGATGAACAGGCTTAGTCTGACATCTATCTGTCTATTTCAAAGGTGTCTATATAGACTTTGGTCAAGGAAAACGCCTATAAGATTTTTTATAGATGGTATTTGGTTCCTACTAAACTACACAAAATATATCCATCTGTTTCTCCTCAGTGCTGGAGAGGTTGTGGTGAATTGGGTTCTTTTATCCATATATGGTGGACATTTCCCAAAAATAGGATTTTAATTACCTACCGGTAAATCCTTATCTTGTGGTCCGTAGAGGATGCTGGGGTCCATATTAGTACCATGGGGTATAGACGGGTCCACCAGGAGCCATTGGCACTTTAAGAGTTTAACAGTGTGGGCTGGCTCCTCCCTCTATGCCCCTCCTACCAGACTCAGTCTAGAAACTGTGCCCGAGGAGACGACATACTTCGAGAGAAGGAAATACACAGAGAGTGGCGAGATTCATACCAGCTCACACAACAAGGCAAATCTGGCCAACAGGCTGGAAAACTCAGCAACAGCTGAAACAGTACTGAAACAGTAAAGAACGCAGAACTTACCTAGCAACCAGGCAGTACTGAACTAAATAACCACTGCAGGAAAACAAAGAGCTGGCCGGGCGCCCAGCATCCTCTACGGACTACGAGAAAAGGATTTCCTGGTAGGTAATTAAAATCCTATTTTCTCTTACATCCTAGAGGATGCTGGGGTCCATATTAGTACCATGGGGATGTACCAAAGCTCCCAGAATGGGAGGGAGAGTGCGGAGGCTCCTGCAAAACTGCTTGACCAAACTTGAGGTCATCAGAGGCCAAAGTATCGAACTTGTAAAACTTAGCAAACGTGTTCGACCCAGACCAAGTAGCTGCTCGGCAAAGCCTTGTAGCCGAGACACCCTGGGCAGCCGCCCAGGAAGAACCCACCTTACGAGTAGAGTGTGCCTTAACAGATTTTGGACACAGCAATCCTGCCGTAGAATATGTGAGAATAATGCTTTGAATAAACTGCCGTGCACCACAAGAGCAGCCTTCTGGTCTCAAACTGGAGAAAGAGGAGAGTGTCACCAAGCACTCTGTATAGGTACCGTCACAAAGAATTCCCAATTGAGTCCACGGGTGCTCATACAATAAAAAAGAAGAAAAGAACAACCATAGTGTACTCTATTTTTCACATATAATCCAATGAAGTATACATAAGTAATTACTCGTACCCCACGAATTGGTCTACCGTTTTACAGGTAGACAGACACACTTTTCATAGGGGCTGGATATCACCAGTTTGGACTCCCTTCTATCCGGATCTCCTTACAGATTATGTCCATACCAAAAAAAAGAAAAAATTCTCTGATAGTGCAACACTGTTTTATTACTTTAAAACAAAATTTTGGGGGATATGAAATGGTCTCTCACCAATGGAAATGGTCTACCACAAGAGCAGACAAAAACAGCATAGGTTAGTTGTCAAACACAGGCGTCCCTGGAACCAGCTGTCCAAATCACATGGAAAGGTATCCACACCGTCTCCCCTCCTACAGTCCTCCTGCCGACGCGTTTCAACGTGTATTGTGTCTTTATCAAGGCATATTGGAGGATTAAACTGACTGGGTATTTATACCCCACTAAGACCCACCCATCAAACATCCTATTACCAGACATGAATTCATCTAAAACTAAAATTCCTATTCTATCCACTACTTATTCCCCATTTCATAAATCCATTCCTTGCTTTCTTATATCTTTCGTGACTCCCGCTCCGTCCGGCGGTCACATGACCGGAAGTTCAGCTTCGATTACCAGAAGTAATCATCCCGGAGTGCCGCGACGTCATTTCCGGGAATAGACCTCCGTCATTAGGCGTAGAATCCCGCCCACTACACCCGGATGTTGTGGTGTTATGGCTTCACTTGACCTCCTGGAAGTGTACCGTCCTCCTCTTATTGTCACACCTCTCCTCCAGGGCATGATGAATGAAAACATCAGTCCTTGATTCAAATGTACATATCACCACATAATAATCTTTGTGCAAATAGTGGTTTCCTCAATAATAGAAAATAAGAGCTTTAGTCAGGGAAAAAGTTATGTAAACAATCAAAAAAATACTTTCTTATTTTAAAATTTATAAAAAAATTAAAAAAAAAAACATTTTCCTCTGTAGAAAAGGTTTTCCATACACAAGTTATCTGGAATAGTTCAATATAGTGTCATACGTCCAATATAGTGTATTGTATTGAATGCACCTGTAATAAATTTTATATAGGACGCACAAGCAAACCCCTAAAAGTCAGGCTGGGAGAGCATCTGAGAAATATCGGGGAGGGCATGGAGACACATGCTCTCTCGGCACATTTCAAAGAATCCCATGGATGTGATGTATCTCAGATGAAAAAAATTTATGGCCTGAAACATGTGACTGGGGACATTAGGGGGAATGATTTAGCATCCAAACTTGCACGGAATGAGATGACTATGATTTTTAACTGTAAAACTCTTGCTCCTAACGGATTGAACAAGGATTTTGAATTAAAATGGTTTTTAAATTAGTTTTTGAAGTAGTTCACTATTATCCTTGTTTAAACTGTTTATTATTTTAACTTGTGTATGGAAAACCTTTTCTACAGAGAAAAATGTTTTTTTTTAATTTTTTTATACATTTTAAAATAAGAAAGTATTTTTTTAATTGTTTACATAACTTTTTCCCTGACTAAAGCTCTTATTTTCTATTTTTGAGGAAACCGCTATTTGCACAAAGATTATTATGTGGTGATATGTACATTTGTGTTAGGGTCTCCTGCCCTGTGCTGCCACGTCGTCATGGCAACCGGGAGACAAGTGCTAGCGGAGTAACCTGAGCGCAGCTGATACTCCGGTTCGGGTCTTTTGCTGTGCAGTGGTTACAGGCTCTGTGCACGGCAGGGGATCCGGTGCTGGTTTTTGTGCCCACAGTCTGTGAGGTCTGAGTGGGGCGTGGACAGCACCTGCTTTATAAGGCCTCTTCTCAGGTTAAGCAGATGCTGCTGAATCTTTGTTGGTTAGTCAGTTCCTGAAAGTTAGCCAGTACTGTGTAGCTTTGTATTTGTTGTTGCTTACTGCAAATAGGCCTGGGGATTTGGTACTACACTCTGCCAATCCAGACCTAGCAGTAAGACTGGAGTCAGTCGTTTAGCTTGCTGGGGTTCTTTTACTACTCTGTGAACTTAGCAAGTTTGCGGCTGTATTCTAAGACTTGCCTGCCTAAATCCTGTCTCACTGTGCAAGGTGTCAGGTGTCAGTTTAGTGGCAGTAAGCTGAACCTGTGCACTGCAAGTGAGAATTAGGATTGTGGAGACTCTCCTTGTGTCTATCATTCCATCTCTGACCAAGGAGTTTACTGCCACACCCGTTGGTAACCCTTTAGGGTATTGCTGTTGCCCTTAGCAACAGCATTTCGGGTTCTCTACGTATTAAAACACAACATCTTGCTTTTCCCATCTGAGCATTACTAATACTAGGGAGACACCCAGTTCCTTAGCCTCTGGGCTTTTCTGTTCACTTTGTGTGTATTTTGTTACCCTATCACCTTCTGTGTCTGTCTGTGAGTTCATTTGCTTTGCATACCTATCCGTTCAGACACCAGTACATTCCTGCAGGCACTGGTGTGCATAACAGTTCAAACACCAGTACATTCCTGCAGGCACTGGAGTGCATAGCAGTTCTGACACCAGTACATTCCTGCAGGCACTGGTGTGCATAACATATTCAGCAGCCTAATACTCCTGTTAAAATTTTGTGGGAATATGGAGCATACCCCTCAAAATACGTTGCAACAGGTGGTCGATCAGGTGCAGGTCCTGACTCAACAATTTAATGATTTGTCCATTAAAATGCACACCTCCCAGGCCGCTGGTGGAGCTCCCGCAGCAGCAGCACCTTCAGGGGTTAAGGAGCCGAAAGTAAATCTCCCGGATCGTTTTTCTGGAGATCGCTCGCAGTTCTTTTGTTTCAAGGAGAGCTGCAAGCTATACTTCCGGCTTAGGCCTCAGTCTTCTGGGTCGGAGATTCAGCGGGTGGGCATAGTGATTTCCTTGCTACAAGGAGACCCACAGGTCTGGGCATATGGGTTGCAGCCTGACTGTCCGTCGCTTAAAAGTGTTGATGCTTTTTTTACGGCACTGGGCATGTTGTATGATGACCCTGACAAGACGGCCTCAGCCGAGGCTCAGATTTCGATCCTTAAGCAAGGGCGAAGGCCAGTTGAGGTTTACTGTACGGAGTTTCGGAGGTTGGCCCATGATACCCAGTGGAATGACCCAGCCCTGAGACACCAGTACTGAAGAGGTCTTTCTAACCAGATAAAGGACCAACTGGTACAATATCCCTTGCCTGATAGCTTGGATCAGCTCATGCAGTTATCCATCCGGGTGGATAGACGGCTGAGAGAGCGTAGGCTTTAAAGGGAGACTGAGGTTTCCTTCTTTCCCAAGGGAACCTCAGACTCTGAGGAATTTTCCGAGGAGCCTATGCAGATTGGGGCTACCCGCCTCTCCTCGCGTGAGAAGACGCGGAGGAGACAGCAGGGGTTGTGTTTGTACTGTGGGAATAAAGGTCATGTGGTAGTATCATGCCCAGAAAAGCCGGAAAACTTCAGGGCCTGAGGGTGATGGGAAATATCCTGTCAGGCCAGAAGTCAGAATTTCCCAAGAAGACTTTTATCATTCCGGTGACCTTGAAGATCCTCGGTCAAACTGTCAAGACTGAGGCCTTTGTGGACAGTGGGGCCGACGGGGTTTATATGGACCTCCAATTCGCCCTGAAACACTCTGTTCCCTTAGTACCCTTGGCATCGGAAATTGAGATTTGTGGGTTAAACGGGGAACCATTATCCCAAGGTAAAATTACCTCTTGCACTAGCCAGATTTCTTTGTTTATTGGAGCCACACACTCTGAAAAATTGTCCTTTTATGTGACTGTCTGTACTTTTGCCCCATTGGTGTTGGGGTTACCCTGGTTAAGGGCCCACAATCCTCAATTTGACTGGGTCTCTGGGGAGATTCTTAGTTGGGGTACTGATTGTTTCAGTAGTTGCTTGAGCCTTCCAGTCAGGCTCTCGCAGCTAAGTTTGCCAGGATTGCCAGGGTGTTATGCAGATTTTGCGGACGTGTTCTCCAAAAAAGTTGCAGAGGTACTACCTCCCCATCGCCCCTATGACTGTGCCATTGATTTGTTGCCAAATGCTAAGCTTCCCAAGAGCAGGTTGTACTCCCTGTCACGTCCTGAGACTCAGGCTATGGCAGAGTACATTCAGGAGAACTTGGCTAAGGGATTTATCAGACCTTCACAGTCTCCAGTTGGGTCGGGGTTCTTCTTCGTGGGTAAAAAGGACGGTTCGTTGCGACCCTGCATCGACTTCAGGGAATTGAACCGTATCACGATTAAAAACTCATACCCACTGCCTCTCATTTCGGTCTTGTTTGACCAGCTTCGTACTGCCACCATTTTTTCTAAGATTGACCTACGCGGTGCGTACAATCTAATCCAAATAAGAGAGGGGGATGAATGGAAGACTGCCTTTAATACCCACTCAGGGCATTATGAATATTTGGTGATGCCTTTTGGGCTCTGTAATGCCCCGGCAGTCTTCCAGGATTTCATGAATGATGTGCTCAGGGAATATTTGGATAGATTCTTAGTTGTATATTTAGATGACATCCTAATCTTCTCCCATTCCCTGGAGGAACATCGGAAGCATGTACGCTTAGTCCTCCAGAAACTCAGAGACCACCGGCTTGGGGCGAAGCTGGAGAAGTGCGAATTTGAAGTTCAGCAAATCGCATTTCTAGGATATATTATCTCCCCAGAAGGTTTCCAAATGGAGGGTTCCAAGGTACAGGCAGTCCTGGATTGGGTGCAGCCCACTAGTTTGAAGGCGCTTCAGCGTTTCCTGGGCTTTGCGAATTTTTATAGACGATTTATCGCTGGATTTTCGTCTATAGTGGCGCCTTTGGTGGCACTCACTAAGAAAGGGGCGGATGTTGCTCACTGGTCTTGTGAGGCTAAAGCGGCTTTTGCCCGTCTCAAAAGGGCATTTGTATCGGCCAAGGTGCTGCGACACCCAGATCCAGAGCGTCCTTTTGTGGTGGAGGTGGATGCCTCTGAGATGGGTATTGGGGCAGTGCTTTCTCAGATGGGAGTGTCTGATAATCGCCTTCATCCCTGTGCTTACTTTTCCCGTAAATTTTCGCCTGCCGAGATGAATTATGACGTGGGTAACCGGGAATTGTTGGCTATTAAGGATGCACTCGAGGAGTGGAGACACTGGCTTGAGGGGGCTAAGTTTGTGGTCTCAATTCTCACCGACCATAAGAATCTGGCATATTTAGAGTCAGCGAAGCGTCTCAATGCCAGGCAGGCACGATGGGCTTTGTTTTTTGCTCGCTTTAATTTTTTGATAACATATCGCCCTGGGTCAAAAAACATCAAGGCTGATGCGCTCTCGCGGAGTTTTGCTCCAATCCAGGAGACCACCGAGGAGCCGTTGCCCATTGTGTCCCCATCATGTATTAAAGTGGGCATTACCCAGGACCTCTTATCATTAGTCCTTAGAGCACAGGAGCAGGCTCCTCCAGACCTTCCGGTAGGTCTTTTGTTTGTGCCTCCTAGGTTAAGACAGCGAGTGTTCCTGGAATTCCATGCCAAGAAGTCGGCAGGTCACCCGGGTATTGCCAGAACTCGGGAGTTGCTATCTAGGGCGGTGTGGTGGCCCTCGGTGGCTAAGGATGTGGATCAGTGGGTTCGGGCATGTGACATCTGTGCCCGAAATAAGACTCCTAGAGGGGTTCCTGTTGGCCCATTACATCCACTCTCTATCCCATCTAAGCCATGGACCCACATTTCAATGGATTTTGTGGTGGACTTGCCCAAATCCTCGGGGATGACGGCCATCTGGGTTGTCGTTGACAGGTTTTCGAAGATGGCGCACTTCGTTCCACTGGTTGGGCTGCCATCGGCCAGACGCCTGTCTGAATTATTTATGCTGCATGTTGTGCGTCTCCACGGGTTGCCACTTGATGTGGTCTCTGACCGCGGATCCCAGTTTGTGGCCAAATTCTGGAGGGCATTTTGTTCCGATCTCCAGATTTCTGTCAGCTTGTCGTCAGGCTACCATCCGCAGTCTAATGGGCAGACTGAAAGGGTGAACCAGTCCTTGGAGCAGTTCCTCAGGTGTTATGTCTCCAAGTGTCAGACTGACTGGGTTGCTCATCTGTCCATGGCGGAGTTTGCCTATAACAACGCGGCTCACTCTGCTACAGGGATCTCTCCCTTCCTTTGTGTGTATGGGCATCATCCTAAGGCCAATTCTTTTGACCCCCTGGACTCCACGCCTGGTGGTTCCTCTGTGGTTTCGGTCCTTAGAGGTATTTGGCGGAAAGTGAAGAAAGCCCTTGTGTCTGTGTCATTAGTGACCAAAAGGGTTTTTGATAAGCGGAAAAGACCCTGCAGCTTCAAATTAGGAGACTTCGTCTGGTTGTCTACCAAGAATTTGAAGTTGAGACAGCCATCTCATAAGTTAGGCCCCCGGTTCATCGGCCCTTATAAGATCACCAGGGTTATCAATCCGGTGGCATTTCAGTTAGATCTGCCCCGTTCATTGGGTATCAATAAAACATTTCATTGTTCCCTTTTAAAACGGGCGATTAGTAATCCTTCTTCCAGTGGAAGACCTTCCCCTCTTCTGATACGTGGCCAGAGGGAGTTTGTTGTTGAAAGGATTCTTGACTCCAAGATGGTTCGGGGTCGGCTGTCATTTTTGGTGCACTGGAAGGGGTATGGCCCGGAGGAGCGGTCGTGGGTGCGCAGTTGTGATCTTCATGCCCCCAGACTGATACGCTCTTTTTTCTCGCAGTTCCCCGATAAACCCGGTGGTAGGGGTTCTTTGACCCCTCGTCAGAGGGGGGGTACTGTTAGGGTCTCCTGCCCTGTGCTGCCACGTCGTCATGGCAACCGGGAGACAAGTGCTAGCGGAGTAACCTGAGCGCAGCTGATACTCCGGTTCGGGTCTTTTGCTGTGCAGTGGTTACAGGCTCTGTGCACGGCAGGGGATCCGGTGCTGGTTTTTGTGCCCACAGTCTGTGAGGTCTGAGTGGGGCGTGGACAGCACCTGCTTTATAAGGCCTCTTCTCAGGTTAAGCAGATGCTGCTGAATCTTTGTTGGTTAGTCAGTTCCTGAAAGTTAGCCAGTACTGTGTAGCTTTGTATTTGTTGTTGCTTACTGCAAATAGGCCTGGGGATTTGGTACTACACTCTGCCAATCCAGACCTAGCAGTAAGACTGGAGTCAGTCGTTTAGCTTGCTGGGGTTCTTTTACTACTCTGTGAACTTAGCAAGTTTGCGGCTGTATTCTAAGACTTGCCTGCCTAAATCCTGTCTCACTGTGCAAGGTGTCAGGTGTCAGTTTAGTGGCAGTAAGCTGAACCTGTGCACTGCAAGTGAGAATTAGGATTGTGGAGACTCTCCTTGTGTCTATCATTCCATCTCTGACCAAGGAGTTTACTGCCACACCCGTTGGTAACCCTTTAGGGTTTTGCTGTTGCCCTTAGCAACAGCATTTCGGGTTCTCTACGTATTAAAACACAACATCTGCTTTTCCCATCTGAGCATTACTAATACTAGGGAGACACCCAGTTCCTTAGCCTCTGGGCTTCTCTGTTCACTTTGTGTGTATTTTGTTACCCTATCACCTTCTATGTCTGTCTGTGAGTTCATTTGCTTTGCATACCTATCCGTTCAGACACCAGTACATTCCTGCAGGCACTGGTGTGCATAACAGTTCAAACACCAGTACATTCCTGCAGGCACTGGAGTGCATAACAGTTCTGACACCAGTACATTCCTGCAGGCACTGGTGTGCATAACAATTTGAATCAAGGACTCTTGTGATGTTTTCATTCATCATGCCCTGGAGGAGAGGTGTGACAATAAGAGGAGGACGGTACACTTCCGGGAGGACAAGTGAAGCCATAACACCACAACATCCAGGTGTAGTGGGCGGGATTCTACGCCTAATGACGGAGGTCTATTCCCGGAAATGACGTCGCGGCACTCCGGGATGATGACTTCCGGTAATCGAAGCCGAACTTCTGGTCATGTGACCGCTGGACGGAGCGGGAGTCACGAAAGATATAAGAAAGCAAGGAATGGATTTATGAAATGGGGAATAAGTAGTGGATAGAATAGGAATTTTAGTTTTAGATGAATCCATGTCTGGTAATAGGATGTTTGATGGGTGGGTCTTAGTGGGGTATAAATACCCAGTCAGTTTAATCCTCCAATATGCCTTGATAAAGACACAATACGTGTTGAAACGCGTCGGCAGGAGGACTGTAGGAGGGGAGACGGTGTGGATACCTTTCCATGTGATTTGGACAGCTGGTTCCAGGGATGCCTGTGTTTGACAACTAACCTATGCTGTTTTTGTCTGCTCTTGTGGTAGACCATTTCCATTGGTGAGAGACCATTTCATATCCCCCAAAATTTTGTTTTAAAGTATATTTTAAAGTAATAAAACAGTGTTGCACTATCAGAGAATTTTTTCTTTTTTTGGTATGGACATAATCTGTAAGGAGATCCGGATAGAAGGGAGTCCAAACTGGTGATATCCAGCCCCTATGAAAAGTGTGTCTGTCTACCTGTAAAACGGTAGACCAATTCGTGGGGTACGAGTAATTACTTATGTATACTTCATTGGATTATATGTGAAAAGTAGAGTACACTATGGTTGTTCTTTTCTTCTTTTTTATTGTATGAGCGCCCGTGGACTCAATTGGGAATTCTTTGTGACGCTGCCGTAGAATATGCATGCTGGATGGTGAACCTGATCCGGCGTGAAATCGACTGCTTAGAAACAGGACACCCAATTTTCTTGGGATCCTAGAGGATAAACAGAGAGTCAGATTTTCTATGACGAACCGTACTCTTCACATAAATCTTCAAAGACCTCACAACATCCAAGGCCTTTGAGGCAATTGAGGAGTCAGTAGCCACTAGCACCACAATAGGTTGGTTGATATGAAAAGCTGATACAACCTTAGGAAGGAACTGCGGATGAGTCCTGAGTTCCACCCTATCTTCATGGAAGACCAGATAGGGACTTTTACAGGACAAAGCCCCCAATTCCGACACGCGTCGAGCAGAAGCTAAGGCCAACAAAGTGACCGCCTTCCACTGAGAAATTTGATTTCAGCCTCCTGTAGAGGCTCAAACCAATCCGATTGCAGGAACTGTAGTACCACATCAAGATCCCAGGGTGCCGTTGGCACCACAAAGGGAGGCTGGATGTGCAGGACCCCTTTCAAAAAGGTCTGAACCTCAGGGAGGACAGCCAATTGTTTTTGGAAGAAAATGGATAAAGCTGAGAATTGGACCTTGATGGAGCCCAATCTCAGGCCCATATCCACACCTGCTTGCAGGAAAAGATGAAAACGTCCAAGTTGAAACTCCACCGCAGGAAATTTCTTTTTTCCATATTCGAAGGTAATGTTTAGGTGTTACCCCCTTCCTCGCCTGTATCAGGGTAGGAATAACCTCGCTCGGAATACCCTTCCGAGCTAAGATCTGGTGCTCAACCGCAATGCCGTCAAACGTAGCCATGGTAAGTCTTGATAAGCGAACGGCCCCTGCAGTAGAAGATCCTCTCGAAGAGGTAGGGGCCTTGGATCTTCCAGCAGTAGTTCCAGCAGATCCGCGTACCAAGCCCTCCTTGGCCAGTCCGGAGCAATGAGGATTGCCAGAACCTTTGTTCTTTTTATAAGTTGTAAAACTTTTGGAATTAGAGGAAGCGGAGGGAACACATACACTGACGTGAACACCCACGGTGCTACTAGCACGTCCACAGCCACTGCCTGTGGGTCTCTCGACCTGGAACAGTACCTCCACAGCTTCTTGTTGAGGCGGGAGGCCATCATGTCTATGTCAGGAACCCCCCACCAAACGGTTACCTCCTCGAACACCTCCGGGTGGAGGCCCCACTCTCCTGGAGGGAGATCATGTCTGCTGAGGAAGTCCGCTTCCCAGTTGTCTACTCCCGGAATGAAGATTGCTGACATCGCCACCGCGTGTCTTTCTGCCCAGAGGAGGATTCTTGACATTGACATTGCAGCCCTGCTCTTCGTTCCACCTTGTCAGTTTATGTAGGCCACTGTGGTCACGTTGTCCGACTGCACCTGAACAGACCGATCCTGCAGAAGGTGTGCTGCTTGAAGAAGGCCGTTATATACAGCTCTTAGCTCCAGGATGTTTATCGGGAGAAGGGATTCTTGACTTGACCACCTTCCTTGGAAGGTTTACCCCAGAGCGACTGCTCCCCAACCTCTTAGAATTGCATCCGTGGTTAGAAGGATCCAGTCCTGAACTCCGAACCTTCGGCCCTCCAGAAGGTGTGGTAGTTGTAGCCACCAGAGGAGCGAAATCCTGGCTTTCGGCGACAGACGTATCCTCTGGTGCATATGTAGGTGAGATGCCGACCACTGTTCCAAGAGATCCAGCTGAAAGGATCGAGCATGAAACCTTCTGTATTGCAGAGCCTTGTAGGAGGCAACCATCTTCCCCAGAAGGCGGATGCACTGATGAACCGATACCCGGGCAGGCTTCAAGACATCCCAGACCATTGTTTGAATCACCAAGGCTTTCTTCACCGGTTGAAAGACCCTCTGCACCTCCGTGTCGAGGATCATCCCCAGGAAAGACAGCCTCCTTGTTGGCTCTAGATGAGACTTTGGAAGGTTCAGGATCCAACCGTGCTCCTTGAGCAGATGTGTCGTGAGAGCAATGGATCTTAACAACTTCTCTCTGGACGATGCCTTGATCAGCAGATCGTACAGATACGGAATTCAGTTCACCCCCCTGCTTGCGGAGGAGAACCATCATCTCTGCCATCACCTTGGTGAAGACCCTCGGTGCCGTGGAGAGACTGAACGGCAGTGCCTGAAACTGATAGTGATCGTCTAACAGTGCAAACCTGAGATAGGCCTGATGTGGCGACCAAATAGGAATGTGGAGGTATGCATCCTTGATGTCCAGGGACACCAGGAACTCCCCTTCCATCAGTCCTAAGATAACCGCTCTCAGAGACTCCATCTTGTATTTGAAGTCCCTGAGATAAGAATTCAAAGATTTCAAGTTCAGAATTGGCCGTACCGAACCCTCCGGCTTCGGTACCACAAAAAGGTTTGAATACTAACCTTTGTTCAACTGATGAGGTGGAACTGGAACAATGACCTCGGACACTACCAATTTTCGGATAGCATCCAGAAGAATCGCTCTGTCTGCCGGCAAAGCTGGCAAGCCTGATTTGAAGAAACAGTGAGGTGGGAGAGTTTGAAACTCCAGACTGTACCCCCTGGACACTATATCCTGTATCCAAGGGTCCAGGCCAGACGACACCCAGACGTGGCTGAAATGCAGGAGTCTTGCTCCCACCTGACCTACCTCCAGGCTGCGCGGCCCACCGTCATGCCAAGGACTTTGAGGCACCAGAAGCAGGCTTCTGGTCCTGGGAACCTGCGGTAGCAGGCTTTTTGGCTTTGGCACGACCACCTCTAAAGAAGGTTTGAGAGGGCTTGTTCTTTCTAGGCCTTGTGGGCCAAAAGGACTGTGACGCGGTGGGAGTAAAAGGCTTCTTCGTAGCCATTGCAGCTGAGGAGAGAAAAGGATATTTACCCGCGGTAGCCGTGTCGAACCACGCATCCAGTGCCTCCCCAAACAGAGCCTGACCTGTATAGGGTAGGCTCTCCACAATTTTCCTGGATTCCGCATCCGCAGACCATTGGCGCAGCCAGAGACCCCTGCGAGCCGAGACGGACATGGGGGAGATCCCCGCAGCCATGGAACCCAGATCCTTTATGGATTCTACCAGGAACCCTGCAGAATCCTGTATGTTACATAAAAACAAATCAACGCCCCCTTGATCCATCGTAGTCAAGTCCTCCTGCAAAGTGATTGACCACTTGGCTATAGCTTTAGAAATCCATGCACAGGCAATAGTACGCCGCAGTATAGCCCCTGAAGCCGTGTATATGGATTTGAGTGTAGCATCCACTTTGCGATCTGCCGAGGCCTTCAACGTGGTAGATCCCGGGACTGGTAAGACCACCTGTTTGGACAGCCTGGAGACAGAGGCGTCAACTACAGGTGGGGACTCCCATTTTTTTCTATCGTCTTCCGGGAAGGGAAAAGCTACCAGGACCCTTTTAGGGATCTGGATTTTTTTCTCCGGGTTTTCTCAGGCTTTTTCAAATATAGCATTTAATTCCTTAGATGCCGGGAAGGTGAGAGGGGCTTTCTTACTGTCCGTGAAAAAGGCCTCCTCAGCCTGCTCAGTAGGTGTGTCAGAAATATGCAACACATCCCGCATGGCCTCAATCATCAACTGCACCCCCTTAGCAAGTGATGCCATCCCCCACGACACATCCCCATCACCGTGTGCTGTGTCAGAATCGGTATCCGTGTCATCATGCATAATTTGGGCAAGAGCACGTTTGTGAGAATGTACCGCAGGGGGCCCCGAGGGAGCAGTATCAGACCATACTGCCATAGAGGATTGCAATACTTGCGTTGCATGCTCAGTCCTTACAACCCTTTCAGAAATCTGAGAAATAGTCCCCCTAAGAGAGGCTAACCACTCCGGTTCTCCAGCTGGGATCTGCTCTACAAAAGTGCAATCCTGATTACATGGGATGGGATCTTCTTGAGAAAATAAATCCTCTGCAGCATATGAGACAGAGGGGTATATTTACTAAGGTCCCGATTTTGACCGAGATGCCGTTTTTTCTTCAAAGTGTCATCTCGGGAATTTACTAAACTCAAATCTCGGCAGTGATGAGGGCATTCGTATATTTTTTGAAGTCCAACAAAAAAAATACGAATGAATACACCATCGGTCAAAACGCGGCTGTTTAAGTATGAATCTCAGTCATTTACTAAGAAGTGCAAAGCAAAAAAAAATAAAACACTGCCGTGAAAAATTACAACTCGTAAAAAAGTGCTAAAAAAAAACAGACCTGCTTTTTTAATCCGTGATTGTATAGGCATGCAGGGATCCATGAGATCAGTGCATGTATATCAGTGGGAAGGGGTGGGAAAGTGATTATTTTCTAAATAAAAATTGCGTGGGGTCCCCCCTCCTAAGCATAACCAGCCTCGGGCTCCAGGGTCCCAGGCTCCTCGTAGCATCCATTTGTAATCCACGTACTTGAATAAAATAAAAAAACGGACACCCGAGCCACGCACTGAAAGGGGACCCATGTTTGCACATGGGTCCCCTTTCCCCGACTGCCAGAAACCCACTCTGACTTCTGTCTAAGTGGGTTTCTTCAGCCAATCAGGGAGCGCCACGTTGTAGCACCCTCCTGATCGGCTGTGTGCTCCTGTACTGACTGACAGGCAGCACACGGCAGTGTTACAATGTAGCGCCTATGCGCTCCATTGTAACCAATGGTGGGAACTTTCTGCTCAGCGGTGAGGTCACTTTCGGTCAACCGCAGGGCAGAAAGTTCCCACCATTGGTTACAATGGAGCGCATAGGCGCTACATTGTAACACTGCCGCGTGCTGCCTGTCAGTCAGTACAGGAGCACACAGCCGATCAGGAGGGTGCTACAACGTGGCGCTCCCTGATTGGCTGAAGAAACCCACTTAGACAGAAGTCAGAGTGGGTTTCTGGCAGTCGGGGAAATGGGACCCATGTGCAAACATGGGTCCCCTTTCAGTGCGTGGCTCGGGTGTCCGTTTTTTTATTTTATTCAAGTACGTGGATTACAAATGGATGCTACGAGGAGCCTGGGACCCTGGAGCTGGTGAGTATAATTTATTCAACAGGTACCCCTTGGATTCTACTGGAGAAGAGGACCGACCTGCGTGTGAACATAAGGTAAGTATGTATGTATGTTTGTGTGGATGGATGTAATAAAACTTTACTTTCAAGGTGTGTGTGTCTTGTCTTTTTTTGGGTATTTTTTTAGTAGTAGTACTACAGGTACCAGCGGGCCCGTTTTTCCGCCGCATGCTGGTACTTGTGGTTCTCCAAGTACCAGCATGCGGGGGAGGCTTGCTGGGCCTTGTAGTACTGCTACTAAAAACAATATCTTTTCATTTTCACAAAAGGCTATCAGCCCCCCATCCGCAGCCAATTGGATGGGGGGGACAGCCTCGGGCTTCACCCCTGGCCCTTGGGTGGCTGGGGGGGGGACCCCTTGATTGAATGGGTCCCCACTCCCCCAGGGTACCCCGGCCAGGGGTGACTAGTTGGATTTTTGATGCCACGGCCGCAGGGCACTACATAAAAGTGACCCCCGGCTGTGGCATTATCTGTCCAGCTTGTGGAGCCCGGTGCTGGTTTTAAAAATACGGGGGACCCCTTACGCTTTTTGTCCCCCGTATTTTTGGAACCAGGACCAGGCGCAGAGCCCGATGCTGGTTGCTTAAATATGGGGGAACCCATGTCATTTTTTTCCCCATATTTCTGCAACCAGGATCGGCTCAAAGAGCCCGAGGCTGGTTATGCTTAGGAGGGGGGACCTCACGCAATTCTTTTTTAAGTTTTACAGTGTTTATTTAAAAAAAAAAAAATGAACCCCAGCACGGATCACACAGATCCGGCCGAGATTCATTTTGAAAAAGTCGGCAGTGTTTTGCTAATCACTGCCGTAAAAAACAGAAAAAAAACACGAATGACATCGACATCGGAAAACCCGAAAAGGCAAAATACGGCAGCTTAGTAAATTAGTCGTAATCAATTCAAAAAGTTGCAATTTTCACTGTCGATGTCATTCGTGATTGAACTTTGACCTTTTTCCGAAAATTACGAATGTTAGTAAATATACCCCAGAGTCTCTAGACATATTTGCTTGTACACCCCACACACCCCACATACACACAGGGTACACGGCAGACAGAGTTTCCCCCTCAAGAATGGCAGAGAGACACAGAGATTGGATCCAACCCACACACAGCGCTATATAGGTATAGGGAGACCCTTAATCAGCGCTGACTGTGTCCCTTAATAGGTGACACAATCTTACACAGCCTCCCCTCCCTTTTACAACCCCCTGGTACCGTACAGATAGCTGGAGGTGCTCAGGTGGGACTGCTCTTCCATTGGCAGCGTGTCTGCAGGCAGGAAAATGGTGCTGAACGCTGCTGGGTCCGCTCTGAGGAGAAGCTCCGCCCCCTTAATGGCGCTGTCTTCCCGCTCTTCTGGAGATTATACTGTCCCGAGGAATTGTGCTGGCTGAGATCCGCGGACCTCGACAGACTTGCTGGTCAGTGTAGGATTAAGGCGCCAGCTCAGGGCGCCCCTCACCGCGCCGCACCGAAGTACCGCTGAGCTCCCGGAGCACGGTTAGTACTGCGCTCCTACCATGATGCCGCAATCTTAACACCGACCCCCCGCTTGCTAGGGGGGTCGGTGACTCACTAGCCACAAAACTTCAGCTCTGGAAGGGGGTGGCGGCATGCTGCTGGGGTAATTGTTCCACTACGGCGGGGAGCGATCTATCCCCTCTGGAGCTCAGTGTCCAGTCAGCGGAGACAGTGGCTCAGACCCCGCAGGGCGGACACTGCCCCCCCTTAGTCCCTCGATGTAGGGAGGCTGTTGCCAGCAGTCTCCCTGTAAAATAAAAAACTCTAAAATAAACTTTTACTAAGAAAGCTCTGTAGAGCTCCCCTAGCTGTGACTGGCTCCTCCGGGCACATTTTCTAAACTGAGTCTGGTAGGAGGGGCATAGAGGGAGGAGCCAGCCCACACTGTTAATCTCTTAAAGTGTCAATGGCTCCTGGTGGACCTGTCTTTACCCCATGGTACTAATATGGACCCCAGCATCCTCTAGGACGTAAGAGAAATAGCTTTGTACTGGGAAATGATTGTGACTTTGATAAAGTGATCAGCATTCCTGTAACTAAAGACCCTTGGTCTTTTCTCCTGGGTCTTCCAATTACTACACTAGATTCAACCACCAGCAAACTAGTAGTTCAGATGCTAAATGCAGCCAGATGCCTAGTTGCGCTACACTGGAAACGGTTAGAGACACCCACTCTCCGCCTAGTTATTGATAAAATCTGGTATCTAGTAAGTATGGAAAATATTACTGCATATCTTAAGAATAGATCCTACAGGTTCTTACAGATTTGGGACCCATGGTATCGCTTTCAAAATCCCACACATGGCTTATACGCACCTTGTGGACTGTCAGCCCTACTGTTCTAAATTTATTTATTTCTTCTTTCTTTTTTTGTGCTTGTGTTTACTTCCCCTACTCTATACAAGTGCCGAATATATAACTAGCCCCTCCTACTCTGTTTGTTTTCATTGTAGCAGAAGCATTATGTGTTAGGAACATATGCCACATCACACACTCCTTAGGGCGCTATACCAGCAGGACGCCCCCTACCCCTCTTCCTCTTCTCTGTTCTCTCTCTTTCCCCTTTCTCTCTCCCCACCTCTCTTTCTTAACAGTTATTTCCAATGTGTTATACATACTGTGTTATCATTTTATCTATTACTGTTTAATGGCCCTCATTCCGAGTTGATCGGTCGCAAGGCGAATTTAGCAGAGTTACACACGCTAAGCCTACGCCTACTGGGAGTGTATCTTAGCTTCTTAAAATTGCGACCGATGTAATCGCAATATTGCGATTACAAACTACTTTGCAGTTTCTGAGTAACTTCAACCTTACTCTGCCTGTGCGATCAGTTCAGTGCTTGTCGTTCCTGGTTTGACGTCACAAACACACCCAGCGTTCGCTCAGACATTCCCCCGTTTCTCCAGCCACTCCTGCGTTTTTTCCAGAAACGGTAGCGTTTTCATCCACACGCCCATAAAACGCCGTGTTTCCGCCCAGTAACACCCATTTCCTGTCAATCACATTACGATCGCCGGAGCGAAGAAAAAGCCGTGAGTAAAAATACTATCTTCATTGTTAAATTACTTGGCGCAGTCGCAGTGCGAATATTGCGCATGCATACTAAGCGGATTTTCATTGCGATGCGATGAAAAATACCGAGCGAACGACTCGGAATGAGGGCCAATGTTGTTATGCATACTGTTTCTGACAGTGTTAATATTGTATATACCAGATGTAAATTCGTTCCCATAAAGCATATCCAATCTCATCTGGTTGCTTTTGATTTTATACCCTTGTATACTTAAAACTCTAAATAAACCATTTAAAAATAAAAAAGTTAAGACATAGGTATAAAAAGAGCACACAATAACACACATATGAAAAGTGCACATTGGGGGTCATTCCGAGTTGATCGCAGCCAGCAACTTTTTGCTGCTGCTGCGATCAACTAATCCCCGCCTATGGAGGAGTGTATTTTAGCATAGCAGGGCTGCGATCACTTTTGCAGCCCTGCTATGCTAAAAAAGTTTCCTGCAAAACAAGACCAGCCCTACAGCTACTTACCCAGTGCGACGGATCCAGCGATGAAGGTCCTGGTCCTGATGTCAGACATCCGCCTTCCGTTCGCCTGGACACGCCTGCGTACTTCTTACCACTCCCGAAAATGGCCTCCAACGGTGAGTATCCTCCCCGGACCGCCTCTCCGCTGTCATTCTTCTTTCCGTCCAGCGCTGCGTCTTTTCTTCACGCTAGGCGCTCCGTTGCCTGGCAACGTACGTCGCCGGGCAACGGCGCGCGTGCGCAAGTCGCGCATGCTCAGTTCTGAACCGTTCACACCACAGCGAACAACCGCTGCGTGCGAACGGGTCAGAATGACCACCATTATTCCCAATGAGTGTATACTTCCAGCTCTCTTTGTCAATCTTGCTGCAGAGAGATCTTTAACTGTGCAGCTGGTCCTAACAATTTTACCAGATGAGTGAACCAAGCGCTCTAACTCTTCTTGGTCACGGATGGTACAGTTTCCGTAACAGACTAGAATTCCATAAGTTAAAACACTCTCAATAGCGCATCTATAAAAATTCATTAACGTACCAACGTCCACACCTGCAACCTTAAGACGGTGAAAGAAAAATAAGCATTGGTGTATTTTTTTAACTATTGCCCGAGTATTAACCACCCACGATAAACTGGAGCTAACATGTATACCTAAAAATTTAAAGGACTGAACAGCCTCTATATTTAACCCATTTATGGATACTGGGAGCAGTGAAAAATCACTACTGTGAGGATACGGATTCTCTGATCACTCAGGTAAACAGTTTAGTAAAGTGGCAAATGCCCTTTATTGTAAAAATACACACACAGTACACAAAACAGCAACTATTACATGCCAGGATGGTATCTTACTTACTAAGTCCCCACAGTAGGTTAGAATTACAGTCCCCTGAGGTTACCTGCTAGCAGTAGTTCTGTCTCTCCTGGCCTGGAATACCAGCTCACACAGCATCCTGCGCCACGGATCCTCGCCACTGACGGCACCGAAATGCCTAGTCAGCGCCTGCAATCCAGAAGTACATCCACTCTCTCTGACCTTCTGTCCAGAACTCTCCCTCACCAGAAGAGCTCACTCTTGTTATACCCTCCCCTGTCTATTCATCACACAAGCTGGTCAGTCAGGAGGTTACAGAGGAGACGAGGTGTCTGGCCTCCTGCACACAATAGGGTGTATGTGATCAGATTACCTGCAGGCTCCATACATAACCTGTTTACTACTGAACCTACTCATCCTAATCACATCTGATTGTACAGCTAGGGGACTTACATTACAATGAATTGTTTACCATGTTAAATAGCACTCTGGCATAGACTTATTCCTGTTAATAATTCCACACATTGAACACAGTATAATCAAATAAAATACATGTTTCCAATATAACCGATAAATATAACTGTACAATATAATAACACAACACAATACAATACAATTATATATATATATATATATATATATATACATCTTCATATGCATTCTGTACAAAACATCAGGCTAGAGATATTATTCCCTGATAAACACAAACACATATAACAGAGGGATAATGTTTCACAATAATATGTGATGTCCAGTTCTATTGGGAATCCAGGCAGCATGCAGTATAAGTGATAACCAAGTTCTGTCTTGTCTCTTTACCCTAACGCACTGAATCTAGAAACAGGCTGGCAAAAAGTACTCCTCAAGAGCCAGCTGGGCTGCGTCCGTTACAGACCTCCCCTACTTTTTCCAGCCGCTGCGATTCAGTGACAAGAGTAACCCATTTGGGATGGGCAGACATCACATCTGGACCGCCTGGGTCAAACAAGTGTGGGCTTACATTTCCATCTGGCGGTGGAGGGTCTGGGCTCAGCAGTTCACAGTTTATAAGACCCCCTCCAGTATCCCAGGCACTGTGTTTAAACAGCCTGATTGGTGGTGGGTAACCCCTATCATCAGAGGTGCGTCCCTCACCACCCTCCTTTTTGGGTGACAACACTCCCTTTATCTTTGGTGCATCAGAGAGGAGAGTGAGCTGCATCAACAAAATCTGGTCTCTGGGGTCCTCACTCTCCCTCCCCAACACTATATTCCCTGGGAACTCCACCTCCATCACCTCTGGTGCATCTGGACAGTGGTTTGCCTCCCCCTCCCCCATTTTGAGTGACGTTACTCCCTCTACTTCTGAGGTATCACAGGGTAGCACAATCTGCATCACCAGCCTTGCATCAGGAAACCTGGCAGGGATAGTCAGTGGCTGGGGCCCTTCTTCTGCACTTAACCACTGGGATGAATTTGGCTGCAGGGGAGCAGTGAGTATCTGTAATTCTTCTCCACGTGCTCCCCCCTCAAAAGCCTCTACCCCCTCCCTTGGGTCTGAAATGTCTTCTACGCCCTCAATTGATAATTTCTGGGCCTCCCCTAGCATAGCAAACTGGACAGCTGGTTCAGGTGCCACTGGCAGACTAGACCTCACCTGCAGCAGTGAGTCCTCAGCCCTTATGAGCTCCTTGGTGCCCTTGACACCAACATCTTCTTGGAACTGGCATTCATTCACCATTTCTTCATTTTCCACCTCTGAAAAGGGAAAGCTGGGTAGCAGCACCTCTGCTTGGTCTGTAGTTATATCAAGCAGATCCACACTCTGTGTCTTGTCCTCTGTGTGTGGGGTATCGAGCCCTCCCACCACAGGCACCTTAGCTGACTGGTTAGTACTTTGTAAAGGAATGCTATAACTCAGCTGTTCCTCAGATATTTCTTGCATAGAATAGCACAGGGTAGCATTCACTGCACTTACCCGCACAGTATGGTCCAGACTCCATGTACGCCTTTCTGGGGATAACTGCCTCCTGGAGTGATCCAACACACCTTGCTCCCTGGTCTGTTCATGCCACCTTAGAGTGGATTCCATCAGCCGACTGCTCGAGCTCTCCATCCTCTGACCCAGTCGCTGGTTTGGCAAATCTCCTCTGTATGAAACTTCAGGCGCCAGGTTGCGTCGCTGACAACTTCTCAGGGGCACATCCTGATGGGACAGGGCAGTCTGTAGAATGGTGGCTGCTGGTGCAAGAGTCCGCACTGTAGGACTGTCTTCTGGTAATCCCAGCACCTCCTTTATTACCCGCATCCGATCCTCGGGTGTCGCGCCATCTCCCAGCGCTTCTAGACGGGCCTGTAATACCTCCGGTGTCCTTTCAAACGTTTCTCCAACCTTCCCCTCTCCAAGGGCTTTCAGACGGGGTTGTACTAACCCTCGGGATCCCACCTCCGATCCTCCGCTCTCCCTGCGGTTACTGGCATCGAATGTCCCGGCTGAAGGTCGCAACCATTCCGTCACTTGTTCCTCGTCGTCCGACTCCTCAGAGTCCTCCTCCTCATTATCAGGATGTTCTCGATCCCATAGAACCAATCTTGCAATTAGGAATTCCTTTACATCCGTTACGGTCACCTTAATACCGCGCGCTCGACAGACCATATGCAGGAATCTCTTGTTGAGGTTTATGTACATTTCTGTTTCTGCCTCCATACTGCTGACTTTCGAAATGTACTAACAACTTTTCAGCAAGATACCTGGCTACTGTGTGCCAAACTGTTTACAAGGCTCTTAGGTGCCCTCCGCTGACACCTCTCGCAGCCTTACCCAGGGTAAACTGGGACTGAGTGACCCCACTGCTTGCCACCAATTGTGAGGATACGGATTCTCTGATCACTCAGGTAAACAGTTTAGTAAAGTGGCAAATGCCCTTTATTGTAAAAATACACACACAGTACACAAAACAGCAACTATTACATGCCAGGATGGTATCTTACTTACTAAGTCCCCACAGTAGGTTAGAATTACAGTCCCCTGAGGTTACCTGCTAGCAGTAGTTCTGTCTCTCCTGGCCTGGAATACCAGCTCACACAGCATCCTGCGCCACGGATCCTCGCCACTGACGGCACCGAAATGCCTAGTCAGCGCCTGCAATCCAGAAGTACATCCACTCTCTCTGACCTTCTGTCCAGAACTCTCCCTCACCAGAAGAGCTCACTCTTGTTATACCCTCCCCTGTCTATTCATCACACAAGCTGGTCAGTCAGGAGGTTACAGAGGAGACGAGGTGTCTGGCCTCCTGCACACAATAGGGTGTATGTGATCAGATTACCTGCAGGCTCCATACATAACCTGTTTACTACTGAACCTACTCATCCTAATCACATCTGATTGTACAGCTAGGGGACTTACATTACAATGAATTGTTTACCATGTTAAATAGCACTCTGGCATAGACTTATTCCTGTTAATAATTCCACACATTGAACACAGTATAATCAAATAAAATACATGTTTCCAATATAACCGATAAATATAACTGTACAATATAATAACACAACACAATACAATACAATCATATATATATATATATATATATATATATATATATATATATACATCTTCATATGCATTCTGTACAAAACATCAGGCTAGAGATATTATTCCCTGATAAACACAAACACATATAACAGAGGGATAATGTTTCACAATAATATGTGATGTCCAGTTCTATTGGGAATCCAGGCAGCATGCAGTATAAGTGATAACCAAGTTCTGTCTTGTCTCTTTACCCTAACGCACTGAATCTAGAAACAGGCTGGCAAAAAGTACTCCTCAAGAGCCAGCTGGGCTGCGTCCGTTACAACTACTATGCCTAAAATCCATCACCAGTTCCTTGGTTTTATCCACATTTATCAAAAGGTGATTAACCTCACTCCAGGCCACCAAGTTCTCAATTTACATACGATAACTCGCCTCAGTCTCACCAGAAATTAATCCATTGACTGCTTTGTCATCCGCAAATGTAATAATTTGCATACTATTAGAGGAAGACACGCAATAATGGATGAATAGCAAGTAAAGAAGAGGGCTAAGTACACAACCTTGTGGGACTCCCGTACTAATAGTTACAATCTTAGACAGAAGGCTACCTAATTTTACCTGCTGAGGTCTATTTGATAAGAAACCATTTGCTGTAACATATTTACCTTATCATGTTCTGCGGGGGTCAATTGAGTTTCCTGAAGGAATGTAATATCTGCCTTAAATTTGTTAAGATAAGTTAGGATTCTTCTCTGTTTTATAGGAGAATGGATCCCCCTTACATTCCTTGTACAAAATCTAAGATGAGATGTCATGATATCCAGTTACAAGGGGGGGGAACTGATATCAGCATGCAAAAGTCTAAATATATTTAAAACCTGCCATCTGCAATAACTACCAAAAAAACAGGCTTGATATATTAAGAGAAAATAATAGATATTCGGGCTGCATGGATAGCAGAATGCTTTAAAATACCTGGTATACATCATATGATGATGGTGTAGAAATGAAAATATTAATTAATCCGTGTGATATTTATGCAAAAGCTCAGTAAAAGAGCACAAACATAACATATTGGAAATATGAAAAAATAACACTGATATTAGTATTAGTAATAGCTTGCCAATACAGCCTAAAAAAAGATGATTTAGGGAATTTGAATAGCTAGGTTAAGCCTGCTGTAAGTGAGTTGTCCAGTAAATTCAGCTAGATAGCTAAATATGTCATGTTAGTAAACCATATAAAACTTAGATGTACTCCACCCATGCCAGACACATATGTTAACCAAAAAACAACTTACTATACATATAAAGCAATCCTCAAGGTACCGTATAGAGGCACATATCTCTAGACTGATGTGGATATGATTTCAAACTTATAGAAAGGTATTCCAAATCAGTAATTTTGATCCATTTGGGGAAGCTTCTCTTGAGGTAGGCTCGGGCTGAATCGACTTTTGTGAAATCTTTAGCATCTTGTGGGGTGAAGACCCAGGGGTAAATTTACTAAAGTGTGAGTTTTTTTTAGAAGTGGAGATATTACCCATGGCAACCAATCAGATTCCATCTATTATCTTCTATAAGGTGCTAGATGAATTATAGTAAAATCTGATTGAATGCTATGGGCAATATCTCCACTTCTCAAAAACTCACACATTAGTAAATTTACCCCCTAGCTAGATCCATCATGGGTGAATTTAATTTCTGCTTTGACTAACTGTGAGCAAACAGTGGACATATTCCTGCAGGAAGAAGAAAACGGTGCCCATCATGGTGTAATGGTCCTTTCTGTTTTGCAGTAGTCCACATAAGTTCTTTGTGCTTAAAGTTTAGGCATTTGAAAATAACAGGTCAAGGTCTTGTGATGTTGGAGTTTCGATGGGCTCGATCAATTTCTAATGATGAGAGCTCAGAAGATAGGCCTAGCAATTCCAGGAGATCCATTAGGAGAACTTTGTTGAGATCCAGGCCTTTCACAGTTTTTTTGAGAACAACCAGTCTAAGGTTATTGTGCTTGGATCTATTCTCTAAATCATCGACCTTATTTAATAAATGTGTTTGGTTTGACGTTAGAGACAAAACTTGCTGCAGAAAAATGAATGGCAGCACTGCTCTCCTTTTAAAATTGGTTATGGCAGATAAAGATGTTTCTGCTTGTCTTATACCTAGGCATGGCAATGGTTTTTTTCAAATCATGGGTAACAACTGTTTCCACTGGTGCCTGATTTACACAAACAACATCTTCATCAACATCCTCATCGACATCCTTATTAGCGCCAGCTACACAATTATACTCCTCACCCTGGTGCACTTCCACAGATGCATCCTCAATTTCTATGCAAGCATGTTGACTTGTGCTCATACCTACATTTGCAGAGGGCACACAAGTGGTGGAAGGAGCCTCCTCTTCAAGTACAGTATTGGAAAGGTCAGGCTTACACATGGCACTGCGGATGCACTTAGACTCTCCTCAGGGATTTGTGATGTTTCCGAGCACACA
Source organism: Pseudophryne corroboree (assembly GCF_028390025.1). Taxonomy (NCBI): domain Eukaryota; kingdom Metazoa; phylum Chordata; class Amphibia; order Anura; family Myobatrachidae; genus Pseudophryne; species Pseudophryne corroboree. The sequence continues at coordinate 590,557,573 of NC_086445.1, read as the reverse complement.
TTTGGTTCCTGTGCCTTAATGAGTTTCATTTGTTGACACTTCTAGAGGGAGAAAGGCTTACATCATCATAAGAGGCAGAACCAACAGTCATATATAAAGCCTTTCCTTGCCACTTTGTGTGGTGATGGGCAAATTGCCAATTTTATGTTTCTCTGTAGCTAACTCTATTTTTTTTTTTAAAACCATATAGATTTAATTGTGAAGAGTTGTACGTATACATCAGGAAAAAAAACAATGCAAAAAAAACCAAGTACCATATCAATATAGAAAAAAGATAACAGGAATCAGTGTACAACAGTAACCATGAAACATAATCACAGTCGTAACAGATGTATAAAAACAGACAACAATAAACAAATATAAAACTGTATCGAGAGTCAACGTCAGTTACACAAATTCAGAAAGACGTCTTAAACATCCAATGAGGAAACACACATAAGTGTAAAAAACAAATATAAATCTGAGTATTGTCAGTGGTAAAAGAAAAGACTGCAAGAGGGGAGAAATGGGAAAAAGATTGGGATATGGGGGTCAAGAGAATGAAGGACCCCCTAACGGATCAGGGAACAGGTGGGGAACACACAAAAAAAGATAAGAATGCAAATGCTTACAGATCCAGGTCTGTAATTAACCAAGAACCATATTCTATTTACGAGTTCCTGAAGACTGGGTGCATCAGAGAGTTTACAGTGACTGACAATTTGATATCTAGCTGCACAGTACACATGAAGAACCAGTTTGTTGGAATCCTTAGAGGCATGGTCTATAGGAGCACAAAGCAGTAGGTTAACAGGGGAAAGGAGCTCAGAGAAGTCAACCAAGTGGGCTAGAAGGCGACGAACCATGGTCCAATAGTGTACAATCATGGGGCAAGTCCACCACACAAAAAAAAAAGAACCTATCTGTCTGCAAGTTCTCCAACACAAGTCAGGGATATTAGGATAGATGGGGTGTAACCTCTGCGGTACCAGATACCATCACGTGTAAACTTTGTATGAGTTTTCACATATGGTGACACTATTAGAGCATTTAGATACCGCCGAGCGAATCATGTCCCAAACCTCCTCCTCTAATCGTCGCCCAATATCTTTTTTCCAAGCCTGTTCGTGAGGCTCCAGAGGGGGAGATTCCAATTCCAGAACAGATTTGTAGAGGACAGAGATCGCACTCCTGTCAGTAGAGTTATATAAGCATAATCTTTCCATGGCGGAAGGAACAGGCAGTGGGTATAAAAGGCGTAGCGAGTTAATAAAATGACAGATTTGCAAGTACTGAAAGTATAGGGGATTAGGAATACCATGTTTATCCTGCAATTCGGCAAATGATCGGATAGCAAGAGTGCTTGTGACATAACAAACTCTAGAAATGCCTGCTGAAATCCAGGGGAGAGCCATTGCTGGGGAGAGTCCCTTGGTGAAAGCGGGATTATTCCAAAGAGGAGTAAGGAGAGATGGATATGAAAACAGCTTTAATTGTGTGTCGAGAGATTTCCAACTGTGAAGCGTCAATTCGACTGTAGGGGAAGGAGAGTGAAATTGTGGATAAAGCTTATGTGGTAACCATGGCAGAAAGGAAATCGAGTGGATACCTATTAAATCACTCTCCAGATCGACCCATATCTGAGTGTGTCGTGGGGCATGCCAGGCTAGTAGTTGACTTAACCGAGTAGCATGAAAGTAACGTTGAAGGATGGGAAGTCCGAGACCCCATTATGTGAGTGTTTAGCTAAAATATCACACCTAATTTGTGGCTTTTTGTGGTTTCAAATAAATTTAAAAAATGCAGTTTGAAGGGTGTGAAGAGTGTGTGAGGGAATTTGAATCGTGAGGGTTTGGAACAAATACAAAAGCTTAGGAAGTGTGTTCATTTTTATGGCGTTGATACGACCAATCCATGACAGAAAATAGGATTCCCAGTGCTAAAGATCCTGGAGAATTGATTTAAAAAGAGGGGGAAAATTAGTGCGGTAAAGAGAATCATAAGATTTGGTCAGATGAACTCCAAAATATATAAGCAAGTGTTTACGCCAAGAGAAGACAACATTCGATTGCAATAGGGTTTTAGTGGACCCAGGGATGTGAAGAGGTAAGGTTTCCAATTTCAGCTGATTAATTTTGTACCCCGAAAGATTACCATATGCTGAAAGTTCGCGGAATATGTTAGGGAGAGAAATGAGCGGATTAGTTAGTGTAAGGAGTATGGGGGTCATTCCGAGTTAATCGCTAGCTGCATTTGTTCGCAGCGCAGCAATCAGGCTTAAAAACAGCAGTTCTGCGCATGCGTATATGCGGCGCAATGTGCACGCGTGACGTACGGGTACAACGAATGATGTAGTTTTGCACAGGGTCTAGCGATGCATTTCAGTCGCACTGGTGGCCGCAGAGTGATTGACATGAAGGGGGCATTTCTGGGTGGCAACTGACCGTTTTAGGGAGTGTTCGGAAAAACGCAGGTATGCCAGGGAAAACGCAGGCGTGGCTGGGTGAACGCTGGGCGGGTTTGTGACGTCAAATTCGGAACTGAATAGTCTGGAGTGATCGCAAGCGCTGAGTAGGTTTTGAGCTACTCTGAAACTACACAAAAAAATGTTGTCGGCGCTCTGCAATACAAGCGTTCGCATTTCTGCTAAGCTAAAACACACTCCCAGTGGGCGGCGGCATAGCGTTTGCACGGCTGCTAAAAACTGCTAGCGAGCGAACAACTCGGAATGAATACCTATATCATTGACAAACAGAGACAATGTATATTGGGAGCGGTTAACAGAGTAATGTCCGGGTTGGCCCGTATGCGGCTTGCGAGTGGTTCAATTATAAGCGCAAAAATGAGGGGGGATAGCGGGCACCCCTGTCTAGTTCCATTAGCAATTGGAAAAGATTCGGATAAAAGGCCACTAGTAAGTACCATAGCAGAGGAATTGTGGTACAGGAATTGTGTGGCTTTCCTTGAAAACCAAAGTGTTGGAGAGCCTGGAGCATAAATGGCCAAGAGATCCTATCAAAGAGATTGTAGAGTCTATTATAATATTCTTTAAACAAGGCGTTAATAGCGACCGGGTTACATTGCGAGGACTCTGATAGTCCTTAATATCTGAAATGGGCATCAACGCTCTCTGAGCTTTCAACCTATTGGCAAGTAAGGTGTCAGCCTTGTTGCACTTTTCATAAAATCTCTGTTTAAGCCAACGGAGAGCCTTCTCGGTCTTTTCAGAGAGAAACGCATTAAGAGCAGCCCCTGTGGTTGTAAGTTGAGTATAAGGAGTATGTAAGGGGTGTTGTTTATGGCGAGTTTCCAGAGCGTGGACCCTTTATGTGAGAGAAGCCAATTTGAGCTTATGTTCCCTATTCCTATGGGAGGCATAACTGATGATGTGGCCCCTGATAACTGCTTTATGTGCTTCCCATACTAACGGAGTACATGAGAAATCGGAAATATTCAAAGAGAAATAGTCAGTGATTGCAGAGGTAATTTTTTCTTGGAACTGTGGGATTTTGAGCAGAGATTAATTTAAACGTCAAGAAGAGCAGAATATTTGTGTGTCTAAGAAGTCAAAAGTGGCTGTTAGAATGGAGTGGTCTGACCATGTGTTAGTGATAATTAGAGATGAGCGGGTTCGGTTCGTCAAGATACCACCCCCCCCCCAAACTTCACCTATTTTACACGATTCCGATGCAGCCCCGGATCTGCCCGCCTTGGTCGGTTAACCCGAGCGCGCCCGAACGTCATCATCCCGCTGTCGGATTCTCGCGAGATTCGTATTCTATATAAGGAGCCGCGCTTCGCCGTCATTTTCACTCGTGCATTGGAGATGATAGCGAGAGGACGTGGCTGCGTTCTCTCAGTTTCTGTGTTCAGTGTGCTGCAAATATTTGTGCTCAGTGTGCTGCAAATATCTACGTTCTCTGCCTGAAAAACGCTCCATATCTGTGCTGCATTGTAGTATATAGTAGGAGGACAGTGCAGAATTTTGCTGACCACCAGTATATATATAGCATTACGGTACAGTAGTCCATTGCTCTACCTCTGTGTCGTCAAGTATACTATCCATCCATACCTGTGCTGCATTTTAGTTGTGCGCAGTATATAGTAGGAGGACAGTGCAGAATTTTGCTGACCACCAGTATATATATAGCAGTACGGTACAGTAGTCCATTACTCTACCTCTGTGTCGTCAAGTATACTATCCATCCATACCTGTGCTGCATTTTAGTTGTGCGCAGTATATAGTAGGAGGACAGTGCAGAATTTTGCTGACCACCAGAATATATATAACAGTACGGTACAGTAGTCCATTGCTCTACCTCTGTGTCGTCAAGTATACTATCCATCCATACCTGTGCTGCATTTTTTGAAAGTATAGGGGATTAGGAATACCATGTTTATCCTGCAATTCGGCAAATGATCCGATAGCAAGAGTGCTTGGGACATAACAAACTCTAGAAATGCCTGCTGAAATCCAGGGGAGAGCCATTGCTGGGGTGAGTCCCTTGGTGAAAGCGGGATTATTCCAAAGAGGAGTAAGGAGAGATGGATATGAAAACAGCTTTAATTGTGTGTCGAGAGATTTCCAACTGTGAAGCGTCAATTCGACTGTAGGGGAAGGAGAGTGAAATTGTGGATAAAGCTTATGTGGTAACCATGGCAGAAAGGAAATCGAGTGGATACCTATTAAATCACTCTCCAGATCGACCCATATCTGAGTGTGTCGTGGGGCATGCCAGGCTAGTAGTTGACTTAACCCAGTAGCATGAAAGTAACGTTGAAGGATGGGAAGTCCGAGACCCCATTATGTGAGTGTTTAGCTAAAATATCACACCTAATTTGTGGCTTTTTGTGGATTCAAATGCAGTTTGAAGGGTGTGAAGAGTGTGTGAGGGAATTTGAATCGTGAGGGTTTGGAACAAATACAAAAGCTTAGGAAGTGTGTTCATTTTTATGGCGTTGATACGACCAATCCACGACAGAAAATAGGATTCCCAGTGCTAAAGATCCTGGAGAATTGATTTAAAAAGAGGGGGAAAATTAGTGTGGTAAAGAGAATCATAAGATTTGGTCAGATGAACTCCAAAATATATAAGCAAGTGTTACGCCAAGAGAAGACAACATTCGATTGCAATAGGGTTTTAGTGGACCCAGGGATGTGAAGAGGTAAGGTTTCCAATTTCAGCTGATTAATTTTGTACCCCGAAAGATTACCATACGCTGAAAGTTCGCGGAATAGGTTAGGGAGAGAAATGAGCGGATTAGTTAGTGCAAGGAGTATGGGGGTCATTCTGAGTTGATCGCTAGCTGCATTTGTTCGCAGCGCAGCGATCAGGCTTAAAAACGGCAGTTCTGCGCATGCGTATGCGGTGCAATGTGCACGCGTGATGTACGGGTACAACGAATGATGTCATTTTGCACAGGGTCTAGCGATGCATTTCAGTCGCACTGGTGGCCGCAGAGTGATTGACATGAAGGGGGCGTTTCTGGGTGGCAACTGACCGTTTTAGGGAGTGTTCGGAAAAACGCAGCTATGCCAGGGAAAACGCAGGCGTGGCTGGGTGAACGCTGGGCGGGTTTGTGACGTCAAATTCGGAACTGAATAGTCTGGAGTGATCGCAAGCGCTGAGTAGGTTTTGAGCTACTCTGCGCAGTATATAGTAGGAGGACAGTGCAGAATTTTGCTGACCACCAGTATATATATAGCAGTACGGTACAGTAGTCCATTACTCTACCTCTGTGTCGTCAAGTATACTATCCATCCATACCTGTGCTGCATTTTAGTTGTGCGCAGTATATAGTAGGAGGACAGTGCAGAATTTTGCTGACCACCAGTATATATATAGCAGTACGGTACAGTAGTCCATTGCTTTACCTCTGTGTCGTCAAGTATACTATCCATCCATACCTGTGCTGCATTTTAGTTGTGCGCAGTATATAGTAGGAGGACAGTGCAGAATTTTGCTGACCACCAGTATATATATATAGCAGTACGGTACAGTAGTCCATTGCTCTACCTCTGTGTCGTCAAGTATACTATCCATCCATACCTGTGCTGCATTTTAGTTGTGCGCAGTATATAGTAGGAGGACAGTGCAGCATTTTGCTGACCACCAGTATATATATCGCAGTACGGTACAGTAGTCCATTGCTCTACCTCTGTGTCGTCAAGTATACTATCCATCCATACCTGTGCTGCATTTTAGTTGTGCTCAGTATATAGTAGGAGGACAGTGCAGAATTTTGCTGACCACCAGTATATATATAGCAGTACGGTACAGTAGTCCATTGCTCTACCTTTGTGTCGTCAAGTATACTATCCATCCATACCTGTGCTGCATTTTAGTTGTGCGCAGTATAAAGTAGGAGGACAGTGCAGAATTTTGCTGACCACCAGTATATATATATATATAGCAGTACGGTACAGTAGTCCATTGCTCTACCTCTGTGTCGTCAAGTATACTATCCATCCATACCTGTGCTGCATTTTAGTTGTGCGCAGTATATAGTAGGACAGTGCAGAATTTTGCTGACCACCAGTATATATATATAGCAGTACGGTACAGTAGTCCATTGCTCTACCTCTGTGTCGTCAAGTATATTATCCATCCATACCTGTGCTGCATTTTAGTTGTGCGCAGTATATAGTAGGAGGACAGTGCAGAATTTTGCTGACCACCAGTATATATATAGCAGTACGGTACAGTAGTCCATTGCTCTACCTCTGTGTCGTCAAGTATACTATCCATCCATACCTGTGCTGCATTTTAGTTGTGCGCAGTATATAGTAGGAGGGTCGACTTGGGTCGCTTAGCTTAGCCATCCAGCGACCTCGGTGCAAATTGTGAGGTGTTCAGAATAGACTGGAAATGAGTGGAAATTATGGTTATTGGGGTTAATAATACTATGGGATCAAAATGACCCCCAAATTCTATGATTTAAGCTGTTTTTGTGTTTTTTTTGTAAAAAAAACAGCCGAATCCAAAACACACCTGAATCCGACAAAAAATTGTCAGGGAGTTTTTGCCAAAATGCGTCCGAATCCAAAACACGGCGGCGGAACCGAATCTAAAACCAAAACACAAAACCCGAAAAATTTCCGGTGCACATCACTAGTGATAATAGAAGAACCCGAGATATGCTTAGAGGCCAAGGTACAGCAGAATAGGCTCACCAAACATCGAAGAGGCCAGATTCTCTAAGGTTGGAGGCTGTAGCGCTGTACGTGAACAGGAACCGGAAGCAGCTTCACAGGAGGCGGGAGTTGCCGGCGCCAGAGCAGGAGCGGGTGCAGAGTGGAGCGGCAGCAGTGACTGAGCTGCCGCTCTGTGCAGAAACTGTGCCGGAAGGTGTGCACCGGCGCTGTTTTGTTCATATGTTTGTAAATCCAGTCATCAGGACACAGAGACATGTGAGCTCACTGCTGTGCTGTTTTATTTCATCACCAACTCCAGACACACTGCACACTGGACCACCCACTTCCCAGCATCCCCCTGGTCCCAGGGACCATCACTGAAGATTCAGGCTTACACATATTAGTAAGGGAGTGTCTACAAATATTAAGCATTCTAATACACTAACATCACATCCTCTTTTCTTTAAAGATAAGCCCTGTACGCTTCAATGCAACAATTAACAACGTCATATTAAGAACATCATCTAACACGTTTCAATTAGTCTCTCAGGTCTGCGTATTTCCCTTTTGGGTCTTTCATACACAGTCTGTGTTTCATCGACCATGTTGGACCTTTCTAGAATCGTGGTTTGTTCACCATTATGAGGATCATCATATATGTCAGATGAAGGGTATTCTTCAGTCATGTTGTCTTCATTATAGTTAGGTTGAGATCTTAAATCCACCCGATTTCTTCTTGCTTCCGTTCCACGCTCTGTACATATAGTATAAGATCTTGGTGCTACTTGTGCTTGCACAATACCTTTCTGCACCCAAATACCTTTCTCGTGATCTCTGAGACGGACTTGGTCACCCGATTTTAGATCTGATAAGCTTTTTGCTCGCCTGTCATGGAACAGTTTCTGTTTTGCCTGTTGACGTTCCTTGCTCAGTCTGACCAACGCTGAGTTATGTGTATTAAGCAGTTCATCATGTATCAGGAGATTTGCTGTAATCCTCCTTCCCATCAGCATTTGTGCAGGAGAAAGTCCATTCTGGAAAGGTGTACTGTGGTAGATTAAAAGACTTTTGTAGAAATCTTCTTTACCTTCTTGAGCTTTTTTCAGGAGACTCTTTAGAGTTTTTACTGAACTTTCCACCAACCCATTTGAGCGTGGATAGTGGGGACTTGACATAGTATGGACAAATTCCCACTCATCAGCAAATTGTCTAAATTCAGCACTGGAAAACTGAGGACCACTGTCAGTGAACACTTCCATAGGAACACCATGCCTTGCAAAGACTGACTTCACGCAATTGATTACGGCTTTACTAGTAGTTGTATGTAGTGTCTGCACCTCAGGGTAGTTAGAGTAATAATCAGTCACGACAATGTACGTTTTCCCATTACAATCAAACAAATCTGCGCCAACTTTCTGGTACGGTCTCTCTGGCACTGCGTGAGGACTCAGTGGCTCGACTTATTGTTTCGATCTATACGTAAGACATAATTCACATGTAGCTGTAGTCTGTGCTATGTCTTGGTTCATTCTTGGCCAATACATAACTTCACGTGCTCTCCGCTTACATTTTTCTTCTCCTAAGTGGCCTTCATGTATCTTGCACAGCATAGTTTTTCTTAATCGTGCAGGTATGACAAACCTATTGCCTTTGTAAATAATACCATCGACAACTGTAAGGTCACTGCGGTACATCCAATAATCATGGATAGACAGCGGGCACGCATGTTTTTCTGCTGGCCAACCTTTCAGAATGATATCTTTCAACACTTTCATTGTGTCATCTGTCTTAGTTTCTTTCCTAATCTGTTCTTGTCTTGCAAGAGACACTGGTAGAGAAGCTACGATCAAATTAACATAGGCTTCTATCTCTTCATCCATCAGACTTTTGGAACCTTCACTTTTGTCCACAGCACGAGAAAGTGTATCAGCAATGTACATGTATTTGCTGGGACAGTACAGCAAGTGTACATCATATTTCTGTAGTCTGATAAGCATTCATTGAATTCTCATGGGACAGTCATGTAATGATTTAGTCATGATAGCTACCAATGGCTTGTGGTCAGTTTCCACTGTAAATGTTTGACCATACACAAACTGATGAAATCGCTCACATGCATATGTGATCGCTAGAAGTTTTTTTTCTATCTGAGCATACCTTGTTTCAGCACTTGTCAGTGCTCTTGATGCATAGATTTCTGGTTGCCATGTATCCTCATGTTCTTGTAACAGCACTGAGCCTAGGCCAAATTGCGAAGCATCTGCTGAAATTCTTATTTTTTTCGCAGGATCAAAGAATTTTAGCACTGGTTGCTCTGTAATGATCTGTTTCAAGTTTTGCCAACTTTCTTCTTGTTCATGTGACCACATCCACTCGTTATCTTTGTCCAACAACCATCTAAGAGAGGCTGTTCATTCAGAGAGTTGAGAAATAAACTTTCCTAAGTAAGTAATCATTCCTAGGAATCTTCTGACGTCGTCTTTGTTGTTAGGACGTTCCATGTTCACTATGGCTGATATTTTCCTTAAGTCTGGTTTTACACCTTGATCCGAGACCACGTCGCCCATAAAGGTAAGTGTATTCACGCCAAATTCACATATGTCCTTGTTTAACTTTAGATTCACTTTCTTGACAAGTTCCATTACTTGTCTCAATCTAGAATCATGTTCTTCCTTTGTAGATCCCCAGACAATAATGTCATCCATCATTGTTTCAACACCTGGAATATGTTCAAAAATCATGTGTATCTTTTTGTGATATACTTCTGGAGCAGACAATATTCCATATAATAGTTGAAGAAATCTGTATCGACCTTCTGGTGTATTAAATGTATAAAGCTTTGAGCTGGCCTCATCTAGCTTCATTGGCCAGAATCCTGAAGATGCGTCCAATTTACTGAACCATTTTGCTCACGCAAATTGCGACATGATTTCATCTCGGGTTGGTAGTTTGAAATGTTCTCGTTTAATAGCTTTGTTTAAATCTCTGGGGTCTAGACATATTCTGAGTTGTCCATTTTTCTTTTCAACAATTACTAAGGAGCTTACCCATTCAGTAGGCTCATCAACTTTCTGTATCACTCCCAAGGCTTCCATGCAATTTAACTCTTGTTTCAGTTTTTAGCTCAGCGCAAACGGCACTTTTCTAAAGGGGTGTATCACTGAAGAAACTTGCGTGTCTATATTTATTTTATGCTCTCCAGACAAACAACCTAGACCTTCAAACAAGTTTCTGTATTCTGTAAACATCAATTTGCAGTCATCTTCTACTTGTGATGTCACCATAAAAACTTTCTTTAGCAAGCTTAGTTTCTCACAGGAACTTAATCCTAGAATCGGTTGCACATTTTTATCCACAATCAGCAGAGATGTTTTAAACTGTTGTCCCTTATATTTCAGTGTCACTAAGCATGTACCTTTCACAGTAATTTCCTCCCCAGTGTACTCTGTAACTTTCACTTTGGCTGGATGAATTTTAGGTTTTACTCTAAAAGTCTTATAGTCTTGAAACGATATTAAATTCACCTGCGCGCCAGTATCAAGCTTAAAGGGAATGACAATCTCGTTAACAGTTAAAGGGACAATCCATTCTTTCTTATCTGCACTGCAAAGTTCAATGCAATCCACAAAGAATTGCTCTGTTTAATAGCATGCACTTTGGTTTAACTTTTAATTTTACAGCATTTGGCAAAGTGATTAAGTCTACCACATTTCATGCAGGTTTTACCATAAGCCGGGCATATTTTAGGATTGTGAGCATTTTCCCATCTACTACACATTTCATTATTAGACTGTGGCTTAGACTGCTTCATTCTTGAGAATGGAGGTTTGTGTGGCTCTATTTTCTGCACTACATGTACATTAGCTTCCTTGTGTAACGTTTTGGCTTGAAATCTAGTTATTTCTGCAGATCTACACATAGTCACTGCCTTGTCTAGTGTTAGGTCTTGCTCTCTCAGCAGTCTCTCTCTGAGTCCATTATCAGGTATTCCACAGACAATACGATCTCTAATCAGTGAATCCTTTAAATCACCAAACTGACAGGTTTTACTGAGTGATTGCAGCTCTGTAACATACTGATCAAATCCATCTACAGACTTCTGATCACATGTGAAAAACTTATATCTTTCATATGTCACATTTTTCCTTGGCACAAAGTAATCTTCAAACTTTTGCATTATAGAAGATAGCACCATATTCTGCCCCTCAGCAAACTGAAAACTATTATAAATGTCCAGCACATCCTCTCCTATCACATGGAGGAAACTTGATGCCTTAGTTTTGTCAGCCTCTGTATCAGCTCCACATGCAGCAAGATATATATTAAACCTTTGCTTAAATCTTTTCCAGTTTCAGACAAGTTACCAGACATCAGCATGCCTCTTGGAGGAGCCAGTTTATCCATGGTTACTCACTGTTTGAAGAGAGGAGCACACGCCAGGCTTTGTAGACACTGAGTATCACAGCCTTACAGACTTCTGCAAGATTCTTTCACACTCTGAGAGCACTAGCAGTCCAAGTTAAACTTCTTCTGACACCATATTTTGTTCATATGTTTGTAAATCCAGTCATCACAACACAGAGACATGTGAGTTCACTGCTGTGCTGTTTTATTTCATCACCAACTCCAGACACACTGCACACTGGACCACCCACTTCCCAGCATCCCCCTGGTCCCAGGGACCATCACTGAAGATTCAGGCTTTCACATATTAGTAAGGGAGTGTCTACAAATATTAAGCATTCTAATACACTAACATCACAGGCGCCAGAGCAGGAGAGAGTGCAGAGTGGAATGGCAGTGGAGACTGAGCTGACGCTCTGTGCGGAAAGTTTGTGGAAGAGAGCTGAACTGAAGAGAGCAGAGTAATCAGAGCATGCAGCGGAGAGCTGCACCACTCCATGTGTAAGGAGTCTGCTCAGGGTAGAGAGTGTGTGGGTGACACTGAAAGGGAGCTGTCTGATCAGAGAGGGCAGTGGATAGCAGCTGCCTCCTGTGTGTAAGGAGTCTGCTGTAGGAGTCTGCTGGGTGGCTGTGTTGCATAAGGTCCAGAAAGGGCCAGATTCCCACCGGATAAGTATCATTAACATTACTATATTGACTGTTTTGGTGTTTATTATTTCTCTTCACATCTAGGCTATATTACAGTATTGCATAGTTTGTATTGTTTTTATTTATTTTTTTGTTATTTATTTTTTTATTTTTTTGTTGTGTTTTGGTAGGTAACAGGGAGTTAGAGTTCTAACAAAATGGGTGGGGCCGTGATTGGGAATTTCACTCAGTGCATGTCGTGCAAGATGTATGCGCATCTGGAGCAACAGTCCCAGTGTGAATACATCTGTACGTGATGTGTGCGAATGGCTGACCTAGAAGCCCAGGTAACTGACCTAGAGAAGACCATTACAAGATTGAGAAATATTCACAATCTACAGCAAAGCTTAGATAGAATAGTGGAGGAGTTGCAGGGGGTCACACCGGTAGACGAGGACAACCAAGTTGCCAGCTGGGTCATGGTTAGAAAGAAGAAAAAGAGGGATAAGAGGGGTAGGAGCGACATCTCTGAACTATCAAACCCGAACAAGTTCGCCCGACTGGACGAAGATTCGGTGGATGATAGTGAGGAAATGATGGGGCTGGAGGAAACTGTTCCCTCTAGTGGCCCGTCCGGCACAGATGGGGAAAAAGATCATGTTGGTAGGGGATTATATTATCAGGAAGACAGACAGGGCTATCTGCTACCGTGACCGTGATCACCGTACAGTTTGTTGTCTCCCGGGTGCCGGGTACAGCACATCGACAGATTGTTGGGAGGGGCTGGCAAAGATCCGGCGGTCTTGGTGCACGTTGGCACCAATTACAAAGTTAGTGGAAGGTGGGAGGTCTTTAAGAAAGATTATAGGGACTTAGGCCAGAAACTAAAGGCAAGGACATCTAAGGTAATATTCTCAGAATTATTACCTTTGCCACGCGCTAGCGCAGGGAGGCAGAGGGAGATTAGGGAGGTAAATGTGTGGCTTAGAGACTGGTGTAGAAAGGAGGGGTTTGTGTTCCTGGAACATTGGGCAGACTTCTCAGTCATGCGCGATTGTTTTTGTCACGATAGATTTCACATGAATGAGGAGGGGGCTGCAGTGCTGAGGGAAAGGATGGTCACAAGGTTGGAGGAGTTTTTAAACTAGGAGCCTGAGGGGAGGGCTTAGCTAGAATCTATGGGTCATGCAGTGAGAATAGTAAGGATGGAGGGAACAAACTAAAAGGTGGTGGAGAAGGGAGGAGGGAAAGGGATATTAACATGGGTTCTAATAAGGGTAGTACCAAAGGTATTGCCAGGACGTTAACTAACGCCGACTATGGGTCAGCACTACGGCATAAAGAAAATTATGTCCTTATCACAAGGGAAAACACTTATGTCAGGGGAAGGGTTTCATAAGACTTGATGGATTGATCAGAGAAATTAGTAAGGAGGACTGTATTAAGTATGATGGGGTGGAAAGGGAAGGAGGAGAATAACTGTCGGTAAGAGTAAGTACGGGAAGGCATTTGTAAATAACGGTAGTATACCATTAAAAAAAAAATGGACAAGGGAAATAGTACACTATAATGTATGCTTGTGAACGAAGAAGCCTATCAGGTAAAATGGCGGAATTTGAATTACTTGCATTAAAGGATCAGTATGATATTACAGGTATAACAGAAACATGGTTGGACAACTCTCACGACTGGGTTGCAAACTTGGAGGGATATACTCTTTTCAGGAGGGACAGAGCTAACAAAAGGGGAGGAGGTGTATTTATGGTGTCTTTATGTTAAACCATCTCTAAAACTGTACTTAAAGGAGGTTATTTATGAAGGGACAAGAGATAACGTGGAGTCACTATGGGTTGAAATCTCAAGTGGGGGTACTGATGCTAAAAAAATTGTCATAGGCATGTGCTACAAACAGCCAGATGTACACGAGGAAGAACAACTCTTGCAGCAAATTGAAAAAGCTGCTGGATAAGGGGACATCCTAGTGATTGGGGATTTTAATTATCCTGATGTAAATTGGAGTAACGATTCATGTATAAAAGCTAGGGGTAACAGGTTCTTAAATACGTTAAAGGATCACTAATTTAGTCGAGGACCCGACTAGAGGTAATACTATTCTGGATCTAGTAATTACCAATAATGTGGACATTATATCAATCACTAAAGTTGGGGGGACCTTGGGAAACAGTGATCACTATATGATCACATTTGACATCTGTTTCAAGAAACATAGCTATAAGGGATCAACCAAAACATTTAACTTTAGAAAAGCTAACTTCAGTATGCTGAAATGTGCACTAAACGACATTGACTGGGAAGTTTTGTTTCATGGTAAGAATACTACGGAAATGTGGAAGGCTTTAAAAGGGATGCTCGATAGCAACATTGGCAAATTCATTCCCATGGCCAGTAAACGCAGTTCTAAAATCAAACTGATATGGCTTAATAAGAAGGTCAAGGAAGAAATGATTAAAAAGAGGCGTGCTTTCAAAGCATTTAAATCTAATGGAATGGTGGAGTCATTCCAGTGCTACAAGGAATGCAATAAAAGATGCAAAAAAGTAATAAGAGCAGCTAAAATAGATAACGAAAAGCAAATAGCTAAAGAGAGTAAAACCAATCCTAAAAGTTTTTAAATACATAAACAGTAAAAGGTTAAAAAAGGAGAATGTAGGTCCAATAAAAGATGAATTGAGAGTCTTGATTAATGATGACAAAATAAAAGTAGAAATACTGAACAAATTTTTTTTATCAGTGTTCACCAGAGAAGAACAGACGGTGGGAGTAGTCCATAACAACAGTGACGATAATGACACGTGGCTAGATACTTGCTTAAATGAGGATGTAGTACGGGAGAGACTAAGTAAAATTAAGATAAATAAATCACCGGGCCCAGATGGACTTCATCCGAGGGTTCTTATAGATCACAAATCACATACTAGCAAGACGCCTATACTTGATCTTCTATATTTTAATTTGATCAGGCATGATCAAATTGAATATAAATCGCAACTAGCAAGACGCCTATACTTGATCTTCTTTAGTTCAATTTGATCAGGCATGGTACAAAAAGATTGGTGTATAGCGGAGGTAGTGCTATTATTTAAAAAGGGAAGTAAAAATCATCCTGGTAACTACAGACCAATTAGTTTGACATCTATAGTAGGGAAAATATTGGAAGGAATTTTAAGAGATAGCATAGAGGATTATCTTCAGACTGCTAAGATTATTAACATAAACTAACATGGGTTTGTGAGGGACAGAACATGCCAAATTAACTTAATTAGTTTCTACGAGGAAGTGAGCGACAATCTTGACCAGGGGAAAGCTGTGGAAAGTCTATTTAGATTTTGCAAAAGCCTTTGATATAGTGCCGCACAGGAGACTGATTGTCAAACTAATGGAGCTTGGCTTAGGAAATACTATTTGTACATGGATAAGTAATTGGCTGGATAACAGGGAACAGCGAGTAGTGGTCAATGGGATGTTCTCCAGCTGGGCAACAGTAGTCAGCGGAATACCACAAGGGTCCGTACTAGGGCCACTATTGTTCAATATATTTATTAATGACTTAGGAATAAGTCTGGAAAGCTCAGTGTCAATCTTTGCTGATGATACTAAACTGTGTAGGGTAATTAATTCGGAAATCGATGTGAAGTCTCTACAGAATGACTTATTGAGGTTTAATATAAAACATGCAAAGTTATGCATTTTGGGACAAAGAATAAACTAGCATCCTACACATTAAATGGGGAAAATCTAGGGGTTACATTAGTGGAAAAAGACTTGGTTGTACTCATAGATAATAAGCTTAATAACAGTACACAATGTCAAAGTGCAACAAAGAAGGCAAGTAAGGTGCTAGCGTGCATAAAACGGGGAATTGATGCAAGGGATGAGAGTGTAATCCTGGCACTGTACAAATTATTGGTACGTCTGCACCTGGATTATTGTGTTCAGTTTTGGGCACCACATTATAAAAAAGATATCTGGAAAATCAAAAGAGTTCAAAGGTGAGCTACTAAATTGATTAAAGGGCTAGAGGCACTGGATTACGAAGAAAGACTTACTAGGTTGAATATGTATACTCTAGAAAAGAGGTGTCTAAGAGGAGACATTATTAATATCTTCAAAGGGACAATAGAAGGAGTTATCAAGGGATATGTTCATTAAAAAAAACTCTGTATAGGACACGTGGGCACTCGCTGAGGCTAGAGGAGAAAAAATTCCACACACAATGTAGGAAAGGGTTCTTCACAGTTAGGGCAATAAAGATTTGGAACTCCCTGCCAGAGAAGGTAGTAATGGCGGACTCTGTAAATACATTCAAAAACGGATTGGATAAATTTCTAACTAAAAAAGATATCCAAGGTTACAGCATTTAAAAAAAATAATAATAATAATAATAATAATAATAATAATTGACAAACTGGGAGGTACAGGAATTATAGTTTTTAATTAATCCTTCACTTCAGCAGGGACATGATAGTAAGCTCAGCTTAATACAGAATACAGGACGAACCCGATGGGCATTTTGCCTCTTTTAAACCTCATTAACTATGTTACTATGTCTGTTTAAGGAGCGTGTTGAAGCGACGTGCTTTGTGTGGGAAGGGGAGGAGGACCTGTCCAAATGGTTATCTAGTACAATTGTCTACATAGCTAGGGCACCTGGAAAAAGAGGTGAAACAATACACAACGTATATCAAGGGGCAAACAGACGCTAAGCACAATTTACCCAAACTTGTGAATCAGAACAGCATGGCATATACTTGCAGCATCTGGAACAAAGTCTAGAGAGGAATGTTCTATCTGTTTATAAATCAAATTCAGAGTTAGCCCTTTGAAGAGGCAGAAGTTGGCATAGGTGCGGGGCCTAAATCCTCCAGCTGCATCAGGAGGTCCCTGCCTTCTCTCAGATCTCTAATAACAATCATTTTACCATGAAGATCGACCAGGAGCTTAAAAGGAAATCCCCAACGATAGCGAATCCCACACGTGCGAAGAGCACCAGTCAAGTCTCTAAGCTCCCTCCTTTTGATGATCATGATAGAGGCCAGTTTTTGGTAGAATTGCAGCTTGGCAGTTTCAAAGAGAATGTGGGGTTTGCCCATAGTCAGGTTGAGAACCAGTTCTTTATCTTTAAAACTTAGAAAATGCAAAATGATATCCTGAGGGGGCTCACCATCACGTGGTTTGGGTAGTAGAGTTCTATGCGCTCTTTCCAAAGGCAATTCCCAGGTTCCAAGGTCTGGTATAAGAAAAGAGAACAGTTTATGCAGATAGGCCTCCAGGTCCTGTGGAGAGACAGACTCCGGGACATTCCATATCCGGAGGTTATTTCTCCTTTTGCGATTCTCCAAGCCCTCGTTTTTAGTACGTAAATCAGACAAGTCCTGAATAATATGGTCAATGTCTCTGGAGGTCTCATTCTGCACTTTTTGGAGAGAGTCCTGACGGGATTGTAGTTTCGTAGTCCTGGAAGACAGTGAGGATAAGTCCGATCTAATAGAGGTGACCGTCTTGTCCAACTTGGGGGGACATTTACTAAGATGGGAGTTCTATTTAACATGAGATGTTGCCCATAGCAACCAATCATATTCCAGGTATTATCTTGAAGAAGGTGCTAGATAAATGAGAAGTAGAATCTGATTGGTTGCTATGGGCAACATCCCATCCCAAATAGAACTCCCATCTTAGTAAATTTAACCCTTGGACTCCACAGAATCCTTGAAATCCATTATAAAGGACCGCATGGCCACAATGTCGTCCTTGGTAGCATGGACAGGTGAAGAAGGCGGGTCGTCCTTGTCCGGCTGCGAAGGCAAGGGGGGATCTTGTGATGAAGACAATTTGACGTTTTTATCATTTTTGGAAAAATGTTGGGAAATGTCACATTGTGCCCGAGTTTTAGCAGCGGTGTTGGATTTACTCATGGTGAGACTCCGAGTGAGGGTCAAGTACACAAGAATCAGACAGATGCAAAAGACAGGTGGATTCAAAAGAAAAAATTCAGAAGGCCCAAAAAAGATATACCACTGGAGGGCAGGACACAGGTCTTGTCAGTGAGACATGGATGGCACAATCAACCCCATATGGAACCTTGGGCAAAGGTCAGGGAGTGGCCACTTTCCCCGGGGTTAGTAGTTAATCTCACCACAGTGGCTATGAGTACACACTGCTGGATCAGCTAGATTTATGAGTGTGGCTGAGGAGGATATTACAGCACCATTTGTGCATGTGGGTAGTTGGGAGCAGCCGGGGTGTATTTGCCACAGGAACTGGAGCGGGGGAAACAGGGAAGGCAGCGGAAATACCGGGCGGCAGTTGGAGGGCTTCCCAGTGGGACTGTCGTTTCTGTGCGGCGCTGTCCCCAAGATAGCAGCTCCTCACACTATTCAAGACCTCACAGCGCCAGTCCTGGTGGCCTTTGGCAGTAAAGTGGATTCCAGGGCACCACCTACCTTGACTAAGCTGCGGAAGGTG